>NC_134785.1:67249238-67534758 GCF_046742065.1 Oratosquilla oratoria | reverse complement strand
CAGTCTACCAACATGAATCATGTATAATACAGTCATTTCTTTTTGACAAATCTCATCATCACGAATTATAAATTATGAATGTAATATACAAAATAAAAACAAAGATAGTTTAGAAAATTACAAACAAATTAATTATAACCGCGAGAGGATCCTTATTACATATTTGATTGAAAGTGATATATAAACTAAAGAAAATCAAAAAAATCAACACATACAAATATATTCTTGATTTCTTCCTGCGGATTCTGGACCAGCTGAGCAGCTTCCGTATCAGTGTACGAGATGACAGACAGCGTTGGAGCCATCTGTCGGGAATATCGAGAGTAGTCTGTGCGTTTGTTTGTTAGGGTGGAAGGGATGTTTGTTTAACTTCTAGCACAGTCACTAGGAGTATACTTTTATGAAAGTAATATGTAAGTACATCACCGAGTATGCTTCAAGAGGGAGTACACACGTAGAATGAAGTATCCATTGCTATGTAGTATATGGCTTAACATAAAACAAGTGATAATCTTGAGCGAGAAGTGTCCAGTGCATAGGTGTGAGGTGGGTTGGATATAGGAATTCACAGTTCGAGGGCTTAAATAATTCCAGAAACTAAGCAGGGAATACTTTAAGATATTCAGTTGGACTAATATGTTCTAAGTATAGTATGCTGGACTACCACATTTCTAAGATAGACAGTCACAATAGTTGAATAGGCATACGGTTTGTCCCATAGATCAGGTTCTACCTACCTAGCATTAGTTAGTGTATTAAGAATAATACCACCTCTAATATACAGTGCCAGCCTTCTATTGCTCATAACCTTTAGTGGTTATCATATCTAGGTTTGAATTTGGCTACGTACATTACTGATATTACTTTCAATCAATCCGTTGCTCCAGGTCTGTTGCAGAAGACCCATGCCTCCCAGGAAACTGGCTGCAACCACTGGACTGGTGCACAGTCACTCAAGAAAGAGATACTGTGTTGTTGTTGTTTGGGTAAGGGCAGTGTAGAATGAGTTGTTCAGTTTTATCTGTGTGGTGGTTAAATCTGGGGAAATTTGGTTTTGTGGCCAAACCTATTTTCTGTAGATATTGTTTTGAAGTTGGGTACTGGCCAGAAACCAGGGTAGTATTCCTTGCTTCATTGTTTTTTTTTTTCTATTTTAGTTCATTTCACCTTGTCAGTGACACCACGAACAATGAAAGCAATGTTTGTGTTGTTCTTCTAATAGTGGGAGAGATTTATCTGTTGGACAATCAGGGAAAATTTTGTAGAATAGGGAGTTCAGTGGTTGGTCATGAAGTGCTTGTTTTATGATATAAGTGTAGTTTTCTTTACTGATGCATTGTGAGTGGAGTGCAGATGGAATGCTATTTTAGATGCCTAAGAAGGTTGTTATTATATATGTATATCAGGCATATGAAAGTTCAGTATTTCTGTGAAGACTGAAGTTCCATGCATTAAAGAACACAATCTTGAGGTTTGTCATTATTTCCACTTTTTTTGTAACAGGTATAGGCTTGTAACTTTTACTCATAATAATTTTGTGCCATTCTCTATTGATATTCACTATGAGAATTTAATTAATTTGTGAAAACAAATTGTCCCCATTTCTGTGGAAGGGGAAGACACCCCCTCCTACCCACACCCGCTCTCCCACCCACACCCATCACTCAGCCAGTTCATTCCCTCTTAAATTTCCTCATCTTTTTCAGATCCCCCTCACATGCTTTTTATTATTATTATTATTATTATTATTATTATTATTATTATTATTATTCTGTGCTACAAAGTCTTCTGAGTAAGGAGCACCATCCTAGCTTCCTGATAAGGGGAAGTTTATGATGTTAAACTGAATCAATCATCACTTGTATTCTAACCTATCTTATGGTGCATACACTTGTGCCAAATAAATTTTTCTGTATCTTATATAAATGTTCATAGTGATGGTTCTCTCATTCTTGTATTTATATTATTAATTCTATGTTATGATTCTCCTATTAATCTCTTTATGGCTAGAAGCAGATTTACACCATATACTACTAAAAATCTCGTTATGTGGTGTGAATTGGACCCACTCCCTCAGTGACATCCAAACATAGCAGTGACCCAGTACTGTATGTGCTGCTATCATTAAAGTGCACAGTAAATGTTATATGCAAATGTGTAATAAATGAGTGAAAGGCAATAGATATTGAAAAAATATTGCTGAAGCAGAAAACATAAGTTATATTTCTGGTGGATCATTAACATTATTTCACAAATGACTATGGAAATTTTTATTATGCAGGGAAAGAGTGACAATTAAAGCTTCACCCTGTTTGGACTCTTGATATCCTTTGCATATTTTCAGGTATTACTTCTCTTCCTTTTTCAATCCTGGTTTCACACAGTCCCAAAATATCAAATTTCCTTTCCCATTATACCTACATACATATACCAAGGGATTTCCCCCCCCCTTACATGGGAGGTAGCCAAAATCAAAAGGCATGATTCCACCCCCACCCATTTTATCCCCTCTCACTCCACTCCCGTTCACCATTCCTCCCTCTTCTTGGCTCCTCCTGGATGATGGGTATCCCTGCATCTTGCCCATTGCCCTGAGTCAGAAGCATTGTTGCAAAACACAGCGCATCCATAGCAAATCCACTTCATTTATTAGGCAAACCCCCACTCTCCATCCTCTCATGCTGAAAAAGAGAAGATGGGGGGAAATCCCTTCAGGCTTTGTCAAAATATCATTTGCACATAACCACTCCCTAACCTCCCCATCCCCCACCCACACCCATGCATCACAGCATCATACATACACAACAATTCTCCATTTACCCCTATCTTCTGACTTTTCCTATCCTTCCTCAACAGACATCACACTTTCTCAATGCCCCTTTTACCCCATCCATCCATCTCATCCTCAGTTGCTGCCTCCTGTTCACTCCATCCATCTCTATCTTCCACACTTCCTTTACCAATCTTTCCTCACTCATTCTTTCCATGTGTCCAAACCATTCCAGTACTCTTTCATCAACCATATCTCCCAACTCCTTTTCCTTCCCCCCACTCTCCTCCTCACCTCATTTCTCACTCAATACAGCCTAGTAACCCCTACCATACTTCTCAGACATTTCATCTCAAACACATTTAAACTTTTCTACAATTGATTCTTTTCCTTTATAAGTTTTATTATTTTATCCTCCTTATCTTTAATTGTTGATACATCAACATTGGCTATCCAAATGTTCATTTTCATTCCTTGTCATGGGGATAGGCCAGTCTATTCCAAGGCAGTCTGTGTCACTGAGCTGCTAGTTTCATCAGGACTTTTACAGAGCCATGTTAGCTGCCATTGACATTACCAACACCATGATCATAAATGTTGTATGCCAGATTTTATTCAGCTGAGGGTGTTCAAGATAGTGCTGAGTATGTTTTCAACTGTTTTATAGTTAATTCCTTCAGTACAAGGTCACTCAGCTAAATAGAATCTTCTGGTATTAGCCAAAACACAATCTAAGAAGCATATCATTGTAACAAATGGACTACAGTATAAAGGAATGTTACACTTAGCTTTAGCCTTTACAGTATGAGGCCTCTCCTCAGCTGAAAAAAACTATCTGGCATTAGCCAGAACAAAATCTCAGAAGAGCATTATTGTAGCAAAGGGGTTAAGAAAAGATTTGTAGAAATATTTCCTGAAATTCATCAAGTGTATTTTTTTGCCATGATTTCTGTTTTAGGTGTCATTACTTGGAGTGACATATGTTTTCAGTTTTAATCATAAAACTGGAATTTTACTTATGTATATTTTATATATAATTTCAGGAAGCACAGAATGATTCAATGAGAAAGGCATATTTATGAAGAAGGAATCTGAAAAGAAAATGGAGAAAGCCCTGGAAACCATGAATGCTAAAATAGAAGCTAGTCTGGAGGAAAATACAGAAAACATGAATTCTACAATAGACACTAGTTTAAGGGAATACCCAGAATCTATGAATTCAATACTACATGCCATGGATTCTACAATAGATACTAGTCTAGAAGAATATCCAAAAGCCATGATTTCTTCAATAGATGCTTGTACATCATCCCCTGAGATCATCGTCAAGAAAAGAGTTATTAAAAAACCTTATTTGTGTAGTTTCTGTCCTGCTGCATATGCTCACCTCTCAATACTGAAGGTCCATTTAAGGAAACACACAGGGGAGAAGCCTTTTTTGTGTACTTTATGTGGTGCTGCATTTTCTCAGTCAGGTACGCTGAAAATCCATCTTCGCGTTCACACAGGCGAGAGACCATTTAGATGTTCAGATTGTGTTGC
The DNA here is from genome assembly GCF_046742065.1 of Oratosquilla oratoria. Classification (NCBI taxonomy): domain Eukaryota; kingdom Metazoa; phylum Arthropoda; class Malacostraca; order Stomatopoda; family Squillidae; genus Oratosquilla; species Oratosquilla oratoria. The sequence goes on along the minus strand of NC_134785.1, from coordinate 67,530,446 downwards.
AGCATTTGCCACCAAATCTCAGTTAAAAAACCATATAAGGCTTCACACAGGAGTAAGGCCTTTTAAGTGCTCCTATTGTGGCGTTGCATTTCATCAGTCGTCATCACTTACGAGTCATGAGAGAGGGCATACAGGTGAGAAACCGTATCATTGTACATATTGCCAAGAATCCTTTGCTCGATCAGGTCAGTTGAAGCAACACATATTGATGCATACAGGTGAGAAACCGTATGAATGCCGATTATGTGATTCTACGTTTTGTTCTGCTACTGGTTTAAGACTGCACATGCGGAAACACAGAGGCGAGAAGCCTTACAAATGTCAGTATTGTTCTTCTTCATTTGCAGAATCGTCTCATTTGACGGTGCATATTCGCATTCATACAGGCGAGAAGCCGTACAAATGCACCTATTGTGAGGCTTCGTTTTCTCAGTCGTCTTCGCAGAAAAAGCATATTATGACCCACACAGGCGAAAAACCCTATCCGTGTAATATCTGTGGTGCTTCCTTTTTATGGAAACGGACTTTGCAGGACCATGTTAATACGCACACAGGTGCCAGGCCGTATAAGTGTACTTTATGTGATGCGAGCTTTTCACATTCCAATACTCTAGTAGAACATATCAGGACCCATTCAGGCGTAAAGCCCTATAAATGTGAAATGTGCAATAAAACATTTTCAACTTCATCCAATAGAAATAAACATATGGTAGTTCATACTGGCAAGAGGCCTTATGACTGCAGACTTTGTGGGCTTTCATTTGGACGATCCTCCCATTTAAATTCTCATATGAAAAAACATCCAGGCGAACCACCATATCAGTGTGTCTATTGTAAAACTTGTTTTGCTAAGTTTGGTCAACTACGAATGCATATGAAATTTCACAAAGGTCAACCTGAGGAAACTTGCATTTATGACACTTCATTTTCAAACCTAACAACTATTAAAGAACACGCTCAAGCATATATAGAGAAGTCACAAGTGAAAGATCATGCTCACTCATGCACAGATGAAAATTTGGAAGTGAAAGAACACATTCAAACCAATACTGATGAGAAGTTGACACTGAAAGAATATGCTCCAAATCACACAGGTATGAAGTTAGAAGTGAAAGAACACATTCAAACTTATATGGATGATAAGTTAGCAGTGAAAGAACACACTTCAGCTCATATAGATATGAAGTTAGAAATGAGAGAACAATCTCAGATGTGTACATTTGAAAAGTTAGAAGTGAAAGAATCTCAGATGTGTGCAGTTGAAAAGTTGGAAGTTGAACACAATTTGACTCACAGATGAGAAAATAAAAGTGAAAGAACATATTCTGGCATATACAGCTAAAAATTCATAAATTAGAAAACACAGATGAGAAGTTAGAAAAGAAAATACAGCTCTAGTCTTTCATATATCATAGATTAGAAATCATATCAGTGTACCCATTGTGTAGCTATATTTTCCTGATTATGAAAAACATGTTGAGAGTCCGATAACCTTACTTGTAATTTGGACCCACTTGGTTCAAGGTCTTCCCTACAGGTGAATGAAGTTCATGACATATGTCAAAATAAAATGGGGTTGAAGATGTTGATTTGGATACCTTTAATCCCCTACAGCCCAGTCAGGGTCTTCCCTCACAACAGAATGCAGTCACCTGGCATCATCAAGAACAGAGTTTATGAAAGATGCCACTGGTTCAAAGGGATTGGGGATTGATAAGTGGATCACATGAGGATATTCTAGTATTTTGTCATGTGAAACAGCGAATTTGCATATGATTTTTGGTTTTGTATTTGCAAACTGATTTTTTTCTTGAAAATACAAATTCATATGAAATGTGGTTTTAGTTGTATTTCAGAATAAATTGTTTTTTGTTGTTGATCTAACAGTGGCATCATTGTGTCAGAACAGTAGACAAATGGAGAATATGTAAAACAGTAGCAGATAAAGTAATTGAAGATGAGTAGCATTGTGTTTGGAGGTTGAGTCAGAGGAATTTCTTTATTAATCTAGCTAGGAATGATATTGATATTTTAGAGTAGTTAAATGATGAATTAGGTACTGCCATAGAAAGAGGGCATCAGCACCTGGAGAATATTACTAAAAAGAAAATGTGTTCAGTTGTCATTATTAGCATAGGAGTACAGGTACTCCTCGTTTAACGACGACAATTGGGACCAGTGCGCTGTCGTTAACCGAATTGGTCGTTAAGCAAAAGCGTATACATATACATACATGTACTGTATGTACAATGTCCAGCAATACATGTATCTTTATTTTCGTGTATTTTCCCTCTTTCATACAGTACATTAAAGCTTTATTTACTGTTTATTTATGGTGGTTAGGTTCCTAAAATTACCGTATATGACCAAATCCGTGTATGCTGACATTCCATATTGAATACCGGGGTATTTTTTTAGTTTCGACCATGGGCGCAATATAGCAATAGAAAATTAATTATTAATTTTGTAAATTAAAATGTACCAACGTAATATGCAATTTTGTGGGCGGAAATGAAAGTAAAAAATACCATGCTACAAGAAAATATGCTAATGAACGAAGTCGGTAGCATAGGCTCGGGACGCCATCTTGTCGTCTGCCAATGTCTCTCACGATGACGACAACGAGGACGAGCCGGATGACATTTAATTTGCAGGTAATGATTTATTAAACACAGGTTAGGTTAGTTTAGTTTAGGTTAGACGAATTAATTTATCATCCTTTCATTTCTTCGACATCGGCATCTATCATAACAAACATGGTGTACCATTCGTCCGACATGACTTCGTTACTTACGAAATCTGTTTTAGCATTTTTTTTTTCATTTCCGCTCACAAAATTGCATATTACGTTGATACATTATAATTTACAAAATTAATAATTAATTTTCTATTGTTATATTGCGCCCACGGTCGAAACTGAAAATTTACCAGTACTGGTAGTTTTTGCAGCTTGCAGGATGGTAATGTAGACCTAAGCTTCAGAACACTTTACCTCACAGCTAATATCCACCGTACAAGTTCATTTATAACATCATACAAATTTGCCTCAGCCAACTTAATTATCGTACACGTCGTAACTTCGGGAGATTTACGTTAAACGACATCATAAAGCCTGTCGTTACTCCGAGTTGTCGTTAACCAAGTAGGTCGTTAGACGAGGAGTACCTGTACTTGCATTATGATGATGTGCATTCTATGTAATCTAAGTGGTAGCTGAGCCATGGCAAGGATGCCTGTTGCGAGTGTAACCATTAATTATGTTTGCAGAAAGGTTAAACAATAACTTTCTCATGAGGCATAAGTGCCTTTAGAGATGTGATATCAATTTGCAACTTGGTAGCTATTTACACACATTTTAGCCATATTTGTAACCAACTGTCACTTGCCAATCCATTAATCTTTTACCATTTGAGAGTTGCTATAGCTAATCATTTTGTTATTATTCTATATCACATCATAGCAGCAGAATAATCCATTTAGTGGTATGTTCTAATGATATTTTTTAAATCATAAACTGGCACTAAAGTGAATAGATGGAAATTCAAAGTTGACAGCTGTATAATTGAATGGGTTTTCTTCTAGACAAAGAAAAATATATCAAAACCTTACCACACATCATGGTAATAGTATTATTGTCTGCAGAGTTTTGTACTCTTTATTTTAATATGATCAGGTTTTCAAAAATGTAAACAGCTTATTAGGAAAATGCAAAACTAAAACATTGTTATCTTTTAACATAAGGTTGTCTGTAATTCCTCAGAGATAAAGATTGATGTAGTATTGCCTTGCACATCTCAAAGGCCTCGTGGTTATGAGAGTATTAATTATAGATTGTTCCTGTAAAAATCTGGGCTTCTTGGGGCAGGGGGGACAACAATTTGTTAACCCTGGGATACATTCAACAATAAGAATTCAGTCATTGTTAAATTATAATGCATTAACAGATTAACAGATAAGGATGGCCAGCACCAGTGGACCATCACAGAACTGCAGGGTTGACCATTTAGCAAAGGTGTTCCAAGTTGACTCCCATCATCTCAGAAATCATGCCATCATTGAAGGCATGGTTTATTGGAAGGCGCCTGCACCAGGCCCTTAACCACATTCATCCCTCAGCCTCTAACCACCATCATCTTGAAATAAACAGGATTTCACTGGCTGTTCAACATTTCTTCTTCTTTTTCTTCTGCCATACCCATCTCCACTCCCCCCCCCATCTCCGTAGGCAAGGTTTTCAAGTAATGTATGTATCCAGTTTTAGTAGATGAGGAGTAAATGTGACTGCATTATATTTGGACTAGATACCAATGACAGTTATCCACTTTTGGTAATGCAAGATAGACTGCAGAAGGAATCATCTCTGCTGCATCTTTTCAAAGACCATCAACCCCCACATCTCCATATAGAGTTCAGGGCTGGGATTAGGTTTCTGGCCTGAGTCCAAGATCTCTGTCAGCTTCAATTGTATTTCCTCCACCTTTTCAAATAAGGAAAGCTGACCACCAATGAATGCACCCTCCTGCTTCTTTAAGCCAGTGACAGTGAAACAGTTTCACGCTAGTACTATACAGACAACAGTCTAACATTTCTTCCAGGAAGGGTCTGTGGGAGAGCCTTAGGATTTTTGCCAGCCACTGGGGTTGCAGGTTTGCAGTCAATGAAACTTGAGTCAATAATTATTATTACTATTATTAATATTATTGTTATATGTTTACTACTTGGCAATGTCCTTTATATTTACTTTATAATTAAGTGGTTATACAATCATGTATCAGCTCAAGTCCTATACAGGTACTATATCTACTAGTCATAGCCATCAGTTACCTCATGTACATTTTGGCTTGGTCAATTTGACATGGGCAAGCCATTAGAATGGATGTTAAGAGTAGGTGATGAGCTATCTGACACATGGAAATGTGGCAGCTGTCACTTGTTTTTGGTTATGTAAGAGTAAACATGTTCAGAGCTCTTGTACATAAAACAAATTTGCCCAAAAAATAAATAGGGTTAAATGTGCAAAATCCTACTTATGATAAACGTTACTTATGATTCTGATCATTTGTTTCAAATTGAAATTTAATTCTTCTCAGTAGCTATCATATTTATATGAAATGTGTACAAATATAAATCAAAGATAAATGTAAAATGTAGGTTTGGTCTATAATTAAGTAGGATTAATTTCTTTGGTGCAAGCCACTGGATTCTCTTATTCTTCTGTGATACCTCAGAAGTACTTTACTACTGATCCACTGATTGTGTAGTGGTCTTTGAGACTGTAAGGTGTTTTGACTTCAAAACACTTTTTATGATTTTTGGAACATATTAGACCGTAGACCAAGTCATCAAGATTATGTTGGCTGTTGTCACGGAACCAGTGTCTGTCATAATTAATTAAAAACCAAGGTTGAATTATACATTAGATATAGCATACATACACTAAGTTATAAGGGAGGTAACCAAAGTCGAAGGTATAAATCCACTCCCACCCATTTCATCTCCACAAACTCCATTCCTATTCACCACACCTCCCTCTTTTCTTGGCCACTTCATTTAATCAGTGACCCCCTCCCCCCTCTCTCCACCCCATCATGCAGAAAAAGAGAAGATAGGGAGAAATTCCTTCAGGCTGCATCAGAATATTATTCACACATACTCCCTAACCTCCCCCATCCTCCATCCACTCCCTTCCATGCATCACAGCATCATTCATGCATAACCATTCTCCACTCACCCATATTTTCTGTCTTCTCCCTTTCTTCCTCAACAGACATCTCCCTCTTTCCCAATGCCCCTTTTACCCCATCCTTCCATCCTTGGTTGCCCCCTCATGTTCACTCCATCCACCTCTGCCTTTCACACTTCTTTTACCAATCTTTCTTCACTCATTCTTTCCATGTGTCCAAATCATCCCAATACTCTTTCATCAACCCTATCTTCCAACTCTTCTCTTCCTCCACAACCACCAAATACCAGCCTCCGGAAACATATTCATAATCATATCACTCACCGCTCCATTAACACACTGAAAGACAACACACTGCTGCATGCCAGACCCCCTGATATCCACCCTTCTGAATCCTCTATCTCACGAAAGGACAGAGTCCACCTGGCCAGACTGCGGTGTGGCCACCACCCAGCACTTCTAAGCTACCAGAAGAGGCTGGATGACCGCATTGTGAACAGCTGCCCAGGATGTAACACTTCACCCCATACCATACAACACATAATGGAAGACTGCATTATACACAATCATGCATGCAAACAACACAACATACACTCTATAAAGGATTTGTGGGAAAACCCAGTTTCGGCTGTGGCATTCCTTGGGGAGACAGGACTGCTCGGACAGACAGTCTAGGGAATGACAACAACTCCTTTTCCACCCTCGCTCTCCTCCTCACCTCCTTATTTCTCACCCTGTCCAGCCAGGTAGCCCCTACCATACTTCACAGACATTTCATCTCAAACACATTTAAGCTCTTCCTCTCTTAGCATGTTTCTGCCCCATACAGTGCTGACATGACAATTACCCCTTCATACAATCTCCTCTTAGCATCCATTCCCAAATGTCTATTTCTCATTGCACCTTTTAATCGACCAAGGCATGTACTTCTCTCAATCTATATTCTGCCTCCACCTCCACTCCTCCCTTTCCTGCCACATTTGCCCCCTAGTATCTAAAGCCATCCACTTCCTCCAGCCTCTCTCCTTTAATATTCACTTCCAATTTGCACCATCCTTTCCCCTTGCAACTCTTCCCAAACTCCATCATTAATTTCCTTAATCCCTCCTCTGACTCTGCTACAGGCACAGTGTCATCAGCAAACAACAACTGGCTTATTTCCAATTTTTCTCCATTTTCTTTAACCATCTCCAATCATCAGCCTTCTTTGCTTCATCATCCTACCACTCACTACCCTTCCTTCTATTTTCTCCCATCCTCCTTGTTCCACACACCATCTTTGCACACCTTGTGACTCCCTCCTTAAAACATCTCCATTCTTCCTCCACTCCTAGTTCTACTCTATCTTTCACTCTCTCCTACTCTTCTCTCAGCTTCTTCTAGTACTCTCTCCTTTTCTTTCTCATTTAAGCAGTTTACTTTAAACACCTCTCTACCTTCTGTCCTTTTCCTCTTTCTCCATCTATCCTACACTCTCAACTTACCTTCCACCAAAATATGATCTGATATTCTACCACTCTCACCCCTAAGAGAACATGTGCATTCAAAACTCTGCTCTATATTGTCCATTAAAGCCATATCTACCACCCATCCACCCAGCACTCTCTCCCATCTATACTTATGCTTGACTCTCTTCCTAAATACTGTGTTAGATATTATCAACTCTCTAGATACATCTCCACCATCAGCTTTCCATTACAATTTTTTCTGGCACTCCACACTTCTCAGCCACTCTGTCTATTGGTTCATCTCCTACCCTAGCATTGAGATCTCTCAATATCACTAAATTGAAATTTCTCCCTAAACCCACTATGCACTCATTTAAATTTATCCCCCCTAAAAAAAAAAACTTTCCTCTACTCTCTTCTCACTACCAGGTCCATATGCACTTACAGACTCACATCTCCCTAGTTTTACTTTAATCCACATTAAGCTTGAAGAAACCTCCTTCCACTCCACCACACATTTACCTATCTCTTCACTTACTAATATAGGGACCCTGTCTCTCCCGCATCCTCTCTTCACTCCTGACACCCTCCCCACTACACTCCCAAATGCAAACTCACCCCTCCCTTTCAACTTAGTTTCACTCAATGCCAACCCATCCATCTTTGTTTTCACAAAACCTATCTCTTTCCTCTTACTCTCATTTGTACCACACCTATACACATTAAAAAGAAAAACTTAGGTTTCTGGTTGGAAAATTCCCAGACCCTCTTATGCCTTTGCTTTTTTTTAGGAATGTTCCCTTTGGGGCTACAGAGAGTAGGATGCCTAGTATCCCTGTCCTGTTTTGTCACCTTTTACAACTCAAGTGGGAACATATCACTTAATAGATTCTTAGATACATCCACATAATAGTATTTATTCACATCTACCTGGTCTTGGTGACTACCATACATAACATTAACATTTACTTTTTGTGAGGATTCTTGTCATTGTTGCTTTTCCATGGATATAATAAATTACAAGCCAGAAATTTTGTGTGGTCAGTAACCAGCTGCTCATTGTGACATGATATGGAGGTGGGGTGTCAGGTCAGTCAATCTGTTGCTTCAGATTTCTTTTGTAGGAGAATCATGGCTCTCATGTAATTGGCAGTAGCCACCAGATTGGCCCACAGGTCATTGAAAGAAGAGATTTTGTAATGTTGTCTGGGTAGGGTTAGAGTGTGCTGTGCAGGATGAGGTGCTCAGTGACCAGACGGATTCTCTTTCTATACTTTTTCATGTTAGTGTGGTTCTTGTCCTGGGAGGACTTTCTTGGTTGAGTTGATATTTGAGGGATAATGCAGAGTATGGATTTCAGGATCTATGTAAGAGTGCTTGTTTAGTGATGCATATTTTTTATGGATGTATTGTGAACTATAGTTTACAGGTTACTGTAGATACTTGAACAGTATGCTGCTTTATTTTTCTAACTTACTTTATATATATAAATATATATATATGTATATATATATATATATATATATATATATATATATATATATATATATATATATATATATATTACAGCAAGACAGGGATCACAAGTCTCAGGGTTGTCTCCACAAGAGACAACCCACAATGGAGGAGACGAAGGGAATGTCTACTACATGGGTAGGGCAAATTGACCAAATCTGTTGAGAGTTGCTTAGAATAGGAAGGGGGGCTGCACAGGAGTTTGGTTTGAGAGACCTTGGGGACTGGTACTGGCAAGTGATTGAAACAATGTGCTCCCTGGCATATGTCCCCAATTTATATATATATATATATATATATATATATATATATATATGTATACACACACATACACACACACACTTCAGTGAACGGAAGGCGTAGAAGACGTTCTGAAGAAAAAGTGAAAAATAGAGGATTCCAAAGCAAAGGAAGTACCTATTGTATTTGCAGGGTGGGGGGAAATTGCTCGTGGGGTAGTGGGAAAGTAGGGAAAGAGGAGAAGGGGAGGGATTGCTGAGGGAAATGGAAGGAAATGAGGAAGGAGAAGACTTGGCCCAGGCAGACAGACGAAATGTAAACATAAAAAAACGGCCCCCCGACCAACTGAGTGACGACGAAATGTCTAATAAAAATGTAAAGATCAGAAACATAGATAAGAGCAGTACAATGGAAGGTGAGGATGATAATTTCAAAGGATTTAATGAAAGGGCGGCGGATACCAACCTCCCCTGACTGACAAAACTGGAGGAAAAACTTCAAGAAATGTCTGACAGCTGGGAAGTTAGGTTTGGCAAGATGACAAAAATCGCCGAGAGGTTTGAAAAATTGGAAGAACTAGAGAAGGCGAACAAAAACTTAACTGATGAAATAGAAGACCTAAAAAGACAGTTAAGAGAAGTAAAGGTGGAGAATGAGGAATTGAAGAGGAATAGTAAAGAAAACAGAGAGGCCATAACTAAAGAAGCTAAGAATTGGAAAGCAACCCAAGAAGACAATAAAGTTTCATTCACTGACATAGTCAAACAGCAATTGAAAGAACATAATGAAGACTCGGTTATTAAAGTGATGAGAAAAAAAGGAGAATATAGTAAGAGATTTAGCAGACAAGAAGAAATGTATAATTATATTAGGAATGGAAGAAAAACACAACCCAGATAGAACCACAAGAATCAAAGAGGAAAATAAAAAAGTAAGCCAATTACTAGAATCAGTTCAGGAAGATGAACGAGAAATTATGAAGCAAATCGAAGAGAAATTTACACTCGGAAAGTATAGCACAGATAAGACCAGACCAATTAAGATTAAATTCAAGTCACAAATGACGGCAGAGAATATCTTATCCAAAACAGGGAAACTAGCAACAAGTGAACAATATAAAAAGGTATGGATAAAAAGGGAAATGAATAAAGAGGAAAGAGAGGAAGAAAAACAGAAAAGACTTCAAGCTAAGGAAAAAAACGAGAAAAGAACGGAGTCAGAAAAAGAGAGATTCTATTGGAGAGTAGTGAATATGAAACTAAAGAAAGTCGACATACAAGAGAAAAACAAAAGGGAAACAGAGAACACAATGGAAGTGGCAGAAAACTAAGAGTGTCTTACACAAATATAGATGGATTAATAACAGGATTGAATGAGCTGAATGATTATTTGAAGGAAAAAGAACCAGACATAATGGGAATTGTAGAAACAAAATTAAAAGGTCCACTACCACCCAACAGTGTAGGACATGATGCATATAATTATTGGATTAGAAACAGAGTGAAAAAGGAAGGGGGTGGAGTTATGTTCCTGACTAAGAAGGATATAAACGTGAAGTGTGTCACATATGGAAAGAATACAGTAGAGATGATAATGATGGAAGTAGAAGACAGAGATAAGAAGAGCAGAAAGTTTGTGATCAATTATGTGCCCCCGAAAACAGCCTCATGGGAAGAGAGTGAACATAAAAGTATGTTAGAGGACACAAAGATAGCATTAAACAAGATAATGGAAGAGGGAGGAAGAATAGTTATGATGGGCGACTTTAATTGCAAAGAAATCTGCTGGGAAGAAATGATAGTAAAGGGTGGAGACGGCTCATGGGGAAACGCTCTACTTGAGATGGTTACTGACCATACAATGACACAATGGATACAGGAGAACACTAGGTATAGAAATGAAGAAGAGCCATCGAGACTAGACCTAATAATTACATCTGAACCTAGAATAGTGGACAAAATTGAATATAAAACACCAGTAAGTAAAAGTGACCACATATTGATTGAACTGGAACTTAATGAAGAAAAATATATGAAAAGAAATGAACAATATAGAAAAGGAAGAATGATGTATGAAAAAACAAACTTTGATAAAATAAGAGAATTCTTTCAAAAGGAAAACTGGGAAGAAATATACAAAGAAGAAACAACAGTGGAAGAGAAATGGAATATTTTGACAAAAATTTACAAAAAAGGAGTGGAAAAGTATGTCCCAAGACAAAAACAAGAAAAAGAATATGTAAAATGCTGGTACAACAAAAGTTGTAGGGAGTTAAAAGGCAAAAGAGACAAAGCCTGGACCAGATGGAAAAAAGACAGAAGACCTTAAAAATGGAAAATAAATACCTGTTATAGAAATGAATATGTACAAACGTGCAGAGAGGAAAAGAGAAAATATGAAAAAGATGTCATAGAAAAGTGTAAAGATCAACCAAAACTATTCTACAGATTTGTAAACAATAAACTGAAAAACAAACAAGACTTGGAGAAATTAAGACAAGAGGGAGTTGAATACACTGAGAAAATGGAAATGGCGGAAATTATGAACAAAGATTTTAAATCAGTGTTTACAAGGGAGAACATACAACCTGAAGAGAATGAATGGAAAGAGAAAGTCCCCCCTATGGAAGAAATAGAAGTAACAAAGAATGAAATATTAACACACTTGAATAATCTTGATGTCAGAAAATCGCATGGACCAGATGAAATAGCAAACTGGATACTGAAAGAATGCAGGAATGAACTGGCAGACAAAATACATAGCATACTAAACAGTTCCTTGAAAGAAGGAAAAGTTCCAGAAGATTGGAAAAAAGCAAATATAGTACCTATATATAAAGGAGGAAATAAAGAAGAACCTACCAACTATAGACCAGTCTCTCTAACAAGTACAATAGCAAAAATTTGTGAAAGAATTATCAAAAGTAGATGGGTAAAATATTTAGAAAAAAACAAAGTGTTAAATCCAAGGCAATTTGGATTCAGACAAGGACGATCATGCGTCACCAATTTAATATGTTTCTATTCAAGGCTAATAGATATAATACAAGAAAGAGATGGATGGGCAGACTGTGCATTCCTAGACCTAAAGAAAGCTTTTGACAAAGTACCACATAAGAAGTTGCTTAAGAAATTAGAAACTGAAGGAGGAATACAGGGCAAACTACTAAATTGGATGGAAGACTTTTTGCAAGAAAGAAAAATGAGAGTAGTGATAAGAGACCAGCACTCAAAAAAATGGGATGAAGTAATAAGCGGTGTTCCGCAGGGAACAGTTCTGGCCCCAATAATGTTTGCTATATATATTAATGATATGGATGAAGGAATTGAAAGCTATATGAGCTTCTTTGCAGATGATGCAAAGCTACTGAAAAGAGTGAAAACTGAAGAAGATTGTGAATCACTACAGAGAGATCTAAATAAAGTACAGGAATGGAGTAGGAAGTGGGAGATGGAGTTCAATACAAAAAAGTGTAGTATAATGGAATTTGGAAAAAGCAAAAACAGAATAACAGGAGCATATAAATTGGGAGAAGAAGGAATAAAAAAAGTAGAAAATGAGAAGGACCTGGGAGTCATTGTTATGAATAATATGTCACCTGAGAAACATATAAATAAGATTTTTGGAGAAACTTATAATTTAATAAGAACAATCAAAGTTGCATTTACATACCTGGATGAAGAAATGGTGAAGAAAATCCTAATCACCCTGATAAGACCAAGATTGAAATATGCAGCAACGATATGGTCACCAAGTACAAAAAAATGTATAAAAAAACTTGAAAGAATACAAAGAGCAATTACAAAATTGGCACCAACACTCAAAACTATCATATGAAGAGAGACTAGAAAAACTTGAACTACAGACACTAGAGCAAAGAAGAGAGAGAGGAGATTTGATAGCTATTTACAGAATCATGAAAGGCATAGAAATTACTGATAGAGAGAATCTGATAAAATGGGATGACAGAAATACAAGAGGACACGGAAAGAAAATAAAAAAAAGACAGCTATAGAAGAGATTTGAAAAAGAACAGCTTTCCTCACAGAGTAATAGACAGTTGGAACAAGTTAGATGAGAAAGTGGTGTGTGCAAAAACAATACATGAATTTAAAAATAGTTTAGATAAAATGAGATATGAAGACGGGACCCCACGAGCATAGCTCCCCTTCCCGTAAAATACAACTAGGTAAATACACACACATATACACAGTGTTGTACTTGGTCATGTGATGGGATGAGGGAAGGGTAGGTTTGAGGTTTCTTGTTTAGAACTGAGTTTGTAATTATTATTGTTATGCTTTATTTTGTGTTGTTTGTAGGGTTTCTTAATTTTCTTGATTGTTGGGCATCATGTTGTAAAGATGTAGTCAAATATGCTTTGTATAAGTTGCTTGTACACAGTGATACACCTCTTTCTACTGACTGAAACCTGTTCTTGTTACTGTTCTAAATATAAAACTGGGGGTTGTGAAACAGGATTATGATTTGAAAGCTGACTTCACTGTCTCTCTAACCAATGTTAGTGTTTATTGTGTTACTGAGAAAGTGTCATGAGGATATATGAAATAATAAAGCTGAAATTCTATGTTGAAATAGAAAGTGGAGATATTTCATTTAGGTTATTGACAGGAGCTCCTTAGTTGTCATTCCACTCATTTACCCCGATGCTGTGAACCTATTTGTGTGTATAGGACAATGGGCAAAATCACATAGCTAGTCAGTACAGATATTTGAACTTATTTTTTTAATCATGACTTGATTATTATCAGGGTCTCATTTATGTGCTGTACCTTACTTCAAAGGAATTACAAATGACCCAAAAGTTTGTTTTCCTTCTTCAGAAATAACCCATAAACAAAGAGAGTTGAAAGCCTTTTGGACACAACTTCATACCAGACTTAAGGTGGCATTGAGTCAATAGAAGGAGGGTGGACCCCCAAAAGTACCATGACTCCAGAGAGGAGTGTTCAGACCAGGTCTCAACCCCTCACCCTTGGAGGTGCATGCCTGAGAGGCTGTAACTTACAATCTGAAAGGCCTGGTGTTCATTCTTTCACAAGACTTCAACTTCCTTCCATCCTATGCTCTTATAATTGTATCTGTCAAGGGAAGAATCTGAAACAAACCTAGGAACTTAGAGATCCCCTAAATGAACAAGATCCATCACACATACATACACATCCCCACAACTGCTACTCCTGGGTCCATTTGAAATGCATCAAACTTATTTTTACTAAACGGTGTGTAACAAATTAGACCTACTGCCTATGCACACTTAAAGCCTCAGCCCAAAACATACCAGTAGAAAACAAATCTTTAAACATAATTGAAATTGCAAACAAGCATGCAAACCAATTCTCACACAAACACACTATACATACTACCAGCCTTTTCAAACTACACCAAAAAGAAGACAAAACACAACACAAAGGTGGACTCACAACAGTTACACACAAAAGCATACAATTGTCCAAATATGTAAAGATATTGAAGTCACTCACAGATACTACAGTAGAAATAATCACAATAGAAACACAAGTAAAGAAAACATACATCACAAACATCTACATACCACCAGCCACATCAGCAACCTAAGGATACTCACCTCATCTACAACTACTCTATGATTTGATAAACTGGTTGGAGACCTGTATGCACACCACTTCATAAGGCTATGCACAACAAAACAAATGAAAGAGGAAATAAAGAACTAAGGTCAGTTCCTCAGTCTGAACATATTAAACTCTAGCACACTCCCCCACACAACATCTCCAATACAATAAGTGACTTCAGAAGTTTCACCCTTCATCCATAAACATAGGAAACCATTCATAACCTCTCCTCTAACCACCTCCCAGTAAAGATCACCATAGAACTTGCAGAAAAAATTAAACCCACCCAAAAAAATGCCATATTTAAACCACAGCCAAACAAAATGGCCAGAAGAAATAGAAAAATATTGAGAAAACTTTGACATACAGTGGAATCTCAACTTACAAAACATGAGCTGTCTCTCAGCAGATTTTTTGCTTTGAGTTATGAACAAAAACTCAGTTTAAAAGCTGGCTTCATATACCCCACTGCAAGTTGGTGTAGTGAATGCCACAGTGAGTACCATAGCATCTGCCCAGCATCCCATGTCTCACTCAATAGCTAGGCAGGCACATACAATAGTAAGTGCGAAGATTATTAGTAGATCAGTAGTAAGGCAGATGTGTGCATTAGCAAGTGTTTCAGATAAGATTTGAATGAATCCCATCATCCCTCGTATCCAGCTCTGGCCCTCTTGTGATCCAGTAGTACTGCACAAGGGTAATAGTGTACCATTATTGCAAGAACCAAGCCTTGCCACAACTCATGTGTATTTACATAATTGTAGTATACAGAAAAGAAGCAATGCTCATCGGGCTCTTTCTTCTATTCCCTAATTTTCAAACATACCTATACTCAAATTCCTGTATGTTCTAACTTAATCATATTTAGATTTACTCATGTATTGTTTGAGCTTGGGCTATATTACCTTCTAAGCTATTCCACATATTTTTATATCTGTATGGAAAACTATTTCTTCACATATTTTCGACATGTGGTATTTCTATAAGTACAGTTTTATTGTTTAAAAACATGTAAGAAAAAAAAAATTGCTGTGGTTTTTGGGAGGCCAGTATGAATTGATGGCATTTCAATTCATTTCAATGGGGAAAATTTATTTGACATATGAGTAATTCAAGTTATTAGCTCCATCTTAGAATGAATTAAACTAGCAAGTTGAGGTTCCACTGTAGATTAGTTCCTTTCCATAGATAAAGCCACTGAAAGGCTTGCAAACACCATACTGAAAGCAAACAGAAAGTATATGTCTAGAGGTTACAGGAAAAAAATACAACTTTAATTTTATACATGAGAAAAAAGAATATAATCAAAACAAAAGAAAAACAGCTGCAACAAATAAGTAATGACATTATAAGACAAAAAGCAAGAAATGTGAGAACACTAGGAGAGGTATGCTGGATCCTGAAGTGAAATATGTGTATATTGAGAAGATTATGTTGTGTATTAGTATTATGAATATGCTTTTGTGTTGAGTATTGTTTTACCTGAATGGTGTATTCAGTGAATGTGGGTAGAATGGATTGTTCATTTACTTAATTGCAGTGTACAGGAAAGGAGCAACACTCATGGGGTGCCATCTCTAATCAATTATACCCTCAAATTCATGCATTATTTTATTCTTCTATTAGTGTCATGTATAGGTTGTGTTTGTAATGGAATTGAAGTGGCCTGTGTGTTGTTTGTAATAGTGTTGATGTATATTTGTAGTACATGTAAGATGTGGTTTTGAGAGTATAGTATATGTAAATATGATATGACTGCTCTTAGACTTTGTGTGTTGGTTTGTGCACAGTGCATATAGGATATGTATAGGCCTGGCTTTGTTTCAGTATCTAGAGCTAGTAGGTTAAAAGGGGCAAGAACAGAGTGCTGATCTTCTTATGTGAAAAAACAAATGCAAGAAGTTAGTAGGAAGTGAGGGAGAGAAAAAGAGTGAGTTAGGGCTTGATCTTGAAAGTCTTTGGGGCTGCACTTCTGTGTGGAGTTGGAGGTTGTGCAATGTCTTACATTTGAAAGATATCAGGTACCCATTGGGTGTTTAGGGTCCTCCTGCAGTTCTATGTCTTTTCTAGGATGATAATGCTCCCTCTTGCAGGTATCTCATGGTAGTACCATTTCGTAACAAACACAATTGAAAATATAATCTTGTTGGAGGTAATGAAAAATTGACATCCAGAAGGCCAATCAAGATATCATACTACCTCCCAAATCATCTGAGTCATGCAACAAGAAAAGTTTTGGCAGACATCTTCATTCATGATTGCACAATGGCATCACAACAACCTGGAAAAGATCATACATCCTTCCTGAAACCAAACTGACTGCCAGAGAACTTTGCATCCTACAGATATATATCTCTTCTCTGCCAATTCTAAATTAAAGGAAAGATTTATTTTAGATATAATTAGACCACACCTTGCCAGATCAACATGGATTAAAAGAAGGCCACTATTGGCACTGCTTACAGACCTCAAATAGTATCTGAATGCTTCAATAAGACAGATAATATATATATATGTGTGTGTGTGTAACTTTTGACACTGTAAATACAACCTGTCTAAAATGGTAATGAGAATAGTAATACACAACACTGACAAGAAATAATTTTCAAATTTCCTAGTTGGCAGAGAATGCTGAATATCTCGGGAAAGCCATATTTCAGGGACCAAAAGACATTAATGGGTCTCCCAAGTAGAAATACTATTACTAATACTATTTAGCTTCTTCACACAATATTCCTTCCCCAAACCTGGAGCACAAAATCAAAGCTCACATGTCTAAATACATACATGAAAGCCCAAAAGCCATCCTTACCCTTTCCCAGAAACTTCATGCATATTGGTCTTGTTCCAGATTATTGATACACCCTCTTCTCTTAAATTTGCACTACTCGGTAATTACTTCCTTCATTCCCCTCATGATCCTTTCATTTAACACCCTCCCATATGTCTTATCAACTACACTTAACCGATTGATCCCTCCAAAAGTACTACATTGATAGTTCCCCCCTTCCCCTTGTATAGTGGAACTATACATACTTCAGTCTACAGTTCTAACTTACCTGAGACACATAAAACAATCTCACCAGCCACACAACTATAATTACTCCATCCTTTGTCAGACATTCCATGTGACACCTATCTGACCCATATGCCTTCCCTGCTTTTACCTTTTTATAATTTTTATTGTATTCAATGCTCTTTGTATATTCTCGTTTGAAAGTGCTGTAGCGTTATTCTCTCCACCTTTATCAAGCCACCTTTGCTTAAATGGAATGTAACTTTGAATACTTTCAGTGGATGCATTCTTAAATATTTCTTACATCTCTTCCATCTCTTGTCATAGGCCAGTCAAATGAGCATTTATGGTCAGATATTACTGATATGCAGCTGTTTATTCTGAAACTATTTTGCAGCTTGAATGTATTAGGTTGTGATCTCTAGATACAGTATTTTCACCAACTTCTATGTCATTTTGTCATATTTTCATGACTTGTGATCACTAATTTGAGTGTATTCACTTTCCTGTAAGGTTATTTTACATGCTGCATTAAATAATTATCCCAGAAGATATCTGTTAAGTGACGACCTACATTGCCATGCTCCCGTGGTGTCCAATTTGTCTCAGTAAAATTTAAAGTTCCCATTGTCAGCACAATTACAAAGCTAGATATTTCTTGAAATAGCAAGTTATCACCCACCAAAGATAATGTCACTGACCTGTATATCATCCCTACATTTATCTTTTGTCTGTTTAAGTATACACAAAACTCCAGTGTTTCTGTCTAAACAGATCTAGGTCAAGGCTGGAGGCCCATTGCTGTCATCTATGGAGCTGCCAGTTTCTAGTAAGGGAAACTCAGACAAATTATTATTACAAATGAAGTGTAGGATTTGTATCTGTATATGTGCTCAAGCAGTCATGGTAAATAACTAAAATATTATGACTTCATTCAGGGAATTTTAATGGATTCTCATTTATACATGTACCTAAATAACAGTACAATATTTTTCGGTATGATCATTTGATTTTTCTTAATATTCTATGTTTACCATTGTTGAATAAGTGAAATAGATCAAAGTAACAATGGACACTGCATTATGATGTTCTGTTTTTAGTGAATTTTATGGAAAATATAGCAGTTGTATGGTGAGTAATGCCTTCCTCCAGTATGTATTATGAAACATTTTCCAGTCCTGGTGGCTGCTAGCAAATGCATAAAAAGCAAAGAAAGTCAAACCTTAAGTACTTGTAAATATGGTTGGTGTAGAAATTTAATAAACATTGGTGTAATAATAAAGATTATTTTGCTCTACCTTCAAAAAGCTTTAGTGATCAACCAGAAAATATGAATGACAAAATACTGACCACATGAAATTTGAGAAGAGCATTGTCACTATATATATATATATATATATATATATATATATATATATATATATATATATATATATGTATTCTGTTGAAAACCACAGCAAGTAAATTAGAAATAAATTTCTTTTATAAGTTTTCTAGCTTTCAGAAAGTAGATGTCTGTGGAAATAAGAAAGGAAGAAATAAATTTCCAAGACATTGGGAACTTATATGGACAATATTTAACAATACAGAAAAAAAACCCACAGAGGAGTAAATCAATAAATTTCACAGATCGTTCTTCATCTTCAGTTGAAATACAGATTTGTAAATGAGTGAGTGCATATATATATATATATATATATATATATATATATATATATATATACATATATATATATATATATATATATATACACATATATATATATGATATATATATATATGAAGTAAGACTAATCTTGGAAAGGTCACACTTGGCTTTTCTCAGCGTGACTGGCACAATTTTGTTTATTCCTCAGCCTGATTGTCCTAGGTATGAGTTTTGTGCCTCTGTGGAATGCTTGTGAATCTGAGCCTCTGTGGGATGTTCTTTGTACTTGGGGTTCTCTTCTTGTAGGAAAATGTCTCCTAGGCATAGGTGTCATCTACGAAGGTGGGAGAAATTTATTTTACTTAACTATTTTACATATATATTTAAATATAGCAATCCCCTTGGACCAGGGCCCAATTGTTATTACTAAATTAAGTGGTGGGGGAAAAGAATACTGACACCAAGTATTCCCACTTGGATCGTAAGAGGCGAGAAGAAAGGGATGGGGATTGAGACTAGGCATCCTTCTTGTAGCCCCACAGGGCACATTCCTAAAAGTAAAGGCAAAGGCATAAGAGGGGCTGGAAGTTCTCGGACCAGCACCCTAAGGTTTGGGTCATTTAATGTGCGTGGATGTGGTACAGATGAGAGTAAAAGGGAAGAGATAGGTAGCATGTTTGTGAGAAGAAAGATGGATGTGTTGGCTTTGAGTGAAACTAAGCTGAAAGGGAAGGGCGATTGTAAGTTTGGGAGGTTATCAGGAGTGAAGAGAGGGTGAGGGAGGGAAGGGGTGGCTATACTAGTAAGTGAAGAAATAGGTAAATGTGTAGTGGAGTGGAAGGAGGTTCCCTCAAGGATAATGTGGATGAAGGTGAAACTGGGAAAGGAGATGTGGGTTTTTGTAAGTGCATATGGGTCTGGCAGTGAGAAGAGTGTAGAAGAAAGGGAGGCCTTTTGGATAGATTTAAATGAGTGCATAGAGGGTTTAGGGAGAAGTATAAATGTAATAGTACTGGGAGACCTTAATGCTAGGGTAGGAAAGGAGCCAATTGATGGAGTGGTTGGGAAATGTGGAGTTCCAGGAAAAAATAGTAGTGGAGAGTTGGTGGTGGAAATGTGTCTAGAAAGAGAGTTGATGATAGCAAATACAGTGTTTCGGAAGAAAGTCAAGCATAAGTACACATGGGAGAGGGTGGTGGAGGGAAGGGTAGTAGATAGAGCTTTAATGGACTATGTATTAATAAATAGGATTATGTTAGGAAGAGTTAAGGATGTACATGTGCTAAGGGGAGAGGGTGGGGGAATATCAGATCATTTTCTGGTGGAAGGTAAGTTGAGAGTGGAGGACAGATGGAGAAAGAGGAAAGGGAAAAAAGGTAGGGAGGTGCTTAGAGTGATCTCTTTAAACAAAGAGGAAAAGGAGAAGGAATACAGGAAGAAGCTGAAGGATAGAGTAGAGGTAGGTGTGGAGGAGGAATGGGGATGGTTCAAGGAGGGAGTCACAAAGTGTGCAAGGATGGTGTGTGGAACAAGAAGGACAGGAGGAAATAGAAGGAAGGGTAGTGAATGGTGGGATGAGGAAATGAAGAAGGTTGTAGAAGAGAAGAAGCGAGCTTACACAGATTGGTTAAAAAATAGGACGAGGGAGTCATATGAGACGTACAAAGAAAAGAAAAGAGAAGTAAAGAAAAAGGTAAAGGAGGCAAAGAGGAGAGCAGATGTAAAATGGGGTAAGAGTATGACAGAAAGTTTTGAAAGTAATAAAAAGATGTTTTGGAAAGAAATTAAGAGAGGAAGAGGAGGCAAATCAAGTAGAGAAGAAAAGGTAAAAGGTGCAGATGGAGAGATGATAATGGAGGAGAAGGCAGTAAGGGGAAGATGGGCAGATTATTTTAGGGAGTTGCTTAATGTGAAGGAGGATAGGGAAGGAAAGATAGCTGCAGTGGGAAATGGTAAGAAAATGAGAGTGATGAGTGAGGAAAATGGAGGAGAAATAAGGAAGGATGAAGTGAAGGCAGCAGTTAAGATGATGAAAGCAGGTAAGGCACCTGGTCTGGATGGATGCCATGCAGAATGTCTTAAAAAAGGAGGTATAGTGATAGTGAACTGGTTGGTGAGGTTATTTAATGTTTGCTGGAGAGAGGGTAGTGCCGGAGGACTGGAGGAGTGCTTGTATAGTTCCACTTTACAAGGGAAAGGGGGACAAGTGTGAATGTAGTAGTTTCAGAGGGATTAGCTTGTTAAGTGTAGTTGGGAAGGCTTATGGGAGGATCTTGATTGAGAGGATTAGGAGAGGAACAGAGGGAGTAATTGGTGAGGAACAGTGTGGGTTTAGGACAGGTAGAGGTTGTGTAGATCAGATTTTTGTGGTAAGACAGATATGTGAGAAAGCTATAGGAAAGGGGAAGGATGTTTTTTGGGCCTTTATGGATCTGGAAAAGGCTTACGACAGGGTAGACAGAAAGGCACTGTGGGAGGTTATGCGGATATACGGGATAGGAGGAAAGCTTCTGGGAGCTGTCAAGAGTTTTTATGAGAGTAGTAGAGCTTGTGTCAGGATTAGAAATGGAGAGAGTGAGTGGTTTGAGGTAAAGGTGGGACTTCGTTAAGGATGCGTTATATCACCCTGGCTGTTCAACTTATACATGGATGGGGTGGTGCGAGAGGTAAATGCAAGCGTAGTGGGTCAGGGATTGGAGATGGTTAAAGAAAATGGAGAAAAGTGGGAGGTGAGCCAGCTGTTGTTTGCGGACGACACTGTGCTTGTGGCAGGATCGGAGGAGGGATTGAGGAACTTGGTGACAGAGTTTGGGAGAGTGTGTAATAGAAGAAAGCTGAAGATAAATGTGGGTAAAAGTAAGGTGATGAGATGTACAAGGGGTGAAAGTGACAGTAATCTGGAAGTGAGCATTAAGGGAGAGCAACTGGAGGAAGTGGATAGTTTTAGATATTTGGGTGCAAATGTGGCAGGAAAAGGTGGAGGTAGAATGTAGATTGAGAGAAGCGAGTAAATGCCTTGGTGGATTAAAGAGTGTAATGAGGAATAGAAATTTGGGAATGGATGCTAAGAGGAGACTGTATGAAGGAGTGATTGTGCCAACAGCACTGTATGGAGCAGAAACATGGAACATAAGAGAGGAAGAGAGAAGGAGCTTGAATGTGTTTGAGATGAAGTGTCTGAGAAGTATGATGGGGGTTACTAGGCTAGATAGAGTGAGAAATGAGGAGGTGAGGAGGAGAACAGGGTTGGAAAGGGAGCTGGGAGATAGGGTTGATGAAAGAGTATTGGGATGGTTTGGAGACATGGAAAGAATGAGTGAAGAAAGACTAGTAAAGGAGGTATGGAAGGCAGATGTGGAAGGAGTGAACATGAGGGGACATCCTAGGATGAGATGGATGGATGTGGTGAAGGGGGCTTTGGGGAAGAGGGGAATGTTTGTTGAGGAAGGACGGGTGAATGGAGAATGGTTGTATATGGAAAATGTTGTGATGCATGAGGTGGAATGGACAGGGGAATGGGGGGTGAGGTAGTGTGTGTGAGCAAAATTTTGACACAGCCCGAAGGGATTTCTCCCCGTCCTCTCCTTTATATAGGGGGACGGAGAGGGGGGGTCACCGATTTAATGAAGCGGCCTTGCTGTGGATGTGCTGTGTCTTGCAACACTGCTTCTGACCCAGGGCAGTGGACAGGGTGCAGGGATGACCCGTCATCTAGGAGGTGCTAAGATGGGAGGGAGGGTGGAGGGGTGTGGAGTGTTTTCGGGGATGGAATGGGTGGGAATGATTTTATGCCTTTTCCTTTTTGGCTACCTCCCTGGTAAGGGGGAAAAAGCCTTGGTATATGTATGTATGTAAGATACAAGGAAATCTTTGGGGTAGCATGATGATAGGATATATCTAAATTTGGCTCATAAAATGGTTCTTACTTGATTCAAATCTTTGGATGAAGCACGTAGGGTACTTATGCTTTGAAATCCACTGCCTGTATATGCTCCCCTTGCTCCAAATATATATATATATATATATATATATATATATGTTTATATAAATGGGTCTCTACAATTATCCTTCAACCCAGACCCACCATAGATCATTTATCATGGACCACTACTTACACACCTACCTACACACAAAGAGCAATTACAAAATTGGCACCAACACTCTCAAAACTATCATATGAAGAGAGACTACAAAAACTTAAACTACAGACACTAGAGCAAAGAAGAGAGAGAGGAGATTTGATAGCTATTTACAGAATCATGAATGGCATAGAAATTACTGATAGAGAGAATCTGATAAAATGGGATGACAGAAATACAAGAGGACACGGAAAGAAAATAAAAAAAGACAGCTATAGAAGAGATTTGAAAAAGAACAGCTTTCCTCACAGAGTAATAGACAGTTGGAACAAGTTAGATGAGAAAGTGGTGTGTGCAAAAACAATACATGAATTTAAAAATAGTTTAGATAAAATGAGATATGAAGACGGGACCTCACGAGCATAGCTCCCCTTCCCGTAAAATACAACTAGGTAAATACAACTCAGTGCCCAGTGGACAAAACTGTCTGCACTGCACATAATTCACATAGGAATAACCTTGCAACACAGATACATCAGTATAAGATGTATTTAGCTATGCTCATGGTGTCCCGCCTTTGTATCTCACAGTGTCTAGTTTTTATATTCTGGATGCCTGGTTGATGACAATTTTTCAAGGATTCTGTCAATATTGATCCCATGAGTTGAATTGCACTTCACATATACTGTATATCTCTACCTCTATATCAAATATATATTCCATTATAACATTATATTTAGTTCCCCTTGCTGAAGGTGGAGGGTGATTCATCTGGATAGGGTGGTAGTTGTCCTTCCCATGTTGTTGTTGTTGTTGTTGTCGTTCCCTAGACTGTCTGTCCGAGCAGTCCCGTCTCCCCAAGGAAGGCCACAGCCGAAACTGGGTTTTCCCACAAATCCTTTATAGAGTGTATGTTGTGTTGTATGGTATGGTCCTGGAGCTGCAACGTTGTATGGTATGGTCCTGGAGCTGCAACGTCTACGTCGTGGGACCACCCCCCAACCCCAAGAGTTGGGGACCAATCAGCAGCAACCACCCCTGGCCATCAGCTCTACGCAGATGGCACCGATCCCCAAGGAGGAGCTACGCCTACCTGGGGGAGTACCACAGTCCTTCCCATGTAGGTAGATAGGGGTGCACTGTTCTCTGGGCAAGTGAATTTGTACACTATATAGGATTGGCAAATTCCATAAGGTTTCGGTGTAGTGTTTCTCAAGAATTAGATATTTTTTCCTGTTCATGTAATAGATTTTGAGTTATAATTTGTCGCCTTATTTTGTGGGGCCATTTTTTTTAATTTTTTTTTTTATTATCTTTTCATCTTTATACTTGTTCGACATGTAGGACATATCAAATATGCTGTGAGTTCCTTCTTGTTTTGTGGCAGTGTGGTGAAGGTTCTTGGTACCAAGTGTCAATAACTTCTAATTGTAGCTTGGACTTCACTATTGGATTATCCATTATTAATGAGTAGTTGATGGACTTTGCTAATTTCCTTCTGAGTATCTGACAAAGCTACTCTTCCAAACTAAACTTAGAAGAGTTGTTGATACCTGGTACCAAGACCCTCACCACTCACCAGTCAGTGACGAGCACGACAAGAGGTTTCCCTAGGATATTTTGGACATGGAAGCTCTGTACCAAGAAAATAGGAACCCTTTCATGTTAGTTGATTACTGTTGGGTACTTAAGAGGGGCGTTCCATAGGCCAAATATAGCTGGAAACCCAGTATTACTATGTATTAAAGGTTAGTACATGAGCAATATCATTCTTATAATATAGAACTATATCATATGGAAAACATGCCTGATAGACAATTTTTGAAAACATTTGAATTTTGCCCCAGAAGACAATTTAGTTCACCTACTTTAGTTTTAGAGACAATAGAGTAAAATTACTTTTATCCGAGCTTCGAACATCCGACTGGTCCAAACATCCGACTTTTTTTCAGTGTCCCAAGTCGGATAAAAGTTGAATTTGTCCAAACATCTGACCACCGAGTGGATGTTGAGTTATTGCTATCGCCACTACCGACTCATGGCGCTCAGGTTGGCTGTTGTTTTCGCGGGTATTTCAGTGTTTGCTTACGTTTGGCCATTGGTGGTTGTTACTACTCCACTCTGTTGTGTTGTTTATTATGCTTTCTTGTACCATAAATAAGTGAAAATGTCCCAAACCAGTGATTTTTTAATCTGTACGTGTACGTCCAAACATCCGACTTTTCCAAACAACCAATATAGGTTAGGTTCCATCAAGGTCGGATAAAAGGAAATTTACCGTGTGTGTGTATATATATATATATGTATATATATATATATATATATATATATATATATATATATAGATACACACACACACGATCGGCAGAGAGATGGCGACGATTGGAACTCCGGAAAGAACGAAATTTTCGTAAATTTCAACAACGAGGGAGTACCTGTGTTTTATTAATAGGGTAGGGGAAAACTCACGGTGCAGTGGGCAGGTGAAGAAAAAAAGAGAAGGGGAGGGATTGAGGAAAATGGAAGAAAATGAAGGAGACGAACGGGCTCCCCCGGACGTCAGAAGTAATATAAACAAAAGGGCTGCATACGACGCAGGTGAAGTCGAAAATATCAGTAAAGGCATTGAAATTAGAAATGTAGATAAGAACAACACAATAGGAAGTGGAGATAATTCTTTCCATGGATTTAATGAGGGAGGGGATGACAACCTTCCCGATTAGCAAGTCGAGAGAAAAAACTGGAGAAAAATGAACGAACACTGGGAGGTTAGGTTCAGCCAACTTACACGGATTACAGAAAGAGTTGATAAATTGGAAGAACTAAAGGAGAACCAAAACATAAATAAAGAATTAAAATTAAAAAGACAGTTATAAGAAGTAAAATATGAGAATGAGGAATTGAAGAATAATAATAAAGAGAATAAAGATTCTATAGCAAACGAGGTACAGGGTTGGAGAAAAGTCCAAGAAAACAACAAAATTGAATTTAGAGATATAGTGACAACAGATGAAAGAACAAACTAACACAATTATTAAAGTGATAAGGGAGAAGGAGAATATAGTAAGAGACTTAGCGGATAAAAAGAAATGTATAATTATCGGCTGAAAGAAACCTGCACAGCGAAGCTATAGCGATAATCCCATACCACACTCCTGGTCATATGGCCATTTCCCGAAGGTTGAGTGTGGTTTGAATTTTCCGCCAAAATCATCGGAAATTTAAAATTCCCGGCTCTGTGCAGGCATGCGCATTGTCGACCCCACCTCCCCCTCCCTATCCCCTCCCTTCTTACCCGGCTAGCTCGAGCCGGACGTCGCGTCACTTAGATCGCGGAAACGGGACCGAGTGGTTAACTCGCTGCCCACATGGGAGCAGGCGGTCCCGTTTCCTGCTGGTTAATCGTCTGTTAGTTTTATCGCTTTCCGCTTGGCTGCTGGTTTGTCTCATTCTTCGACTTTGATTTTATACGAGCACAATCCGTCCCCGTCTTCGAGCCGTCCCTGGTAAACAACCCGGGTCCTCTCGGAGGACAGGGGACGTGTCTTATGGTACGGAGTGTGGCGCCCCCCAGGGTCATCAGGCCTCTCGGCAGCGCCATACCTCTGACCATAATCGGTCCTCTATTGCCTCACGGTTTGTATCAGGCCCTAGGCGTAGACTTTGACCATATACGATCGCAATCCGTCCCCGTCTTCAGGCCGTCCGTGGTAAGAACCCGGGCCTCTCGGAAGACAGGGGGACGTGTCTTATGGTACGGAGGGTGGCGCCCCCCAGGGTCATCAGGCCTCTCGGCAGCGCCATACCTCCGACCATCATCGGTCCTCTATTGCCTCACGGTTTGTTTCAGGCCCTAGGCGTAGACTTTGACCATATACGATCGCAATACGTCCCCGTCTCCAGGCCGTCCGTGGTAAGAACCCGGGCCTCTTTGAAGACGGGGGGGACGTGTCCTATGGTACGGAGTGTGGCGCCCCCCAGGGTCATCAGGCCTCTCGGCAGCGCCATACCTCTGACCATCATCGGTCCTCTATTGCCTCACGGTTTGTATCAGGCCCTAGGCGTAGACTTTGACCATATACGATCGCAATACGTCCCCGTCTCCAGGCCGTCCGTGGTAAGAACCCGGGCCTCTTTGAAGACAGGGGGACGTGTCTTATGGTACGGAGTGTGGCGCCCCCCAGGGTCATCAGGCCTCTCGGCAGCCCCAAACCTCCGGTCATCAATGGTCCTCTAACAGCCTCATAGCTTGCTTCGTCAGGCCCTAGGCGTAGACTTTGACCTTATACGATCGTAATCCGTTCCCCATACGTCTTCGGGTCGTCCGCGGTAAGAACCCGGGCCTCTCGGAAGAGAGGGGGACGTGTCCTATGGTACGGAGGGGGTGCCCCCGAGGGTCATCAGGCCTCTCGGCAGCCCCATACATCCGACCAATAATGGTCCTCTAACGCCTTAATGGCTCCCTTTGTGAGGCCCTAGGCGTAGACTTTGACCTTTTCCACTCGTAATCCGTTCCCCATACGTCTTCGAGTCGTACGTGGTAAGAATCCGGGCCTCTCGGAGGACAAGGGGACGTGTCCTATGATACGGAGGGTGACGCCCCGAGGGTCATCAGGCCTCGGCAGCCCCATACCTTCGACCAATAATGGTCCTTTAACGCCTTATAACTTTCTTTGTCAGGCCCTAGGCGTAGACTTTGACCTTTTCCACTCGTACTCCGTTCCCCATACGTCCTCAAGTCGTCCGTGGTAAGAACCCGGGCCTCTTGGAGGACAAGGGGACGTGTCTTATGATACGGAGGGTGGCTCCCCGAGGATCATCAGGCCTCGGCAGCCCCATACCTCCGAGCTTCAATGGTCTTCTAACGCCTCACGGCACCACCCTCCTTCCAGGTTTCTTTAAAAAAAAAAAAAAAAAAAAAACAGGTCGAAATGGACATGACTTCTCCTATTCAACTTAAGCTAATCTATAGTCATGATGGTCAAGAACTTTACCATGTTGAAATTAATTTCAACGCTCACTGTGACTCAGGTCGAAATGACCATGACTTTTCCTATTCAACTTGAGCTAATCTACAGTCATGATGGTCGAGAATTTTACCATGTTAAAATTAATTTCGACGCTCACCGTGACTCAGGTGGAAATGGACATGACTTTTCCTATTCAACTTGAGCTAATCTACAGTCATGATGGTCGAGAATTTTACCATGTTAAAATTGATTTCGACGCTCACTGTGACTTAGGTCGAAATGACCATGACTTTTCCTATTCAACTTAAGCTAATCTGTAGTCATGATGGTCAAGAATTTTACCATGTTAAACTAATTCAACGCCCACTGTGACTCAGGTCGACATGAACATGACTTTTCCTATTCAACTTAATTTAATCTACAGTCATGATGGTCGAGAATTTTACCATGTTAAAATTAATTTCGACGCTCACTGTGACTTAGGTCGAAATGACCATGACTTTTCCTATTCAACTTAAGCTAATCTGTAGTCATGATGGTCAAGAATTTTACCATGTTAAACTAATTCAACGCCCACTGTGACTCAGGTCAACATGAACATGACTTTTCCTATTCAACTTAATTTAATCTACAGTCATGATGGTCGAGAATTTTACCATGTTAAAATTAATTTCGACGCTCACTGTGACTTAGGTCGAAATGAACATGACTTTTCCTATTCAACTTAATTTAATCTACAGTCATGATGGTCCAGAATTTTACCATGTCAAAATTTATTTCAACGCTCACTGTGACTCAGTGATGTCACGGTATGATAAGATGACGTCATTGTGATAAATTGACGTCACCATGTAGTCCTATGACGTCAATTTGTGTCCCTGTGACGTCACGAGACGATCCTATGGCGCCATGATCAATCCGGTGACGTCACAGTATAATCACATGATGTCACTAGGTATTAAACATATAGAAGTCCGCTTGTGGGTGATGAGACGTCACAAATTGCCAAAGCACACTATTGGATGAAGACGCTCGCCACGGGCTTCGAGAACTTCCCGCGGGAAGACTTGGGGTGAGTTGGATACATACCGAGGGTCCAGGCCCGTCTTCGTGGGAGACGCTCAGGGAACGTCTTCACCCAGGACGAAGCCTCTTGACTAACGCCCACGGACGAGGTCGCTCGGAAACGAACTTGGCCTCGCATACTCCCTTTCGGTTTCTCGCTTACCCCGAGGATCTTCACGAAACTAGTGAGAGTGGTAGGCGTACGTTGGACGGAAGCAAGCGTCTCCACACTCATGTTCCTAGACGGCTAGTTGATGCATTTGCCCACCGGGGAGGGTGCATCGGCCGACATCTCAGTGGCTCTGAGTGTGTTGGCGGACGTGGAGTTCGGGGTGGACTGGGACGGGTCTGCCCTTGCTCCCACACAGAGACTTTATTGGCTCGGGATTGAGTGGGACACAGTCAGCGTCCTTCGGGTGCTCCCCTGCGCCAAAAGAGCGTGCTTCTCTCACACGTCCTCCCTCCTTCGGTGGCGGGGGGGGGGGGGGGCTCAACTTCGCGACCCCGGCCCTTCCACTGAGCCGCTTGGGGCGCCGACGGCTGGTACGGGAGGTCGACAGGAGCATACTGCTTCTCGCGTGACCTGCCCGGGCCGATACCCTCAGCACTCCACAGGTTGTTGCGTCCCTGGCTTCGGTCGGGGGCCCTACGCCGGTCGCTGGAGTTTCTCCGCACCCACTCTGTGGAGCGGGTGCGGGACCTAGGGACTGGACATCGACGATTACCTTGGGGACACGATGTCTCTACCACTCGGTCGCCCCTGTCCCATGTGTCGCCATGGAAACGGCTCCACCCCTCTCATCTCAAAAAAGTGGAGGGGGCAAAGGGCGACCGAGGAGTGGGGAGGGGCCAGGAACCGTTGAACAGGATACAAATTTCGTATAATTTACGCATTGTGTGAACAGTGCAATGTTGTGCATGTCACATTCTTCGGCGTGGGTACTTGACGTTTCTGTCTCCCCTCTACTGAGTGATAAAATGAATAAGTCTCCCATAGGAAAGACACACGTAATAACGGTTTGATTCAGGCTTCACCTCTCCTCCCACCTGTCCTCGTCTCATGCATAGCTTCGCTGTGCAGGTTTCTTTCAGCCGATAATATTTCTTTGTCGCGGCTCGTGCCGCTTAAATTCTTCTTATCGGCTTAAGAAACCTGCACAGATTTAGGGTCCCTCCCTCCTCCCACAGGCGAAGCCTTCATTTCTCATTGAAGTGACGCGACGTCCGGCTCGAGCTAGCCGGGTAAGAAGGGAGGGGATAGGGAGGGGGAGGTGGGGTCGACAATGCGCATGCCTGCACAGAGCCGGGAATTTTAAATTTCCGATGATTTTGGCGGAAAATTCAAACCACACTCAACCTTCGGGAAATGGCCATATGACCAGGAGTGTGGTATGGGATTATCGCTATAGCTTCGCTGTGCAGGTTTCTTAAGCCGATAAGAAGAATTTAAGCGGCACGAGCCGCGACAAAGAAATATTATATAAGGGACGGAATAGAAACATAATCCAAATAGGACTACAAGAGTAAAAGGGGAGAAGGAAAAGGTAAACAAGATATTAGTAGTTCAAGAGGAACAAGAAACAGGGAAAGAAATTGAGGAAATATATAGAATAGGGAAATGCAATACAGATAAGACCAGACTAATTAAGGTTAAATTCAGGTCACAAATGACAGCAGAGAATATCTTAGCAAAACCAGGAAAACTAGCAAAAAAGTGATTAGTATAAACAGGTATGGATAAAAAGAGAGATGAATAAAGAGTAAAGAGAGGGTGAGAAAATAAAAAGACTAGAAGCTAGGGAAAAACGAGAAAAGAACAGGGACAAAGAGAAATTCTATTGGAGAGTAGTGGATATGAAAGTGAGGAAATAGTTCATAGCAGAGAAAAACGGAAGGGAAACAGAAAACACGATGGAAGTTGTCGGGAATAAATCCCGACAGAGGCATTTTTTAGAGTAAATAGACTATTATTACATATTAATATAGACATTGTGGTTACGGCCTCAGTTAATTTAGTGAATTGATAGCTGTAGAATTAGGATTAAGATTGAAATACAGCAATTAAGCATATCAAGCTGTATGAAATTTGTATTCTAGAAACTTAGTATATGAAAACATGCATAACAGATTATACAGTATTACTTTTTCCATTTAGATAGAGTGGCCTATCATTTTTGTTTCTATATACGAAAACATTATATAAAACATTATGTAAGGACTCGACACCCCTTAGTTACCACAAGCCGGTTGTCTAACCCCTCTCAGGAATGTCGAGTTACCGATATGTCATTTCATTATTAATAATTTTATTTACCACTTGGTGTCTTCTCCGTCTTGAGTATTGGTTCTGGTGCATTACCCATCTATAGTTCCCATGCATGGGGATTATATAATATATGTATCGTGCAACATTTTCACTTCAGTTAAGGTGAAGTTGTACTTCCCATAGACCCTTGGCAACGAGAGGTCAAAGGTCACTAGGTGTTCGGGACCAAGAGAGGCCCCTCTCGCGCCCATACAACGTAGTTACGTGGTTGAGTTCAAGTTGAGTAGGAGTTGAGTACTAGTTGAGGACAAGACAAGTCCGAGACAGGAAATGTAATTGATCTGTTAGTGATTGGTGACTAGGGGATGATATGAATTCACCCCAATCACAGACCTCATATATATCATGTGAAGTGCATATACGACGAAGCGTGTCTTAAACCAGTGAGGGGAATCTGTGAAAAAACCATTCCCCTCAACATACCTTTATCCTTTCCCCTTCCCATACTCACCCTCCATGCCACGCCCGAAATTCGTCGCGCACATCACCGTCATTAACCAGAACAAAGACGAAGAAGATCTCCAAGTGGCCCCAAGGCCACGGTAAGTCACAAATTTAGTTCAATGAAATATTCAAACAAATATGAATAATGGAAATAATTACATATTCATAAAGATACATGATGCTTTGTGATGCCATTATACGTTTCAGGGTTCGATGAGTTCCCTGCTGTTCACAGGTACGTAGTTTTGTAGTGTTGAAAGTTGTATACAAAGTTCACGCAGAGTATCCCGGTATTAACTCGGTGGGACGGTCACCTAGATTAGCTTATACCGTCAACATTCGTATTAAAAGAGATGGGAAATCTGTTGGAAGTCATAATATTCTCCACAGAAGTAGCAGAAAATTAAAAGTGTCTTACACAAATATAGATGGCTTGATAACAGTCTTGAACGAACTGAATGATTACCTGAAGGAAAAAGAATCGGACATAATGGGAATTGTAGAGACAAAATTGAAAGGTCCACTACCACCCAACAGTGTAGGACATGGTGCATATAATTATTGGATTAGAAACAGAGAGGTAAAACAAAGAGATGGAGTTATATTCCTGACTAAGGATATAAATGTGAGGAATGTCACATATGGAAAGAATAAGAGATGATTTTGATGGAAGTGGAGGACAGGGATGGGAAGAGCAGGAAGTTTGTGGTAAATTATGTCCCTCCTAAAACGGCTTCATGGGAAGAGAGAGAACACAAAAATATGTTAGAAGACACAAGAATAACACTATATAAGATCATGGAAGATGGAGGAAGAATAGTTATAATGAGTGACTTTAATTGTAAAGAAATCTGCTGGGAAGAGATGACAGCAAAGGGTGGAGACGACCTATGGAGAAATGTACTACTTTATATGATTGTAGACCATACAATGACGCAATGTATACAAAAGAATACTAGGTATAGAAATGGGGAAGAACAATCGACACTGGACCTAATAGTCACATCAGAACCCGAAATAGTGGACAAGATTGAATATAAGACACCAATAAGTAAAAGTGACCACATATGGGCTGAATTGGAACTAAATGAGAAAAAATACACGGAAAAAATTAACAATATAGAAAGGGAAGATTGATGTATGTATTTTTTTTTATATATAAAACAAGAATTCTTTCAAAGAGCAGACTGGAAACGGATACACAAGGAGGAAACAACAGTAGTAGAGAAATAGAATATTTTGACAAAAAATTATAAAGAGTGAAAAAGTATGTTCCAAGACAAAAACAAGAAAAGGGGTATGTAAAGTGTTAGTACAACAAAAGATATAGGGAGTTTAAAGACAAAAGGGATAAAGCTTAGATAAAAAGGAGGAAAGGCAAAAGACCCGAAAAATGGAAAATATATACTAGTTATAGAAATCAATATGTACAAGTGTATATAGAAGAAAAGAGAAAATACGGAAAAGATGTCATAGAAAAATGTAAAGATCAACCAAAACTATTTTACAGATTTGTAAACAAACTGAAAAACAAACAAGAATTGAAGAAACTACGACAAGGAGTTGAATACATAGAGGAAATAGAAATGACAGAAATTATGAACAAGTATTTTAAATCGGTGTTTACGAGGGAGAACATACAACTTAGAGATGTCGAGTGGGAGGAGAAAGTCCCCCCTATGAAAGAGATAGAAGTAACAATTGGAAAGAAACAATGAATCACTTGAGTAATCTCGATGTTAGAAAATCGCATGGACCAGATGAAATGGCAAACTGGATTTTGAGAGAATGCAGGAATGAACTAACAGACAAAATGCATAGTCTAATAAGCAGTTCATTGAAAGAAGGAAAAGTTCCAGAAGATTGGAAAAGAGCAACTGTCCATATCATTAATATATATATAGCAAACATTATAGGGGCCAGAACTATATAAAGGGGGAAACAAGGAAGACCCTACTAACCCTTACAAGTACGATAGCAAAAATTTGTGAAAGAATTATCAAAATTAAATGGGCAAGGCATTTGGGAAAAAAAAAAAAAACATACGAAACCCAAGGCAATTTGGATTTAGACAAGGACGATCATGCGTCACAAACTTAATGTGTTTCTATTCAAGGCTAATAGATGTAATACAAGAAAGAGGTGGATGGGCTGATTGTGCATTTCTAGGCCTGAAAAAAGCTTTTGATAAGATGCCACATAAGAAATTGCTAAAGAAATTAGAAACTGCAGGAGGAACACAGGGCAAACTGCTGAATTGGATGGAAGAATTCTTGCATGAAAGAAAAATGAGAATGGTGATAAGAGACAAACACTCTAATTGGGGTGAAGTGATTAGTGGAATACCCCCAAGGAACAGTTCTGGTCCCTATAATGTTTGCTATATATATATTAATGATATGGATAAAGAAATTGAAATTTATATGAGCTTCTTTGCGGACGATGCGAAGTTGTTGAAAAAAGAACACTGTAGAAGATTGTGAATCGCTGCAGAGTGATCACAATAAAGTATGGAAATGGAGTAGAATGTAGGAGATGGAATTCAATATTAATAAGTGTTGTATAATGGAATTTGGAAGAAGCAATGGGTACAAGATAATACTAGGTATAGACAAGAGGAACCATCGAGACTGGACCTAATAATTACATCAGAACCTGAAATAGTGGACAAGATTGAATATAAGACACCACAAAGTAAAAGTGACCACATATTAGTTGAACTAGAACTAAATGAAGAAAAATACATGGGTGAAAACGAACAATATAGAAAGGGAAGATTGATGTATGGAAAAACAAATTTTGATAAGATGAGAGAATATTTCCAAAAAGCAGACTGGGAAAGGATACACAAGGAGGAAATAATAGCAGAAGAGAAATGGAAAAATTTCACAAAAATTTATAAGGAAGGAGTGGAAAAGTGTGTTCCAGGAAAAAAAAAAAAAAAAAAAAAAAAAATATATATATATATATATATATATATATTGGTACAACAAAAGATTTAGAAAGTTAAAAGACAAAAGGGATAAAATTTGGATAAAATGGAGGAAATAAAAAAGGCCGGAAAATGGAAAATATATACTAGTTATAGAAATGAATATGTACAAGTGCGCAGAGAAGAAGAAAAAATACGAAAGGGATGTCATAGAAAAATGTAAAGATCAACCAAAACTATTTTACAGAGTTGTAAACAGCAAACTGAAAAACAAACAAGAATTAGTGAAACTACGACAAGGAGGAACTGAATACACAGAGGAAATAGAAATGGCAGAAATTATTAACAAACATTTTAAATCAGTGTTTACGAGGGAGAACATACAACTTAGAGATGTCGAATGGGAGGAGAAAGTACCCCCTATGAAAGAGATAAAAGTAACAAGGAAAAATATAATGAATCACTTGAGTAATCTCGATGTTAGGAAATCGCATGGATCAGATGAAATGGCAAACTGAATTTTGAGAGAATGCAGGAATGAACTAACAAAATACATAGCCTAATAAGCAGTTCATTGAAAGAAGGAAAAGTTCCAGAAGATTGGAAAAGAGTAAATATGGTACCAATATATAAAGGGGGAAACAAGGAAGACCCTACAACCTAGAGACCGGTCTCTCTTACAGTGAAGTATGGTAGCTAAATTTTGTAAAAGTATTATAAAAAATCAGATGGGTAAAGTATTTGGAAAAAATGTACTAAATACAAGGCAATTTGGATTTAGACAGGGAAGATCCCTGCCCACAGGTAAGATTTTGTAGTAGGAGACAGTCAAGTGAGGTATTTAGACAGGGTTTTCTGCGACAAAGATAGGAAGCATAGGACGCAGGTGTGTTTCCCCGGCGCGGGCATAGGTGATGTTAGAGAAAGAATTGAAGAGTGTCTAGTAGTTTGCTTAAGTGCCGGAGGAAATGATATAGGTAAGGTAGGGAGTGAGGAATTATTTGCGCGGTACCGAGATGCGCTAGACAAGATCAGAAATAGGGGAGGAGTTCCTGTAGTATGTGGAATCCTTCCGAGGCGTAGAGTTGGAGGCATGTGGCATTCCAGGGCTATTGCAATGAATTGCAGGCTGGCAAAACATTGTAAGGCTAATGGATGGGCATTTGTCGACAACTGGGACCGCTTTTATGGTAAGAATCACCTATACACAAGGGACGGAGTGCACTTGTCTCCCAAAGGATTTCGGCTCCTTGCTGAATCCCTTGAGCGAGAAGTAGGCATCCTACAGGGTTTTTTCGGGTAGATTATGTGGGAGTAGGGGGGGAAGTATCGGAATATAGTTTAGGAAATAGAAACAACTTAGAGGACTGTACAAAAAATCACCAAAGCAGGTGGAGGGAAGATAAACTTAAAGTTTACTATACAAATAGTAGGAGCATAATTAACAAAATTGATTTGCTGTGTGGTAAAGCATGCGTAGAAAATTTCGATATTATAGCCATTACTGAATCCTGGATCAACATGGCTGATAAACATTTCCTTCCGGAAATCGAAATAGAAGGATATAAGTTTTTCATAAGGATAGGGTCGGCAGGAATGGGGGAGGTGTAGCACTTTTCGTTAAAAATACATTAAACTGTATTATCAACAATTCGATTAAGGAAGAGGACTGTACGGAATCTATTTGGGTAGAGATTATAGGCAAGAATAAGAAAGTTATTATTGGCGTCTTGTATAGACCTCCTAACCTTAGCATTGAGCAGACTGATTCCCTAATTCATGAAATTCACAGAGCGTCCCAGTACAAAAACGTTGTAATCATGGGAGATTTTAACTATAGAAACATTGACTGGGAAACTTTAATAGGAGATCATGAAGCGAAACAATTCCTAGATGTGGTGCAGGATAATTTTCCTAAAACAAAATGATTACCGATCCTACGAGGGGACAAAATACCCTGGACTTAATTCTAACAAATAATGAGCACCAAATTAGCAGCATAATAGTGGGCGATAGTCTAGGCTTTAGCGATCATCAAGAAATAAGATTTAATATTATTTGGGAAAAAATAAAAAGTACAAATAACGTTCAAGTACCAGACTTCAGGAAAGCAAACTTTGACAATATAAAAACCTATTTGAAATTGAATACGAAAAACAATCCGGACGTTTCAAACATTCTTGATTCTCGTTGCGGGGCTGATAATCAGAAGTGGGTCAAGGAGGATACGCGTACCTTGGGTCAGGTCTGGGTCAAAGAGAGAACTACGCATACCTTAAGTCAGGTCTGGGTCAAAGAGAGTGATGCGCGTGCCTTGGGTCAGGTCGATTCGGGGCGACGGCCCAAAAGTCAGGTCAGTACTTTGGATGAGATGTAATAGCAATCTGGCAGATCTAATTATTAATGCACAAAACACATTTATCCCCTAAAGTCAATACGAAAAAATAGTAATACTCCCAAATGGATGACGGACAGATTGAAACATGAGATCGGAATTAAAAGAGGACTTTACGTAAAAATAAAAAACGGGGAATCACACCTTAGATCAAGATATAACGAAATGGCAAAGCTGGTTAAAAGGAATACACGTTCAGCGAAACGTAATTATGAAATCAAGGTTGCCAGTCAAGCAAAATCCAACCCAAAGGGTTTTCTTTCACCTCTATAGAACAAAAAATTACAGAAAGAATAGGACCAATTAAAAACGATGAAAATGTCATGATAGAATCGGAAGAAAAAATGAGTGAGGAGTTTAACAATTATTTTCTATCGGTGTTTACTAATGAGAGGTTAGATAAAGTACCTGACTGTGATCCGATTTTCAGAGGGGATGAAGAAAATAGCCTAACTAATATCAGCATTAGTAAAGAAGAAGTTATCAAGCAGATTGACAGACTTAAAGCTACAAAATCTCCGGGTCCGGACGAAATTTTTCCAAGAATGCTTAAGGAGTGTAGATTTGAAATCTGCGACCGTGGCCCGGTTAACTGAAATATTCAATAAATCGGTAGACACTGGTTCTGTTCCA
Source organism: Oratosquilla oratoria (assembly GCF_046742065.1). NCBI lineage: Eukaryota > Metazoa > Arthropoda > Malacostraca > Stomatopoda > Squillidae > Oratosquilla > Oratosquilla oratoria. Next base: position 67,492,434 of record NC_134785.1, on the reverse strand, counting down.
ACTGCTTGGAGGCAGGCAAACGTTGTTCCTGTTTTTAAGAAGGGAGATAGATCGACCATATGCAACTACAGGCCAATCAGTTTGACGTCGGTTATAGGAAAGATGCTTGAATCAATAATAGTAAATAGACTCAGAGACAACAATGAAGGGCATAATTTAATTCGTGATTCACAGCATGGTTTCTCCAAAGGTAAGTCATGCGTGACTAATCTTCTATCCTTTTTACACTAAGGTATATAAGGCGTCAGACCAACAATGAAAAATTACGATGTTATTTACCTTTGACTTTAGCAAAGCGTTCGACAAAGTGCCACACCAGAGACTACTAAATAAAATCAAAGCCCATGGCATAGGAGGAAAAGTGTTAGAATGGATTAGAGCTTGGATTAGTAACAGAAAACAGCGGGTCACCATAAATGGGATAAAATCTAGGTGGGGCAATGTTACTAGCGGGGTCTCCCAGGGCTTCGGTTTTGGGTCCCTTATTGTTCATTATGTATATAAACGACTTAGACGATGGGTTAAATAGTGATGTTAGTAAGTTTGCGGACGACACTAAAATAGGGACGCCTAATTAGGTCAGGAGAAGACGCCAGATTCTGCAGGATGATCTTGATAAAACTGTTAACATGGTCGGTGAAATGGCAAATGAACTTCAATATCTCTAAGTGTAGCGTGTTAAACGTAGGGCTACACAACCCCGAAAATAGATACAACTTAGATGACACGTTTTTAGAAAAATCTGAGTGCGAGAGGGACTTGGGAGTTCTGGTGAGTCCGGACCTTAAAACCAGGAAGCAGTGCATTAGCGCCAGAAATAAAGCAAACAGGAGCATTAGGCTTCATTGCTAGGACGGTAACAAATAGAAGTGCAGAGGTAATTATTAAACTCTATCTAGCAATAGTTAGACCCATCCTGGACTATGCGGTACAGTTTTTGGTCTCCGTCCTACAAAATGGACATAAATTCACTAGAATCAGTACAGAGAAGAATGACCAAATGATACAAGGACTCGGAAATTTGCCTTACGAAGAGAGGCTTAGGCACCTAAACTTACACTCTCTGGAAAGACGCAGAGTGCGGGGTGATCTAATAGAAGTGTTCAAGTGGATCAAAGGCTATAACAAGGGTGATGCAAACAAGGTCATCATAATAAAACAACTGGGCAGGACTCGCAGTAATGGGTATAAACTGGGTATAAACTGGACAAATTTAGATTTAAGAAGGTAATAGGCAAGAATTGGTTTACAAATAGGGTGGTCGATGAATGGAATAAACTTAGTAACCACGTAGTAAGCGCTGAAACTATCAGTTGTTTTAAAAAACGATTAGACAACTTTATGGATGGGGACGACAGGTGGTGATGGATACGGAGCTGCCTAGTGTAGGCCTTATGGTCTTTTGCAGTCTCCTTTATTTCTTATGTTCTCTTATGTTCTTATGTTTCTATTCAAGATGGGTGGGCTGATTGTATTTTTCTAAACCTGAAAAAAGCTTTTGATAAGGTGCTACATAAGAAATTGCTAAAGAAATTAGAAACTGCAGGGCAAACTACTGAAGTGAATGGAAGACTTCTTGCATGAAAGAAAAATGAGAGTGGTGATAAGAGACAAACATTCTGATTGGGATGAAATGACTAGTGGAGCTCCACAAGGAACAGTTCTGGCCCCAATAATGTTTGCTATATATATTAAAGGAATTGAAAGCTATATGAGCTTCTTTGCGGACGATGCAAAACTGTTGAAAAAAGTGAACACTGAAGAAGAGTGTGATCACCAAGTAAAAATGAAAAAAAAAAAAGTATAACAATACTTGAAAGTGGATAGTGAAAAAGATCTCGGCGTAATTATCAGTTACGACCTCAAATCATCCAAGCAGTGTATTTCAGCCTCTGAGAAAGCAAATAAGATTCTAGGACTGATGGCGCGATCTTTTGATTTCAAAAGTCCATCACTCATTAACAAGCTATATAAATCGTTAGTTCGTCCACATTTGGAATATGCTGTTTCTGTATGGTCACCGAATCTCATTAAAGACATTGACAGACTGGAAAAAGTACAACGGCGAGCCACAAAACTGATTCCAAATATCAAAAATAAATCATACGAAAATCGACTAAAACATATGAATCTGTTTTCCCTAAAAAAAAGCGTAGACTCAGAGGTGACTTGATAGAGGTCTTTAAGATTCTAAAGGGAATTGAAAACATCAAAAGTGACAAAATTTTCACATTGAATGAGAATCAGACAAGAAACAATGGTCTTAAACTCTCCGGAAATAGATTCAATTTGGAAGTAGGTAGAAACAACTTTGCCAACCGTGTAGTTAATGAATGGAATAAACTTCCTGCACAGGGAGTGCAATGTAGTTCAGTTCGAAGCTTTAAGACTCATTTAGATAAACACCTAAGCAAGATGCTGTAATTATTATAATTTATTTTATATTATTTGTTTTTGCTTTATCATTTGTCGTTTGATTTTCATTTATTATTAGTTATGTGTCAATTTATTATTATTTACTGTTTACCTGTTTGTTATTCAACTATACCTATGCATTTATTTATGTATTTTGTTTGTTGCATACATTATTATAGTTTTATTATTATTATTATTATTCTATTATTATTATGATTTTTTCGCATCCGACCTAGATATGGACCAAAAGGTCTCCTGTCGGCATGCTCCGCCTTTGTAATCCTTTGAAAGAATACAAAGAGTAATTACGAAATTGTGTTGTATACAAAAACTAGTGCCAAGTCTGAGTGCATATATATATGCATATATATAGCGGGACTTCTGTTTAGATCATTAGGTTAAGTATATCTATAGGTTTAGGGGACATATCAGGAGTTCAGGAAATCAGAGTTCCAATTAAACGTAGGGCGTGAGACGTACCCCCTCCTTTCTCCCTCTCTGCCTACGTAACTTTTTCTCCTTGTTAACCAGAGCACCTTTTCCACCACTACCGCACCCTCCAGGTTTTAGAGGTAAAGGATGGCGTACCCGAAGCTGCGAGTATCGACTAGTCCGAGTCCGTGTTGACGGAACTACGGATCAGTTTACTGAAAAAAGTTCACCATTCTTTGTGAGAAGATGGGAGAAACGGGGCAGTCCAATGACACCACACCCTATGTCAATACGCACCCTCCCCCTCTTCCCACCCACTCCATCCATCCTCCCCCCAACCGACCTCGCAACCCCCAAACCCCCATCCCGGCGCGGTCAAGTAGAAAAGAAAGGCTGTTTGGCATACAGCCTCTCTTTTCTACTGCCCCCTATCACCCTCTTAACTAGTTACACTATTCCTCCTCCTCTCTCTCCACAAGGTGTGCCTTACATAAACACCACCGCACAGGCTCAAACAAAGCCCGTGGGAGTGATACTTCACTCCCGAATTTCGAGAAAAAAAAAAAGGGTCACCAACACCCCACCCCCATTACCCCCTCCACCAGTATCAGTGCGTTATCAAAGTAAGAGACAGGAGCACGCCGCCTACCCACTACCCAGCCTCCCAGTTTAAATGCCTCTCCTGAAAAATCAATGTTTTTGTCCTTTAATAAGCTATAACTCTGGTTCTATTATACATTGTTATGTCATTGTAAAGGGAAAAAGTCATACTTGAATTTGTTAAGAAAAAATAAAGGAAACTGTAACTTAATCTTTTCCCATTTATTCTAACAGATTTTTACAGCATTTTTCACTATTCAAAATAAAAAGATAATGAAAACATGAAAATTAAATAAAATATAATCTACAAATGGTTACCAAGAGTCTAATCTTTCACTTCCTGCATAGGCAGTTGATATAGACACCTTCATGTTCAAGATATATCATCTTCACTATACAATATAAAAATATTCACTACACGTAACATATACATGTGACTGAAACAGTTTAGTGGGGAATTATACTCTATTGGAAAGGGTAATTATACATAAGTTCACCAGAGAAGTTGAACAACTTTTATGACACGCTCACGTATAAAAACTCCCAGATTCCCTTGTACCGCTAGTCTCTGTAAATTTTTACCATTAATGTTAAAAATGGCTGTCAAATACGTAAAATCATACACTCAAAATTGTTTTAATGCAATAACACAGAAAATGTGCATGATACATTCCAATTTATTATAGATTTTGCAAAAGTTGAAATTCCACTAATACAAAGCAATAAAGTATGAGCGAGTTTCACGTATGAACGCACACCGAAACACGTGTTACCGCGAACTAATAGGCCTACTGGTCACTGCAATTGTGCTAAATTCAAAGCTTCATCGCAATAACTTTGGTCGATATTGTTGACCAAACAATGTTTATAGCCAAATAAATTGGGAAAAGAAGCCAAAACAAAGTAAATATGCATCAAAAGACCAAACGGAAAAAGTATTGTCTATTTAATAAAGAATAAAAAAAAATAAATACTGCCCCAAGCTAATTTACAATAAGCCAAGAAAAGAGCCAAAACGCCAAATAATTTTCACCGCGCCACAGTTTTACAAAAGCCAGAACTGCACATTATAGCGTCACAACAACCACTCTAGTAACCTTGGTGTTCAGGCCTGTTTATCAGCGATCTTAGTAAGGGAAGCTCTACTGTATACACATACAATTTTCATCACTTAGTAATTATTCCTATCTACTTCGGCCCTCACAAGAAGGCGTGTGCTATAGACAGGTGTATAGTAGAGGATTAAAAGGTTTAGTTTTGCTTGGATTGGGGCGCTTCAATGGCCTAGAAAAAAACATAGAATAATATAACTGTATTTGCACACTCTCCTGTTGTAATGTATTCCGTGCAAAACAGTCACGTATGAATTTTCAATATCACTAAAATCAACCTCCAAGAGCTCCCTTTCTGTCGACACAAAGATCCATTTTGAATCCCCAAATTCACATTACTTTATATCTTACTAACTCATGCTTTGCCTCTTTCTACGTTACCTGTAGTGAAGTGTACAAGTCAAAATTCTTAAGTATGGACGAGCACCGTAGATGTTAAAACTATGCAATCATTCAACATATATGGATATGATACCATACAATTATCAACAATCTTAAAGACAATCATTTTGTCCTTAAGAAAAATATAATTGTAAATAGTCGCTACAAAACACAAAATTATGAACTACATGAACTATGAACGCTAAATTAACCATCACCATTTCAATGACTAAAGAGAACGGGACTTAGGGAGGGGGTGGCAACAAAAATCGGCTCCCTTCGATTATATCAGTCCACAATAGATATCGTTTTGTTCAAGTAAGAAATGATTGAAAGCATTTTCCTTCCCATGATGATGATAATGATGATCCGCGCCTACCACCAGTGTGTGTTGGAAGAGGTCAGGAATAAGAATTATGGAAGTGAACCATCGACAGGGCCTACGAGCTAATATTTGTCGTAAACTGGCGATAATTGGTTACGTTATTGACGGGTGGTGATTATTGTTAAATGTGGAAAGGAGTAGCAGTGACATACCTTGTATTTTCATTAGTAGTTAACCTAGCTAGCCTTAATATCGTTGTATTTATTCGCTATTACTATACTCTGTTTACTTGTTTGGTTCATTTGCAGTTTATTTATTAGGTTGATCTGATGCAATGCATGAAGTGTGTATTTTGTGGTGATACTGTGCTAACTGGCCACAGTGCATGGGAATGTGATCATTTCTATCTCACATACACCGCCTTACTTGTTCGAGGGTCCTTGTAGTATCCGTGAGGAATAAAATCTACTCTACGGATTTTCTGTTATTAGTTCAATAAAGTACCGAGTGAATGCACAATACATAATTCAGGTTTATATATTACTTAAATTACTTGCATTATAGTACGTAATCCATTTTTTTTAAATCGTCACTGGTATTTATACTCTTGAAAACGTCAACTGATGATGGCTCCAGTCAGTTACGAACGTTATTTACTTACTTGGTGTCACTGGACTTGACACCATCGACTGCGACTGTTTGTGTACGGTCTGTCAGGAAGTTGTGAAGCCATACTCCTAGCTTCCCTAAGATTCCTAGATCTCTTGCCTTGTGGAGGAGGACACCGAGGATCACCTTGTCGAAGGCTTGTGCGAAGTCTAGAAATACTAGGTCAACATTCTTCCCTTCTGACAGGTTCCGTAGTAGCTAGTCGTAGTGTGCCAGTAGTTTTGAGAGGCAGGACCGACCTTTTCAGAAACCATGTTGATACTCTTTGATGAGGTTTTTTCACTTCAAGGTGTGTGAACAGTTAGTCCCTTACGCATTTCTCGATTACCTTGATAAGGTGGGACGTGAGGGCAACTGGTCGATATTTCTTTGGCAAGGTCCGATCTCCTCCTTTATATATTGGGCTTACAATGGCTTGCTTTAGTAGTGCCGGAATCTCCCCTTTGTCTAAGGAGGATAGCCACAATATGAATTGGGATCGCTAGGACCTCGCTGCATTGTAGGAGTAGGATCGCCTGAACGCCGTCTGGTCCAGCGGCCGAGTTGATCCTTAGCTCCTTTATTGCCTTCTTGATATCCTCTACCGTCACTTGAAGGTCGGTAAAACGTGACCTGATTGAACAAAATTAGTGTGATTTTTAGATTCTGCATAGCAAATTACCTTGGAATCAGTTATCAGATGCTTTACCTTTGAAACTTCGCAGGCCAGTGTTATCACTAGTTTGGAACCCAAAGTATCGGCGATACCGATGAATCGATAACGTGGACAAATATCAGATAACCAATAACAAGATATGGTTATCGCAATAAATTATCGGGACAATTAATCACGATAACGCCCACCTATGTATAAAACATACGACCCGCGGGAAAGCTGCCAGATGCTGGCACACAAGTACAACAGTGTGTTCAGCATACCAAAGAAACAGTCAGAGATCCCAGAACCTACAACCTTTTTCAACCAAGCGACCACGAACCAGACCCAACTTACCGACCTTCTAGTGACGGTAGAGGATATCAAGAAGGCAATAAAGGAGCTAAGGATCAACTCGGCCGCTGGACCAGACGGCGTTCCGGCGATCCTACTCCTACAATGCAGCGAGGTCCTAGCGATCCCAATCCATATTATGGCTATCCTCCTTAGACAAAGGGGAGATTCCGACACGAAAAGTACGAAAAGAAGCTGAAGGAGGAGTGGGAGGGAGTAAAGGATGGAGCAGAGATGGGTGTGGAGGAGGAATGGGGATGGTTCAAGGAGGGAGTCTTAAAGTGTGCAAGGATGGTGTGTGGAACAAGAAGGACAGGGGGAAATAGAAGAAAGGGTAGTGAATGGTGAGATGAGGAAACAAAGAAGGTTGTAAAAGAGAAGAAGCGAGCATTCACAGATTGGTTACAAAAGAGGACGGGGGAGTCATATGAGACGTACAAAGAAAAGAAAAGAGAAGTAAAGCAAAAGGTAAAGGAGGCAAAGAGGAGAGCAGATGTGAAATGGGGTAGGAGTATGACAGAAAATTTTGAAAGTAATAAAAAGATGTTTTGGAAAGAAATTAAGAGAGGAAGAGGAGGCGAATCAAGTAGAGAAGAAAAGGTAAAAGGTACAGATGGAGAGATGATAATGGAAGAGATGGCAGTAAGGGGAAGATGGGCAGAATATTTTAGGGAGTTGCTAAATGTGAAGGAGGATAGGGAAGGAAAGATAGCTGCAGTGGGAAATGCGAAGAAAATTAGAGTGATGAGTGAGGAGAATGGAGGAGAAATAAGGAAGGATGAGGTGAAGGTAGTTGTAAAGATGATGAAAGCAGGTAAGGCACCTGGTCTGGATGGATGCCATGCAGAATGTCTGAAAAAGGGAGGTTCAGTGATGGTGGACTGGTTGGTGAGGTTATTTAATGTTTGCTGGAGAGAGGGTAGAGTACCGGAGGACTGGAGAAGTGCCTGTATAGTTCCTCTTTACAAGGGAAAAGGGGACAAGTGTGAATGTAGTAGTTTCAGAGGGATTAGCCTGTTAAGTGTAGTTGGGAAGGCTTATGGGAGGATCTTAATTGAGAGAATTAGGAGAGGAACAGGAGTAATTGGTGAGGAACAGTGTGGATTTAGGACAGGTAGAGGTTGTGTAGATCAGATCTTTGTGGTAAGACAGATATGTGAGAGAGCTATAGGAAAGGGGAAGGATGTTTTTTGGGCTTTTATGGATCTGGAAAAGGCTTATGATAGGGTAGACAGAAAGGCACTGTGGGAGGTTATGCAGATTTATGGGATAGGAGGAAAGCTTCTGGGAGCTGTCAAGAGTTTTTATGAGAGTAGTAGAGCTTGTGTCAGGATTAGAAATGGAGAGAGTGAGTGGTTTGAAGTAAAGGTGGGACTTCGTCAGGGATGCGTTATGTCGCCCTGGCTGTTCAACTTAAACATGGATGGGGTGGTGCGAGAGGTGAATGCTAGGGTAGTGGGTCAGGGATTGGAGATGGTTAAAGAAAGTGGAGAAAAGTGGGAGGTGAGCCAGCTGTTGTTTGCGGACGACACTGCGCTTGTGGCAGGGTCAGAGGAGGGATTGAGGAAGCTGGTGGCAGAGTTTGGGAGAGTATGTGATAGAAGAAAGCTAAAGATAAATGTGGGTAAAAGTAAGGTGATGAGATGTACAAGGGGTGAAAGTGGCAGTAGACTGGAAGTGAACATTAAGGGAGAGCGACTGGAGGAAATGGATAGTTTTAGATACTTGGGTGCAAGTGTAGCAGGAAAAGGTGGAGTGAAGGTGGAGGTAGAATGTAGATTGAGAGAAGCGAGTAAATGCCTTGGTGGATTAAAGAGTGTAATGAGGAATAGACATTTGGGAATGGATGCGAAGGGAGACTGTATGAAGGAGTGATTGTGCCAACAGCACTGTATGGGGCAGAAACGTGGAACATAAGAGAAGAAGAGAGAAGGAGTTTGAATGTGTTTGAGATGAGGTGTCTGAGAAGTATGGTGGGGGTTACTAGGCTGGATAGAGTGAGAAATGAGGAGGTGAGGAGGAGAACAGGGGTGAAAAAGGATTTGGGAGATAGGGTTGATGAAAGAATATTAGGATGGTTTGGACACATGGAAAGAATGAGTGAAGAAAGACTAGTAAAAGAGGTATGGAAGGCAGATGTGGGGGGAGTGAACATGAGGGGACGTCCTAGGATGAGATGGATGGATGGGGTGAAGGGGGCTTTGGGGAAGAGGGGAATGTCTGTTGAGGAAGGAAGGGAGAGGACGGAAGACAGAGGTGAGTGGAGAATGGTTGTATATGGATGATGTTGTGATTGCATGAGGAGGAATGGGCAGGGGGGTGGGGTAGTATGTGTGAGTAAATTTTGACGCAGCCCGAAGGGATTTCTCCCCGTCCTCTCCTTATATGCAAGGGGGGACGGAGAGGGGGGGGTCGCCGATTAAATGAAGCGGCCTTGCTGTGGATGTGCTGTGTCTTGCGACACTGCTTCTGACCCAGGGCGGTGGGCAGGGATGACCCGTCATCCAGGAGGTGCTCAGATGAGAGGGAGGGTGGGAGGGGTGTGGAGTGTATGTAGGGATGAAATGGGTGGGAGTGTTTTTATGCCTTTCCCTTTTTGGCTACCTCCCTTGTAAGGGGGAAAAAGCCTTGGTATATGTATGTATGTAGATTTTATTCCTCACGGATACTACAAGGACCCTCGAACAAGTAAGGCGGTGTATGTGAGATAGGAATGATCACATTTCCATGCACTGTGGCCAGTTAGCACAGTATAACCACAAAATACACACTTCATGCATTGCATCAGATCAACCTAATAAATAAACTGCAAATGAACCAAACAAGTAAACAGAGTATAGTAATAGCGAATAAATACAACGATATTAAGGCTAGCTAGGTTAACTACTAATGAAAATACAAGGTATGTCACTGCTACTCCTTTCCACATTTAACAATAATCACCACCCGTCAATAACGTAACCAATTATCGCCAGTTTACGACAAATATTAGCTCGTAGGCCCTGTCGATGGTTCACTTCCATAATTCTTATTCCTGACCTCTTCCAACACACACTGGTGGTAGGCGCGGATCATCATTATCATCATCATGGGAAGGAAAATGCTTTCAATCATTTCTTACTTGAACAAAACGATATCTATTGTGGACTGATATAATCGAAGGGAGCCGATTTTTGTTGCCACCCCCTCCCTAAGTCCCGTTCTCTTTAGTCATTGAAATGGTGATGGTTAATTTAGCGTTCATAGTTCATGTAGTTCATAATTTTGTGTTTTGTAGCGACTATTTACAATTATATTTTTCTTAAGGACAAAATGATTGTCTTTAAGATTGTTGATAATTGTATGGTATCATATCCATATATGTTGAATGATTGCATAGTTTTAACATCTACGGTGCTCGTCCATACTTAAGAATTTTGACTTGTACACTTCACTACAGGTAACGTAGAAAGAGGCAAAGCATGAGTTAGTAAGATATAAAGTAATGTGAATTTGGGGATTCAAAATGGATCTTTGTGTCGACAGAAAGGGAGCTCTTGGAGGTTGATTTTAGTGATATTGAAAATTCATACGTGACTGTTTTGCACGGAATACATTACAACAGGAGAGTGTGCAAATACAGTTATATTATTCTGTGTTTTTTCACTACTACGTTGAAGTGTCTCAAACAAAGAAAAACTACACTTTTAAACCTCTTATATACACCTGACTATAGCACACGCCTTCTCGGGAGGGCCGAAGTTGATAGGAATATGTACTAAGCGATGAAAGTTGTGTGAGTATACAGTAGAGTCTCCCTTACTAAGATCGCTATAAAACAGATCTGAGAATCGGTCTGAACACCAAGGTTGCTAGAGTGGTTATTATGACGCTATAATGTGCAGTTCTGGCTTTTGGAAAACTGTGGCGTGGGGAAAATTATTTGGCGTTTTGGCTCTTTTCTTGGCTTATTGTAAATTAGCTTGGGGCAGTAGTTTTTTTTTTTATTCTTTATTAAATAGACAATACTTTTTCCGTTTGGTCTTTTGATGCATATTTACTTTGTTTTGGCTTCTTTTCCCAATTTATTTGGCTATAAACATTGTTTGGTCAACAATATCGACCAGAAGAAGTTATTGCGATGAAGCTTGAATTTAGCACAATTTGCAGTGACCAGTAGCGCCTATTAGTTCGCTGGGGGTAACACGTGTTTCGGTGTGCGTTCATACGTGAAACTCGCTCATACTTTATTGCTTTGTATTAGTGGAATTTCAACTTTTGCAAAATCTATTAATTAAATTGGAATGTATCATGCACATTTTCTGTGTTATTGCATTTAAAATTTTGAGTGTATGATTTTTTTTTTAGTATTTGACAGCCATTTTTTAACATTAATGGTACAAAATTTACAGAGACTAGCGGTACAAGGGAAATCTGGGAGTTTTATACGTGAGCGTGTCATAAAAGTTGTTCAACTTCTCTGGTGATACTTATGTATAATTACCCATTTCCAATAGAGTATAATTCCCCACTAAACTGTTTCAGTCACATGTATATGTTACGTGTAGTGAATATTTTTATATTGTATAGTGAAGATGATATATCTTGAACATGAAGGTGTCTATAATCAACTGCCTATGCAGGAAGTGAAAGATTTAGTCTCTTGGGTAAACCATTTTGTAGATTTTTATTTTATTTAATTTTCATGTTTTCATTATCTTTTTATTTTGAATAGTGAAAAATGCTGTGAAAATCTGTTAGAATAAATGGAAAAGATTAAGTTACAGTTTCCTTTATTTTTTCTTAACAAATTCAAGTATGACTTTTTTCCCTTTACAATGACATAACTAATGTATAATAGAACCAGAGTTTATAACTTATTAAAGGACAAAAACAGTTGATTTTTCAGGAGAGGACATTTAACTGGGAGGCTGGGTTAGTGGGTAGGCGGTCGTGCTCCTGTCTCTTACTTTGATAACGCACTGATACTGGGTGGATGGGGGTAATGGGGGTGTGGTGATTGTAATGTGACCCTTTTTTTTTTTTCTCGAAATTCGGGAGTGAGAGTATCACTCCCACGGGCTTTGTTTGAGCCTGTGCGGTGGTGTTTATGTAAGGCAACACCTTGTGGAGAGAGAGGAGGAGGAATAGTGTAACTAGTTAAGAGGGTGATAGGGGGCAGTAGAAAAGAGAGGCTGTATGCCAAACAGCCTTTTCTTTTCTACTTGACCGCGCCGGGATGGGGGTTTGGGGGTTGCGAGGTCGCGGTTGGGGGGAGGATGGGATGGAGTGGGTGGAAGAGGGGGAGGGTGGCGTATTGACATAGGGTGTGTGGTGTCATTGGGGACTGCCCCGTTTCTCCCATCTTCTCACAATGAGAATGGTTGTGAACTTTTTTCAGTAAAACTGATCCGCCTGTAGTTCCGTCTCAACACGGACTCGGACTTAGTCGATACTCGCAGCTTCGGGTACGCCATCTCTTTACCTCTAAAACCTGGAGGGGTGCGGTAGTGGTGGAAAAGGTAGCTCTGGTTAACAAGGGGAGAAAAAGTTACGTAGGCAGAGAGGGAGAAAGGAGGGGGTACGTTCTCTCACGCCCTACGTTCTTAATTGGAACTCTGATTCCTGAAACTCCTGATATGTCCCCCTAAAACCTATAGATATACTTAACCTAATGATCTAAACAGAAGTCCCGCTATATATATTGTATATATATATGCACTCAGACTTGGCACTAGTTTTTGTATACATCACAATTTCGTTAATTACTCTTTGTATTCTTTCAAAGGATTACAAAGGCGGAGCATGCCGACAGGAGACCTTTTGGTCCATATCTAGGTCGGATGCGAAAAAAAAAAATCATAATAATAATAGAATAATAATAATAATAATAAAACTATAATAATGTATGCACAAACAAAATACATAAATAAATGCTAGGTATAGTTGATGACAAACAGGTAGACAGTAAAAAATAATAAATTCCCCCCCCCCACTCATAAACTAATAATAAATGAAAATCAAACGACAAATGATAAAGCAAAAACAAATAATATAAAATAAATTATACTAATTACAAGCATCTTGCTTAGTGTGTTTATCTAAATGAGACTTAATGCTTCGAAAACTGATACACTACATTTGCACTCCCTGTGCAGGAAGTTATATTCCATTCATTAACTACACGGTTGGCAAAGTTGTTTTCTACCTACTTCCAAATTGAATCTATTTCCGGAGAGTTTAAGACCATTGTTTCTTGTCTGATTCTCATTCAATGTGAAAATTTTTGTCACTTTTGATGTTTTCAATTCCCTTTCGAATCTTTAAAGACCTCTAATCCAAGTCACCTATGAGTCTACGCTTTTTTTTTAGGGGAAGGAAAACAGATTCATATGTTTTTAGTCGATTTTCGTATGATATTTATTTTTTGATATTTGGAATCAGTTTTTGTGGCTCGCCGTTGTACTCTTTTCCAGTCTGTCAATGTCTTTAATGAGATTCGGTGACCATACAGAAAACAGCATATTCCAAATGTGGGACGAACTAACGATTTATATAGCTTGTTAATGAGTGATGGACTTTTTGAAATCAAAAGATCGCGCCATCAGTCCTAGAATCTTATTTGCTTTCTCAGAGCTGAAATACACTGCTTGGATGATTTGACTGGTCGTAAAACTGATAATTACGCCGAGATCTTTTTCACTATCCACTTTCAAGTATTGTTATACTTTTTTTTTTTCATTTTTACTTGGTGATCACACTCTTCTTCAGTGTTCACTTTTTTCAACAGTTTTGCATCGTCCGCAAAGAAGCTCATATAGCTTTCAATTCCTTTAATATATATAGCAAACATTATTGGGGCCAGAACTGTTCCTTGTGGAGCTCCACTAGTCATTTCATCCCAATCAGAATGTTTGTCTCTTATCACCACTCTCATTGTTTCGTCAACAATATCGACCAAAGTTATTGCGATGAAGCTTTGAATTTAGCACAATTGCAGTGACCAGTAGGCCTATTAGTTCGCGGTAACACGTGTTTTTCGGTGTGCGTTCATACGTGAAACTCGCTCATACTTTATTGCTTTGTATTAGAGTGGAATTTCAACTTTTGCAAAATCTATAATAAATTGGAATGTATCATGCACATTTTCTGTGTTATTGCATAAACAATTTTGAGTGTATGATTTTACGTATTTGACAGCCATTTTTAACATTAATGGTAAAAATTTTCAGAGACTAGCGGTGCAAGGGAATCTGGGAGTTTTTATACGTGAGCGTGTAACAAAAGTTGTTCAACTTCTCTGGTGAACTTATGTATAATTACCCTTTCCAATAGCGTATAATTCCCCACTGAACTGTTTCAGTCACATGTATATGTTACGTGTAGTGAATATTTTTATGTTGTATATTATATAGTGAAGATGATATATCTTGAACATGAAGGTGTCTATATCAACTGCCTACGCAGGAAGTGAAATATTAAGGCCTGTCTACACGAGCGGGCCTGATCGGCGGGTTTGCCTGTTAACGGGCAAATTCTCGCGGGCCTGCCCGTGAATGTTGTCCACACGACCGAAGTGATGAACAGCTGGGCCTGCCCGATGTTGCCAGTAGCGGGTGGAGTGCTGTACGAGAACCATGGTGCCTAGCATTGTCAAGAAAAAGATTTTGTGCTCTATCCTGGGCTGCCATCGTTAAATGTTCACTGTGCTACTATGCCGTGGAATGTGGGATGAAGGCCCGCTGTGGGTTCACGATATTATCTTGCGTCTGGCAGGGTAGAAACTCCAGCTACCGGGCACCAGCTCAGTGATTTCGCTCGGCAGCCTTTCGGGCAATTTGATCGTTTGCCCGTCAAATATGCCCGTTAACGGGCAAGCCCGCCGATCAGGCCCGCTCGTGTAGACAGGCCTTTAGACTCTTGGTAATCATTTGTTAAGTTTGTATTTTATTTCATTTTCATGTTTTCATTATCTTTTTATTTTGAATAGTGAAAATTGCTGTGAAAATCTGTTAGAATAAATGGGAAAAGATTAAGTTACAGTTTCCTTTATTTTTTCTTAACAAATTCAAGTATGACTTTTTCCCTTTACAATGACATAACAATGTATAATAGAACCAGAGATATAGCTTATTAAAGGACAAAAACATTGATTTTTCAGGAGAGGCATTTAAACTGGGAGGCTGGGTAGTGGGTAGGCGGCGTGCTCCTGCCTCTTACTTTGATAACGCACTGATACTGGTGGAGGGGGTAATGGGGGTGGGGTGTTGGTGACCCTTTTTTTTTTCTCGAAATTCGGGAGTGAAGTATCACTCCCACGGGGTTTGTTTGAGCCCGTGCGGTGGTGTTTATGTAAGACACACCTTGTGGAGAGGAGGTGGAATAGTGTAACTAGTTAAGAGGGTGATAGGGGGCAGTAGAAAAGAGAGGCTGTATGCCAAACAGCCTTTCTTTTCTACTTGACCGCGCCGGGATGGGGGTTTGGGGGTTGCGAGGTCGGTTGGGGGGAGGATGGATGGAGTGGGTGGGAAGAGGGGGAGGGTGCGTATTGAACATAGGGTGTGGTGGTCACAGGAGGGTTTGGTTGGGAGGAGGAGGGGGTGGTTGCTTCGCTGCGCGGACGAGAACATTGTTATACAATTTCAGCAAAAACCCACTATGTTGGATAAGAAGAAATGAAATAGATGATATCCATATATTTCGATCACAGACTGTGATCCTCTTCAGTGGAATACAGAGTAGTGGAGCAAAAGACATGTTTTATATACAGAGAAAGAAGGAACATGGGCAGGGCTCAAGTTGCGTCTAATGCTTTGGGTGGCAAATCACCCGCCTTCACCAAAGATGGTAATAATTTATTGACTGCCCAGGTAGTAATGCAGTCTGGTGACCATTGTCCATTTGAGATGTTAAAATTAGGAAATTGCCTAATCAAGGAGGATTCTTTTATTTTCCTTTTGAAGCTGCACTTTGAGTTAAAACTAAATTTTGGCTTTATTCCAATCCATACGGTGGCCTTTCTTATCTACATGTTGGAAAACGGCGGAATTTTGTTGTGCGTATCTGAGTTCTTGTGTTCTTTCATTCTAGTGTTTAAATATCTACCTGTTCCCAATATACCTTATTACAATCCGAGCATGGAAGTTTATAAACACCTTGATTTATTTAATCTCCAGCAGGTCTTTGGTGTACATTGACTATTTTCTTGGACAAGTTATTGGGGGTAACTAAATACAAAGTTTATGTCTTAGGCAGAAAATATGAACAATCATTTATGGACTTATTATAAGGCAATTTGATACAGTTTTTGTCCCATACGAAGTTCTTAGTGGAATGGGAAGTGGATCCATAAAGATTAGCTCAAGTTGAATAGGAAAAGTCATGGTCATTTCGACCTGAGTCACAGTGAGCGTTGAAATTAAGAATAGGAGAAGTCATGTCCATTTCGACCTGTTTTTTTTTTTTTCTCCAAGGTCAAGGCATTTTATTTATGTAATACCTAGCACTTTGCGCCAACTTAAACTGTACTATTTAAAACTGATTTTCCTCTTCTCATTACACTAAATGATTGTAGTTTGTAGATTGTAGTTTCTTTGAACTAATTTATACTCATTTTAACTAACACTAGACTCCCTAAGTCTAAAGTTCTTTTGTGTTTTACTTGGGGGTGGAACATCAGGTAAGTCATCTTTAAACTCAAGCCAAGTGAAGTTGATAAGAGGTTGGCTGTGGCTCATGAGAAGGGCTGGGTGGTTGTTTTTTTTTTTTTTAAGAAACCTGGAAGGAGGGTGGTGCCGTGAGGCGTTAGAAGACCATTGAAGCTCGGAGGTATGGGGCTGCCGAGGCCTGATGATCCTCGGGGAGCCACCCTCCGTATCATAAGACACGTCCCCGACTTGAGGACGTATGGGGAACGGAGTACGAGTGGAAAAGGTCAAAGTCTACGCCTAGGGCCTGACAAAGAAAGTTATAAGGCGTTAAAGGACCATTATTGGTCGAAGGTATGGGGCTGTCGAGGCCTGATGACCCTCGGGGCGTCACCCTCCGTATCATGGGACACGTCCCCTTGTCCTCCGAGAGGCCCGGATTCTTACCACGGACGACTCGAAGACGTATGGGGAACGGATTACGAGTGGAAAAGGTCAAAGTCTACGCCTAGGGCCTCACAAAGGGAGCCATTAAGGCGTTAGAGGACCATTATTGGTCGGATGTATGGGGCTGCCGAGAGGCCTGATGACCCTCGGGGGCACCCCCTCCGTACCATAGGACACGTCCCCCTGTCTTCCGAGAGGCCCGGGTTCTTACCGCGGACGACCCGAAGACGTATGGGGAACGGATTACGATCGTATAAGGTCAAAGTCTACGCCTAGGGCCTGACGAAGCAAGCTATGAGGCTGTTAGAGGACCATTGATGACCGGAGGTTTGGGGCTGCCGAGAGGCCTGATGACCCTGGGGGCGCCACACTCCGTACCATAAGACACGTCCCCCTGTCTTCAAAGAGGCCCGGGTTCTTACCACGGACGGCCTGGAGACGGGGACGTATTGCGATCGTATATGGTCAAAGTCTACGCCTAGGGCCTGATACAAACCGTGAGGCAATAGAGGACCGATGATGGTCAGAGGTATGGCGCTGCCGAGAGGCCTGATGACCCTGGGGGGCGCCACACTCCGTACCATAAGACACGTCCCCCGTCTTCAAAGAGGCCCGGGTTCTTACCACGGACGGCCTGGAGACGGGGACGTATTGCGATCGTATATGGTCAAAGTCTACGCCTAGGGCCTGAAACAAACCGTGAGGCAATAGAGGACCGATGATGGTCGGAGGTATGGCGCTGCCGAGAGGCCTGATGACCCTGGGGGGCGCCACCCTCCGTACCATAAGACACGTCCCCCTGTCTTCCGAGAGGCCCGGGTTCTTACCACGGACGGCCTGAAGACGGGGACGGATTGCGATCGTATATGGTCAAAGTCTACGCCTAGGGCCTGATACAAACCGTGAGGCAATAGAGGACCGATGATGGTCAGAGGTATGGCGCTGCCGAGAGGCCTGATGACCCTGGGGGGCGCCACACTCCGTACCATAAGACACGTCCCCTGTCCTCCGAGAGGACCCGGGTTGTTTACCAGGGACGGCTCGAAGACGGGGACGGATTGTGCTCGTATAAAATCAAAGTCGAAGAATGAGACAAACCAGCAGCCAAGCGGAAAGCGATAAAACTAACAGACGATTAACCAGCAGGAAACGGGACCGCCTGCTCCCATGTGGGCAGCGAGTTAACCACTCGGTCCCGTTTCCGCGATCTAAGTGACGCGACGTCCGGCTCGAGCTAGCCGGGTAAGAAGGGAGGGGATAGGGAGGGGGAGGTGGGGTCGACAATGCGCATGCCTGCACAGAGCCGGGAATTTTAAATTTCCGATGATTTTGGCGGAAAATTCAAACCACACTCAACCTTCGGGAAATGGCCATATGACCAGGAGTGTGGTATGGGATTATCGCTATAGCTTCGCTGTGCAGGTTTCTTTCAGCCGATAATGACTAGTTTTAGCTTTACTTAAAGCTTTGCCTAGGAACCAATCAGATGAAATAAATCAAGGTGTTTATAAACTTCCATGCTCGGATTGTAATAAGGTGTTTTGTGACGAGGAGTCATGTGTATCGTCTGTTTGTTTACGAATGAGCCAATAACTTCAGCATTGTATTCCTTGCTTAGCTTGATTGTTGAAATTGTTGTGATGTGATGGGTGTGGCTGTGGGCCGTGGCGCGCCCGAGCCCCCGGGCAGCTGGCAGCTGGCTGACCGCGGCGGCCGTCACTGCACGGTTGCCAGATTGGGCTACAGGTCCCAAATTGGGCTACTTTTGAAAGCTCGGCGCGACTTAGATTTGAGTTTTGCGACTTGCGACATTTTGAGCTACTTTTGAAGTAAGTTGGGCTACTAATGAGAAGACTGGTAGTTATTATTTCTGCATTCATGAAGACTAATAGAGTAGTGATTATTTCTGCATTCAGGAAGTAATTTTGGCATAATTTGGCATATTTTTGGCGACAGTTGGCATTTTTTTCTTGGCAAAACCAACCAGGCAACCCTAGTCCGATTTGAGACTGCTACGTAGGATGAAAATTAACAGGAACGTATTCAACGGTTTAGATCGTCCTGCTCGCTTCTCGGCCCGCAGACGCACAGTACGAAATATACGTATTCGAATATAAAAATTAACAGGAACGTATTCAACGTGCTAGATCGTCTTGCTCGCATCTCGGCCCGCAGAGGTTCAGTGCGAAATGTACGTGTTCGATTAGTCAGCCTATGTGATCTAGAAATGAAGAGGAGGTCAAACTACTCGAAAACGTTTCAGTCTGCCTGGTTAAAGGATCCCCTGTTTAAAAAATGGTTAGCGGAAATGAAAGAGGATGGAAATAAGGCACGTTGTAAAGTTTGTAGAACGGACATGAAAGCTCACAGAACAGATTTTAAAAAACACAGTGAGTCGTTAAAACAAACGAAATGTATCGAAAGTAAGTGACAAGCAAATGAGCATCAAGTCTGTTCTATCAAAGAAGGAAGATAAACTTAGTAAATTTGAAATTCGTCTCTCTGTCTATGTAGCATGTCATTCTTCTATTCAGAAATTTAGCCAGAAATTTGCGACAGTTTACATCTGGCAACACTGCGTCACTGTTATCATGTTAGGTCACGGGGAGATTGGAGAGACACTGTTTCCACACTTACCAGATCTTCATATTTAACTTTATATTTAATGTTTATTAATATATGCATATTTACATAAATAAATGTACGCAGTTGCTCATGAAAGACACCATCTGCATGTTGCAATCTATTTGTACTGTACTTGTATTGGAGTTAATCACAAACAAGTTCACAAATACACTTATCAGACTCGCACGAATGATGTCTGACAAGGATGTATATATAAGCTATGGGTTGGGGCAGGGAATACAAGCGCAGTTGACATCTTGCACAGTTGACATCTTGTCCTTGTGCAGTGAGTGTCCAGTGTCTTCGACGCAGTGAAATAGTGTTTTTCGCTCTCATCGAGCAACATGAGAGCGACCCCCTGTGGATACCCGCCCCCGAGCACGGCGGGGGCTAGCAGCATCTTCTCCGTATCTAGTGATGAAGAGAGTGATCACCCCACCGGGGCGACTGACCTCCAGCGCTCAGAGCGCCCCCAGGCCCAATGCCTCCCAAACCAGCGGCACCTGTGCTCCTCTTCCGGGACCGGAAGCAAACCCCAGCCCCCGTGAAGACACCCGCCCTCCCGTCGAAGATCAGTCGAACGGCCACCCTCCCCTCACCCTCCCCGGCCATAATTTTTTACGTTATAGTGTATTCACAAGTGTATTTAATTACGGTGTTTACTCTTGATATTGTGTGTGTCGTAGCCGACACCCGTGAAGTAAATCGAACAAGAGAAGTTGGGATACACGAGGTAGTTTGTGATGACGTCACGACTTCACCTGTTCGATTTACTTCACGGGTGTCGGCTACGACACACTTAATATCAAGAGTAAACGCCGTAATTAAATACACTTGTAAATGCACTCTAACGTCAAAAATTATGGCCGGGTGTGAATTAGGCTGTGCTAATATATCATACTGATGTGAATGGTTATTTCGGAAATATGAGCGAAAAACGATGGGTCAAAGCCGCTGAAATACTTAGTAGGGCTTAATTTTTCTTATTACAAGATGAGCTCCTACCGAGGCGTGTGAACTTGACGGGGAGCAGTTCTATCCCAGTCTTGACTCTAAAGTTGACCAATGCTCAGCCGGGACACACTAATTTTTTGTGACTTTAATGCGGTTACTACCACTGACAGAGCTGCTATGAAATATGCCCTCCCCCCTGCTCTGGAATCAGGAACACGAACGGTTTTCTTCTGATGCATGGTCTAGAGGGCTGAAAATCACAGGTTCCTGGTTCCAGAGAAGAAACCCACGCTGAAGAGGTTTCTCGACTTCTTTGGTACGAAGTGCCTTCGGAGAGTCATGGGGTATCGCTTGAAGGAACATGTGCCAAACCAGAGACTGGCCCGTGGGACTCTTATCAGCCAAGAGAATACGAAGGCTTCAGAAGCGGATATTTCATCATGTAACCATCTACAGGCAGTGAATCAACTAATCATGGTAATCACAGAATGCAATAAACTTCTATGTTTAACTTTTGGGTCATGGAAAAGTTTTTTGACCCGGTAGAACAAACGGCAATACTCTATGTAAATAAACATATTGTAAGGGCACTACAGAACATCTACATGACAATTCATTTTGGGTTGGGTTGCTGTGATTCGATTATATATAGATGCAGATTGAGAAAGGCGGATGGCAAGGCGGCGCCATTTCACCTAAACTATTCATAGCTTGTTTCAAAGGAATTTTCATATTTCAGTTTTGAATTATGTTTTAAATGCTAGTGCAATGCCGGGATTTCGGATTCTATTAATTGTATATGTATGTTTACAGGGTTAGGAGCACACTGAATCTAATTAAACGTAGGCCGTAGGACGTATCACCCCTCTGGGGCCTCTCCCCCCCCCCCAAAAAAAAAAAAAAAAAAGTACCCGGTACGTGATATTTTCCCATGGGCGGAACCATTTTACCACCCCTACCGCATCCTCCCGGTTTAGCGAGAAAATATGTGTGCCCCAAACTGGGGTGATCTGGGAGATAGTCCGCCGGTTTCGTAAAGATGGAGCAAGGCTAGAGATTGTTTATTGACAATAAATGAATGAATAAGTAAATAAATAAATAAATAAATAAATAAATAAATAAATAATATTTTTTAATAACTGGGAGAAATGGGGGTAGTGTAGTGGTTTGGTTCGAACAAGCCAGGGAAAATGAAATTCACTTTGGTCTCTTATTCTAATCTCTTTGGTAAAACCACAAGTAATAGCCACTGGTTAGTGGATCTGATCAGTCGTAGCTGGACGGTGAGCCTAACGTCAGAGGCGGTGGCGGCTGATGACGGCGAGGCTCGATGGAACTGCTACAAGACTGGACGAGATGTTGTTGCTGCTGCCGTGGCTATTACCATTCTCTCCTGACTAGCCGCCGCTGCCCTATTTAAGGGTCGCTCGCGGCTCAGCGTAGTTGGCAAGAGAGGTCGCTAGCCGCTCGAGAACCATTTGCTGGCTCCTGATTGGCTAGCTCATATTCACCTCTTGCCAACTATGGGAAGTGTGTGACCGCCTGTGGCTGCGTCACTACACCACTCCCCCTCTCTTCGAGAGCGGGCGTCGAGGGAGATAGGGAGCGACGCGCGCGACGTGGTTGAATCGGTGTGGCCTTCGTATCACTCGCCCAAAACGTGTGGTCATTCCATCAGGGGGCATGTCTGGCGAGGAGGGCCTTGATGGAGGGGGGCTCGAATGCAGGGTGGTGTGGTCGAAGTCAGATGCCTGGCGAGGTGGGGTCGGTTGAGTATGGAGCTGTGGAGACATAAGGTTGGGTGAGAATTGTTGCATTGCATGGTAGAGTGGGGGCGTAGGGTGGGGAGGATCTTGCGGGGTGCCGGGAACAGTTGTAGAAGGATGTGGTTGCGGGGTGGGAGAAGGAGAAGGGTTCGCTGTCGTGTGCGTGTGATCTGTGTATGGTGAAGAGTCAGGGGCAGGAGGGGAGTGTTGGTTTGGAAGGGAGAGTGTTTCGGGGGGTGAGGAATGACTTGGTTCGGTGGTGAGGATGGGGTTAGGACCATGTTGTAAGATGTATTGTAGTGGCCCTGGAGGGGAGTGTTGGTTTGGAAGGGAGAGTGTTTCGGGGGGTGAGGAATGACTTGGTTCGGTGGTGAGGATGGGGTTAGGACCATGCTGTAAGAGGTATTGTAGTGGCCCTGGAGGTTTGGTAGGGGGATTGATTGGGAGATGGGCCGGCTTGAGCCTGTCGATGGAGACGCTATCCGGTTTGGCACCTCGGTTGATCACGAAGTACTTTGGTGATCTGCTGAGGACTCGGAAGGGGCCGTCGTATGGGCGCTGAAGAGGAGCTCGTGTGGAGTCTTTCCTGACGAAGACGTAGTCACTTGTAGACAGGGCCGGGGGAAGGTGCTCCGGCTGTGGTTGTGGTGGACGAGGGGGTGTTGGACGGGTGTTGGCGAATATGTCCTTGATGAGTTGGAGGAGGGCGTGACGATCCGGATCGCCGACGGCAGGCGTGGCAATTTCCCCAGGGAGGCGAAGGTTCTCAGCGTAAAGTAGCTGCGATGGGGAAATGTCATTGTCGACCTTAGGTGTGACGCGGATCGTGAGAAGCACCAGGGGAAGGGCGTCGACCCAGTCGCATGAGGGTTGTGCCTTCAGCGACTCCTTCAGTTGGCGGTGGAACCGTTCCACGAGTCCATTGGCTTGGGGGTGGTAAGCGGTGGTCCGGTTACGTTTGGTGCCAAGGAACTTGAGGAGGCTGGACCATAGGTCAGATTCGAACTGGGAGCCCCTATCGGTGACAATGATGTGAGGTGCGCCGAATCTGGATACCCATCCAGAGAGGAAAGCACGGGCGGTCGTCTCGGCAGATATATCCGGAAGGGGGATCGCTTCTGGCCACCTGGTGTACCTGTCGATACACGTAAGGAGGTAACGCATGCCGCGAGAAGGCGGAAGGGGGCCCACAATGTCCACATGAACTGACTGGAAACGTGCCGTTGGTGCAGGAAAACGCTGGAGTGGTGCGTGGACGTGGCGCGTAACCTTGGCCGTCTGGCAGGGGAGGCAGGTCCGGGTCCATTGTCTGACATCCTTGTTGATGCCTGGCCAGACGACTCGATCCGTGATGAGGCGTTGTGTCGCGCGGATGCCCGGATGACTGTGGTCATGGAAGGAGGAGAAGACGTCCTTACGGTGACAGGCGGGGATGTACGGACGGGGTTTGCCTGTGGAGATGTCACACCACAATGGTACGGGGTTGTTGGGAAGCTGTCTTAGCTGTAGGGACGAGGTGTCGTGCATACGTAGGAGGCGGAGTTCACCGTCGTTGTTCTGAGATGCGGCGATGCGTGCGTAGTCTATGTTGTGGTTAGGGAGGATGCTGGAGGTGATTCTAGACAAGGCATCGGCTACCTGGTTATCCTCTCCCTTGATGTATTCAATGCGAGTATCAAATTGGGAGAGGAAGGACAGCTGCCGGGAAACTCTTGGGGAGTGATGGTCGGAGACTCTGTCTAGGGCATGGGCAAGTGGCTTGTGGTCTGTAAGGATAACGAAAGGCCGGCCTTCCAGGAAGTAAAGGAAGTGCTTGACAGCCGAGACTATGGCTAGCAGTTCCCTGTCAAAGGCGCTGTAGCGAATTTGAGGAGGGTCCAGACGTTTGGAGAAAAAGGCGATAGGCTGGAGCTGGCCGTTGATCTTCTGTTGGAGGACGGCGCCAATTGCTGTGGAGGAGGCATCAGTGGTAAGGAATGTGGGTGCGTGAGCTACTGGGTAGGACAAGCGGGCGGCTTCAGCGATTGCCGCCTTGGCTTGTTCGAATGCCTGGGTCGCTTCGGAAGACCATCTCACAGGTTTGACCGACCGCTTGGAATGGTTCTTGGTGAGGTCGTTCAAGGGAGCGAGTTTTGCAGCTGCGTTGGGGATGAATCTGTGGTAATAATTGACGATTCCTAGGAATCGTCGGAGCATCTTGATGGTTGTTGGCTGTGGGAAATCTTGGATTGTGTCTACTTTCTGAGGGAGAGGATACAGACCTGCTGTTGAGATGCGGTGTCCGAGGAAGTCGAGAGATGAAACTCCGAGGAGACACTTGGACGGATGTACCCGGAGGCCATAATCTTGGAGGCGGCGGAAGAGGAGGCGGAGGTGTTGGTCGTGGGTATCGGAGGCTACGAGGATGTCGTCGATGTAAACGGTGATGAAGTCGAAGTCTCTGAGGGCATGGTCTATGAACCTCTGGAACGTCTGGGCGGCATTCCGGAGGCCAAAGGCCATCATCTTCCACTCGAAGAGGCCGAACGGAGTGGCTATGGCTGTCTTCTGGACGTCTTCCGGCGCTACAGGGATTTGATGAAACGCCCTGACCAGGTCAATTTTGGAGAAGACCTGCTTCCCGTGAAGCTTGAAGTGGAAGTCTTGAGCGTGAGGGATGGGGTAGCGGTCGGGCTTCGTGATGCGGTTAAGTTGACGGTAGTCACCGCAAGCCCGCCATTGGTTGGGCGGTGGGGGTGGCTTGGGAACCATGTGGAGTGGTGATGCCCAAGCACTCTCCGATGGTTGGATGATGTCCTGGTCTAGGAGTTCTTGGAACTCCTGTTTGGCAGCGGCCAACTTCTCTGGGGAAAGTCGTCGAGGCTTGCTGTGTACTGGCGGTCCAGATGTCTGGATGTGGTGCATGATGTTGTGAGGGGTGGTGGTGGTGTTGGTCTTGTCTGGCGATGTTAGCTGGGGAAACTCCTGCAGGATGCGTACATAATCGCCAGCGGACTGGAGGGACGATATCTGGTGGGATTTGGCGTTAGTGGTGGTTCCCGGTATGCTTGTCGTGCCGTGGTACAAGCAGTTATCCTTGGCGCTAACTACCATATTGTAATGCTGGAGGAAGTCGTAGCCAAGAATGGGGTGCTGGACCGCTGCTATGACGAATGTCCAAGGGAACTTGACATCGTGGAGGTCCAGGACGCTGTGGTGGCTGCCGTACGTTGCGATGGGCGTACCGTTGGCTGCAAGCAGGTCGTAGGATGGCCACCGTGTACCGTGGTTGGGTTCTTCCGTCGGGGGTATGATGCTGACGGCTGAGCCCGTGTCTACCAGGAAAGAGAGGCCAGAGTGGCGATCACGCACTGAGAGGAGGGTGTGAGTATGGTTAGCGGGGGTAGGAGTGCTTACCGACCCCCGCGTTTGGCGTTTCCCTGCGACCAGCTGCATGGTTGCGTGCATCTGAGCGCCTTGGCTCCGAAGCGGGTATGGTACCAACAGGAGGCAGTATCCTGTCGTGGAGCGGGGCTAGGTGGTGGTTGAGGGGGGGTTCCCTTCTCGGCAAGCAACTGGTTGAGCAAGGTCTTCATGTCGGCGACTTCCTGCCGTAGTTGCTGCATACTTTGGTCACTGGCACTATATGACATGGGAAAGTTTTCACTCACAGCACTATGGTCGGTAACACCTGGGTTGTCACTACACTTTGCACGAACACTATGCACTGGTTTGTGTACCGAGGTATGTCGCTGGAACAACCTATCTGCTATTTCGCAGTATTGTTCGTCGTCCTTATCGCCGGCTAAAGCTTCCAGGTGTAAGTGGAGGGCGTCCGGCATCTTGGAGAGGTGAATGGAGCGGAGGAGTTCCTTGGGCAATGCCACCTTTGCACGGGTGTTGAGGTTGGCCATACGGGTGTATAGCTGTGAGGGGGTGGTGTCGCCGAGTTCGCTCTGCTGGATATCTCGGTAGAGCTGGTCGTCAGGCCTGGCGCATAGCTTCCGTAAGGCAGTCTTGAGGGCGGCACACTTGCCTTCTTCCGGAGGAGAAGAGACGGCGTTACGGACAAGGGCGATGACGTCCGTTGGTAGAGCGGCGATGTACGCGCCGAAGGCTTGGTGGTCTGGAACGTCACCTTGAGTGGCTAAATAGGCTTCTGTGTGAAGTAGCCAGCTCCCCAAGTCACGGGAGAAACTGGGAAGTTTCACTTGTGAATTTTCCATAATCTTGGTTGTCTTTCACCGGGGTCACCAATTTGTAGTGGTTTGGTTCGAACAAGCCAGGGAAAATGAAATTCACTTTGGTCTCTTATTCTAATCTCTTTGGTAAAACCACAAGTAATAGCCACTGGTTAGTGGATCTGATCAGTCGTAGCTGGACGGTGAGCCTAACGTCAGAGGCGGTGGCGGCTGATGACGGCGAGGCTCGATGGAACTGCTACAAGACTGGACGAGATGTTGTTGCTGCTGCCGTGGCTATTACCATTCTCTCCTGACTAGCCGCCGCTGCCCTATTTAAGGGTCGCTCGCGGCTCAGCGTAGTTGGCAAGAGAGGTCGCTAGCCGCTCGAGAACCATTTGCTGGCTCCTGATTGGCTAGCTCATATTCACCTCTTGCCAACTATGGGAAGTGTGTGACCGCCTGTGGCTGCGTCACTACAGTAGTCCCATAACGCGGGGAATGGGGAAGGTTGGGAGCGCCCGATATGAGTCTGGGAGATAGTCCGCCAGTTTCGTAAAGATGGAACTAGAGATTGTTTATTGACAATAAATAAATAAAAAATAAAAATAATATATTTTTAATAACTGGGAGAAATGGGGGTAGTCCCATAACACGGGGAATGGGGAAGGTTGGAAGCGCCCGATATGAGCGACTCAATTGCAATGGCTGACGATGTACAAGGGATTAGATAGACGAAGCTGTTGCCAGGGTTAAGGAATAGGATACCGATCGAGACGAGAGTAGCGTCATTCCCGTGGCTAGGCGTCGTTGAACTGAAGTCGCTCGATTCAACAGGTCAATAACTCTCCCTCCTTCTTTCCTTATATTGAAATATTGGAATAGTGAAATAAGAGCAGCTTGGATAATTATATAAAGATGTAACTAGTGTAGAAAAATATAGACATTCAACTTAAGAAATAGTTAAATAATATTAACTTAGATAATTATATATAAATAGAACTAGTGTAGGAAAATTATAGTCATCCATCTTAAGATGTTCGATTCAACAGATCGGGTCGACCGACTACCTGAACAAAATCGCCAATCCAAGGCATCCAGAAATTACCCGGTTAAATTAGCACAGTTGTGGCCTCTGAACTCCCACTGTTTAGCTGTGGATTAAGAAAAGTATGGGAAGGAGTTCCGTGTATCATATAAATATATAATTTTCTTTGTATTACAGCCGGCGGATCACACTATAGCATAAAGACCCAATTACGTTTAGACCTACATTCTAATGCCAGTGCCTTATATATACTCCACAAGTGTATTATCTTATAGGCTTAATTATAATACTAGGCTTCATTCCAAAGTCCTATGTTCAGTTGTAATTATACTTACTTGGGTTATTTATTGAAAATAAAATATATAAGTGAATAAATAAAAATCTGATCAAGTTTACTTCTCATTTCATTCGAATACAATGGTATTACACTAGCAGGAGATATTTGTATCACTTCAGGTTTGCGGATTACATTGTTCTTATTTCAGATAGTTAAAGGCATGCACATTGAGAGATATAAAAAAATGAGTCTCAAAGTAGACTTGAAGATGAATAAAATTAAGGTTCATATTTCAAGTTGAATGTAAAACAACTATAACTACTCTATAAGAATCATGAAGAAGTTAAAGGGCCAAATTCGAAAACTTACTACAGAGAATGGAAATAAAATAAAAAGACGTATCACAATTGGGTGGAAAACGCATGTGAAATATAGAAGTCACTGATGCAAATTCCTGGACAGTGGAAGAAGGTGGTAGATGAGGTGGTGTGGGTAACACGTACCTTAAGTGATTGATGAAGAGAGGGGGAAGATAGCTGCAGTTGGGGAACCGAAGTCCAGGCGATTTGTATCACATCTCGGGACCACTCGCCTTCCCTCCAAGGCAAGCGTGAGTAAATCAAAGAGGGGGGAGGGGTATGATGGGACAACTCATTAAGTGAACCGTCCTAGGCTAATGAAACCCAGAACTCCTATTGTGAGTTTTAATGAATTGAATAATTAAACACTAAAAATATGCTACTTGACATTAAATAAGGGTTTTAACAGTTGGATTTCATACATACATCCTATCTATTCCCTGCGCGCGTTCCTAGCTTAAGAAATTGTTAATGAATGAGTACTTATAAGTGTCTTGCTTGTGGAGACGTCTTCAATTAGCATGATCTCCTGCTGAGCTTCGATCGGCGCCGCTTCGTTTGGTGGGGGCGGGGGGTGGACGGCCTGGGCGCGCTGTGATGGGGGTTGTAAGTCACTTCATCGGCGTATTCCCGGTCAATCGCACTACACTCAGAGTTTTTGCTTGAGGGGTTTATACCCAAATAATCGACACTCGATTTGCTCAAGAGGATATAAATCCCCAACAGTCACATGAGAGAGGAAAGGACACTGTTGGTCTTCCGAGATCGAGCGGTCTGACCTCCTTTTTTGAACTCGATGCTTAGACTGCCTGTGTCCTGCGGCAGGTCAGGTCACGATGTCCGCTAGCCGGCTTCCGACGTTGCCAATAGTTCTATGTCTCCGTCCCTAGTTGCGAAGGGTACTACGAATAATGTTCATGCGGGAGGGTGACACAGTTCCAAGTGTTCTTTGGGGTAGACACTGTTCACGAGCGGGTTAGACACAATCCTAATTATTCTAATTGCCTAGCTTAAACAAATATGTGGCAGCGCGCAGGGGGTGTGTGTGTTTGAGCGCTTTGTGTGGGCGCGAAAACCGTTGAGCATGGCTCTGAGAACACAAATCAAAAGGGGGGGGTGTTTCTAGATAATTAGAAGTCTCTCCCTTCGTTAAGGCACTGAAATTGATTGTCAAAAATGACATGACAGATGAAGAGGATAACGAGGAGGAGAAAGGACAGGATGTAGCTGCTAGAAGTCTTAAGGACTCTGGAAATTCCCCCGAGTATGGGGAATGAAGGCCCGAAACGGTGGTAAATCAGACGAGAAAATGGGAAGGGGGGACAGCGAACCGGGTGTCACAATTTCAAAAATTGTGACAGTCACGAAAGGATCTTTACTTACAGTATATGTCTGAAACGATGTGAAACTAAAATTGACGAAGTCAATAGAGATAAAGCTAATAGGTATATAGAGAACATTGGAAATATGAATACTGGAAATAACATTGAAAAATAAAATGAAGCTAAGTTGAGTGAGAGAGCAGACTGAACTAAATAAGAAACATTGTGGGAACCTAAAAGGAACGGATATTAAATTGGGTTGTGTTAGGAGTAGTTCTCATTCCCTCCTCATCCCCCCACTCCACCCCAAGTGGTCACATGGGATATGACTCGCCCACCTTCAGCCATATGACCGTCACAAAGCCTCCTTGATGAAACGCACGTGCAGCTCACCAGCCTAAGACGGACCCTGTGAGGCCCCAAGATGACTAACCACATTTCGGCCGGCCACGTGAACAACTGGATCCATTGAGGAACGCACACTCTCTGTCTTCGTGAGTCACCAGTGTCAGAACGCTTTGCTTTCGACTTTCCCACGCAGCACATGTAACCTCACTCCAATTAGGAGCACGGGTCATGACCTGCCCGTGTATATAAAGGATGGACCAACGTCCGAACTAGGCGCTCGCAGAGGTCAGACGTCGCTCTCCATTCCAGCTCCAGCTCTCACAACAGCGCCCATTAATCTTCGCCGGCTGGTTGCGGCGGAGGAGACTTTTCTCCTTTGCTGCGACCGGTCTGGCACAAGGCTGATCTCTCCTGTCGACTGGCCCGCACCCACGCCTGACCTCTTCACTGACGCTGCCGAGCGAGTTTACACTTCTGACATTTACACACAATTCCCAAGTCACGTAATTCTCTGCTTTCAGAATTGTGTTTGGAAGGAGAAAGATAAAACAACACTTGCCCGCCTGCCCCCTCGCACCGCCATCGGATCCACTCTCCTGACTACGCTTTGGAAATCGCCCACTCAACGCTCAAGCCCAACCTGGGGCTAATCAGGACCGCGCTACCTAGCTGGGGTTAATCAGCAACGTCACACGCGGGAAGTGAACTCTACTCACTTCCCGTAAGATACACACACCTCTCACGAACATAACCACGCCCCACGCATAAACATCTACACGTACTTTTTCTTCGACTAAAATTCGCTTCCTTTCTAACTTTCTCTTATACTACATCTCATTTCAGTTTACCTCCCACTAAAGATTTTTCCGTTTTTCAACCTTTCTCTACTACTACGTCTCCTTCCATTTTCTCATCTTTTTTGTCATTTTAATCCCAGACGTCGGCGCCGCCGTCCAAGTTCCCTGCCCATTTCTCCCGAGCCACGACTATCAACCGCCCCTAATCGCTCACGAAAAAGTGCATTTTGGCAATAGCCCTCTTTTATATACTACAATCTTTTAATTTCCTTACAGACATTCTTCCCCTCCCACAAAATCCGATCCCGCGAGCTGGTGGTCTTTTCTAGCAAGTCTCAAGTCAGGTAGCCTCGGAGCAGCATACGTGAGCCTAGCTCGCGGTTCTTTGCTTTCTCGCCTCTCTCCCTCGCCCCCCCCCCCTTTATTTCTACGCAAGCAGATCGTCCAGGGATGCGACTTGAAACACAGTTGTCACCTCCCTCGCCGTCTCGCCACCCCCCCTCAACATTCATTGTTAAAGCAACCAATTCCATCTCCACCGGAGTTTGCTTTCAACCAGCCTAACATTTGGCTGCACAACCTGAGGCAGACTACCATCCTAACTGGTTGGAAGGATAGCTAGAAAGGAGGATAGGATTTTGATACTTATTGAACGACGCGAGATGGTGGGCGTGGAGGATGGAGATCAGGTAGGTGGAGAGACAATATAAAGAAGTCTACAGGAGTGATGTGGCAGATGACGTAGTGGTACCAGTCATGATCGAGGCTGTGAAATACATTTGTTCAGCAGTGGACTCAGAGTAGCTAATTTACCTTATGTATTTACTTGATCTTATGTACCAGTCATGGATACCCGCGAAGATAATGAGACCGTACCAAGGTTCATGGTTATAGGTCGTTGAACTAGTAGGAAGGCTGGCTTAACTGGCTCAATAGATCATGTAGTTGTATATTTCGGAATGATTCTGCCGCTCTCAGGCCAAGCTCTCCATAAATCAACTCTTGTGCTTTCGACGATCTCCTCTTTTATTTTGTTTCACATCTGTATGAATCTAATTGATAAAAATTTTGATCGGATCCCGTGGGAATGTTGGAGCTGATATTTGTGTTGGTGACCTCTTGTTACTTGCCGGGCTGGGCTCGAGCTTTGATTGGTTACAGACGTAGTGGTCATTAGTGCTGACCAGGTCAGTCCTTTTAATGATTTTGAAAATCTGGATAATGTCCGTCCTTTGTCTTTGGTAATACAGAGTCGGGACCCAAATATTTCTGAGTCTAATAGAGTATGAAAGGTGTAAAAGTTCTGGGACTAGTCTTGATGCACGTCGCTTAACTTTTTTTTATAGTTTTCGGGGACCAGTTGACTGATGCGCATTCTGAGTGTGGACGGTCTACACTCTTGTGCAGGCAAAGAAAAGTAGTATTGTCTAGATACTTAAAAGCAGGTTTAATGGCCCCTAGCACTCTGTTGGTTTTATTAACCTCTTCCTGAATATGGTATCCAAAATACAGTTTCTCGTCCATCACAACACCTACATCCTTTTATGTGGCTGGATTCTCAAGTGAATGGGGAGAACCATTGGTGTTTTGCGAGGTGTATGGTTGATGAGGATTGTGTCTCCCCAAGTGAAGAACCTTACAATTAGATGGATGGTATTTCATACACATTGCCTCAGTCCATTCTTAGAGCGAGTTCAGATTTCTGAAGACGATGTATATATTCAACAGTGCAGTGTAGGCCCACAGAATATATATTTATGTGTCGTCTGCAAATAGTGATACAAATTTGTTAACCTGATCTGGGATGTCACTTACAAATACGATAAAAAAAAAAACAAAAAAACAGGGGCCCCACATACTGATTCCTGGGGTAATCCACTGGTTACTAGCCTCCACCCAATTTCCTGGTTGACCGTAGCATTTTGTCGCATGTGATTTTTCAACCCTTTCCAATAGACGCCCACTGATTCCAAAGGATTATTTTCAAAAGTCGTTGTAGTAGTGTCGAATATCAGGAAAAAATCCAGAAATATGACTTCCTTTAGAACATCACTCGAGCCTCCGTCCATACATCCAATCACCAATGCCTCTAATTTTTTAAATAGATTTATTGTAGTCGTTTTTCCTTTGGTAAATCCATGTTGATGAATATTTTCAAATATGAGTGGACAAGGTGCAAGGATGACCCGTCATTCAGGAGGTGCTAAGATAAGAGGGAGGGTGGAGGGGTGTGGAGTGTATTCAGGGATGGAATGGGTGGGAATGATTTTATGCCTTTTTATTTTTGGCTACCCCCCTTGTAAGGGGGAAAAAGCCTTGGTATATGTATGTATGTATGAGTTGTTACCAGCGACTCATGTAAATCATAACTAACTCCTCGTGTTCGTTGGCTTGTGTTTGACTACATAATATTGGCCAGCTATGTTGTTTGAGATATCTGTACAATTATTGTAATGTCAGATGTTTTGAGGAATTTGCGGTAGGAGATTGGATACACGAGCATATGCACGATAATGATAATTCTTTTGATTACCTTGCATCGTGCAGCTACAATAATGAAAAAAAACTATTTAGAGTAATACCCATTTTTTTTTACTTAGATAGAAATCTGAATTATATGAATCATTAGAAAGGATGGTTGTCCCGTTGCACGACATAAAGTTAAAAAAATTATATTTGTTACTTAAATGAATATTAGTATACAAAAACGCTATTTTCTATGGCCTATTCAGATAAATTAGAATAATATTGATAACGTTAAATATCCCGTGTCTCTTTGAGTGATAAAGTGGCAAGGGGTGGTGCGGCACCAGCAACAGCAAGTGTAACAACAATAGATCATAGGGATTAATAGCAAATACAATGGTATAGTAATATTTCGTCTGTAGTTTTATGTATCTCATATAATATTTAGGTTGACTTAGACTCATGTTTAAACCGTGTTTTGTAGGTGTGTAATAGCAAAATGCAAATATTGCCACTTTATTTATTTATATTTATTTAGAACTCTCCCAGATTAAAGATTTGGGACTGAAATGTTTTTGTGAGTTCACGACAAAAATTATGTAGAAATACAAAAACGTAAGATATAGTGATGCTCAAACTTAGATAAGTAAACATTACATTCCAACGAAATTAGTCATAATTCAGTCGGATAATTGAATCTTGATTTTTTTTGGGTGGTAATTAGTCATAATTTTCCCTCTTAAATCGGAGCCACAAATTAGTATGACTGTATGTATACTAATACTGGCCCAAAGGATATTACATTCTATTAATTCTTGGCAACTTGTTTTGGTGAATGTCTATATTTTTACATTTAACCATTTTAAGGTATGAATAATGAAACTTGAAATAATGAGGGTGACTGATTTAGTGATTAGTGATGATGCTTGTTCAATGTTGTATCAAGTTTCATGGTATTTATAAAGATGTTTGACAGTTTCACAGCTACAATTCTCTCCTAAATTATCAGCAATTTTCTGTCATTCTGAGTATTTGTAACCCCATAGCCATATGCAAGTACTAAGTACCACAAATTTATAGTAACATCAATAGTAAGATTTAGAAATGTATATATATCTATATGTGTATATATATATATATATATATATATACATGTATATATATATGTGTATATATATATATATGTATATATATATGTATATATATATATATATATATTTTTTTTTCTTGTGGAGGCTGTAGTGCAGAGTAGCACATCTACATGTCAAAGAAACTGCCAACTGCGGCCTTAATTGAGGTGGAGTGCATTGTTTTGTGCATTTGTCAACTCTTGGGTGACAAAACTGCTGGCATATTAAAAGGTTATAATAATAATAATAATAATGTTTATTTGGGAATAAATCAAACACATCAAATACAGATAAAGATTAAACACATAGTTCAAAGTTACAATTGCCAAGGATAACACGAAAAAGCATGTGAGCTTATTTCCATTGTGGTCCTCATTAGACTGTTATTCTACACAGACAACATATG
This sequence comes from Oratosquilla oratoria, assembly GCF_046742065.1. Classification (NCBI taxonomy): domain Eukaryota; kingdom Metazoa; phylum Arthropoda; class Malacostraca; order Stomatopoda; family Squillidae; genus Oratosquilla; species Oratosquilla oratoria. Next base: position 67,457,781 of record NC_134785.1, on the reverse strand, counting down.
TAGGGGTTAAGGGAACCAGAACAGGCAAAAGTAATACCAATTAGTACACATATTACACACAAACATTATTATTGATTTGTTGATACTACGAAAATGTTTGTAACATATAGAATTAAAACCAAAATTTGAGCACCAACATATTAAAGGAACATTGCTTATACATCAAGAACAACAAAAGAGTACTAAAAGGTACCAAAACAGTATGAGTGAGTACCATATCAGTGTAGCACCATTAGTGATATACTACATTATTCTAGTGCTGTAGCAGCAGATGTAGGACAATAGGAGTAATTATCATGAAAGGCATGTCACCAGACAAGCATATCAACAAAATAGTCAGAGAAACCTTCAATTTACTAAGGTCTATGAAAGTGGCTTTTGATTATGTGGATAAGGAAATGGTAAAGAAAATATTATTTACACTGATAAGACCAAGATTTGAGTATGCTGCAACACTATGGACACCCAGTACTAAAAAGAATATAAAAAAATTAGAAAGAATACAAAGAGCAACGACATAGATGGCACTGACACTCCAAATTGACATACGAACAAAGATTGTCCAAATTGGAACTACCAACCCTGGAACAAAGAAGAATAAGAGGAGATCTACTGACTATTTACAGAATTATGAAAGGGATGGAAGTCCTAGATAGAGATGATTTATTAAAGTGGGACAAAAGAAAAACAAGAGGATATGAAAAGAAACTCAAAAAGGATAGTTAGAGAAGAGATCTGAAAAAGAATAGCTTCCCACACAGAGCGGTGGATATTTGGAATAAATTGGATGAGGCAACAGTGTGTGCAAATGCTACTCAAGAATTTAAGAACAAACTTTATGCTGAAAGATACAGACGGGTCACTATGAGCATAGCTCCCTTTCCATATAATACAACTAGGTAAAAGTAAAGGTGGGTCCATCCCAGGATATGAGTAAATATCAAGTATTATGGGATAGAAGGTTGCAGGCCATGACAATTTGGGTCACATATTACTTAATTACAAAAAAAATCCTATACTTCAGGATGGAGTTGGCAATTACACATTAGTTTGAGCACCAGGAAGTGAATGTACATTATAATCTGTACCACCAAAAGTAGGGTACAGGTGACCAGTACTGGAATGAGTAAAACAACAAGGTGTAGGTAATCTATTCTGCACTACCCCCCCCCACACACACACACAAAATGCTTCTGATATTACTATTCATTTCCAGTACTTATATATGGTGCTCAAAATACTCAAAATGATAAGAGCTATCTGATGGTATTGAAAAGAATCATTATTAAATGCAAAAATGTGATACATGGATGAATTTTTTATTCAGTTACAGTGGAAAGGGAGTTGGGAGATAGGGTTGATGAAAGAGTATTGGGATGGTTTGGACACATGGAAAGAATGAGTGAAGAAAGATTAGTAAAAGAGGTGTGGAAGGAGTGAACATGAGGGCAACCAAGGATAAAATGGATGGGGTAAAAGGGGCATTTTGAAAGAGGGGAATGTCTGTTGAGGAAGGACAGGAGAAGACAGAAGATAAGGGTGAATGGAGAATGGGTTGTGTATGGATGATGCTGTGATGCATGAGAGGGATTGGGGTGAGGGAATATGTATGAAAAATAAATTGATACAGTCCAAAGGAATTTCTCCCTGTCTTCTCCATTTTTGTATGAGTGGATGAAGAGGGGGAGGTTGCTGATTTAATGAAGCAGCCTTGCTGTGGATGTGCTGTATCTTGTGACACTGCTTCTGACCCAGGAATGTGGGTGAGATGCAGGAATGACCCGTCATCCAGGAGGAGCCAAGATAAGAGGGAGGGAGGAAGTGAGGTGGATGAGAGTGGAGTATGTGGGGATGGAATGGGTGGGAGTGGATTTTATGCCTTTGTTTTTTGGCTAACTCCCTTATAAGGGGAGAAAAGCCTTTGGTATATGTATGTACATACCTTTTTATAAATTTGAAATAATAAAGTAGTCAAAGGCCAAGTACAGTACAGTGGTACCTCAGAATTCTAATGACCCAGTTTTGAATATGAACAATATTTTTCAAGAACATTTTGCCCAAGAAATAGAACTTTTCTTGCAGCTACGTGAACACAATAACAACTATATCATACAATACTGTATTCTACACATATGCTTTGATAAAAAGATAGTATCCTAATAGACTTAAGATACTTTCTTGGAATTAAGATATGAAAAATGTAGTAAATATAATTTCTAATGTATTGTACGTGTTACATTAACTTTCAAATTAAATCATAAAGAAAGAAATAGTTTGGAACTCCACTTCTTTAGAACTTGAACAGTCTTCTGGAACAAATTAAGTTTAAGTCCTGAGGTACCTTTGTATAAAGTTTGCTATCCAGTTTGACCTCTCCATATACTGTTTGTGAATTTTTCTGCTTCATGGAACACATCACAATATCCTTCATGGCTGCCTTATGAGGATAAGTTTTTTCTTAACTCTTTTGAAGGCTAAACTTTTGTAAGTCATGACAAATGCTATTTAGCAAAATCTGCTTCTTTTAGCAAATTTTGTTTACATTAGGAGTTTTTTACAGAAACTTTTGAGTTTGCTGTATAGAAAATACAAAACTAAGGGAATTAATTATATCAAGCTTGTCTATCTATATACCAATGGCTTTTTTCCCCTTACAAGGAAGGTAGCCAAGTAAAAAGGCACATTGAGGTGCTGTATAAGTCATGCACATGATGCATGCTTTTGTCCAAATTGGTGATACAATGAAGCAAGTTCCCCATGCATTCACCCTAATGTGAGCAAGGGAAAAGTAGTTATAAGTTGACACTAATGTGAGTGGGATGGCCAAAGGCATGCCTTAACAGGCTATCTCCCTTATATTAGTGTAAAGATAGATGGATAGAATTATATTGAATTTCGACTTTAACACATTATCTCGAGTAACACTGAGCATTATGAAAATTTTAGACCTATACAGCTGAGTATTATATATAAAGAAAATTACACATACTGTATATTTGCTTACTTTATTATTATTAGAATACATGGTAATAACTTAATCTTTAAATGTATAAGACTGAAGGATTAATCTCATGTCACTGATACTGTAGCAGATATGCTGCTATAGATATTAATTAAAAAATTATGATACTTGCAATAAATTTGTTTAAAAGGATTGCAGTGTAGAGTTGTGGAAGTTATTGTAGATACCTTCTCATTATTTTTCAGGCAGTTGTATGTATTTAGAAATATAATAACCTATAGTTTACTTAAAGATATTTTTATTATCACAGTCTGCCACGCTACGACCGTACCTGAGTGCTGTCCGGCACACACTTTCAGCTGCTATGTGTCTTCAAAACTTCAATTCTCAAGTTGTGGAACGACACAACAAACCAGAGGTGGAAGTTAGGTGAGGTTTATGGTCATATTTTGGAGAGTATGAATCCATAATGCTGTGACAGGTGAGGGATTTTAAGGCTATGTTTCATCTTTGAAATGGTGTTAAAATTGTTTGAAAACTGTTCTGACCCATTTATTTTACTGTCACATGCAATAAAACACCTATTATTCAGTATTGTCAAATTTTATTGTGTTTGGCCGGTGGGTCACTGAACTTAAATATACTAAAGGCTTTTTCCACTTTACAAGGGAGATAGCCAAAAGCCAAAGGCATAAAATCCACTCCCACCCATTTCACCCCCACATACTTCACTCCCATTACCCCTCTCTCTCCCTCATATCTTGGCTCCTCCTGGATGACGGTTCATCCCTGCATCTTGCCCACTGCCCGGTCAGAAGCAGTGTCACAAGACAGAGTATATCCACAGCAAGACTGCTTCATTAAATTAGCAACCCCCCTCTCTGTCCCCTCGTGCAGAAATGAAGAAAATGGGGAGAGATCCCTTTGGGCTGTGTCAATTTATTTCTCTCACATACTCCTTCAACCCCCCCCCCCCATCCCCTACCCACTCCCTGTCGTGCATCACAGCATCATCCATACACCACCATTCTCCATTCACCCCTATCTTCTGTTTTCTCCTGTCCTTCCTCAATGGACATTCCCCTTTTTCCCAATGCCCGTTTTACCCCCATCCATCCATCTCATCCTTGGTCGCCCCCTCATGTTCACTCCTACCTCTGCCTTCCACACCTCATTTACTGATCTTTCTTCATTCATTCTTTCCATGTATCCAAACCATCCTAATACTCTTTCATCAACCCTATCTCCTAACTCCCTTTCCACTCTGTTCTCCTCACCTCGTTTCTCACTCTATCCAGCCTAGTAACCCCTATCATACTTCTCAAGCATTTCATCTCAAATACATTCAAACTCCTCTCTTCCTCTCTTATATTCCATGTTTCTGCCCCATATAATGCTGTTGGCACAATCACTCTTACCTGGTTCTCTTACCTGGTGGGCTTCCCATCCACATCCAGCTTATGATGTAGGCAAGGAAGCCACACTCTGCTGATACGCCAGCCCATAATTCTACACATGACCTTTATATATTAATTGCAACTGGCTGGATAGTGTATCATAAGCAGCAACATTGCATGGAGCTGTGTCAAGGTGTCCTTCATATATTCTTCCAAATGGGTCACTGAACTTGAATAATAGTATTTGTTGCATCAGGTTAACAACAACATTACAGTAGGAAGCAATGGTACTGGGACCCTCACATAGATCTCTTTATGAAAAAAAAAAAAGTTTTCTGTGTAGTTTTAGTGGTGGTGTGAAGCCCTGTGAGATAGGTGTCAGATAGAATCATCTTTCTACCACACATCCTGAAACCCATCAACATTCTCATTCCCAAAGGTTAAACTTGGTCTCGACTCAAAATCTTGAAGTGGCTCCTGCTCCTGTCTTCTAGCAGTTGTGACATAGGCAGTGACACAGAAACATTAATACAACAAACAAACAAACAAAAAAATCCCTGACTAATACAACAACAAAAAAGCACTGACTAATACATTATATATTTATATAAATATATATATATTTATATACATATATATATATATATATATACATATATATACATACATACATACATACATACATACATACATACACATATATATATATATATATATATATATATATATATATAGATATATATATATATATATATATATATATATATATGTAATCATGTTCTTGGATACAATTTTCTCATGTTCTTGATCCATGCATATCTGTTGGAAATATCAACACAAGGGAATCATCAAATGACAAAAAGGATCAGATTGGCAAGTGATGTTGGTAATACTGCACTGAAGTATAATTTTGAATATTCACTGGTATACATCCAGAGCCCAAATAGTTACTCAGTCTTGTACTTTCTAAACCTAGGTGACATAGCTCTAACTTTGACATTTGGATCCCAGAATTTTTTTACATAACGTGGTTGTGCTTAATTCCTTTGTTTTCACAGATCCAGTAAAGAACTACTGATGACTCCAGTGGTTGTGAGTCGAAATGAGAAGGAGCGAGTTTTGATTGAACCGTCCATCAACTCCATTAGAGTTTCTATTGCCATCAAACAAGCAGATGAAATTGAAAGAATTTTGTGCCACAAATTTATGAGGTTTGTACTTTCCTTCCTCCTCCACCACCTCCTCCTCTTGGTTTAACAATTTGAACTCCCCTTCTCCCTGGAGGCTAAAATGGTGCCACCTTAAGGAGGACTTTTTGAATTAGAGAATTTAATGTAATATGCCCTTACTACAAACTTGCCTGCTTGGCAGGATTTGAATTAATCACCAAACTTCTGTCAGAAGTAGTAGGGCTTTACCCCATTTAACCATTGAGCAACCCTCTTATATTATATTTTATACTGTGATGCTAATTTTTGTTTCAGGTTCATGATGATGCGTGCAGAAAATTTCATTATTCTCAGGAGAAAACCAGTTGAGGTAACTTTTGTTGTCCTTTTAAATGTGTCACAGTTGATTTAGAAGGAGTCATAATGCTGCTTGAGTCCAGATGTTACTACATACATATACCAAAGGCTTATTCCTCTTTTCAAGGGAGGTAGCCAAAGTCAAAGGCATAAATCCACTCCCAGTCCCACCCATTTCATCTCCACATACTCATATCATTCATATGTACTCCCTCGACCCCCACCCATCTACATACAAATACCGATGGCTATTTCCCCATTACAAGAGAGTTAGAAAAAAAACCCTCTTCCACACACACACACACACACACACACACACACACACACACACACACACACACACACACACACACACACACACACACACACACACACACACACACACACACACACACACACACACACACACACACACACACACACACACCTATCAACCTCTCATGGCGCTGTGGTTAGAGCTCTGGCCTGCCACTACGGAGGTCCGGGTTCGACTCTCGCCCGGGGCTGAAATAATATCAGTATCGCAGCGCTGAGGGGTGTTACTCCAACTCTCGTGGGCGGGGAGTTGGGGGTGTGTGTGTGTGCAAGGTCATAGCATTACCCATAGATCGGACCTACGAGCTCTGAGCTCTCTTCCAGGAGGGAAATAGCTGTCGATCACGAGTCCAACACGTGATCCAAAGACCAAGTGAACACACACACACACACACACACACACACACACACACACACACACACACACACACACAAAACACACACACACACACACACACACACACAAAACACACACACACACAAAACACACACACACACAAAACACACACACACACAAAACACACACACACACAAAACACACACACACACAAAACACACACACACACAAAATACACACACACACACCATTCCATCCCCACATACTCCACTCCCATTCACCCCCCCCCCCACCTCCCTCCCTCTTATCTTGGCTCCTCCTAGATGACGTGTCATCCCTGCATCTTGCCCACTGTCCTGGGGCAGAAGCAGTGTAGCAAGACAGCACAGAAATACATATATTCACCAAAAGGCCCATTCAGAGCATGCACCCACCCTACATCATCCCACACCTATTCAGAATCCCAATTGTTGTCTCTCCCATCTTAACTCCACATGGATGAAAGGTCATCCTTGGTCCCTGACCACTGCTTAGGTCAGAGTCAATGCAGTAAGACAGCACTTGTACAGCAAGGCCTAGTTAACCTCCATCAGTCCATTTCATTCTCAGGCTTCCCATAAGTTCCCTCAGTCCAACTTTGCATTCCACATTCTTTTTGCAAGTCTTTTTTGACTTATTCTTTCCATATGCTTAAACCATACCAATATTCTTTAATCAGCCTTATCTGCTAGCTGTCTTTTCATCCCCCACTCTCTGTCACCCCTACATTTCTCTCTGTCCATCCTGTTACAAATTGGAGGAGGAGAAAAGGGTCACCACTGTTATAAATTGGACCAGTAGAGAAAATATTTAAGATTTATTTTTATTTATTTATTTTGATTTAGATTTCCAGGTTCAGAAAAGTGAGTTCGTTTTAAAATTTTATTTACACAACAATACAACAAAAGCACTTTTGTAACAAAATTTTATCACAATTTAAGTATTTAACTTTAATATAACTTAAAATCAGAAGACAAGAAAATCACATGAGATAATAATAACCCCAAAAAAAAAAAAAAAAAAACGGTTTCGTGAAAAATTCAGAGGGAGAAAACAAAAGTAATAAAAGATCACGCATGGGAAATTAATTGATTGGTAAAAGCCTATTTGACACACCAACATTCAAAAAACCCAAAAGGTGACCTACAAACTGTGTAATGTGGATTAACAAAAAGGTAATTAAAGATCGCTCATGGGAACTAAAAGTGGTAAAAGCCTATTTGACACACCAACATTCAAAAGGTGACTTACAAACCTAAATACAAATTGTGTAATGTGGAACAAAAGGTGGGGGAAAACAAGATAATTAAAGATCACGCACGGGAACAAATAGGAAAATGCCCGATTGACACACCTAATTCAAAATCCCAAAAGGTGACCTACAAATCTAATAAAAAACCCACACCATACAAAGGACATAATGTGGATAACGAAAAGATGGGAGAAAACAAAAGTAATTAAAGATCACGCATGGGAACGAATATTTGGTAAAAGCCTATTTGATACACCAACATTCAAAATCCCAAAAGGTGACCTACCAATCTAATAAAACCCCCACACCAGACATAGGATGTATTTACTATAAAAACCACTACATACCTTGTGAGAAAAAAAAAATCTCCAACAAGGAGACAGAATAGCTGGCTCTCAACTTGAATGAGATGAGGAAAAGAAAGCAAGAGAGAGATTTGATGCCTCTCTTTTAAAGGGCTTGTCAGTTGACCTGATGGGTCATTGGAACCAAAGGCCGAAGGGAACTTCAAAAAGGATTTTTTTTTCTATACCATTCTGAATAAAATCATAGAAGCCTAACCCACTTACACAACCTTAAATTACACACACAAGAATATTATGCATGTAATAATAGAAACCTTAATACTAACACAAAGAATTTAATACACAAATTCAAGTACATTGCAGCATACTCATATGGTAACTGTGTTACAAAAACAAGTTATTGGAAATTGGTTACATTACATAAAATAAAAATGGTAAAATACAAAGAAAAGAAACATAAGCAAAAAAAAAAATACAACTTCGCAAATTTGCGCCCCAGTGCTAACGGCCACGGTGTACTTGACCTGAGGGCAAAGCCAACAAAAGATAGCCGCTGATCTGACTATGTTGACCTTTAGTAAGTGTCAAACTGGTCTACACAGCTGACCAATAAAGGGAGGGGGGTAAAAGCGGTGTGCTTGCAGACAACTACGATCACCAAGAGAAAGAAATGAAGCACATGAACATTTGTGACAATCCTCATAACCCCCATCATACTATCTAAACACAGGTAGACTTTTCCTTTCTGTGTCTTTTAAATTCCAAGTCTCTGCTTTATACAATGTCAATAGCACAATCTCCTCATGGTACAATTTTCTATTTGTGATCATACCCTTTTCATTCCCTCCAGGCATCTATTTACTTTCCTTGGTCTATAATTCACCTCTACCCCCTCTCCTCCATTCTCTGTTACATGTGACCCTATATAGTTAAAGCTGCTCACCCACCCCTCCATTTACTGCTGACCTTTTTGCCATCCTTGGCCCCAGACATCTTATTCACAATTCCTCTGACTCACAAAATGCCTTTGTAGCACTCTCCCCTTTCGATTCCCACCTCCCGCTAATACACAAAATCCACTTGTAGATCATCCAATTCTCTACCTACAATAAATCTGTATCATTTGTATATTGCCACTCCATACTGGCATCCCAAACAACAAATGAGTGGACAAGGTAGCTCAAATAACTGCATCATTCCCCTTTGATACCCTCACCCCACTGCCTGCAACAGGTTAATCTCCTGCCCTCTTGATTCACAATACCAGGTATCTTTATACTAAGGGCTTTTTACTTCCCTTGTACATATAAAAGCCTTTGGTATATGTACAATGGAAGTAGCCAGTCAAGGCACACACCCACTCCCAACCACCACCCTTGTTTCTCTCTCATCTTCGCTTCATGTGGATGAGGGTTCATCCCTGTCCCTTGCCCACTGCCTGGGTCAGAAGTAGGGCCACTTCACTTATATGATGAAGTGGCCATGGAGGACCCTTACACAATACTAAATATATTGTAAAAATGCTTGAAGGAACAATCCACAAACCACCTAAGGACAGTCAGCCCATATAATCCATGGTTCTCCCACCACCAGTGTAGCCAACAGTCACTAGTATGCTCTAGAACAGGGCCTTCTTATTATCACATGAGATTCACCATGGTCATGGATCATGAGATCCAAGACTGGTGAATCACATGGCCCTCTCATAATTAGAAATGATCCTTTTACCTGCTCATGTGGTACTCCTCTTACAGTACCAAGTCAAAGCATACACACACCCTACACTTATCCCACACCTTATACCCATTGGTTTCCCCTCCTCTTAGACAAAGGGTCATACCTGCCCTCTGCAACACTGGTCAGGTCACTGGCAGTGCAGCAAGACAGCACTTCTACAGTAGGGCACAGCAGCTGGACCTGGTTCACTCCCAACTGCTTCATTACATGGCAACCCCTCTTCACTTAGAATAATACTTGTAGCAGTCAAGAACATCCTTTTGGGCTATATTATTACAACTATTTATCTATTTATATGCCAAAGTCTCATACAATGTCTCGTACAATAGGATTTCTCCCCGTCCTCTCATTTTATGCAATGGGGGGACGGAGAGGGGGGGGTCGCCGATTTAATGAAGCGGCCTTGCTGTGGATGTGCTGTGTCTTACAACACTTCTTCTGACCCAGGGCAGTGGACAAGGTGCAGGGATGACCCGTCATTCAGGAGGTGCTAAGATAAGAGGGAGGGTGGAGGGGTGTGGAGTGTATTCAGGGATGGAATGGGTGGGAATGATTTTGTGCCTTTTTCTTTTTGGCTACCCCCCTTGTAAGGGGGAAGAAGCCTTGGTATATGTATGTATGTATATGCCAAAGGCTTTTTTCACCCTTAAAAGGGAGGTAGTAGTAGTAATAATAATAATGATGATGATGTCCATGTGGCTGTAAGTCTGCTTCACATGGTGGTGGTGTGATGATGATTATGTATGGGATGTAAAAACATGCTTCAGGTTCATTATTTTGTTTTATTGCAGGGATATGACATCAGTTTCCTGATCACCAACTTCCACACAGAACAAATGTTTAAGCACAAGTTGGTAGACTTTGTGATTCATTTCATGGAGGAGATTGATAAAGAAATTTCTGAAATGAAACTTGCTGTCAATGCAAGAGCTAGGGAATGTGCCATGGCATATTTGAAAAAGGTGACTGTCATTTCATATTTAACTCTCTCTTGTTGAAATATGAGTATTAGTATTTTTTGTATGCCTTAATTGCAAAGCAATGACACTTTTTTTTTTCCTCTACAGTTTTAATCCATCAGATGAACAGAATCGTTGCTCACTCTTTGCCTATAGTTGAAGAAGCATTTAGGCATTGTATAATATTGTTGTAGACTGGGAATTGTTGTCAGAACTGTGAGCAGGAACAGCAAGATGAATCATCAAGATATCAGGATTTGAAATCAGTTTAAATCCTAGGTCTGATCAGTTTGATCCTAGAGAGGTGTACACTTGAGGGCTATGGTAGTGACTCCTGTTGCAGTGGTTTCATTGTGATGCCCAACTAGTCAACCAGCCAGCCAGCCAGTTCATGAAGTATCATTCCTATAAAGCCCCAAGGGGTGGGTGTAAGGCCTTTGCCAGGATAAGTTGTTTTATTGTGAAATGAGAATGTCTGTACCACATTGACCATTTGAATTGTAGAATAGTTGAACATTGTCATAATTTGATATTCATCATTGACCCTTCAGAAGAAGAAATGTGTAACAACTTTTTACTAAGTTGCATCCTAATTTTTTGTGTGATGGTGGCGTAAATCTTGTCACTGTCCTATTTTCTCATGTGATCCTTGTCTATTCTCTTTTCAGACATGTTGAATACAATTTTCTTTTCTGTCTCAAACCACTAGATTTCATTTGTCACCTGTGTTACTGATTCATTCAAATTATTATTATTATTATTTTTTTTTTTTATTATCTATCTCGTCAGATTCCTTTAGAGGGCTATGGTTCCCTTTTTCACTTTACCTTATTCTCTTATCTCTCTTTCACTCTGTGTGTGCGTGTGTGTTTTTATCACAGGATGTGAGGAAAGCTTCAGGCCCTTATGGGAACTCAAACTAGATACTTGAAGAATGCAGTGGACAATAGATAAAATTCATTCTGATTGTGTGTTTATTTAAGGAAATAGTTTCACAGGATTAGAAGTGAGGTAATGTTCCTATTCATAATGTAATAAGTGATACCATTGAATTCTGGACCAACATGATAGTGAAATTGTGTGAAAGACTTATGAAAGACCAGTGGGTTCAATTATGTGAAGAGATGAATATTTTGTCAGTCTCTTCAGCTTTAGATCCATAAGAGCCTCCAAGTGTATTATGCTTTTACTTAAGAGAAGGTGGAGGTGGATTGTGTGTACCAAACCAAGAGGAGGCCTTCAACAAAGTACCTCCTCATTGCCTTTTAAGGAAATTAGAGCATGTTGGAGATTGAAGAGGTCAACAACTTGAATGGATAAAAAAAGTTCCTGAAGGGCAGGAAGAGGATGATGCAAACAAAGGGTAAGATTTAAGGGTGGAAAGTAGTGATTAATGGAGTGCCACAAAGATTGATACCGACCTTTTTTTTTTTTTTTTTTTAACTCGCAGCCACCTGTAATGTTTCTTATCTCGGTTAATACCATGATGGAAGGTACAATGTACACTAACATGTTTGCAGATGATGTAGAGATCATGAGAAGAACGAGATATTTGGAGCACTTGGGTTTTAGCAGAAAGACCTCACCAACCCCACTTGACGCAAGAGTGGAAAACGAAACTCAATGTAAAAAATTGTTGGGAAGAGAAGAAATCACAAGGGCAAAAAAGGGAAAGATCTGGTAGTAAGTGGTAATTTTGTCATCAAACTAACATATCAGTAAGGTTGTGGGAGAGATATATAAATTGCTGAAGAACATAAAGGGCATACAAGTTCCGCTACATAGATAAAAGAGATAATGAAATAGCAAGTCTAATCCACCCTAGATTAGATTATATAGTAGTGGTATGGTCCCTGCACAAAGCTTGAAAAAATACAAAGGGCACTGACCACATGGTTTCAGCCTTGCAAATAAATTGTATACAAAGAAATTTTTAAGTGCTGAACCTGTTACTGTAAAGGGAACAAAGAGAGAGGAGACTTGTTGACATCAGCCCAGCTGAGAAATCACTCCTAAGAAAAGTAAGAACCAACAGTTGTGTTTGTATTCGAGCCATCACCCTGCATTAAAATGGTACCAACACAGTAGTTGTAACCACAGACTCAAATTGCCCCAAATGCTACCACCTACATAGAGAGCACAGAGCATTCTCGCCACCAAGAATCTGAGTGACTTATGGACCAATCTTGTGGCTATTGCCAGATATATGTATATATATATTGTTTTTCCTTGTGCTTGTAAGATTGTCCAAAATTTCTTTTGAATGGTTCATTAACCTACCCATAATTTGTAAGTTAGCCAACCCCTCAGTCCATCAATGTAAAGAGTATTACTTTAAAGGTAACCAGTGAATAGTGTGTCAGTAATGAGGTTTTTTTTTTTTCTAAGGTAATGAATGTGAATGAAATAGAGATCTGTTGCTGCTTCTGAAGTGGACCTATGTCATGTATGGCGAATTAGGCTTGGGAAACTCTTGGTGACAGCTCTTACATGACATGTACACACACACACACACACACACTTTTCCTTTCATTTTTTCAATCAACTATTGTTAAGATTTTTGTAACCATTAGTGTAACAATAAAAGAAGCTATTGATTTGTTGTTTGTATCGCATATTATATATGAGAAATGGCAACATGTGGAGACCACAAAAGAAGCTGTTGCAGAAAAAGCAAAATCAAAAAGCAGTCCTGTAATCACCAAGATCAAGCTTCAACCTGCTGCCCGTTGCACCGATTTCACACAACTTTCCTCGCCATCATTGTAATCTTCGTCATCATTATTATTGTAATCAACATCGTCATTATCATCAACATCAACCATTATTGTTGTTGGGTATATCAACCAGTATGCTCGGATCATGTGCAGAACTCGTGATCGACTGGTTTTATACCCCCGGGTGATAAATCACACTATTATCCCTTCTGCCTTTTCTTTTTGGGAACCCGTAGTGGCCTGTTCACAGGTGGTGGAATGAGCTGGGGAATTAAGGGATGGGCCAGGAGTAAGATGAGGGTGGAATCAGAATTGGGGTAGTGATGCGTGATTTCTAATCAAATGGTATCAAAAGTGGGGCTCAATCTACATGGGGTGGGAGATTATTCCAATCTTGGATGCTGTGGAGGAAAAATAAGCAATTAAAAATAGTGTTTCATTAGTATGTGAATCATTTTATGTTGTGACTTCCCCTAGCTGTTCGTGTATTTGTTGGGTGTAAGATTCTTTGTTTATATCAACTAATTTGATTTTGTACATCATTTGTTCTGTGTAATCGTCTTGTTTCAAGTTTAATGTTTTGCTTTAACCTACTGACTGATGTAATATGTCTAATCACGTCTGGTCAATCTTTCTGCTTTATTTTGTGTGAATCCCAGATGGTGTTTACAAGCAATAATTTTGATATTTGCGTTGCATCTACTGAGCTAGGCCTACGTGACACAAGGCAGCTTGCAAGGTAGTTTCCACAAATATTTTATCACGTTTTACATAGACTTGTTTGAATTTCAAGTAAATGAAAGGAAAGGAACAACAGACTTCAAAGATGAACGTAAATATAAATTAACGTAAACAGATTAGAAACATCATTATGTTCAAAGCTCAAATTAGTTTACTGAAAATATTGTTGAAATGGCAGCAGCCAATATAGTTTGGGTCGTACATTTGGCACCACTGTATGAACTTAACATTTTTATATAGGTAACCTGCGTATCATTTAAAACACGTGTATCTATCTATTAACTTGTGTCATATATGCATTATGATATAAAGAGATAGATAAACGTGTGTCAATCTGGATTTAATTCTTACGCTAATTTGCACGATGGCTGCTGAGGTAGTGCGGGAATTACTGTAACCATCTCCACATTGTCTGTTTCTCATTGTGCACCGCATTTGTGTAAATACTTAAATCCAATCTACCTAGGCAGAAGGAACACGAAGACACTCAACATATTGTGCGATCAAATCACTGTTAATATCTTCAGTGAGAGAACACAAACATCACAAAACTGTGTCTTTGTAAGGTTGGGTTTACAGTATGTATGAACGTAACATGATTTATTTCCTTTTTCGTGTGTGTATTTCATTGGATTTTTGTATTTCATTGGATTTTTTCAACTTTGGATTTAAGAATGTAAATAGAAGAGTAGGGGTCCCAGTTTTACCTTTTGAAGTATAGGGATACCAAATGAAATGTGACCACAATTCTTTGAAAGCTTGTGATTGATTCCTCTTTTAGATTTTCAAAAGTTGACCAGGGTAAAACGACATATGGGGTAATAAGCGAAGCGGAAAACTAGGATGTGTGAGTATGACGAAGGAACAAGACAAAGCAGCAACACCGTCGTCCTTACCTTAAAGGTCAGGGTGCAGCAGATGAAGTATTTTTTTCTAAACCACCCACTGCGTTTTATAAAAGGTTTTGTAAAATATCACAGTCGGTTCCACCATCGTAATAGTCATATTTTGGTTAAGATATGTGTTTATAACGGCGGATTTCCGAAGATCCCCCGAAACGCTCAGTCATTCATCACGCATCGGCGGAACATTTGTCAAATATTGCGTACATGCTTGCGGTTTCTATTGGGTAATGTCGTAGAATTTAATTGGATCAAAAGAAGAGAAGTTAGTGGAGTTATTTCATTATCCGCCAAGCCATATACTGTATGTTTGAGCCCATAATACGACGCCAGACGTCAAAAGATTATCAGGAAATGACTGAACATGCCAAAGTTGACCTTGACAATGGTGATGAAACTGGAATGTCCTACCATAGTAGGGAAGAAAGTGGGGAGGAACAGGATCAGGAAGAGGAAAAACAGGGATAGAGGACAAAAAGAATAGGAAAAGCTGACTGTCATGTCTAGGGATAGGCTAGACCTAAAGCGGGAATAGATCATCTTATTCCTAATGTTAACCTAATCAATGAATTGATGCTGTGGCCATGGGGCTAACCATGACTTTAGTCATACACCCCCACCCCCCCTGGCCGGGCCAGGGAAGTGGGTGGGTAAGGGGGTCTGGGGGTAACTATAAGCCTTGTGCTAGTCATGACAACCTCAAACTCATGTCACTTAGGCATAGGTCAACAACACTGGCTATAAATTGGAAGTGTTGGGACAGTTATATTGTCTGTCGACTCAGGGCCGAGGCATGTTATTTGTGTCGGCCGCCGTGTACATTTTGTGAATCTGCACAGATGAATATTCGTTAAAATGTGCAGCACCAATAATGACTTCGTCAATGGGCGCACAGATGACAAATCCATTAGACATGCACATATTATGAACCTAGCCTTACCTAACCTTTCTTACGAATCTTCATAATGTGTGTATGCCAAATGGATTCGTTATGAATTTACCATACCCACCCGGTGATGAAAAGCAATTCTCATGTGGAAGGATTAGGATGGCAGGAATCATATGCTTGCCCTTGAATCCCCCCCCCTCCCACATGCCTGAACAATTTGCTAATTGTGTTTTTGAAACAGTTGTCGTGGCCTTTGACTACCTCTCTAGGCAAGTTATTCCATTCATTAACTACTAGTTATGAAAAAAGTGCTTCCGGATGTTGAGGTTGCAGTGTTGCTTCTCGGTTCTGAATGGATCTCTCATTGTGCGATCATTAAGTTGTAAAAAGACGTTTCGGTCGAGTCCCTCCATTCCGTACATGGTTTTGTGCACTCTAATGAAGTCACTCTTCAATCTTATATATATATAAGTACCTAGTTGTATTTTACGGGAAGGGGAGCTATGCTCGTGGTGTCCTGTCTTCATAACTTATTTTATATAAACTGTTTTTAAATTCATGTATTGTTTTTGCACACACCACTTTTTTCATCTAACTTGTTCCAAATGTCTATTACTCTGTGAGGAAACCTGTTCTTTTTCAGATCTCTTCTATAGCTGTGTTTGTTGATTTTCTTTCCGTGTCCTCTTGTATTTCTATCACCCCATTTTATTAGATCCTCTCTATCAATAGTTTCTATGCCTTTCACGATTCTATAAATAGTTATCAAATTTCCTCTCTCTCTTCTTTGCTCTAATGTATGTAGCTCAAGTTTTGCTAGTCTCTCTTCATATGATAGTTTTGAGAGTGTTGGTGCCAATTTTGTAATTGCTCTTTGTATTCTTTCAAGTTTTGTTATACATTTTCTTTTGGTACTTGGTGACCACATCGTCGCTGCATATTCCAATCTTAGTCTTATCAAAGTGATTAGTATTTTCTTCACCATTTCAGCAGAATCAGAGGAGGGATTTAGGAAGTTAGTGACAGAGTTTGAGAAGGTGTATGAAAGGAGGAAGTTGAAGATAAATGGTAAAAGTATGGTGATGAGATGTACAAAAGGACAGAGTGGCAGCAGGCTGGAAGTAAATATTAAGGGAGAAAGACTGGAGGAAGTGGATAGTTTTAGATCCTTGGGCGGGAGTGTGACAGGAAAGGGAGAAGTGGGGGTGGAGGTAGAATGTAGATTGAGAGAAGCGAGTAAATGCCTTGGTGGATTGAAAAGTGTAATGAAAAATAGACATCTGGGAATGGATGCTAAAAGAAGAGTGTATGAAGGAGTTATTGTGCCAACAGCACTGTACGAGGCAGAAACATGGAACATTAGAGGGGAAGGGAGAAGGATTTTGAATGTGTTTGAGATGAAATGCCTGAGAAGTATGATAGGGGTTACTAGGCTAGATAGAGTGAGAAATGAGGAGATTAGGAGGAGAACAGGGGTGGAAAGGGAGTTGGGAGATAGGGTTGATGAAAGAGGTTGATGATGGTTTGGACACATGGAAAGAATGAGTGAAGAAAGATTAGTAAAAGAGGTGTGGAAAGAGTGAACATGAGGGGGCGTCCCAGGATGAGATTGATGGATGGGGTAAAAAGGGCATTGGGAAAGAGGGGAATTTCTGTTGAGGAGGGATGGGAGAGGGCAGAAGATAGGGGTGAATGGAGAATGGTTGTGTATGGATGATGCATGAGGGGGAGTGGATGGGGGGTAAGGGAGTATGTATAAGAAGTAAATTGACGCAATCCAAGGGGATTTCTCCCTGTCTTCTCCTTTTCTGCATGAGGGGACGGAGAGGGGGTGTCACCGAATTGATAAAGCGGCCTTGCTGTGGATGTGCTGTGTCTTGCGACACTGCTTCTAACCCAGGGCAGTGGACAAGATGGATGGATGACCCGTCATCCAGGAGGTGCCAAGATAAGAGGGAGGTAGGAGGGTAGAGGGGAGTGGAGTATGTAGGGGATGGAATGGGTGAGTGGTTTCTATGCCTTTGTCTTTTGGCTACCTCCCGTGTAAGGGGGGAAATCCTTTGGTGTATGTACGTATATAAGAAAATTGTGATGGGACATCGTGATCGCGGTATGACAGCGGAGGTGTTACCTTCCCTCCCACGTCTGGATTCATTAATGAGAGTACGCATGCGTGAAATCGTCGAAGTCGCGGAAAGGGCTGGGGACATGCATCCGTAGGACTACGTTGCCGGTGTTGCGGTCAGCGACCTGCCACCTCCACCCTTCTCGACCCCTCACCTTGCCAAGGTAGCAGCAAAGCGCCAGCCTGGCGGACAGGCAAAAACCCGCCGAGAGCAGTCTAGACGTGCGCGCAAGCAGTGTACAGTTTACGGGGATTCTGAGTGCCCAAGCGGGCGCCAGTGCAAGGCGTTTGCAGCGACATGCAGTTGCCAGAAGGGGCACTTCTGGCGCCTGTGCCCAGCCCTCACTCCTCAGGGCAGCATTTGTCCCCCCGCCCGACGTTCAGACCCCTTCCCCACCTCCAGTACTGTGATCGTTGGAAGGGTGGAGACGGCGGCTTCGCTGCCCGTGATGATCAACTGGTTACGCCCCCACGCCACATGCTCCTACACAGCGGTGCCGTACACCGGGGGGAAAGTATCGGTGGCGGGCCGTTCACTCCTGGGGAACCTCGGTGTATCCCAACATCAGCTCCAAGCTGCCCCCCCCATGTCAGTCATCCACTTTGCTGGGGGCAATATGTGCATCCTGGGATGCATCACATGTCGGCTCTCTGTGGGGCCTGCCTCAACCACAGAGCACATCTACATAGGTGTAGGGGTGCAACGGTTGTACTTCTCACTCCAAGCATGCAAGGCCCTACATCTGGTCCATTCCACCTTCCCGCGCCCACTAGCGCCCACCGGTATATGTGCTGTGGAACCATAAGGCGCCCCGAAAGCCCCGTCGCGACCGGAATCGCCACCGTACGAGCTCGTGGAAGAGAACGTTGATCGCCTAGAGCAGTGGTTCTTAATCTTTTCTAGTGCCCGTACCCCTTGATATGTCAGAAAAAATCTCGTACCCCATCCAATACAAATACGATGCATACATATGAAAAGGATTAGTGATATAAACCTTCCTTTGCTTTCTCGTTGTAAATATACAGTGGCATGCACTGGCTATCATGTCTCGTACCCCCAGGTTAAGGTTACGTACCCCTTGGTAGGGTACAGGTACCCCTGGTTAAGAATCACTGGCCTAGAGAGATGGATTTTGGAGCACTGGGGCCACCGTGTTTGGCGTGGGGCGCACGCCGCTTCCAGAAATGAGTGGCCCACCACACCACATCCATCTACGGCCTGATTTCAGCCCCCACACGGTCCCACTCTACTTCTTTGGCGAAGTTCGACGACAATTGGACGACGATGTCGACAAGGGCGTCATCGAGGCTATGCCCGCCGGCGAACACACCGAGTGGTGCTCCAAGATGGCGGCGTTGCCGAAAAAAGACGGAAAGCCCGTCGTACGGTCGACCTTCAGCGCCTAAACCGCGTAAGTCTGAGGGAGACACACCACACTAAGCCGCTCTTTGACCTCATCACCAGTGTGCATAAGCACTCGTTAAAGATCGTGGCGAATGCGTACGCGGGCTACCACCCTTGGCGAAGAGAGCCGTAAACTCACGACATTCATTACCCCAGGGGGCGTTACCGGTACTGCCACACCCCCACGGGTCACTGCTTGTCGTAGGACGCTTTCACTAAACACTTCGACGCCTTTTGGCACACATAAGACTTCCTCCATAGAGAATGGTGTCACTCTACGGCCCGAGAAGTTCCTCTTCTGCAAAAGGAGCGTCACCTTCGCCGGCTACCTCCTGGTCTGGGAAGGTTACTAGCCAAGCACCCTGACCGACGCGCGGTCATGGTTTAGCCTTGTCAACCAGGTCACGCCTTTTCTGAGACGGTTGCCCCTGTCATGGAACCCTTCATAGAACTGCTGAAGAATCCGGGTGGTAAGAGAGTACACTGGGATACGCAGTTGGAAGCGCTCTTCACTCCCGCGCTAAAGACACTATTGGACGACTGGCGGCCGAGGGATTGCACTCCCACAATACTTTCCGCCTCACGGCAGCCCTACAGCCGCCATAGTATCAGCTTCGTTATCTTGCAGCAGTACTGCGGGTGCGTATCAGAAAAGTCGCTGTTATGCTGCCCTGAAGGATGGAAGCTTGTGCTTTTTGGTAGCCAACATTTTACAGCGGCCGGGAAGAACTACAGCACCCTTGAGGGGGAGGCACTCGCCATCGCCTGGAGCCTGAAGAAGGCACGCCTCTTCCTCCTGGGCTGTAAGAACCTCAGTTTCGTTACAGACCACAAGGCCCTTACTAGATTTTTCGGGGACAAGGAGCTGAAGGAAAAGACACTTATGTTCTCCTTCCGTATCAAGTACCTAAAGGGCGACGCCATCTGCGCGGCGGACACCTTGTCGCACTACCCGGTCCTGTCATGTGAACCAAAGGAATCGGACGAAGAGGACGGCGAACTGGTATATGCGGCCATATCCGCCACCGAGGAGGAGGTAGTGTGTGTTGTGGACCTCCGTCAGGTGGAGGAGGAGGAGGCCACACGGGACGAGGAATATCGGCTCTTGTGGGAGTGAGTGGCCAACGACGGCTGAGCCGAGCGAAAGGACCAGGAGCCACTCGCTCTCCGTCCATACTTCAGGATGCGACGGCACCTCTCCTGCCAGGGGAACATCGTCCTGTACACCTGTGAGGAGAAACACCCGCGGCTGGTGGTCACCCTCAGGCGGACTATCCTCGCCAACCTCCACGCGGGACACCAGGGGAAAGACTCGATGCCGCGCAGAGTGAGGCAGTCTGCCTACTGGTCTGGGACTGGCGCGGAAGTGAAGCAGAAGAGGCGCCAATGTACTGTTTCCAATAACCCCCCCCCATTCCAACAGGTTGTGGCGGACCTGCTCCAGCTAGGCGGCCACACCTACATCGCCTTCACTGACAGGCTCTCGGGGTGGCTCGAAGTGGAGCACCTGCCGGTGGATGTCATTAGCGAACGCCTCATCAAAGTATTTCGGCGATAGTTCAGACGTTTCGGCATCCTAGAGGAGCTGCCCTGCGACGGGGGTACGAACCTTCCCAGCCAGGAATCCAGAGACTTCTTAAGCGCCTGGCGTATGCGAATGAGGGCCTTGTCTGCACATTACCACCAGTCCAACGGCCGTGCAGAAATGACTGTCAAGTGTGCCAAGAGACTGCTACGCGGGAACACCGCTAGGAACGGCTCCCTGGACACCGACGTTGTTGCAGGGGCCATCTTGCAGTATTTTAATAACCCCCCACCCCCGGCAGGGTTCCGAGGCCTCCCCTGGCCAACTGTTCACAGGCCGTCAACTGCGGGACACTGTGACTGTACCCGTCGACACCACTTTACGTGGTGAGCAAGCGTTGGGCGTGGCAGCTGCGGGAACGGGAACGAGCCTTATCCCGCTCTGGGTGCAGTGCAGCCGTTCAGGATGACCAGACGGCCCACACCCTCGAATCCCTCACACCCGGCCAACGCACCCTCATCCAGAACCCTAGTGATGGCCTCTGGGACCGTGCGGACACTGTCCTGGAAAACGCTGCGCCCAGACAGTACTTGGTGCGGCTAGACGGCAACGGGCGCGCCTCTCTCCGGAACAGGCGCCACCTATGCCTCCTAATGCGTGAGCCGTGCATCCAGGGGCCTGGCAACGGGGTAGCCGTTATACCCGACCCAACCCCGCCCACCTTAGGAAGGCCCCGGCGTGCCAGACGGGCACCTCGTCACCTGTTCGACGATGTGTTGGGCTACGCCACACTGAATGCCACTCACCCATATAGCGCCGGTTCAATGTTTATCTGACTTCTTTCCTCCCTTTGTGTGTGTTCACTTTGACAGGCCCTATGTTAGTTTTATCATTGTTTTGTCATTACACCGCCCGCTGCGGGCGTTTTATGTAACGGGGTGGGGGGCAGTGTAGGGGTGTATGGAAACCCACCTCCCTCCGATCACCTCATGACTCACAAATCACTCACGGCATCACAAGGCAGTCGTAGACAAGCCATGGTAGGGGTTAGATGTCCTATTGCATCTCAGTAACTAGGCAGTTATAGGCAATTCACTCAAAGAATCTCGGTCGATCCTGCGTTTTCGCTTGGCAACCCTGCTCACCCTTCGCTACGATGCAACTCACGAACTTTTTCTTATATACGTATTTCAGTTTCCGATCTGAGTATCATTCTTCCGACCATATACATTGGTACAACCGTATTCAAAGACTCAAGAAGACAATGAATATGAGATGATGAAAGCCGTAAACTAATCGAGATCGAAAAACCTTGAGCGGTATGTACTCAGTCATGTTCAATTTTGACTCATGAGATTGATTGGGGTGGAGAGTGGGAGGCAGCAAGACGCTGTGCTTCCCGCCACCCGTCCAGTATAAAAAAAAATCATATAAACCTTTCATTTTCTCTTTTATGTGTAACCTTATGGGATATGTGAAAGCACAGTCATATTCATGATTATTTCATATCACAGAAGACATGTTAAATTTTACAACCAGCCTCATAATGACTGGACACAACGATAATAAGTAAAATGCTGTATAAACATTAAAATTATATTCCTTATATTATACTCGCTATAATTACTTTCTTTGTACTATCAAGATGGAAAGCTTTGAAATAGGTGCACAAGGATGTACATGAAATTCGTGTAGCTCGTATAGTCACTGAGCTAAGTGAAGAAATATGAAAATATTTTAAGGAGGTTTGAGGTTTCAGCCAGCTCAGCGGAGGAAAGATGAACAGGGCTGCCAACCGAAAACGCAGGATCGACTGAGATTCTTTGAGTGAATTGCCTATAGTCTCCCAATAAATATCTGAATACACAACACCTTTCTCCAAATCCCACATATAATAATAATACATATACCAAGGGTTTTCCCACTTACCAGAGAGGTAGCCAAAGTCAAAAGGCATAAAACCACTCCCAACCATTTCATCCCCACCCACTCCACTCTCATTCACCATCCCTCCCTCCCCGTTTTCATGGATCTTCCTGGATGACTGGTCATCCCTGTATCTCGCCCATTACCCTGTGTCAAAAGCAACGTAGCAAGACGTGGCACAACCATTGCAAGGCCGTTTCATCATCGACCTCACTCCTCTCTGTCCCCTCATGCAGAAAAAGAGAAGACGGGGAGGTATCCCTTCGGGTTCCGTCCAAATATCATTAACATAACTTCCTAACACCCCACCCGCCACCCACTCCCTTTCATGCACCACATCATCCATATACAATCATTCTCCACTCCCCTATCTTCTGTCTTCTCCCCTCCTATCAACAGACATCCCCCCTCTTTCACAACACCCCTTTTACCCATCCATCCATCTCATCCCAATACTCTTTCATCAACCCTACCTTCCAACTCCTTTTCCATTCATGCTCTCCTCCTCACCTCGTTTCTCTCTATCCAGCCTAGTAATCCCTACCATACTTCTCAGACATTTAATTTCAAACACATTGAAACTCTTCCTCTGTTATGTTCCATGTTTCTGCTCTATACAGTGCTGTCGGCACCATCACCCCTTGCCGTAAGATACAACTAGACTAATATATACATACATACATATACCAAAGGCTTTTCCCCCCTTACACGGGGGGGGGGGGTAGCCAAAAAGAAAAAGGCATAGATATCACTCCCACCCATTTCATTTCCCATATATTCCACTCCCCTCCACCCTCCTATCTTGGCACCTCCTGGATGACGGGTCATCCCTGCATCCTGTCCACTGCCCTGGGTGAGAAGCAGTGTTGCAAGACACAGCACATCCACAGCAAGGCCGCTTCATAAATTCGGCGACCCCCCCCCCCTCTCCGTCCTCTCATGCAGAAAAGAAGACGGGGAGAAATCCCTTCGGGCTGCGTCATTTTTTCATACTTCCTCACTCCCCATCCCCCACCCACTCCCCCTCATGCATCACAGCCTCATCTATACACAACCCTTCTCCATTCACCCCTGTCTTCTGTCCTCTCCCGTCCTTCCTCCACATACATTCCTCTCTTTTGTAAAGCCCCTTTCACCCCATCCATCCATCTCATCCTAGGACGCCCCCTCATATTCACTCTTTCCACACTTCTTTTACTAATCTTTCTTCACTCATTCTTTCCATGTATCCAAACCATCCTAACACTCTTTCATCAACCCTATCTCCCAGCTCCTTTTCCACCCCTGTTCTCCTCACCTCCTCATTTCTCACTCTATCTAGCCTAGTAACCCCTATCATACTTCTCAGACATTTCATCTCAAACACATTCAAACTCCTCTCTTCCTCTCTCATGTTCCATGTTTCTGCCCCGTACATTGCTGTTGGCACAATCACTCCTTCATATAAACTCCTCTTAGCATCCATTCCCAGATGTCTATTTCTCATTACACTTTTTAATCCACCGAGGCATTTACTCGCTTCTCTCAATCTACATTCTACCTCCATCCCCACTCCTCCCTTTCCCGTCACATTCGCACCCAAGTATCTAAAAATATCCACTTCCTCCAGTTTCTAACCCGTAATGCTCACCTCCAGCCTACTGTCACTCTCTCCCCTTGTACATCTCATCACCTTACTTTTACCCACATTTATCTTCAGCTTCCTTCTTTCACACACCTTCTCAAACTCTGTCACTAACTTCCTCAATCCCTCTGATCCTGCTACAAGAGCAGTGTCGTCAGCAAACAACAGCTGGCTCACCTCCCACCTAATATATAGGTAGGTAAATACAATCTCCTCTTAGCTTCCATTCCCATATGTCTATTTCTCATTAAACTTATTATGATAATAATAATAATAATAGTAATTTTAATAATAACGAATTGAAGGCAAACTCTGATGACAGGAGATTTATATAAATAGACAGAATACCATGAACACATTTTCCATGACGTTTACAACACTGAGCTTGGTAAATGCACGTGCAGGGTTGGGGAGGGGGGGGGTTGAATGGAGGAAAGGGATTGTTAGTGTATTGAAAATAAGTCGGGGAGATAAAGAAACAATTCTTAAGTGATCGAAAAACATCTAAATATATGTGAAGAGACAAGCTGCAATATGTTAAAAAGTTGTGGAGAAAATTGTAATCGACGAAAATACGCATCTCATTCCAGTTTCCACTTTGGAACGGAACAACAGCCATATTTGTTGTTGTCGAAACGACGTTTGTTCCTTTCCGTTCCACACTCGGCTGAACGGCATTGAAGTGAGTGAGGCTTACGTGAAAACAGTAATCTTAGGAAACAATCTAATGTAAGGACTAAATATACATGTCAGTGAATACAACAAAATAATTTGCAATAAACACATGACCAATTCAAGTATAATGGTTTGTTTATAATAGAGTAAGTTGCATGGTTGAATTGGCATGTCCGGGATTGGGTCCATGTTATGACTTATGTCAACCGCGTTTCTATTATTATACAAAAATTCTGTATAATTTAAAACATTTGAACACAATTCAGGCTGATACCATGTACGGCAAAGGAAGTGAGTAAGAAGAATAAATTGACCAAGATGTCATGGACAATATTTAGTAATTTACCATAAGTCTGTAGGGTAAATATGGTGTATTCGGAGGGCAGTGAAACTGTCTGTAGACTTAAGAATTCCAGAATAGCCCCTCTCAGTCTTTTGACTCCAATTATGGACTGATGTAATAATCTGCATGCCGGATTTCCACAACTATTTGCTATAGTCATAGGATAGTGTAGCTAGGTCAATATGAAAATGGAATTCCTGGTATTTGAGCTGAAGTAGTTCTCATGGGATGCAAAAAGTTGCTATGAGTATAATGCAATTTGAATTATCCATCTAGCTGTCGAGATATTGCATTTTGAATGGAATTAAATCGGGCCTATTTTGTCCGAGGAAATCGGGCCAAAACATGCGGTCTGACTAATCGCCAATCAAACGTAAACAATGACGGTTTTTGCTGTCAGGCACAATTTTATATAAAAATTTAGCATATGGTTGCATTATTTGACCTATTTTCTTTAAGATGTGTGATTTCCATGTAATTTGATCATAGAATTACGTTTTTATCCTCTGCAAAATTACCCACCACATCTACGAATACCGTCAAATTACATGAAAATCACACATTTTAAAGAAAATAGTTTGAATAATTCAACTATATGCAAGCTATTACACTAATAACACAATAGTAACAAACTTAATAGTGTAGTTTGATCCATACCACCAGTGATCATAGATAGCGGGCAGGACAAATCGTAGCTGTGGTCCGTAATATTACGGAGGATAAAAACGTAACTTCTCTTTGATCAAATTACATGAAAATCACACATTTTAAAGGAAATAGTTCAAATAATTCAACTATAAGTCTATTACACTAATAACATAATAGTAAGAAACTTAATAGAGTGAAGTTTGATCCATACCACCAGTGATAGATAAGATGGCGGGATGGATGTTGATGTTATCCGATAATCCGACCCAATAGAAAAAAAACTAATTAAAGCCACCGATTTCTCAGCTCTACCGTAACACGCTGCCTTTATTTTGGTATTAGAATAATCCGCGAGACTAGTAGTTTTCGCCTATTTTGGTTAGTTGCCAGCACTCTGAATTGATTTAGCTCATTTTTTACGCTGAAACATAACCAATTTTCGATTTACTGCTGAATGCAAGCTGCCATGTTTATCTTTTGTTTTTATGTACCGACATGTAAATGATGATGTAATTGTTTGAAATTTACTACGATCGTAGTAAATAAACTCGCATAACATTTGTATGAATGAAATTTCCGGCGGTATGTAAATTTGGCCGTTTGCATGGCGTGCGCATAAAATGACGCGCTATTGTGCTCATCATCGACGGTGGCGCCTCTGGTGGTGTTTGACCTACCTAGATCATAGTGCCTTGTAAATGCTAAATATCTTGTTTGATCGCTCACCTTATCCCAGGGGACACAAACTTAAAATCAATCTATCGACACTCAAAACCCCAGTATTTTGATTTTTGGGCAATATTACCCAAAGCAACCAGTTTGGGAACCAAAACACCAAGGAAATGCTAGCTAGGTCAAACACCACTATCGATAACGCCTGCCAATAGCATGTCATTTTATTCAGAAAAATGTCATGTGAGTGTATTAACTACGATCGTAGTAAATTTAAACTAATCACATCATCAATTACATGTCGGTACATAAAAACGTAAGATAAACATGGCGGCCTGTATTCAGCAGTAAATAAAAAAAATTGTTTGTTTCAACGTGAAAAATGAGCTAAAAAACACCCCATTAGAAGGAACATATCTAAAATAAACAAAACCTACTAGTCTTATGGATTATTCTAATGCCAAAACCAGGGCAGGGTATTTCGAGAGAGCTGAGAAATCGAAATACAAATTAGTTTTTTTTTTTTTTTTTTTTTTTCTATTGGGTTGGATTATCAGATTATCATAGCTGTGGTCCGTAATTTTGCAGAGGATAAAAATGTAACTTCTTTGATCAAATTACATGAAAATCACACATTTTAAAGAAAATGGGTTGAAGAATGCAACCATATGCTAATTTTTTATATGAAATCATGCATTTCAGCAAAAACCGTCCTTGTTTGGGTTTGGTCGGCTATTAGTGAGTCGGATGGTATTCGTAGCTGTGGTCGGTAATTTTACAGAGGATAAAACCGTAACTTCTCTTTGATCAATTTACATGAAAATCACACATTTTAAAGAAAGTAGGTCAAATAATGAAACCATATGCTAAATTTTTATAAAAAAAATTGTGCATCTGAGCTAAAACTGTCATTCTTTGGGTTTGGTCGGCGGTTAGCGAGACCGCACGGTTTGGCCTGATTTTCTGGGACTAAACAGGCCTGATTTTGTACCCTTCAAAATGCAATATCTTGGGAACTAGGACAGCTAGATGGATAATTCAAATTGTATTGTACTCATAGTGTCTTTCTGTATCCCATAAGAACTACTTCAGCTCAAATATAAGGAATTCCATTTTTATGTTGACCTAGCTAGAAATGCTGTGTAGTGGTGTGTTATATCGTTAAGAAAACACTTTGATGTATTTACCAGATATTATGATTATTTATTGAAATTGGAGTGTTTTGGGTGACTGCTCATGCTGAAGTGTTTAGTAACAAACAAGATGTCGTCATAGATGATAGTGCCTCTCAAAACTGTTCTCACTATTTGTGGCCTCTCAAAACTGTTCTCACTATTTGTGATTCATGTCAATGCATTTTCTTATTAAATTCTCTAAGTAGCTTTAACCACTTCACTCCGGGCCAAAATCTCGCGGGCATCATTAGCTGCCAGACGAACGATGTTGCGTCATAATACAGGAGACCCTCAAATAACGCGGATTCGAATGACACGGATTCAATCATACGCGGATTTTATTTCAAAACCATCTCAAATGTGGAGAACCGTTTTAAAATTCGCGCCGAGTCGGGCACGCATATGCACACACGTGGCAACATCGCAAACATTTGTGGTGACTGCTTTCTATTTTACCATATACAGTCGATCCTCATATAACGTGGTCATTATGTACACTGGGAACTGCTCAAACAAGGGTGTGGGGCGAGGGGATAGCCGTGGGTGGCTGCCTGCAGTTACGTGTCAACCTCTGGGTACCGATGCAGGAGGGACGAGAGGGGGAGTAGGGGGGTAGCCAATAAGCTTTAGCTTGTCGCTTCCACCACCTGCGCCGTGCTATCGTGAAATATTACCGCCCTAACCTGTTGAAGTGTAATGTTTCTTTCATTTGGAATACAACTAATAAATCTGATAATGACTACGCTTGTTGTGTCTTGATTTCTCTTATGAGGTTCTTGTTACCGGCGGTGGTGGTTTGGGAGATCAAAAACAGACATATACACGCTTACACACGTGTAGACACGTGTTAGACAACCAGTATATGTTGTGAATGCGTGTGCGTGTACACACAAATACGAACACAGACACACGCATGTACATGCTTACTTGTACATGTGAACACATGCACGCACACACACATTCATACGCCACATACATATACATACGCCACATACTCACATACACGTGTATACGCCACATATTGTAGTACGCACACGCACACACACACACGCACGCGCACACACATGTGCACATACTCTCGTGGGCGGGGAGTTGGGGGTGTGTGTGTGTGTGTAAGGTCATAGCATTACCCATAGATCAGACCTACGAGCTCTGAGCTCTCTTCCAGGAGGGAAATAGCTGTCGATCACGAGTCCAACACGTGATCTAAAGACCAAGTAAATACACATACATACGGTTCTCGGTATTTAATATGGAAAGTTAGCATACGCGGATTTGGTCATACACGGTAATTTCAGGAACCTAACCCCCGCGTTATTTGAGGGACTCCTGTACTTGCATTATGAAAAATAAAGTCACGGCTGTATCGATCGTTCTCTCTTTCACCCGTGAATTTTGATAACCATAGAAAATATGATAGAGGTCAGATATCAAGACTTCCATAACTTTTTGTATTTACAGTTTAATGTACATAAAAAAACATACTGACAGTATTCTATATAATTCCACCATCTACATCTTATCAAATTTGGCAAAAAGCAGTTTTGTCTTCATTTCATTGCGTCGTCTGCTATTCGAAACATTCCGCCCGTGCGCTTCGGGAAAGGTTCGGGGAATTCCGCGTTCGTGACGTCACAGTTGCCAAACAAACAATATTGTTATTCTGAATATCTAGACTTCGGAAAAGTGGTATGCGAGGCGCAATTTAAAGTGAATTTTCTGAATAAATTCTTCTGTAATAGATAAAAACTTTATTTGTATGCTTTTAAAAAGTACTTTTTCGAGCAAAACGATGATTTTTAGCGAATGGTATATCTGTTGATATCTGACCTTTAATTAAGATAGCTTCATTTAGTAAAATATGTTATGAATTTATTTCCATTTCATTAACTTGCTATTAGTTATTTTTATTTAATTCAGAAAGAAAACTGAAAATGAATCCAGTAATATCTTTAAAAGTACAATTCAAAGAAAAACCTTTCCCAAGGAAATGAATGCCATTCCTGGTGAATGGGTTATATAAAGAAACTGGTCTGTTATTTTTCCTATAATATATCCATGCTTAGATGGTACCCTAAATAGTGACATGTATCAAGGATTTTTATTGTGCCAGTTTCTCTTTGATTTCGATGAATAATATCTGGTAAAAACGTTGACATATATTTTCTTAATGATATAACACCTCTAAATAATGTTTTCTTGGTGTTTTGGGTAATGTCTTTGACGTACATTAAAGATGTAGACAGTATGAAAAAATAGACAGGGAAATGGCTGCTTAGCTTTCATCCAGGCAAGACCAGATACATGAGAATTGGCGCAACAGAAGTAAAATATAGTGTATATTATACTACATAGCCGAAAGATTACCGCAGAAAAGGATCTAGGTGTAATCATTGATGACAAGCTAAAGTTTTCAGAAATTCAGCACCTTGGATGCAGACCTGTATAAACTATTATATGTAGTTCTAGTTTGCCCTCATTTTGGAATTTTTCCAAGTTTGGAATCGATCTACTGAAGGATATTGAAGCTATAGAGAAGGTGCAATGCAGAGCAACCAGACTCCTGCTAAATGTGAAACATCTAACTATGAGAGCCTTGAATCTTCCTGCACTCTCATATAGAAGATAAAAGGTGACCTAAATGACACTTATAAAATTCTTAGCAAGAAGTATGATAAGGAAGACAGTGAGGATATCTTTGAGGAGAGGGAGCACAGTGTGACAAGAGGACATTCAAGGAAGTTATTGAAACCATAATCAAGACTCAACAAAAAGAAATGTTCATTCCCATTCTTAGTGATATATGAAATGTGTTACCAGAATTAGTAGTGAATTGTGTATAACATGCCTAGTAAAATTATGCTGCAATACAACTAAGAAAGGTTAGGCTAGGTTTGGTTATGTATCACAGTTAATTCTACAGTTGATCCTTATGTTGTCATAATAATTTAAGGGGAGTGTTAGTTGATCTCTTTTTTTCACTAATTCCCACTCCGATTTGCCAAAACAGGTCTGGTCTTGAAATATTTTCTTTTGATTGACACTACAAAAAAAAAAAGCCTTACATCACATGTTCTGATTTGCCTTGGGCTTTTCCAATTTTCATTTATGTTTTCTGTTTTCATTCTTAAATGTCTTGACATTCTTACATAACCAACCAGAAAAATCCTGTGTGCAGAGGTGGTCTTTGGTTCATAGCATAGATACCTGCAATATTCCTCATGCCAATCAGTTGAAACTTATAGATATTATTTATACCAATAGATCACTTAAATTGTGACTGGACAGTGCTGGACTTCATAGCTGTTGTTGGTTGTTGCATTGGTCAGCTGCTGGTCTTTTGATTCCGGCATGGATAACTTAATTTTTTCTCATGCAAATTAGTTGGAACTTACAAATATTATCTAAAATCAACAAATATACCATTTAAAGCTATATACAAATAGATTGCTCAAATTGTGACTGGGTGGCATTTATGCACACGGATACCCCCCCGTGTAGGGGGAAAAAGCCTTTGGTTGTATGTATTCCTAAGGGATTTCCCATACCCCTTTTCACTTATGTAGCATCATTTCTAAATTTTGAGCAATGTTCATGACCCTCACTTTAGCAAAACTGACTTAAATAAGAGATGTGGTGAGTAGACGGTCTTGTGGAAAAAGTATTACCCAAAACAAACGGCATGAACAGTCACCCAAAACTCTCTGATTTCTTAAAATTCAGTAAAACATCTGGTAAATTCATCAGTATAACATGTCTTAATGATAGAATACCATCAAATATTGTTACTTGTAGCTTTGTATTATTTTCTTTGCATTTTAGGTCACAAATTGGGTGTTTTGGGTGTTTCAATTGACCCACACAAGATTGCTTTACCTACATGCCTTGACCTTTGTACCAGATTTGTGACATTTTAGTACTTCCTACCTGGCTGTGTTGTAAGATTCTTCTTTTGCCATTCGTAACAGTAACTCCCTAATTGACTATCACAAATTTCATAGCAACCTCATCAGCCACTACTGCATGTCCTCTTTGCTTGCTCTTTTAGCTACATATGGTGCATTTGTAAACCGTTTTTCCTTTTTTCCATGTTGTTAAAGTTTTGGAGAGGCCTACCTACTCCACCTCATTCAAGGATGTCAGAAATCAGGGTATTACTTCAGAAGTGCATCTAAGCAATATATCAATAAAAAGAAATGTATTAATTATGTACATTAGAATACATTAGCTTAATATACGTTTTTCTTGGTGGAAATCAATAACAAAAAAAAATTCTAAAAGTGATACACTAGTTCCAACTATGATGTCAGTGAGCTTCGAAACACCATGTTTGTTTTTGTTTGTCAAAGACAAACTAACAGAAGTCTAATGAATAGGTGTAATCTAGTCTGATGACATCTAGGGATGCTCACTACATACCCTGTAAGAGGGTAGGTTAGACTAGACCAATTTATTAGTCTTCTGTTAATTCATCAGCAAAAATAAATAAAAACAATAGACATGACATCTGGAAGCTCACTGATGTTTGAGTTGTAGCTAATGTATCACTTTTAGCAATTTTGTTGTTGATTTCTGCTGCTAAATGTATATTACATTGATGTATTATAATTTACAAAATTAATATTTATTTTTTTATTGATTATCACTTAGTTGTGCACCTCTGTAGTTTTGTTGTGTGAATTATGCATACCTGATATCAGTATCTCTTTTAGATTATTCATTAATTTTTTTCTTGGGGTAGGGGATGACATTCCACTCCCATGGGATGGCAGAGAAAGGAGTGAATTTCAGTACAAATAACACTAGAATTGCATTAATAAAACCTTAGAATATCAATTTCTGACATCCCTGAACTGACTTGGACCAAAAGGTCTCCTGTCAGCATGCTCTGCCTTTGTAATCCTTTGCAATTTACCCCAATCAGTTTAGCCCAACCCAACCAAGAAAGGCAAACGTACCCAATCTGTGTTATAGAATTAAGCTGGTTAGCTAAAGGATTCTACTAAGGTCAGATAGTTGAATGTTATTCATACTCTTCAGTTCTTCCCATATAATAGTAAATCATATTTCTTGAGGACTGCAAGAGCCTAGACTATCACCCACTTGTACATTTCTCGTTAGATTCTGATTTTTAGTTAAGAGTAAGTGCGGTGTATTCTCTCCCCATGTAGGATTGGTAATCCTTTGTTTTTAGGAAATTTTGTGCCACATCTTAAAAAAAATTGCACTTCCTGATTTACTAAATTTCCCCAATGTTTCTACAGTTAAATTCTCCTGTGATTACACTTTTTTTATACTGTGACAACTTCCAAATTTCTTGAATCGGGTTCAGTCTGTTCAGTGTTCAGGTTAAAATGTCTGTAATGGAGAGCGATGATAAGTTATTTATGCTTTGCCAATAATCTCCACCTTAATAGATTCTGTTCTTTCCTCTTCCTTAAATGAATTGTTGAAAAGTGCTACTCCCCCCCGTTCCTGCCTACCCTATCCATGTGAGATAGCTTATATCCTTCTTGATTTCTGGAAGGAAATGGCTGTCTGCTATATTGATCCAGGTTTCAATAATAGCTATAATATCAAATATCTCTATGTATGCTTTACCTCTCAACAAATCAACTTTATTCATTATGCTTCTGTAAATCAGTTATGTAAAATGTATGTAGTACTAGCTTTGTATTAGGATAAGAATGTTAGTGTTTGTCTTCATGAGCCATGTGTATTGGTTTATTCTAAAATGGTTCCTTGTTCTATCTTCCCAGCATTGTTACAATGGCTGTTGAATTGGCTAAAGAGACCATTTGGTATGACAAGTGGCGTGTTGAGGATGCTGAGAAAACATACTATGAGAACAAAGCTAAGGTGAGTCAGAATATCTTTAGGAAAGCCCAGGTATCAACTTGGCAAGGTCATTAGCTATTTGCTAGGCAATACTGAGGTGTGTAGTAAATGTTGCTGTATTCTGCAAAAATTGCTCCAGTGTGTGATTGTGTAAATGGTATTCATAATATCTTATGTAATCGGTAGGTAAATTAGGAATAGATTTGGTAAGTGATCCCTTAACTGAAACCAGTATATTCTAAATGATAATCTCTGGAAATGGTAAGAATTTCAGAACTCCCCATTATTACCTTTTTTAAATTTTGTTACCAGAAGAAATATATTTGACAGAAACTACCATAACTATATATTTCACTTGTTTACTTGGTGAAGGAAGCAGAGAGGAGAGCAGATGTAAAATGAGATAGTTTGACAAAGTTTTTGAAAAGAAAAAAAAATGTATTAGAAGGAAATAAAGTATGAGGGGGGGAGTCAAGTTGAGAAGAAAAGTTTAAGGGTGCAAATGGACAGTGTTCATGGAAGTGAATGCAGTAAGGAGAAGATGGGTATTTCAAGTTGTTGAATGTGCAGGAGGTTAAGGATTGATTGTGGTAGTGGGAGGACTGGTAGGAAAATGGCTGGTGGGAGAGTAAAAATGACAGGGCTATTGGAAAAAATGAGGTAGCATTGACAATTGTGAAAGCTTGTAAGGCACTTTGGTTGGATGGATGTTATGCTTGGGTGTTTGACGAAGGGAATATTAGTATGGAATGACTGCAGTTGTTTTGTGTGTGCCTAAGGGATGGGAATGTGCCAGATGACTAGAAGATTGCTTGTGTAATTTCACTTTTCAAGGGAAAAGAGACAGTGTCACTGTAGTACTTTTAGAGGGATTAGGAAAGGAACAAAGGGAAATTGGTGAGGAAAAGTGTTAGGAAAGGTAGAGGTAGGGTTGGGAATGGTGGATGATTTGAGGTGAAGGACTGGTTGTACCAAGGGTTGTGGTATGTTGCCATGGCAGTTTAATGTGTTCATGGATAGGATGGTACAGGAAGTAGATGAGTGTGTTGTGGGCAGAAGATTGGTGATCATTAGAGCGAGTGGAGGGAAGTGTTAGATGAACTAGTTGATTTTTGCTTAGTTGTTTTTTGCTGATATTACACTTGTGGCTGGGTCAGAAGAGGATTTAAGGCAGTTAGTGACAGGAGGAAGTTGAAAGTAAATGTTGGTGAAAGCAAGGTGATGGGATATTGATGTGGAAAAGAGTGGCAGTAAACTAGAGGTAGGTCTAAAATGAGGGAGGGTAGAGGTGGATGTTTTTTAAATACTTAGGGTCATGCATCAATTGAGGCATAATGGATGTCAGGGTGTGATGATGTGCATCAGCGAATGGAGGAGTGGGGGTAGTAAGCTGTAGAATAAGGGAGGCAAGTAAATGTCTAAGGAAGGAAAAGTGTCACAAAATATGTATGGGGATGGATGCAAAGAGAAGACTGTATGGAAGGGTGATTGTGCCACAAAATTTAGATGTATTTGAGAAGTATGGTGGGTGTTATGAGGATGGATAGAATGAGAAATAAGGTAAGGAGGAGAGTGGGGATGGAAAGGGAGTAGGCAGATATAGCTAATGAGAGAATGCTGGGATGGTTTGGGCACATGGTAAGAATGAGTGAGGAAAGACTAGCCAAAAGATTGTAACGTAGGGATGGATGGAGTGAACTTGGGGGAGGGGGGGAATTGATAATGAGATGGATGGTTTGGGTCCTTGAAAACGGAATGGAGAAGGCAAGGGATAGGTGTGCATGGAGAATGGTTGTGAATGAACTCTGGGTTGATGCTGCCTAATGGGAGTAAGAATTACAAAAGAAGAGCATGCCACTAGGAGACCCTTTGGTTCATAACAAGGTCAGATTAAAAAAAAAATGGATAAAAGAATAAATAGATAATACTTCCAAAGTGTTTTCCCCCCTTGTAAAGGAGGTAGCCAAGTCAAAGGCATAAATTACTCCTACCCAATCCATTGCATACATCCCTGCATTTTACTCACTGCCCTGGATCAGAAGCAAAACAACTACCTAAAATACTCTGCCCATCTTCC
The DNA here is from genome assembly GCF_046742065.1 of Oratosquilla oratoria. Classification (NCBI taxonomy): domain Eukaryota; kingdom Metazoa; phylum Arthropoda; class Malacostraca; order Stomatopoda; family Squillidae; genus Oratosquilla; species Oratosquilla oratoria. The sequence goes on along the minus strand of NC_134785.1, from coordinate 67,421,670 downwards.
TCTTACTGCTGTCTCTTCCATTATCATCTCTCCATTTGCACCTTTTACTTTTTCTTCTATTTGATTTGCCTCCCATTCCTCTCTTAATTTCCTTCCAAAACATCTTTTAATTGATTTCAAAAATTTCAGTCATACTCTTCCCCATTTCACATTTTCTCCCCTTTTTGCCTTTTATCTTATGCTTTACTTCTCTTTTCTTACCTTTGTATCTGTCACATGAATCTCTCATCCTATTTTGCAACCAATCTGTGAATTCTCATTTCTTCTCTTCTACAACCTTGTTTGTTTCGTCATCCCACCACTCTCTACCCTTCCTTCTATTTCCTCCCGTCCTCCTTGTTCCATTTTTTCCTTGTTCTACTTCCATTATCATACATACACACATTTACCAAAGGGTTTTCCCCCCTTATAAGGAAGGTAGCCAAAAAAAACAAAGGCATAAAAAACCACTCCCACCTGTTCTATCCCCATATACTCAACTCCCATCCACCCCCTTCCCTCCTCCTTATCTTGGCTCCAGGATGATAGGTCATCCCTGCATCTCTCCCACTGCAGACACAGCATTATCATAGATAATGATAATAATAAACAATAAATAAGTAGTACTAAATAGAATAAAACTAAATAAATGGCTGGGATTACAGCATGTTGCTTAGGTGTTTATCTAAATGAATCTGAAAACTGAACTGTACTAAATTGCACTGCCTCACTGGGAACTTTATTCCATTCATTTGCTATACAGTTGGTGAATTTGTTTCTACCTACTTCCAAATTAAATCTACCCCCTGACAGTCAGGGACCATTATTTCTTGTCTGATTTGCATTATGTGAAAATATCATCACTTTTGTTGTCAATTCCCTTTGTAATCTGAAAGATATCAAATCAACTGAGTATATGCTTTTTTTTTAGGGGAAATAGATTCATGTGTTTTAGTCAATTTTCATATGATTTATTTCTGATATTTGGAGTCTGCTTTGTGGCTCGCCATTGTATTTTTCCCAATCTGTCAATGTCTTTAATGAGGTTCAGTGACCATGTAGGAATGACATGTTCCAAATGTGGACAAACTAATGATTTATATAGGTTGTTAATGACAGATGGACTTATAAAATCAAAAGATTGTGTAATCCATTTTCACTTGAGAGGATAGGGAGGGATGATCACCGTGTAAATGAAGTGGCTTTCCATGCTCAGGATGTGTTGTGTCTGTGTATTGTTTCTGACCCAGGCAGTGGGCAGGAGACAGGAATGATCCCTTCATCAATGAGGAGGTAGAATGGAAACAAATGAGTGGGATGGGAGTATGCCTTGGCTATCATCCTTATATGGGGCAAAAAGCCTCATGGTATATGATTTTAGATAGACTTGTTGCAGATCTGCATATAATAGAAATAAATGGCATGCTACATATGGATATTATAAAGTGTAGGGAGATTGTTGGGCGTTAATATTAGCTGGTGTGTTCCATGTGCTTTTTGTATAATGCTTAAGGCAACTTCAGTTACTTTGCCAAACCAACACCATGTAGTTGGGTTTATCATTTGAGAAAGGTCTTTTTAGTCAAAGATATATGTATTTTTATTATGGTTGTATTTGATAGGTGGCTACCTCCCCTAAAAGGGAAAAAGCCTATGCTATATAGAATTGATAGAATAGTTTTAACAAGATATTAGACTTTCACTAGCTAATTGAAAATTCTTGTGTAATGGAAAGAATATGTATGCAAATGTCTAGGCACTAAATCCAGTTTTCATCACAATAAAAGTGTTCTTGATATTTGAAGCAATCTTGAAAGTGGAGGACAAATATATACTTTTCAAGGAACATTATTATTTATTATTTATTTATTTTACATTGTCAGTATTGTATTTTATTCATTCACTTGCATGAGGGGACAGAGGGGCAGGGGTCACCGATTTAATGAAGCAGCCTTGCTGTGGATGTGCTGTGTGTTGTGATACTGTTTCTGACCCAGGGCATTGGACAAGATGGGATGACTCATCATCCAGGAGGTGCCAAGATAAGAGGGTAGAAGAGTATTTTGGGGATGGAATGGGTGGGAGTGGTTTATGCCTTTGTTTTTTTTGGCTACCTCCCTTGTAAGGGGGAAAAAGCCTTTGGTATATGTACATATGTATGTATTTATTGTGATGAACAATCTTGAATATTTTGACATAGCTTTCAAAAGGACAAGAAATTGCTGAGAAACAGAAGAGTGGTGATGAATGGAAGGTAAGTGGGAACAGGGAATGGGGTAACCCTATAGTATATGGTTAGGGTGAAGCCAAATATTGATTTAATTTTTATTGTACATTGTACATTGTTGGTGCAAAAGAGGATTTGAATGAGGGGATGATAAATAGTTGTTGCCTTGTTTCACTGACTGACACTATATTTATATCTGGAATTTTATTGTGTATCTCACAGCATTGCCTTAGACCCAAGCAGTGTGGCAGGAGACATGGGTCTTTATCCATGGGGTGCTGAGATGATTGGGTTTGGATGGATGTGTGCTTCAACTTGGTCGTTTTTGTGTGTGTTATTAAGTGATGTGCTAGTCGTTAACTTTTTTAAGGGGAATAATTTGATGTGGTTTCATAATTCTACTGTGTCAATTGTTAACTTTTCTAAAGGGGACAGATGTTGATGGGGTTCCATAATTTTGTTGTCACTGTGTTGATAGCTGGATGATGAACCAGTTGAAGAAGAAAGAAAGGAAGGTGAAGTGGAGAACAGAGAAGATGAAGAGCCATGTAAAGGAAGTGCGGTAGAACTTCCTCAGGAGGAAAAGCTGGATAACATTGAGGTACAATGTGAGCAGTGGTAACACTAATGGAGTTTATAATATTGTGTGAAGTGATACTAATATACACATTTGTAGAAATGTGAAGTGGGATGATTCTTCCTGAAATAATAAGGTGCTACATGAAAGTTCCAGTAATTTAAATAATGTAGAGGAAAACAAGTTACAGTACTACCTAGTTCTTGTTGCTTTTGAAGAAGTCCCTGTGGGCATGCATGCAGTGTTCCCAATATTTTTTCCACGAGTTTGTGTATCCTTGGAGTGCTTTAGGAATTGTGGTCTTCAGCACCAGAAATTGTGTTTGGATCACCACAAGTCAAGTTAAATTAATCCCTGCTGTTACGTTATAATTTCAGCATAGGAAGGAAGAAAGTGTCACAGGGTAGCAAGGTCAGGCAGATAGGGTGAGTGGGGAAAGACCACTGAGTTACTAGAAATTGGGAACTACCTGATAACAATGTTCTTCACACAGCAGTCCTAGCACAATTTTTGCAGCATGTCTGATAAAATGCATTGTGCACTTCTACATGACAGTCCAATTTCACAGGCATCATGGATAGTTCTTGTATGCTCTGCATGGATAATCTGATTTACATTGTTTTGTTGTTGCTTTTGACATTCATCTGGAGTGGTCATCATCTTTGATGAATTTTAGACATCCTTGAACCACTTGTACCAGGAAATATGGAAACTAGGAACTATCTGATGAAAATGCTGTTGACTCAGCAGTCATTGCACAAGTTTTGTAGCATTGCCCATTCCTGATATGTGTAATAAAATGCATTATATACTCCTGCATGACAGTCCTATGCTATTGAAGACATCATTCTGTGAATAAGGATAGCTTGATGAAGTTTCTGTTGTCATTGTTGTTGGTCACACACAGTATTCATCATCTTGGATAAATATGTATCCTTGAACCACTTGTCTAGACAAAAAAAAAATGTGTTTCAGAGCATGAGGTTATGGCTTGTTGATCTTGAAGCAGAACTTTATGCAGGTTCTTTGTTATGTGATTCTTCCCTTGCAAAATCACACTGTGTTACAGTAGTGAACATAGCTCATCATTCTAAGTGGCCTAGAAAACAAAACTGCAAATGGTTGCTTTCTTATGTTCAAATTACTGGAACTGTAGATAGCACCTTATATGTAATTACATGTGTATATCAACCAAAAAAAATTATAGTTTTTTAATGTTCTAACTTAATTGGTAAGGTTAATTGAAGAACTTGTATTTCTGTAACATTTTTGAAGAATGTTTCATAATTTAAAAGCATGGAAATTGTACATATAACTGTGTCACTGATGCAGTAGATATTTGAAAACAAGTGCATTTGTACCCTGTAGAGGTTAATATTGTAGACTAAGGATGTGAATTGGTTTAAACATAATGGTAAAAATGCAGGATAATTGTAAAAGAAATTCAATTGTGCCACAGTCGAAGATTGAAGTAATGTTTTTTGAAGTGCCAAATAACAAGCAAAGTTTTGGAAGGAGAGCCAAATGGTCCTTTCTTTGGACAGGTTTGAGAGGTAATTTTAGAGAGCATTTTATGCTGATGAGTATCACTCAATGGAAATTATATCTTGAATAATTTAACATAAAATTTATTAAATTTCTAAAAGGCATTAAGATTTATGGCCCGTTTTGGTGTAGCTTTGGTGATGCCTTGGAGATATGGGGTGAGTGATTTAATTTTTAATTGAAAAACTTTAGGTTGTATAGTAATATTGTAATCATGCCACTTTAGAATAAAGTGTAAATATGATTTGATCTATGGGGGTTGGAGTGGTAATTGCAGTATTTGACCATAATTTGTATGCATTAATGCTGTCTGAATGTTTAATGATTATCATGTTAAGTATTCTTTACTTTTTCTTCCAAACATTTTTGTAGCTGAACAGATTTGGCGTACTCTAGTTTGAAAACATGGTGCTAATTTTCCAAAATTTTAATTTCTTCATTTGGTGTTCTCAGTTCAGTCTTTATTCACTATTCTAGTTTTATATCTTATGGTATCTATGTTAGTACTCTGTATATTGTATGTGTGTGTGTGTTTGTATATATATGTATATATACACATGCATGTAAAATGCGTAGAAAATTAAGGCTGAAATAGGACCTTAGCTAGACATTTAAGTAATATTTCTTAGAATAGGCAACCAAGACAGTGGATTGTTTAGGCAAATTGACAAATATCTGGTAGATATTTTGGCTTAACCCCCTTTTCCCACATCCAGGGTGGTGCCGGTCTGAGTTCCCTGGCTATTCAGATTGCCAAGGCAAGGCAGGACATAAAGAATTCTCTTCAAGTGAGTAGGAGCTGTTGCTGCTGGTGTGTTTGGGGGCACACATCTAGTTTGCTTTTTAATTTTTATCCAGAAAAAATCTTTGGTGTTATGTCATGTTAAGATGTTTTGAAAGAAGGCAACACTGATAATAATTTGCACATATGGATTGGAATTATATTTGGTTGTTAATGTGAGTAGGGTTATATTTTGATGGATTTGGAGTGCATGCATAGGATTTCTTGGGTACATCATTGCTTTACAGTTCATTATTTTTGTAACGATGTGCATGGTAATTAAGTTATTAGATGTTTTTATCGTATTCTGATTTATAAACAAATTGGGAAGTTTGCTTCAAGAAGACTTGTAGTGTACAAAGAAATACCGGTATTTAAATAGGAAATGTGTGAAATGTGTAGCTTTAGTTTGCTTGATTTTGCCCCTTGTTGAAGCCCCACAAATCGTCATGCATCTTAAAGGCAAGTGACAAGTTGGTAAGCTTTCTATTAGAATTTTTAATTTTGTTGTAGATATTTGTAATTTAGAATGTAAGTTTGGGATTAGCACTGTAGTTGTAGTAGAATTAAGCTGGTAATTATTTTATATTTATTTTTTTATTAGTTTTTTCTTCTTTTCTACTTGTTCTTGTACTAGAATAGTAACTGGGTATAAAGCACCTTTTTGATTCTTGGTCATTGATAAAACTGAAAACAAGATCACTGAAATAATTTATCAACAAATACTAACTGTAGGTTAGGAAGTCTATATGCAACTAAAGAAACTTGCCTAAATTAAGTAGTCATTTATATATGTAGAGTACAGTTTACAAGATGATTAAGAATATCTGCATTTTCTGGTTGCCTTAAGTGACTTTTGGGCTTCTGGAGCAGCAGATTGATTGAATGATCAGTATGTGTAGAAAAAAACTTTTTAAATATTGAGTACTTTTATTATTTCATATTAAGTGTTGAGCATTTTATGCATGCTTACTGTAAGACGAGTTATTGGGCCCTGTGCAGAGACTGGGTACCAGCCTATCAGGGGCACACTTCACAATTATCTACATACCACCCACCACATACTGGCAGGTGACTTGAATGCACATGGCAAAACACTCAACAGCCGATCAAATAGGAAACAAAAATCTTGAACAAATCCCCAACAGCTTAAAATCTCGGCATCCACCCTACTAGACAACCCCCTGCAATATAACCAACAATAATCTTCCCCAAACAACAATGTGCTTACCCTCCCTTCAAACACAGATTTTGGACCCCATACATGATCTCCCCTTGGACCACTTCTCCATAGAACTAGAAGGAAAAATAAAGCCTACATATAAGAAAACATAAACTAGGAAATAAAAAAAAATTGTAACATTGCACAAGAAATAGAATACAACTTGGAAGTCTTACACCTTATACCAGTTCCCATCTATTAAATAGTAGAAGAGATACAGTACTCGACAAAAGATTGTGTTGGGGGGTTGCAGGTGGAACAAATTAGTCCATAAAAGACTGTATTGGGAATGTTTGAATTTTGCCACATATTTGTGCATTCCTCTGCTTCGCACCACTGGTAACCAACCAATACTCAGTGTTTGCATAGTTCCAGTAGTGACAGGTTGTGTAAGTGTTTGCTCCCAACTCTGCCATTATTTCCCGTGCATTTATTTGTGTACTTGTGTTTGTAGCCTTAATATTAGAATATTATTAGAAACTGCCCAGATTATTGCTCTAAAGGAGGTGGTGAGGCAAACTAAGGAAAAATTGCCCCCTACATATGAGTGAGAAACTGATTCTTCACAGGATGGTGGCTGAGGTACACAAGCTTACATACAAGTCAAATAATAGTATATATAGACACTTCACTAAACACACTATTGTTGCTTTCCATAATTTTATGGGTTGAAATGCTATGACACTTCTCGAGGTCTTATGAGGACTACCAGACTACTTTTTTGCGTTGGTATGGTGTCTCACCACTCCTGCCACCTTACAGCATTGCGTCTCACAGCATGGCCACTTAACTTTAAATTGATCCATAATTTTCCTAGCTTGGTTTCTTGCATCCTTTAGAGCAAAAAATACTTTAGTTTTTGATAATGGCAGTGCCTTGTCCATAATAAGACTACAAACACAAATGTGTCAACACCAAGGGAAATTATGGCCGAGTTGGCAGTGCACACTTGCACAACCTGTCACTATTCCAGTCAAGCAAATGCTGAGCTTAGGTTAGCTGCCAGTGGCAAGAAGCAAAGGAAAGCTGTGATGTTACATAGCCATCAACCACTTGTGAAAAAAAAAAACATTTTTTTTTGACATGGGTTTCCCCTTGGAATCCTCTGCAGGTCTTTTGTCCAGTATTATAGCAATACCCATTCAGAGGGCCAGCAAAATATTTTCCAATAGGCCACAGGAATAAATGCAACCACAATTATACAATGGAGGTAGCTGCCCTCAAGAAAGAACTGCTACAACAATTAAAGAAACCACAAAAGAAAAAAAATGGGTTAAACACTCAAATACTGTAGATGGGAAAATGTCAAATAATTTTAGAAAACCATGAAAACTATACAACTAAAAAAAAAACAATCCACTAGCTACTACTGAAGGAAAAATACCTTCACTGAATAAAACATTGCAATCATGAATAACAAATATATCTCTCTCACCCCAACTGTCTTATTTGCAAAATTATGTAATAGGTATGTTTGTCTTAGCTTCATTAATACATACATATACCAAGGCTTTTTCCCCCCTTACAAGGGAGGTAGCCAAAAAGGAAAAGGCATAAAATCATTCCCACCCATTTCATCCCTGAATACACTCCACTCCCCTCCACCCTCCCTCTTATCTTAGCACCTCCTGGATGACGGGTCATCCCTGCACCTTGTCCACTGCCCTGGGTCAGAAGCAGTGTTGCAAGACAGCACATCCACAGCAAGGCCGCTTCATTAAATCGGTGACCCCCCTCTCTGTCCCCCCATGCATAAAAGGAGATGGGGAGAAATCCCTTCGGGCTGCATCAAATTTTGCTCACACGTACTACCTCACCCCCCATCCCACCCATCACCGCCCATTCCACCTCATGCATCACACATCATCCATATACAACCATTCTCCATTCACCCCTGTCTTCTGTCCTCTCCCATCCTTCCTCAACAGACATTCCCCTCTTCCCAGAAGCCCCCTTCACCCCATCCATCCACTTCATCCTAGGACGTCCCCTCATGTTCACTCCCTCCACATCTGCCTTCCATACCTCTTTTACTAGTCTTTCTTCACTCATTCTTTCTATGTGTCCAAACCATCCTAATACTCTTTTCATCAACCCTCTCTCCCAACTCCCTTTCTACCCCTGTTCTCCTCCTCACCTCCTCATTTCTCACTCTATCTAGCCTAGTAACCCCCATCATACTTCTCAGACACCTCATCTGAAACACATTCAAACTCCTTCTCTCTTCCTCTCTTATGTTCCATGTTTCTGCCCCATACATGGGGCACAATCACTCCTTCATATAGTCTCTTAGCATCCATTCCCAAATGTCTATTCCTCATTACTCTTCAATCCACCAAGGCATTTACTTGCTTATCTCAATCTACATTCTACCTCCACCTTCACTCCAACCTTTCCTGCCACATTTGCACCCAAGTATCTAAAACTATCCACTTCCTCCAGTCGCTCTCCCTTAATGCTCACTTCCAGTCTACTGCCACTTTCACCCCTTGTACATCTCATCACCTTATTTTTACCCACATTTATCTTTAGCTTTCTTCTATCACATACTCTCCCAAACTCTGACACCGACTTCCTCAATCCCTCCTCCAATCCTGCCACAAGCTCAGTGTCGTCTGCAAACAACAGCTGGCTCACCTCCCACTTTTCTCCATTTTCTTTAACCATCGCCAATCCCTGACCCACTACCCCTGCATTTACCCCTTGCACCACCCCTTTCATTAATATAGAAAGAAAACAGATTAGAACCATTTTGTAATGTTTAGGAAGTTTATTTTTAAAGTGTATCAATCTGCACAAGAGACCTGGCACAGGCAAGAAACAAACCAAATTTTATAGGTTTAATGACCAGCGTTATTATTTATTTAGAAAGTGATTATAATCTAGTACTTTATGAGACAAGGTAAAAGGTGTAGATGGAGAGATGATAAGGGAAGAGATGGCAGTAAGAGGAAGATAGGCAGAGTATTTTAGGGGGTTGCTAAATGGGGAGAAGGATAGGGAGGGAATGGTTGTTGCAGTGGGAGGTGCTAAGAAAATGACAGTGATGAATGAGGAAAAGTAGGGAGGAGAAAAAAAAAATATTAGGTGAAAGCCATTAAAATAAGGAGAGCAGGTAAGACACCTGGGTTAGATAGGTGTCATGCAGTGTCTGAAGAAAGAAGGTACAGTGATAGTGGACTGGCAGGTGAGGTTGTTTAATGTTTGTCTAAAGGAGGGCTGGAGAAGTGCCTTTATAGTTCTGCTTTACAAAGAAGGAGACAAATGTGAGTAGTAATTTCAAAAGGATTAGCTTGTTGGGAAGGGTTTTGATGAGAGGATTAGGAGAGGAGTAGAGGGAGTAATTGATAATGAACAGTGGGTTTAGGAAAGGAGGGGTTACATGGATCAGATATTTGTGGTAAGAGATGTGTGAGAAAGCTTTAGCAAAGGGTAAGGATGTTTTTTTGGACCTTTATGGATTTGGGAAAGGCTTATGACAATAGACAGGAAGGCACTGTGGGAGGTTTTGCAGATATATAGGATAGGAGGAAAGATGTTAAGGGCATTCAAGAGATTTTATGAGAGTAGTAATGCCTGTGTTAGCATTAGAAATGAAGAGAGCTTGTGGTTTGAGGTAAGGGTAGAACTGTGCCAGGGATGTGTCAAGTCACCATGGCTGTTCAATATATACATGGATGAGGTGGTGCAGAAGGTAAATGCAAGAGTAATGGGACGGGGATTGGAAATGGTTAAAAGAACTGGTGGAAAGTGGGGGTTAAGCCAGTTGCTTTTTGCTTACGACACTACTTGTGGCAGGATCAGAGGGGTGATTGAGGAAGTTGGTAATGGGGTTTGGGAAGGTGTATGAGAGGAAAAAGTTCAAGGTAAAAATGTGGTTAAAAGGTGATGAGATGTACAAGGGGCGAGGATGGCAGCAAGTTGGAAGTGAATATTAAAGGAGAAATGCTGGAGGAAGTGGATAGGTTTAGGTACTTGGGTTCACATGTAGCAGGAAAAGGAGAAGTGAAGGTAGATTGTAGTATGAAAGAAACAAGTGCTCTGGGGGATTTAAAATAGTATAATTGATACTAAGAGGAGATTTTATGAAAGGGTGATTGTACAGAGCACTGTATGGGGAAGATACATGGACCGTGAGAGAGCTTGAATTTGTTTGAGATGAAATGACTTGAGAAGTATGTTAGGGGCTACAGAGTTGGACAGAGTGAGGAACAAGGGGGTGAGGAGAGTGGAGGTGGAAAAGGAGATAAGAGAGAAGGTTGAAGAAAGCATATTGGGATGGTTTGGACACATGGAAAGAATGAGTGAAGAAAAATTAGTAAAAGAAGCATGAAAGGGAGAGGTAGATGGAATGAACATGGGGTGACTGAGGATGAAATGGATGGATGGGGTGAAAGGGGGATTGAGCAAGAGGGGGATGTCTGTTGAGGAAGGGAGAAGGCAGAAGGTAGGGGTGAGCGGAGAATTGTGGTGTATGGATGATACTGTGATGTATGGGAGTGGGTGAGGGATGGGTGGTTTGGTTATGTGTGAATGATATTTTAACAACCCAAGGGGGTTTCTACCTGTCTTCAGTGTTTCTGCATGAAAGGACAGAGAGGGAGGGTTGTCATCAGTTAAATGAAGTGGCCTTGCTGTGGATGTGCTGTTTTGCTGCATTCTTTCTGACCCAGGGTGATGGGTGAGAAAAATGGGAGATAAGCCATTTGTTGTTTGCTGGCAACACTTCTTGTAGCAGAATCAAAGGAGAGAATGTGTGCAAAAGGATAAAGTTGTAGGCAAATATGGGTAAAAACAAGGTGATAAGATGTACAAGGGGAGAGGATGGCAGCAAATTAGAAGTATGAAGGTAGAGAGACTGGAGGAAGTGATAGCTTTAGATACTTGGGGATGCATGTGACTAGGAAGGGAGGGGTGGAGGTAGAATGTAGATTGAAAGCAGCAAGTAAATGCCTTGGGGTATTTAAAAGTGTAATGAGAAAGATGTTTGGGAATGGGTGCTAAGAGTAGGGTGATTGTGCTGACAGCACTGTATAGGGCAGAAACATGGAACATAAAAGAGGAAGAGTAATCTGTGAGATTAAATGTCTTAAGTATGGTAGGGGTTACTAGGCTGGATAGAGTAAGAAATGAGAAGAGCGGGGATGGAAAAGGAGTTGGAAGATAGGGTTGATTAAAGAGTATTGGGATGGTATGGACACATGGAATGAGTGAAGAAGCTTGATAAAAAAAAAAAAGTAGAAAGCAGAGTTGGATTGAGTGAATAGGCGGGGGCAACCAAGGAGGAGATGGATGGATGTGGTAAAAGGGGCATTGAGAAGGGGGGATGTCCGTTGAGGAAGGAAGGGAGAAAGAAGATAGGGGTGGGTGGAGAATGGTTGTGTGTGGATAATACTGTGATGCATGGAAGGGAGTGGTGGGGAATGGGGGGTTAGGGGGTGGTTAAGTGTGAATGATATTTGGACGCAGCCCAAAGGGATTTCTGGCCTTCGAGCCAAAAATTTCATAAATCAATCAATCAACCAAAGGGATTTCTTCCTGTCTTCTCTTTTTATGCATGAGGGAATGGAGAGTGGGGTTGCTGATGAAATGAAGTGGCCTTGCAGTGGATATAGTGTCTTGCAGCATTGCTTATGACCCAGGGTAATGGGCAAAATGCAGGGATGACCCATCATCTAGGAGGAGCCAAGAAAAAAGGGAGGGAGGATGGGAGGGGTAGTTAATGGGAATGGAGTGAGTAGGAGTGGAATTATGCCTTTAGACTTTGGCTACCTCTCTTGTAATGGGGGAAAAAAACTTTGTATATGTATGTAATGTATACAGGGTGTAGCAGATATAAAGATTATTGATGCCATGTTCACATTTTCTTAACCACAACACATCTAAAGTGCTAACTTGGGGTATATTTTATTACAGTATGGCACTGATTATAGTTATTAGGTATAGGTTGTGCTTAGTCACATCTATTTAATAATTTATAATTTTATTGTTACTTTTTCATTCATACAGGGAAGCTCATCTGGGTCCCAAGGCTCTGGGGTTGTCAGTTCTGATGTCCTCAACAGGATAACCAAGCTTGAGGATGAAAATTCTTCCTTCAGAAAGAGTAAGTAAGGACTATTGAGTAAAATATATGGATGGAAACACACACTTGTATCATACACACACACACATATATATATAAAGAAAGATTGTCAAAATTAAAACTAACAACTCTGGAACAAAGAAGAGAAAGAAGTGACTTGTTGACCATCTACAGAATTATGAAAGGTGTAGAAGTATTTGAATGAGATGACTTATTAAATTGGGTCAGGAGAAACAAAAAATGATGTGTAAAGAAACTCAAAAAGGAGTTATAGAAGAGACATAAAAAAAAAAAAAACCCAGCTTTCCCCAGAGTGGTGGATGTATGGAACAGACTAGACAAAACACTAGTCTGTGCAAAAACAATACAAGAATTAAAGAGCAAATTAGGTATGGCAAGATACAGAGACACCACAAACATAGCTCCCCTTCCTGTAAGATGCAACTAGGTAAAAACATGGCGGCGACTCAATGTGACGCTCCTCGAATTGCCTTTTGAGTGACCAGGGGGGAACAATGCTATTTCAGGGTCACAATAAGCACAAAACATTGCTGGTTCCAACTTTAGGATAGTCAGGGAAAATGGTGATTTTCATGACGACAGTGATGTGATTGATGCACTAGATTTGCCTATCATGCAAAACCAAATTAAAATAATTGCAAATGGAAGAAGAGATAGGAGGAAAATAAAGCTACTCAGGGCTATGGTAGACCTAAAATGTCACTAATTTAAACTTTTGAGAAGAGAAAGGGAAAGAAAATAGTGCCCATCTCCAAAGTCACTCACAATAGAAAACACAAGACCAAATTTGATTTCTAGTTTGCTTACATTGCAAACAGTTGTCTTTCATTGCTATGTCTATACTAATAATGAATTATTTTAAAGGCTTCAAACCCAAAAAGGTAAGTCCATTAGAAAAACTAATCAATATAGTACAGAAAATAAATTTGAAAAAAGAAGGTAAGTTCAAAGTTCAATACTCTGCCATAGGGGTAAGTGAAATTCTTACAGAATTGGAAAGATTTAGAGAATTTCCTCACATGATCTGAAAAAAAAAAAAAAAAAAAAAAAAAACTTCAGCAGGGAAAGGAAACAAACCTGGCTCCAAACATGGAGATTGATAAATTAAGAAGGGAAAGAGAAGGAAAATGAAACTTTGATAAATGAGAGAGAAAATCTTAACACCGTGGAGGAAAAAGAGGATAGGCCAACAACAATTGAGAATAGAAGAATAGAGTAACTTTTAAAGAGATCATAGAGCAACAGGAAAAAGATAGGTTGGAAGGAGTAGTTGAGGTTATAATAAAAAAGAAAGAATTTTGTCAGAGATGTTGTAGACAAGTCTAGATGTTTCTTATGCTTTGGATGCCAAGAAGACAATACCTTGTGGAAGTGATGTCAAGAAAAATAAATGCAAATGATTAGGGAAATTGCGTCAATGACTAAGGAAGGTGTAGATGTAACAGACCAGATTGATAGCATGTATAGGTTAGGGAAGTATAAGACAAATTATGCATGTCCAATAAAAATAAGATTCAAATTGCAAGCCATGGCAAAAGAAGTAATCAGCAAGTCTTGGAAGTTAGCACAAGAAATGTTAAAGAATATATGGATTAGGAAAGATGCTAATGAATAGGAATGAACAAAGTCATGGAAACTCTAAGAGGAAGCTAAAGACAAAGTAAGCACTACAAGGAAACTTAGAATAGCATATGCTGATGTTGATGGTTTGTTTTTGGATAGATTGGAGATAAATGACATCTTGAGGATAAATAAGCCTGATATATTGTGTCTAGTAGAGACTAAACTCCCAAAAGATTTTGAAATACAGTTGTGGAAGGACAGATACACCTGGAGAAGAGACAGAGAAGATAAAAAGAGTGGATGAGTAATATTGGTGGTGAGAAGTAACATAAGGTAGAAGAAGCAAATCTGAATTAGAGCAGGGCTGAAGCAGTTCACCTAAAGAACAGTACTAAAGGGCACTAAAAAAGATCATAGTGGCATATGAACACCCCCAAAACAAGGGCTTGGGATGAAACTTAATATAAAAAAATGTTAATGAATACAGCTCTTTTTTCCAAAAGAAAAAATATTGAACAAAGTTGTTGTTGTTGTTGTTGTCGTTCCCTAGACTGTCTGTCCGAGCAGTCCCGTCTCCCCAAGGAAGGCCACAGCCGAAACTGGGTTTTCCCACAAATCCTTTATAGAGTGTATGTTGTGTTGTTTGCGTGCATGATTGTGTATAATGCAGTCTTCCATTATGTGTTGTATGGTATGGGGTGTAGTGTTACATCCTGGGCAGCTGTTCACAACACGGTCGTCCAGCCTCTTCTGGTAGCTTAGAAGTGCTGGGTGGTGACCGCATCGCAGTCTGGCCAAGTGGACTCTGTCCTTTCGTGGGAGAGAGGATTCAGAAGGGTGGATATCAGGGGGTCTGGCATGCAGCAGTGTGTTGTCTTTCAGTGTGTTAATGGAGCGGTGAGTGATATGATTATGAATATGTTTCCGGAGGCTGGTATTTGGTGGTTGTGGAGGAAGAGAAGAGAGTATCTGTGCGTAATAAAGGTCTTTGGGTGTAGTTTTAATGTTTCTTGGTGTGTGTGGGTGTTCTGCTCTGTAGTGTAGCGGGTGTGATGTGTTTGTGGTGGCTGCAGCAAGTGTTTGTGTGCCTCTCATGTCGAGGTGGTCCTTGACTTTGAGGACTTTTGTTTCATGGTGTAAATGGTCTGTAGGTGTTGTATTTATGCAGCCTGTAATTGTTTTTAGGGCTTTGTTTTGTATGATTTGAAGGGTGTTGTGGTGTGTCTCACTGAGATTAGGAGCCCATGCAGGACTCGCATAATTCATCACTGAGCGTATGCATTGTTTGTATATTGTTATATTAGTTTCTTTGTTTTGTCCAAATGTTGTTCCAGTGATTGACTTAAGTGTGTTAAGTCTAGGTGTGCATTTGTTTTTTATGTTTGTGAGGTGTTGTTTGAAAGACATGGATGTATCGTATGTTACACCAAGAATTTTCGGTGTGTTTGTGTGTGGTATTAGAGTGTTGTTGATGTAGAGATGAGGTATGTATTTGTGTTCTTTTGTCCAGTTGGTGAGAAGTGTTGCTGTAGATTTGGTTGGAGCTATTTTGAGTCTGTGATGAACCATGTGTTGAGTGTGTAAAGGTAAGGCTGGATTATTTCTGCAGCTTTGTCTGTGTTACGATGTGTGCATGTGATTGTTATGTCGTCTGCGTAGGAAGAGATTTGTATTTCTGAGGTGTCTGGTGTGGGTAAGTCATGCATGTATAGATTAAATAATGTGGGGGATAGAACTGAGCCCTGTGGTACTCCGTTCTTAATGTTTCTGATGTGCGATGATTGGCCATTATATGACACATGAGCATTCCTGCCTGCCAGATAATTTGCCAGCCATCTTTTGGTGTTATTGTGCATGTCTGTGTTATATATTTTATTTGTTAGGTTGTGGCGGGGGATAGCATCAAAAGCTTTACTAATGTCCAATGTTATAAGAAGTGTTCTGTGGTGGGGCCTATCTGAATTGATGCCATCTAAAATTCTTTGTGTGAGGTTTTTCAGAAGAGTGTTTGTGGAGTGTAGTGAACAAAGTAGAAACATAGTCCTTATTGAAGAATTTAATTGTGGTGAGGTCAACTCGGAGCAATGGGAAGCAAGCAGCAAAGCAGATTCCAGGGGAAATACCCTGTTGAGTACAACAATGGAGAATACAATGAGCCAGTGGGTAAAAAAAGTGACCCGGGTAAGAGGTGATGACATTCCCACAAGATTAGATCTGTAACTAATCAGAGCCAGACATCATCAGCTCCTTGAACCACCTTTGCCCAATAGAAAAAAGTGACCCATGTTACAATTTAATTTTAGGTGGAGGATGAGGAAATAGAGCCAAGGAATGAATCACACAGGCAAGGGAGACTCAATTTTAGGAAAGCAGATTACTTTAGAGTTGAGAAAATTCTTTGAAGGAACTGGGAGGAATTCATGAATACCACTGGAATAAGGAGAAAATGCATTAAAAGATTGCATTGTACCACTTGATTAGAAAAGGGCAAACATGTCAGTTCACAAAGGTGGAAACCAGGAAACACCACTAACAAGCATAATAGTTAAATGATTTGAAAGGATTGTGAAAGATTAGTGGACCAATTATCTTGAAAAGATTAACATTCTAATAGAGTCAGTTTGGCTTCAAATCTGGAAGGTTATGTGTGTCGAACCATTTAAGAGTGATTGATGTGCTGCAAGAGAGAGAGAAGGGTGGGTGGACTGTGTGTACCTGGACATAGAGAAGGCATTTGATAAAGTACCATGCAGTCGACTTATGTGCAAATTTGGACCATGTTGGAGGACTGAGATGCATACTACTAGAATGGATTATAGACTCAAAGGAAAGATACACAAGGACAGTAGTACAGGACAAGATGTCAGGCTGGAGAGCAGTAATGAGTGGAGTTCCACAAGGTTCAGTGCTTGCACCAATAATGTATCTTGTCTATGTTAATGACATGATAGAAGGAACAACAAGCTAGGCCAACATGTTTGCAGATGATGCAAAAATTGTGAGTGAAAAATGAAGAGGACAGTAGAATATTACAAAAAGATCTAGATACTAATTTTGCATGGAGCCAAGAATGGGAAATGAAGTTCAATACCAAAAATACAAAGTACTGGAAATGGGCAATAGCAGCAAAAGGCCAACCTTAAAGGTCAGATATCAACAGATATACCATTCACTAAAAATCATCGAAAAAGTACTTTTTAAAAGCATACAAATAAAGTTTTTACCTATTACAGAAGAATTTATTCAGAAAATTCACTTTTAATTGCGCCTCGCATACCACTTTTCCGAAGTCTAGATATTCAGAATAACAATATTGTTTGTTTGGCAACTGTGACGTCACGAACGCGGAATTCCCCGAACCTTTCACGAAGCGCACGGGTGGAATGTTTCGAATAGCAGACGACGCAATGAAATGAAGACAAAACTGTTTTTTGCCAAATTTGATAAGATGTAGATGGTGGAATTATATAGAATACTGTCAGTATGTTTTTTTATGTACATTAAACTGTAAATACAAAAAATTATGAAAGTCTTGATATCTGACCTTTAAAGGTCAGATATCAAGACTTCCATAACTGGAAGAAGTCCTGGCTCGCCTCCTGCTTAGCACAGTAAAGAGTGTTGGCCTCAACATGGGCAACTGCCGTGGCCTCTGTTTTGATAGAACCAGTGCCATGATGGGAAAGTTTCGCGGGTGTGCAGCTGTGGTAGTGCGAGAATACCCGCTCGCAAAGACGATTCATTGTTTCAGTCATCGTCTCAACCTCGTCTTGACCAAGGCCTGTGACACCAAGGAGGTAAAGCTCGCTCTCCAGACTCCCAGCGAGGTGTATAACTACATCTATTCCTCAAACATGCGCTCGATGAGGTTTACTGAGCTCGTAAAAGACCACACGTCCATGAAGCGGAAGAAGCTGGTCAGCCTCTGCGCTACTAGATGGGTTGAGCGACACGACTCAGTCATTGTGTTTATGGAATTCCTGCCAGTTATTGCCGTTTTTCTGGAGAACGAGAGCAACTCGGACTCGGCGGCGGGACTACTACTAATAGCAACCTGAGAGCCGCGCTTTCTGATTGGTCTCGCCGTCGCTGAGTCTGTGCTAGCTCACACTGTGGAGCCGAGCCAAGCCGAGCCCTGCAGTCCCCTATGGTCAATCTAGTCTCAGCGTATGCTACGATTGGTGATGTGGTGACGCATCTAAACAAGACCCGGGAAGGTGCACTGACCAGCTTCCAGGACATCTTCAAGAAGGCAGAGGGGCTCCTCCAGGAGATCGGTTCATCACACGACACCATTCCTGCACCTCGAGTTTGCAAGCCCCAAAAGCAGCGAGTGAATTTACCCTTCCAGACAGCTGAGGAATATTACCGAAGATCTGTATATGTCCCATTCCTCGACCATGTATTGACTGAGCTGCAGACCTGGTTAGGGAATGATACTATTCCTGTTGGCTTCAAGATCAAGAATCTGCTCAGCAGCGCTGACGGAAATGTTGCTGCTGCACTGGAAGCGGCAAAGGTTTATGAGGCTGACATCTAGACCTTGAGCCTCGTGAAGGCAGAAACAGAGCGTTGGTATTCAACAACAATAAAGTTCGAATCCATTGGAGATGCCCTGGC
The DNA here is from genome assembly GCF_046742065.1 of Oratosquilla oratoria. NCBI lineage: Eukaryota > Metazoa > Arthropoda > Malacostraca > Stomatopoda > Squillidae > Oratosquilla > Oratosquilla oratoria. The sequence continues at coordinate 67,403,050 of NC_134785.1, read as the reverse complement.
CCACACCCAGACCCGAATGTATCCGAACCTGGCCAAGCTCCTCTGAGTTTTGATCACTCTCCCAGTCTCGAACGCAGAGGCCGAGCGTTCATTTTCAACCCTGAAGCGACTGAAGACCTACCTAAGGAATACTATGGGTCAAGATCGCCTCAACGGCTTGGCGCTACTCGGCGTTCACAATGAAATCAATATTGAAATAGACAGTGTAATCAATGTATTTGCCCAAAAAAACAGGAGGTTGATGTTCGTGTGAGATCCCATGAACAATGCTGTGTGTTATTAATGTAATTTAGATACTTTTATTAACAGGTTCAGAAGTTCATACACGTTTTTGTTTGTATTTCTGTTTTTTAAAGCTACTTTTATTTTTTATTACTTCCATGAGTCCATGTGCACTAACACTACACACGGATCCTGCAATAATTTCTCTCTATGCGAGAGTATACGCGTGCCAGTGCCTTATCACTGACTAGCACAAGCGTGTAACAATATAAAACGAATATACATTCTATTATATATGTCTAAAATACAGAAAAATCTGAAAAACATGATTAAGTTAAGTATACCTCAGACTTCTGATACATCAGACTACTCAGAGGAAGGAATTTAGGTTAGCCCCCCCCCTCCCCCCTCAAATTTTTATCCTGGATCCGCCACTGGTGGTGCCTCCTGAAACCCTCTCCTTCTGAGCGGCTAATACTTCATAAAAGGGGGGACCAGGTACCAGCTGTACTTTATAATAACATGTGAATGACATAGAATGCATGAAGATTGGCGCAGAGAAAAAAAAATTAAAATGAAAAATATAAAAAATGCAGGGAAATGTATTTTGAACTTCAAAGCTCAATATCTCAAAACTACACTTTTCTCTACATTTTTTCTATCTCCTCCATAACTACTTGGCTGATATTAATGGGGTTTAGATCATTTGAAAGCTGAATAAATTTGCAATTTTTTCATTGTGTCGTTTTTCATTTTTTGTGATAGAAGTCCATTTATTGTATTCTATGTAAAAAAAAAAATGGACATTCAACAAAAACATTCTCCTAAACTAAGAGGAAATTCCAAAAACTGTACAATATTTATTTGGGTATTGCTATAGAGCATTTGTGGTATTTTTTCAGCATGTTCAGCCAATGGATAAATGAGTAGTAGAACATTTGTGATTTAAAAAAAAAAAAAAAAAAAAGTTAATTTATTGTTTTTCAACCAAATTATATGAAAATTGGTACTGAGCATCTCAGTATATATAACATTAAAAATTCGTGAAATTCCGATCATAATTGACGAAGTTTGTTCTCGAGCGCAATGGCCCCTTCAAAGGGTAAAAATGCTGTTAAACTGATGCCATCACTACTACTATTTAGGTTTTCAGAACACCCTATTGTCAAATCAATCTTCAGACATTTATCCTCTATTCCAGCAATATCCACCTTGGAACAGCAAGTTATTGATTTAACAAAACGGTTAGCCGCCATGGAATGTGGTGGTAGTACCACTACTACAAAAGCCACACCAAGCAAAGCACCACAACCTGTACAGGAAGAGGATGAGGATGATGATGATGTGGATTTGTTTGGATCTGATGATGAGGTAATAGTCTGAGATTTCTCTAGATGTTTTAGAAACCGGTTAGACACTGACAGATAATTAGTTTTGATTGATTATATGTCGCAGTCACTCGATCTGTTGTCCCAGGTCTCTCGTGCTAGAGACCCCCAAGTAACCAATAAAGGTCAGGTAGGCTCACAGGTTATTCAGGAAAGAAATATGTTATTTAGGAATGTTAGTATAGGGAAGTGAAGTATGCAGTGTTCACTGCCTTTTGTGTGGTGGTTGAATCTATTGGAGTTTGATTCTATGATCATGTCTTCTTTGTTGGTACGGATGTAGAGCTAAATAGTGTTGTGAATACAATCATACCTGTGTGGTTCTATCAGGTCATAATTAGTAATGTTTCTCTAAATTAACAAGAATGGCATGACACAGTTTAAGTAAGGTTCTTAATCAAATCGAAGGGAGGAGGAAAAAACATGAACTTTAAAAATATTATAAAATCTTATTCATGCAAAATTATATTAATGATCCTTAATCTATATAACACTTCATTTAGCAACAAGAAACATATTACATAAGGAAGTGTGAGAAATGGGGAGGATAATACCAGTGTAATTTCAATTCACTACACTGATTGCCAAAGAACAACAATGGGCACACTTATTTTAGAGTCATTTGATTCCCTTCAGTCAGTTCAGAGAAGCACTTCCATGTTGTCATGAAGTTTTGGTGGCGAGCTATACACAGTTGTTCAGTCTAGGAGTTGTAGAAAGACTTCCAAGTTGTCTTGGATAAGATGTATGACTTTAGTCAGCTGTGGGGCTGTAGAAGGACTTCTATATTGTCGTCAAGTCTTGAAAATGAGACATACATCTTTAGTCAGCTGCAGGAACTAACATTATCGAGAAATCTTGAAGATGATACATATGTCTGGTCAGCTGTGGGGCTGAAAAAGGACTTCCACATTGTTGTGAAGTCTTGGTGAGGAGTCATACGCCATGGTTCAGCTGAGAAGGGGAAGGGGTGAGGTGGGTTGGAAGTAAATTGAGAGTTGAAAGGGTTAGTGTTAATTGGTGAGTTGCAGTATGCATACTTTATACCCTCCTTCCTCATCACAGGTGCGCCATGACATCATGGTCATAGTTTTCTTAATACGGGAACAAAATTCCTATGACGGTTGATTAGAGACATGTTTGCTTATTCGTGAAATTGTTCTCTTAAAACATACTTAGTCATCAGTATTGACCTTTTTTCCTACGTTATCTATATTAGGAAGAGGACGCTGAAGCAGCACGTTTAAGGGAACAAAGACTGAAAGAGTACGCAGAAAAGAAGGCCAAGAAGCCAGGTCCTATTGCAAAATCTTCGGTGCTCCTTGACTGCAAGCCCTGGGATGATGAAACGGATATGAAGGTCATGGAGGATGAAATCCGCAAGATAGAAATGGATGGGCTTGTATGGGGTGCTGGTGAGTATTATTTAGTTTCTTTTCTGTGGCTCACTGGCCAAGTGAGATAGTGTCACTGCTTGTGGTAGAGGTCAGGAGTGGAGTTACTTAAGAGTTCTGCCTGGCAGCAAGTTTGCAGTAAGGGCATACTTTATTAAATTCCTTGCTTCAAAAAGTTATCTGTAAGGAGGCACAGTCGACTCTCTCTGAGAGGGGAAGTTCATGACATCAAGCCAAAACTGAATTTGTCAGCCACTTTCCTTCAACCTGATGTTAACTAACATCCAGGAATCATAATCCTCAGAAGCTCCTGACCTCCACTCGACAGTGGAATTGGACCAAAACCTTTATTCGCTTCACTGTTGGAACTAGATTGAAATCTTACAAATAATCATCCTGGGATGATTATTTGTAAGATTTAACTGTTACAAGTGATTTACTAAAAAATAGTATAAACATTAATAGAAGATTTCTTCCACAGCAAAATTAAATCCACTTGCTTATGGAATCCAGAAATTGTCCATTTTGTGTACTGTAGTGGATGAAATGGTTTCCATCGATGACCTCAGTGAAAAGATTACTGAATTGGAGGATTATGTATGTATTAGGAGTTGCATGATTTCTTGATCAGTATTTTTGTGATATATTGGTATTAAGTGCAAGAGTAGTTGAGTGCTCATATTTATTATCTGTTTACCAAGAGGTTTCTTCCTCCTTAAAGGGAATTAACTATGTATAATTATTTTGTTCTTATTTAATGTATATATTTATGTATATAAATTTTTTATTTTCAGGTTCAAAGTGTAGACATTGCAGCATTCAACAAAATCTAAGTCAAATCTACCATTCCAGTCTTGACTTTATTTTTTTGCTAAAAATAAAAGCATCTATCCTTCATAGAATTGTTGCCATGTGTTTGATTTTACCCTAAACTGCAACCTTTTGTACATACGTATACCAACGGATTTTTCCCTCTTACAAGGGAAGTAGCCAAAGTCAGAGGCATAAATCCACTCTTGCCCACTGCCCTGGATCAGAAGGAATGTGGCATGACACATCCACAACAAGGCTGCTTCATTTAATTGGCAACCCCTCTCCCCTCATGCAGAAAAAGAGATGGGTAAAAATCCCTTCAGGATTTGTCAAAATATCATTCACACATACTCCTTCACCCCACCTGCCTTCCACGCATCACAGTATCATTCATACACAACCATTCTCCACTCATCCCTATCTTCAATCTCCTTTCCTTAACAGACACCCCTCTTTCCCAACACCCCTTTTACATCATCCATCCATCTCATCCTTGATCATCCCCTCATGTTCACTCCACCTTTGTCTTCCACACCTCTTAGTAATCTTTATTCACTCATTCTTTCATGTGTCCAAACCATAGTTTGGGCCAAATCAGTGACTTTAGGATATTCAGCATATTCCGTTTGAATTTTGTTTTGTTTTGGGGTCCTATTGTAACCTACAAATGGGCCACTATCTCACCCATGTGTGGAGGGCCATCAGGCCAGCTGCAGATTGCACTTGCACACCACTCAGGCCAAAGGTATGGGCACCACAGGCAGAAATATGAGAATTCAGAAAAAGGGCTGAACTTTGGCAGGTTGTGATGCACACACCCTTGGGTCCAGGTTACTTATGTGTACATATATCAAAAAGATTTATATCTTAAGTCATGAAAGGTATTTTTTTTTTTTTTCTTTTTACGTATTTTCTTGCTGCCTGAGCAGGTCAGGGCATCGTTACTTGCGGTGAAGGTTGAGGGGATGGCGGTTCGAATCCTGCCACCAGCGAAGTTGAACCAAGGGCATGGTTCATTAAATTCCACGCTACAAAGCCCTCTGTGAGAGGCACCGTCCTAGCCTTCTGGTAGGGGGGAGTTTGTGATGTTAAACCACATGTATTTTCTAGTTGTATAGTTAACAATAACTAGAGCACAGACATGTGCAGGAGCAGGACTGCAGAAGATAGAAATTATGTTGGCAGTGTTGGACGTCGGGATACTTAATGGAAAAGGCAATTTGAATGTTCTTTTGCTTGAAAATTAATAATGAAGCCCTGATATCTAATCTAGGTGATTTATGTGTAATGTACTGTCTTAATAAACATGTCACAATATGTTTATGCATCACTTGCTTAATTTGATGGGTATAAAAGAAATTAAATAAGAATCAAGAATTAGATATTAATGTAACATGAAATATGTCATATGGGTTAACCAACTCTCATATTGAGTTTACCCCTTTATTTAAGAATAATAGAATTTTAACTTGTTACTATATAATTATTGCAAACACATTTAACCCATATGTTTTCAGCATGTTACATGTATGTATATTTAAATGCCTGGAGCTATATAACCCAAGTCCATGACCACATCAGTCATTTTGTGTACTTAATAGGGAAGGTGCCTCACTTAATACGACACCTAAATTGTACATACATATACCAAAGGCTTTTTCCCCCTCACCAAAAAGAAAAAGTCATAGAAATCACTCCCACTCATTTCATTTCCCCTATATTCCACTCCCCTCCACCCTCCTCCCTCCCTCCTATATTGGCACCTCCTGGATGACAGGTGTCTCCCTCTGTCACCACTGTTCCACCACGACTCACAACACTTCAATTAGTCTTGTAATTCACTCGTCACAAGGCCCCATGCCTTCATTACGTCAGTTTCACTATCTTCCAAGTTCATCTTATTCAGTAGGCCCCATGCCTTGTACTTCTCATGCTTCAGTCAAGTCCTGAGGTTAAATAAAGTTATTTAATTTTTTTTTTTTCCCTTTTCTTCTCACTAAATTTACACTGTATTAGGTTACACACAGAGTCTCTCCCTTTCTCCCTCTGGCGAGATCTCCATATCATACGCCAAGCCTCTGACGTCACTAATTTTTCTCATCCAATCTCCTCTTCTCAAATAAGTGTTGCATCTTAAGGGCGTAACATTTCTTTTTAGCACCAATGATTTTTCTCCACCTTTTCCTCCAATCCGAAAGGTTGTTACATTGTCACAAGCAATATCATTTACCTCAGCATTTGTCACACGGAAATAGCTTGCGCTTACAGTTTTGATTACATCAGCATTATTACAAACAGCCACCTCTGTATCAACATTCAACAACCTCGTCGGTCAGTTGTTTACCTAGACAGGACGGCAACTAAACAAATCCCCGACTCAGCAATCGGCCATTGTTTCATAACAACTGATATTGAATTAGCATTCGTTCTCCATCTACCAAATTGTCTACCTCCATCTACCGGCCTCTTACACAGGTCATCCTTGCATCCTGTCCACTGCCCTGGGTGAGAAGCAGTGTCGCAAGACACAGCACATCCACAGCAAGGCTGCTTCATAAATTCGGCGACCCCCCCCTCTCCGTCCCCTCATGCAGAAAAGGAGAAGACGGGGAGAAATCCCTTTGGGCTGCGTCAAATTTTTTTCTCATACATACTTCCTCACCCCCCCATCCCCCACCCACTCCCCCTCATGCATCACAGCCTCATCTATACACAACCCCTCTCCATTCACCCCTATCTTCTGTCCTCTCCCGTCCTTCCTCTACAAACATTCCTCTCTTTTGTAAAGCCCCTTTCACCCCATCCATCCATCTCATCCTGGGACACCCCCTCATGTTCACTCCTTTCACCTCCACCTTCCACACTTCTTTTACTAATCTTTCTTCACTCATTCTTTCCATGTGTCCAAACCATCCTAATACTCTTTCATCAACCCTAACTCCCAGTTCCCTTTCCACCCCTGTTCTCCTCACCTCATTTCTCACTCTATCTAGCGTAGTAACCCCTATCATACTTCTCTGACATTTCATCTCAAACACATTCAAACTCCTCTCTTCCTCACTCTTGTTCCATGTTTCTGCCCCGTACAGTGCTGTTGGCACAATCACTCCTTCATAGAACCTCCTCTTAGCATCCATTCCGAGATGTCTATTTCTCATTACACTTTTTAATCCACCAAGGCATTTACTCGCTTTTCTCAATCTACTTTCTACCTCCACCCCCACTCCTCCCTTTCCTGTCACATTCGCACCCAAGTATCTGAAACTATCCACTTCCTCCAGTTTCTCACCCTTAATACTCACTTCCAGCCTACTGTCACTCTCTCCCCTTGTACACATCACCTTACTTTTGCCCACATTTATCTAAATTGTACAAGTAAATAAACCTCTTGACATCCATTTCATGGTGCAGTGGTATTTATTTCTTGGCCTTTATTTTCTTTTATGCCCATCAAATTATGTGACATATTGTAAAGTTTATGATGTTAAATTACATGTAAATCACCTAAATTATCAGGGCTTCATCATCCATTTTCATGGAAAATAACCTTCAAATTACCTTTTTCCACTTGTGTCCCAATGTTTAACACTGCTATTTTGTTTCATTCTTATGCAGTCCTGCTCTTGGCCATTGTCCTTGCTTAATTTATTGCTGGACTATAACTACAAAACAGGAGAGAAGAAAAAATGCCTTTGATGACTTAAGGAACCAAGAAAAAAAAGGTGGGAGTGGAGTATGTGGGGACGAAGTGGGTGGAAGTGTATTTATGCCTTTGACTTGAGCTACCTCCCTTTGTAAGGGGGAAAATGCCCTTGGTATATGTATGAATTTATAAGATATTTTTTCAGAAAATCAATTCACAAAAGTTCATGTGTGGGTCCATATTTTCAGAGGTAGCGAGAGGTTTTATGCTAGGAATGAAAGTCTAAGTATAGACCAAACTTTATTTGACCTATAAAGATATTAAATAATGCAGTCAGGATATTTTTTTACATATTAAGGTATACATTGCCAATTAAATGTATAAGAAAATCAAAATATGTGTGTGAGTATTGTGTGACTACTGATGTTGCTGTGTAATTACTTCATAGCTATGACACCAAATGTAGAGGTAAACTGGGAAGACTGAGAAGCAGGCACAAATGTAGCATCATGGTGTAATGACCTGTTAAACAGCATTGGACAATGTGATGAAATAGGATCACAGAACCAGAAAGGATGAGAGGGGAAGAGACATCAGAGACTGGACTTAGTGCTGACTAAAGAGCCAGATATTATAGATTCCTTTGTTTATTGATGCCTTATGGAGAAGAGTGACTATATGATCTAGTTTAATTGAATTGTAAGGAATCCAGAACTAATGAATAAATAGTCCAAGAACTAGACAACATATCTGACTGGTACCAAGTATGGAAAGTGAAATTGAATGGGAAAATAAAAGGAATGAGCAACCTCTTAAAAAAAGACCAATGAATTACTGAATGGAAAATTAATTTATTACAAAATCACAGCAGGAGGAATATTGGAGTGGTAGTCATGAGTAACTTTTCCTCCAACAAACATATCAATAAGACTGGGGAAGCCGTATTATTAAGCAAAATTAATTTAAACTACATAGGAAAAAAAATGGCTATTCTGCCCTAGATTAGAATATATAGCAGTGTATGGATGTAAACAAAATACAAAGTAGTAAACAAACTGGTCCCCAAATGACAAGTACCGAGTAAGCCATCATGAAAAGAAGGAAGCAAAGATGTCTTTGTTTAGGATGAAAGGGCATCACAAGTTCATGGGAATATTTAAAGCTAGATATGACATAAGAAAAAGAATGGGATTTCATGAGCACAGCTCTACCTATATATCACAAGTAGATATAATTAGGTAAATATGTTAATATGCACAGACCTGTAATGATAGAGCACACTAGTGGTTCCCCACTACTTGGGTAGTGACCCAAAATACTGGTCCCTTACTCTGTCTACATGATCTGATCAATAAAATGCTCCTCTTCTCGGGAGAGCATTGTACTATCATTGCTTCCAAATGCGAGGTACTAACTGCATAAATTTTCTACAGTCAATATTTTAAGAATTTGATTCCCATGGACCAGGGACAGTGTTCTGCAGACCATATCAGGACAAAACCTCATGGGTCATGTGGCCTAGTAGTGAGGATGAAATTGATGAAGCTTGAGTTAGGAGGTGGCTTCAACCTTAGCAGGTGAGTTGAAGACAAGTTCAGCACCAGAGAACGACACAGGACTTGCCACTGGTTCAACGAAGGGATCTGGGCCAGTGATAAGCCGTGAAGCGATGGGGCCTGGTTTTGGTCTGTTCCTCCTGCTGGAAAAGGAGAGTTATAATTCAAAATTGTATACAGGCATACATAAATATTCCAAAGGCTTTTTCCCCCTTCCAAGAGAGGTAGCCATAAAACAAAGGCATAAAAGCCACTCCCACCCATTCCATCCCCAACATATCCACTCCCCTCTACTCTCTTCCCTCCCTCTTATCTTGGCACCTCCTGGATGATGGGTCATCCCTGCATCTTGCCCACTGCCCTAGGTCAGAAGCAGTGTCGCAAGACACAGCACATCCTGTAACCATTACTAACCATCACCCACCATGCACGTGATCCACATGCTTGCAACATAGCGAGACTCCCCCTTCTTGCTTACCTTGCATTTCCCACAACATACATCTAACGCAGCACATCTCAAGACAAACAAGATATAGATGCCCAATGTCACCAGACTAACCTATTAAAATCCTTTATTATAAACTGCCCTATTATATTACACATAAACTAATATAAATATAATATACTTAACAACATCCACCAACTATAGGACTAACCCTCTTATATAAAACTGACCCCAATGCATAGAATAGCGAGACTAACGCCTTTACTTACAACCATCCACTAACCCCCCCATATAACCTTTAACATCCATGTCACGTGAGGCAGCCAGAGCTAGGTAGGCGGAGAGCCTACCGGCCAGTCGTGAGACCTGGGGGAGGTGAAGAGCCTACCGGCCAGACGCCAGGCTAGGCAGACCGAGAGGTTGCCAGCCTATTGTGCCCTAGGTCAAGGCCTGGCACATATTGTTATTTGCCCAAAGGGCCCATTTGTGGTTTGTTAACCAGATCGCCTCAATTGTTAATAAATAGATAAACTCCCACTTTGGAGTTTATCTCGCCCGCATTAAGTCCTCCTTATGTAACCAACTACCCTTTCCCACGGTTACAATCCACAGCAAGGCTGCTTCATTAAATTGGCAACCCCATTTTCTTTTACCATCTCCAATCCCTGACCCACTACCCTTGCATTTACATCTTGCACCACCCCATCCATTCCATCCATTTATAAATTGAACAGCCAGGGCAACATAACGCATCCCTGATGAAGTCCCACCTTTACTTCAAACCACTCACTCTCTCCATTTCTAATCCTAACACAAGCTCTACTACTCTCATAAAAACTCTTGACTGCTCTTAACAGCTTTCCTCCTGTCCCATATATCTGCAATACTTCACACAGTGCCTTCCTGTCTACCTTGTCATAAGCCTTTTCCAGATCCATAAAAGCCCAAAAAACATTCTTACCTTTTCCTGTACCTTTCTCACATATCTGTCTCACCACAAAAATCTGATCTACGTAACCCCTACCCGTCCTAAACCCACTGTCCCTCACCAAGTACTCCTTCTGTTCCTCTCCTAATCCTCTCAATCAAGACCCTCCCATAAACCTTTCCAACTACACTTAACAAGCTGAGCCCTCTGAAACTACTACACTTGCACTCCTCCAGTCCTCTGGCAATCTACCCTCTCTTAAAACAAACATTAAATAACCTCACCAGCCAGTCCACCATCACTGTACCTCCTTTTTTCAGACTGGTCCCCAGCCTAGCAGATAACCATACGAGGAAAGACTAAAAGTACTAAGTGAGCCAACTTTGAAAGATTGAAGAGAAAGGTGATATGATTACTGGTGTCACAATATAGGACAAAACCACTTTTCAACTTGTTAACTAAAAAAAAAATACATCCTATTCCATTTGAGTGCATCACATGAGTCAGCCAACTCACTTTTTCTTCCTGTTAACCTCCAGGTTGTCAGTGGATACAACAATTTCATACACTGTGTCTGTGTATCGTGGACTACCTGGACGGGAAGCTACAGGCACTTTTGGTTCTATTGGTTTTCCAGCTTCTATCAGTACCCTCTCTGCATCATTGTCCACCTGTGGCCTGGCCTGTGATACAGAGATGACCACCATGACCAGAACCTGAAATTAGAAAAAGCATCATCTGTATATTATTTGTACATAATCTGAGCAGAGCTCTCCAATTAAATACAGGGGAGTTGCACAAAAATTCATAGACAGTAATTGTGTATTTCTGTGTTTATGTTTACCACAAATACCACAAACTGTATGAAGGAATACAAAGTTCGTATGCTACCTAAAAATGTGTATGTCATCTTGAAAACAAAGGACTTTGGTTCAATGTTATCACAAGAGTTAGATAGGGCTCTATTATCTCACCATTACTATTTATACTTTTAATGGATCATGTTATTAAAACTGTTAAAAGACAAAATGAATTAAAAAGACCAGAAGAAGCAGACAAGTATTGAATTGCATTGTATTATATTAATGGAAAATAGAGTAGCCCATCCTCTGAAATACTGGTCCCACAGATAAGAAATGTGTGAAGGAACAAGACATATCATAGACAGTAATTGTGTATTTCTGTGTTTATGTTTACCACAAATACCACAAACTGTATGAAGGAATACAAAGCTCGTATGCTACCTAAAAATGTGTATGTCATCTTGAAAACAAAGGACTTTGGTTCAATGTTATCACAAGAATTAGATAGGGCTCTATTATCTCACCATTACTATTTATACTTTTAATGGATCATGTTATTAAAACTGTTAAAAGACAAAATGAATTAAAAAGACCAGAAGAAGCAGACAAGTATTGAATTGCATTGTATTATATTAATGGAAAATAGAGTAGCCCATCCTCTGAAATACTGGTCCCACAGATAAGAAATGTGTGAAGGAACAAGACATATCAGGACCAATGACACATTAAGGTAATCACTCGACATGACAATAAGCCATGGTAACATACAAATACGGAAGATGCAGAACTGAGAATACCAAAATCAGAAGTTAGAATAAAATTGATTTTAAAATATACCAAAGGTCAGATAAACTAATCAGAAATAAAGTATAGATCATATCATGATAAAGTCAATGGTGACAAAGTAGAATGTAAAGTCAGGAAGTTGAAAGAATAGAACACAGAGAAATGGGCAACTCAATGGGTCTACTTGGTCAGAGATAGAGTATGAGTCTACAGGAACTTGTGAACAAACTTACATGTGACTAAATTATATTTGTACAAGAACATGTCAGTGTGGTTTACAATTGTGTTACATTGTATTTACTTCAAAGTGTTTGAAAAATTTATGTTGGAAATCTGCAAAAAATTAAATAAAATGTTTTATTAACCACACTACCTTTCCAACATAAACTAGTCTGTGCTAATGATGTAGGGTTAGCAGAATCCCTGGATTACTTAGAAATACTGTTATCCTTTGGAATAAAGTACTAAACAAGTTTGGTGTACAATTAAGTTGGAAGACATAGATAATGGTTCTCTTGAGAACACGAAATTTTGGACATAGAGATTGATGGGAAAGATCTGAAAAAAGTAGAACAGTTTAAATATCTTGGGGTAGTTTATGACCAAAATGCAAAAAATGAAACTGCTGTTCAGGTTAGAATTGTATGATACTGTACACAAAAATTGTAAATTTCCAGTTCACATTCTTGAAAGAAAAATCCCTATAAAGGTAAGAGTGACAATATACAAAAGAAATTGCCCTGTCCTTTATTATGGATAAATTAGGCACAACGAAAAACAAGCTGCAAGCTGCTGAATTGAGGGTCCTTAGATTAATAAGAAGAATCAAAAGAACAGACGGGATTCGAAATCAAAGAATAGGAAAAGAATTAAAAACTGATAACATTCTTCTCTTTGTGCAAAAGGCCCATGTGTTGTGAGTATGGTGTGTGGGTGTGCATTTGGCACCCACAGCAAAGGTAACCCATAGATTGTGAGGATGGGACATCAATTGAGGGGACACCAGACTGTTGAGTGAACGAAGGGAGAGGAGAGGAGCTATAGTCAGCGCAACGAGAAGTGACCGCTAAGGCGGGGTTAGGAGATTTCCTGGTGTTGCCACATCTCCACAGATAACATGGCCCGCACGGCTCACACTAAATGCAGTGTGAGGGGGGCGGGGCCAAAGAATAAATGTAGGGCAACGTCGCTCTCCCTTGCTCATATGCCATGTCTGACTCGAGGAAACGAAACCTTTGTATAGAAAACATTGCTTTGATTTCTACCTCAGTGGTGGTGTGTGACAAAAAATTGGAATATAATTATATGTGGCAACATTATAAAAATATAAAATAAAATTATAGAATAAAACAAAATTATAAAATAATTATATGTGGCAACACAGGGGGACTCCCAGTGCTCCGCCCTAACGGCCATTTCTCAACGAGTATAGTGAAAGAAATGCAATGGAGGAAATACACATAATAGGCCTAAGTGATAGGATTAGACAGGTATCATTAGGCAATGAATGGCTAAAAGTAACGTCATAGGTGTGTCCTGCGACAAAGAGAAGAAAGATGAATGGTGCAAAGGCAAGTGAATTGCGCACCTCAGTCTAAGCTCAATTAAAATGGTTTGGAGACTTTATATGGATGGGGCAGCATCAAATTCCCCCAAAAAGTGGTATATGTGGAAGACTCATAGGCAGACTTCAGAAATAATGGGAACAAAACACCAATAAAGTACTTCACCCAAGGAATTCTTCCTTTGATGATGTCCTCCTCCAAGAATGTTACCCAGATAGCGGAAACTGGAAAAGACTAATCAACTGTCAGGCCTACTAGGAGATGGGTGAGGTGAAAGTTTACCCAACTGTAATGTACAGAAAAAGAACTAAGCAATGTTGTCCCATTTGTCTCTATTGATGACCATGGCTCCACGTATACATGTAACAATACATTCAAATTTTATATTGTTGTTACTGTAGGGGTAAAATTTAATGTATATCTTCACGCATTAAACAAGTTGGATTGCAATTCTGCATTACAAATGACTGACTTCAATAACGATCAGTGCAACCATCATGTGCGTCAATTACCTCGTTTAGGCTACTGCCTTTATTAGGCCACGTTTTCAAGGCAAAAAGGACATTACCTCTCTGAGCCAACGAGTCTGAGAACGTGACACACCAGTAGCAGTTAGTTCAGGCGACAAAACTTTATCGAAAGTATTCTCTAGGTTGAGGTGCACACAGTCCATCTACCCATCTCTCCTGCAGTACGCCAATCACTCGAATAAAAGCGGTTCGACACGCATCTAGATCTGAATCTAGATCTGATTCTAGATTCTGATTTTAGATCCGAATCCAAACTGACCGACTGTCACAATGTTAATTTTTTCAAGATTGTTCATCGATCTTTCACAATCCTTTCACATAATTTCACTGTTGTGTTAATCAGTGATACTGTCCTATAATTTAGTGGCGTCTTTGAGAATTGGCACATTTTCCTTTTTCTAATCAAGCGGAACAATGCCTTCTTCCTACGAACATACAAGACCATGTATCTTGTCTGCTAGTTCCCTACATTCTATAGCAGTCATTCTCAACGGGGGCGATTTTTGAGCTCAGGGAGCGAAAAAGTCACAGGTATTGCTTCTAATGCCGCGTCCACACGGTCGAGCTGTGCCTGGCAGACTTTGCCCTTACCGGGTAAAGTCCGCAGACTGCCCGCGAAGTGTCCACACGGCTGACGATGGTGGTTGGAGGTTAGTTGGCCGCAAGCAGAGGTTGGTAGTGGTTCAGTGCGGTACGATAACCATGGTTCCCGCCATACTTGGAAAGAAGGTAGCACTTTACAGCATTATAATTGCTGCCTGCATTAAAAAGAAAAAGAAGAAATCACGGAGACATGTCTGGTGCCGGGAGTGGTTACAAAGACGTGATTTAATGGGAAGCTCGGTGACATTCCTACGTGAATTGCAGGATGAAAATGAACAATTGTTTTGCAATTACATGAGAATGAACATAAGCAGCTTTTCTGTTCTCCTTTCGAAAGTCGAGCCATATATACAAAGGCAAGAGACAAATATGAGGAAAAGCATAGCACCAATGGCACGTCTTGTCGAGATCATTACACACTAGCACTGTGTGCGGACATGGTGGTAAAGGTAACTTCGCTCTGTACTGAGCGGGTTTGCTAACTTTGCTCGCACCTCATCTCGTGCGTTTGGCAGCGATGTCAGCCCTCCATCCACTGCCCGCAAATGGCGCCGGGAACGGACAATTTGATGGTTTGTCCGATGAAATTGCCCGTTGTCGAGCAAAGCCCTCGTGCCCGGCGGACAGTGCTCGACCGTGTGGACGTAGCATAACTGACAAATTTTAAGCCTAATATAAAAGATCTAGCAGCGAAGCACCAGCCAGGCCCAAGGATCTCATTAATTAAAACACAACGTGAGTAAAACATTTTTAAATTAGTTGTTCATCATTGTTGCAATTATTTTTATTATTGTTTTCCAATTAAGGGGGGCGTTCCTTTTTTCAATTGAAAAAGGGGGCGATATGGCTAAAAAGGTTGAGAAACCCTGTTCTATAGTATCCAGCGTGAGATCCCGTCAGTTCCTGAAGCCTTTGTTACATCTAATGATCCCAAAATATTTACCACTCCCCTCATTTCTACATTTATGTATCCCTCTGCTTGTGATTCACCATTGCCTTGGATCACGTGTTGGACTCTTGATCGACAGCTATTTCCCGCCCGGAAGAGAGCTTAGAGCTCATATATGACCGATCTATTGGTAATGCTGTGAACTTGCATACACATACCCATCTCCCCGCCCACGAGAGTTGGAGCAACAACTCGCAGCGCAGCGATACTGAAATTGCTTCAGTCCTGGGTGGGATTCGAGCCAGGACCGCCGTAGTGGCAGCCGGGAACTCTAACCATTGCGCCACGAGGTAGTTATCTAGTATTTTACGGGAATGGGAGCTATGCTCGTGGTGACCCGTAATTGTATCTCGCAAGATCAAGTTTGTTCTTAAATTCTTGTACGGTGTTTGCACACACTATTTTTTCGTCCACTTTGTTCCAGATATCTATTACTCTGTGTGGGAAGCTGCTCTTTTTCAGGCCTCTTCTGTAGCTGTCCTTTTTTGAGTTTCATTACATGTCCTCTTGTTTTTCCTGTCCTACTTTAACAAGTCCTCTCTATAAAGGCGTTCTTTTCCTTTCATAATTCTGTAGATGGTTACTAAGTCCCCTCATTCTCTTCTTTGTTCCAGGGTCGGCAGTTCCAGTTCGGCCAGTCTTTGTTCATATGTCAAGTTTGAGTGTTAGGGCCATCTTTGTTGTTGCTCTATGTATTCTAATTTTCTTATATTCTTTTTTGTACAGGGTGGCCATATCAGCGCTGCATATTCCAGTTTTGGCCTTATCAGTGTTTGTAATATTTTCTTTATCGTTTCCTTACCCAAGTATTTAAAAGCCACCTTTATTGATCTCAACAAATTGTATGTTTCTCCGACTATTTTATTTATATGTTTATCTGGCGACATGTCTTTCGTGATGATTACTCCTAGGTCCCTTTCTGAATTTACTTTCTTTACTTCTTTTCCGTCAATTTTATACTGTCCTGATCTTGCTATTGTTTGTGTGTGTGTGTGTGTATTTACCTACCTAGTTGTATTTACCTAGTATCTTACGGGGAGGGGAGCTATCCTTGTGGTGCGTCTTTATATCTCGCAGTGTCTAGTTTGCTCTTAAATTCGTGTATGAATTTTGTACACACTATTGTCTTGTCCAATTTGTTCCAGATGTCCACCGCTCTGTGTGGAAAATTATTTTTTTTTCAGGTCTCTTCTATAACTATCCTTTTTGAGTTTCTTTCCATGTCCTTTTGTGTTTCTCTGGTCCCAATTTAGCAAGTCCTCTCTATCAAGGATGTCCGTGCCTTTCATGATTCTGTAGATGGTCAGTAGGTCGCCTCTCTTTTTTGTTCCAAAGTCGGTAATTTCAATTTAGTCAGTCTTTCATTTGACAGGTTTGAAAGTGCTGGGGCAATTTTCGTGGTTTCTTCCTGGATTATTTCAATTTTCTTTATATTCTTTTTGGTACTGGCTGTATGTATCTGTGTGTGCGCGCTCGTGCGCGTTTTTAACTAATAGTAGTATACGGGAGAGGAACGACCGTGGGGTCTTGATTCTAATGCCACGTCCACACGGTCGAGCACTGTCCGCCGGGCACGAGGGCTTTGCTCGACAACGGGCAATTTCATCGGGCAAACCATCAAATTGTCCGTTCCCGGCGCCATTTGCGGGCAGTGGATGGAGGGCTGACATCGCTGCCAAACGCACGAGATGAGGTGCGAGCAAAGTTAGCAAACCCGCTCAGTACAGAGCGAAGTTACCTTTACCACCATGTCCGCACACAGTGCTAGTGTGTAATGGTCTCGACAAGACGTGCTATTGGTGCTATGCTTTTCCTCATATTTGTCTCTTGCCTTTGTATATATGGCTCGACTTTCGAAAGGAGAACAGAAAAGCTGCTTATGTTCATTCTCATGTAATTGCAAAACAATTGTTCATTTTCATCCTGCAATTCACGTAGGAATGTCACCGAGCTTCCCATTAAATCACGTCTTTGTAACCACTCCCGGCACCAGACATGTCTCCGTGATTTCTTGTTTTTCTTTTTAATGCAGGCAGCAATTATAATGCTGTAAAGTGCTACCTTCTTTCCAAGTATGGCGGGAACCATGGTTATAGTACCGCACTGAACCACTCCCAACCGCTGCTTGCGGCCAACTAACCTCCAACCACCATCGTCAGCCGTGTGGACACTTCGCGGGCAGAGTCTGCGGACTTTGCCCGGTAAGGGCAAGTCTGCCAGGCACAGCTCGACCGTGTGGACGCGGCATTACTCTCCAATTAATCATCATACCTTGTGCTACCCAAGCGTGTGCGTGCGTGTGTCTATTTACCTAATTGTGGTATATAGGAAAGGAGCAACGCTCGTTGGATCCCGTCTCTTATTCTCTAATTTTCTAAAATAGCTAGACACAAATTCATTTGCAGTTCCAACTTTTATCCTTGATTTCCAATTGTGTGTGTGTGTGTGTGTGTGTATGTGTGTGTGTATGTGTGTGTGTGTGTGTGTGTGTGTACAGTAAGTGCAAGCGTGGGCGTGCGTGCGCGCACGCGTGTGTATTACGACATGAGCATGTCTGAGCTAGTGTGGACCAACCAATTACGGTATTATCAAGGTTTACTTCCTCATGCAAACAACTCGATTCCGTAGGAAGCGACCCTTGGCATTTCGCCTGTCTCAACCACTGCTTCCATCCCCGCCAGAAAAATTACCTATATATGCCACATTAACGGGCAGCATGTGTGTAAATTATATTATATATATATATATATATATATATATATATATATATATATATATGTATATATATATATATATATATGCGTGTGGTGTGTGTGCGTGTGGTGTGTGTGTGCGTGTGGTGTGTGTGTGCGTGTGGTGTGTGTGCGTGTGGTGTGTGCGTGTGGTGTGTGTGTGTGTGTGCGTGTGGTGTGTGTGTGTGTCCGTGTGGTGTGTGTGTGTGTCCGTGTGGTGTGTGTGTGTGTCCGTGTGGTGTGTCCGTGTGGTGTGTGTGTGTGTGCGTGTGGTGTGTGTGTGTGTGCGTGTGGTGTGTGTGTGTGTGTGTGTGCGTGTGGTGTGTGTGTGTGTGTGTGTGTGCGTGTGGTGTGTGTGTGTGTGTCCGTGTGGTGTGTGTGTGTGTGTCCGTGTGGTGTGTGTGTGTGTGTCCGTGTGGTGTGTGTGTGTGTGTCCGTGTGTGTGTGTCCGTGTGGTGTGTGTGTGTGTCCGTGTGGTGTGTGTGTGTGTCCGTGTGGTGTGTGTGTGTGTCCGTGTGGTGTGTGTGTGTGTCCGTGTGGTGTGTGTGTGTCCGTGTGGTGTGTGTGTGTGCGTGTGGTGTGTGTGTGCGTGTGGTGTGTGTGTGTGCGTGTGGTGTGTGTGTGGTGTGTGTGTGTGTGTGTGTGTGTGTGTGTGTGTGTGTGTGTGTGTGTGTGTGTGTGTTCCCTATTTCCTTGCTCTACCCAGCTGCGTGACATTGAGAGGAGGACATCGGGTTTGCACGGACGAATTATGGCGAGGAAGTACTTTTGGGGGGGGGGGTGGAGTGAGTGCGTGTGTTTGAAGGGTAGGAGAGAAATCCTAGTTAACATTGATCAATATTAACCAGAACAAGCATAAGAAGTGGAAATGTGGTTGAGGGAGTACCTGAAAAAGTGCACTTCCGGGTTCTAATTGGCGGGAAATGGGCAAGACGTCAGTCGTCCAGAGAGGCAGGCGTGCACGGTGTCCGGAAAGAATAATCGAACGAGACTTGGGCAATAAACGTAGTGATACTGCTTTTGTGGTCTGTGAGTACAGACACTGGCATGGTGCAATACCCCGTAATCCTTATAAAGTCTAATATTAGCAAAAATGCGGGAATTAAATGTGGATTTCTAGGACACCGTTACATCAGGTGAGCAGCACCCATGTCTTGGTATAGAAAAAGTCCCGGTCGAGTGTCAGGTTCGGGAACTGAGAAAGGGCAAACAGAATATGATTCTCTTTGCTGCTGTTGTTATTATTGCCATCCTTATTTTCGTTTGTAATATCAACACCGTCATTATTTCCGTCGTCGTTGCCGCCGCTTTCACTGCCAAATACAGCTCCAGAAAAAGGCTGGCTCTATATTTTGATTCATCGTTATTAAATACGCCAGTGGCAACTGCATGACATAACTACGATTTTCTACATGTTTTTTACCGTTTACAAACTTGTCGAAATATGCGTTTTTCAATATTCAAAGGAAAGACAGGAGGATAGAACAAACGGGGAAAACACCCGCTGTTTATTATTATTTCTTTTTTAATAAGAGGGTTTTCACCTCTTTCACTCTATTGTTTTCTTAGGGGTTGCTTCTGTACGGTGCAACCGCTTATATGCATCTCCCCTGTAGTGTCGGATCCAAGATCAAAACTTGGGGGAGGGGAACCTGAATTTGGTAAATGTAGATGACTTGAGGGGGGATAACCTGAATTTTTAAAATACAGATGAAGTTTTTCAAGAGATGTACTCTGTAGCACGAATACGATGATTTTGAATATACAATGAAGTATATGTTTTCGCTTTATTTTTGGATCGCATGAAGAACTGTCACCCCAGAACGCCCACATAATCGTCACCTTAGTACGCCAAATATCAACACTGGTATAAAGATTAGGTTAGGCTGAATGAGGGTTATGCTAATTGTCATCAACTTGTTCAACCGAAGAATCGTAAACCCAGGATGTCACCCTAGCTAGGATGGCCCACATGAAGAATGGTCACCCTGTCGAATCTGGGGCAAAGATTCTTCATGTAATCTTTTTTTTCTTCAGAATGTTGGGCAAAAGTAATACTTGATCTTCCATTTTAAAGATTTAGGCTACTGGTGTGTTGAATATACTTCTGCCACTGTAATATTGCTTTCTGCCATATACCAGTGTACACAAGGCAGGTTTCTCGACCTCTACAATGAGGTAAAGAAAGAACAAATTGGATGACCCTTGAACATGGCCATATAGGTAGTCGCTTGATTGATTTTCTTGGTGACAATTACTTAATTCAGCATGTAAAAGAGCCCACAAGATATGGAAACTGATGTAGAAGTCGGTGAATCTGTTGCAAATAGCGATCACAACTTAGTCAGATTCAAACTCCTAAACATTTTTAGAATAGATAATTGTGCTTCTAAAATACCCGATTTCAGTAAAGCTCAGTTCATAGAACTACGTCAGGAGCTTCAGCTTACAGATTGGGAGGCAAAATTAAACGAAAGGCCTGTAGATCAGATGTGGGAAATATTTCAAAATACGCTCACTAAGATGATTCAAACTTACATTCCTTTTAAGGACAGACGTCCACCAAATCAGGCTCGCCCAAAGTGGCTCGACAAAGAAACTGAAAAAAGTATTGCTAAAAAGAGACAGGCTTATAAGAAATATAAGTGCTCGGGTGCATCTAATGACTATGAAAGTTATGTATCAATACAGAGAGATTTAAAAAAGACAATAAGAAAAAGAAAACGACAATACGAAATGAACATCGCTGATAAATCCAAAGAGAATCCCAAAGAATTCTATAGTTACATTAGAGATAAAAAGGTTGTTAGGAATCACATTGGTCCACTATTATCTGCTGACGGTCAACTTGAATATTCAAATGAAGGAATGTGTAATATCTTAAACAATTATTTTAGCTCGGTATTCGTAAACGAAACACCTCAAAGTGAATTCCAAACTGAAACCTGTGAAAAGTCTGGGGTAAACTTACTCACTACGGTAAATATAACAAAAGAAAAAATTAAAAGGTGTATAGACAAACTCAAAGTTAATAAAACACCAGGGCCTGACGGTTGGCATCCAAGAATCTTAAAGGAAATGAAAAATGAGATTGTTCTTCCATTAGAAATTATTTTCAAGAAATCCATCATATCCGGAGATGTCCCAAGAGAATGGAAGCTAGCTAACGTTACTCCCATATTCAAAAAAGGTGACAAAAAGAAACCAAATAACTATAGGCCTATAAGTTTGACTTCGATCGTAGGAAAAATAATGGAAACTATCATCAGAGATGATATCGAATATAATTTAGAAAGTAACCGTTTGATAAATGATAGCCAGCATGGTTTCAGACGGAAACGTTCTTGCGTGACTAACTTACTCGAATTCTACAACACAGTTATCTCGAATTATGACAAAAGAAACAATATAGATTTAATATATCTAGACTTTGCAAAAGCTTTTGATACCGTCCCACACGAAAGACTACTTACTAAATTAGCTTTGCATGGAATAAGTGGTAGCCTATTAGGTTGGACTAGTAATTGGTTGAAAGGTCGAAAACAGAGAGTTGTTTTAAATGGAAAAACTTCTGGATGGAAAAGTGTTGCAAGTGGAGTTCCTCAGGGTTCCGTTCTTGGGCCACTTTTATTCATAGTATATATAAATGATATAGACCATGGACTAAAATCTACTGTTTCCAAATTTGCTGATGATACAAAACTGTGCGGAGTGGCAAATGATCACTCAAACCAATTAGATATTCAAGAAGATTTAGATCAATTACAGCAATGGTCTGAAAAGTGGCTAATGAAATTTAACACAAGTAAATGCAAGGTAATGCACATAGGTAAAAATAACAGTAAGTACGATTACAAGTTATTTGGAAATTCGTTAACAAAAGTGGATAGTGAAAAAGATCTCGGCGTAATTATCAGTAACGACCTCAAATCATCCAAGCAGTGTATTTCAGCCTCTGAGAAAGCAAATAAGATTCTGGGATTGATTGCGCGATCTTTTGATTTCAAAAGTCCATCACTCATTAACAAGCTATATAAATCGTTAGTTCGTCCACATTTGGAATATGCTGTTTCCGTATGGTCACCGAATCTCATTAAAGACATTGACAGACTGGAAAAAGTACAACGGCGAGCCACAAAACTGATTCCAAATATCAAAAATAAATCATACGAAAATCGACTTAAGCACATGAATCTGTTTTCCCTAAAAAAGCGTAGACTCAGAGGTGACTTGATACAGGTCTTTAAGATTTTAAAGGGAATTGACAACATCAAAAGTGACCAAATTTTCACATTGAATGAGAATCAGACAAGAAACAATGGTCTCAAACTGTCCGGAAATAGATTCAATTTGGAAGTAGGTAGAAACAACTTTGCCAACCGTGTAGTTAATGAATGGAATAAACTTCCTGCACAGGTAGTGCAATGTAGTTCAGTTCAAAGCTTTAAGAATCATTTAGATAAATACCTAAGTAAGATGCTGTAATGATTATAATTTATGTTATATTATTTGTTTTTTGTTTTGTTATAATTTGTCTGTCTGATTTTAATTTATTATTAGTTATATGTCAATTTATAATCATTTACTATTTACCTGTTTGTTTGTTATTCAACTATACCTATGCATTTATTTATGTATTTTATTTGTTATTTTTACATTATTATAGTTTTAATTTATTATTAATATGATATATATGTATGTATGTATATATATATATATATATATATATATATATATATATATATATATATATGTATGTATGTTTTTTTTTTTTTTTTTTTTTTTTTTTTAATCCGACCTAGATATGGATCAAAAGGTCTCCTGTCGGCATGCTCCGCCTTAGTAATCCTTTGTAAATTTGGGGGTGCTTCAGCTCCATTAGATCCCCAACTGCTCCCCCACCCCCGCCCAGGTTCTGCCTACACAGCAGCATTTTGTGTGCCCAGATCGCAAGCACTGGATCGAGTGGGCACACAAATGGTTCGATGACACATGTTTACTAAGAAAAATGCGCTTTTGCATCTGGATCACGAATTCTTTCGTTGTCTGAAATCATAAAAAATTCTACTACAGGTGGCCAGGATACGGACCAGTTTTTATTGTAAGTCATAGTAAACAACTTTTTTCAGTGTCATCGAACCCTTGTGTTTACTCACTACTTATAGCACATCTATTCATTTTATTTATTTTTGATAGCACAATTTCATATGAAGATGACGATCGCGCATTACCGCTGATAGTAAAGTATATGATGCACCTGTTACGACAATGGTCTCACTGAGCAGGTCCCCTAATGTTTCATTTAATAAAATAATTTGACGGCATAAGATATAAGAACGAACATATACATTTATTCAGCCCTTTCGCTATGATGGCACCTTTACATATTTTGTTTTGGCTAACGCCAGATAATTTTGTTCACATCAGAGGCCCCGTGATGGAGGGGGGGGGGGGAGCACGTGCTTGTCATCGCTGAAGAACTTCTTGCACATGATGCATACCACAAACGGCTGTACCAGTACTCTAAACCAATTTAGGTGCACGCAATCACGATATATATTCATCTCAACACATGACAAGTGTTCAGCCTGACTACACCCAACAATGAAATCAAAGATACGTACGGTCCATTGAAACACACTCGTCATGGTTGTGTTGAAATTCCTAGTCCAGGTGGCGCGGCGATGACTCTCTGAGGGTCTTTGTGCTTCTACTTCTGCTTCGTGCTGTCGAGTAACTGTGCGCACGGCTTCCCTGGAACTCGTCCAGGCCCACCTTCGTTACTCATTCCCCTCCCCATCCCACCCACTCCATCCATCCCCTCCTCATCCTTCAACCCTTCCTTTTGTTCTTCCTCCAAATCCTTTCTGATTTTCCGTTTTACCCCCTCCTCTTCAAGTCGGTCACTGTTCTCTGTTGACTTGTAATATTTTCTCTGATCTCTCCCTTGCAATGTTCTTCCTTCCACGTTCTCCCTTCTCTCACTTTATTCTCCATCACCCTACCTTCTTCCTCTCCCTACCCATCTTGTGTGTGTGTTTTCTTTACCTCCACATCGTCGTTTCCTCATGGCCTCCCTACCCACTCCGTTATCAACTGGCCTACTTCACTTCCCTCACCTTCAGCCTCCCTTTCATTTTCTTTATTTTAAGGTATTTCATCCTCTAGACTACTCACCTTTTTATCATTACTGATGGTCTATAGTTTTTTGGTTAACGTGCCCTTCTTCCTCCTCGTTATCCTTACCATCCCTCTCCTTCTCTCCTTCTTCGTTTGCGAGTTGTCCCTGTAATGATTGACGTCCGCCCACATTCCTTACAAACAGGCTACCAATCGTACGAGAGTGTGCTTGAATACTTGAATATTTGAATACACGTTTCACTTTCACTAAACGTGTACGATCGTCTCTTTAGGTAGACTCACTTTAATTTTCTAAAAGAGAATTTTGCTTTTAAAGTCACACAATACAAGCATAACTTATTGTCCCCGTAGACCAAAATTTCACCCTGTGTCTTCCATTCCCAAGGACATTCATTACATAGAATGATTCATGCGTATAATGCACACATTAAATACATACATACATGCGTACATACATGCACTACGAGATTTTTGCTGCTCCATATAGTCATGCATATACATGCAGCTACTTGAACTGTAATCCTAAGTGCAGAACTCCATTGAGGAAAATAAAAGTAGAAATGTGAGATAACAAGGACACACACACACATACACACACACACACGTGTATAGTTATATATATATATATATATATATATATATATATATATATACTGTATATATATAATATATATATATATGTAAATATTATATACATTATATATATATATATATATATATATATATATATATATATATATATATATATATATATATATATAAATTGAAACAAGTTAATGTGGTTAAGATTATCTGTGTGCTGGGGACTATTCAGTATTAATAAAATCCTACTTGTGTACATCCTACCAATGGCTAATCATGGCGGAGATGGGTTGAGTATAAAGCTCGTCTATATGTATGGAACTCGAACATACATATATAAGAAATTGTGCATATTTGATATTTGTCTTGATGGCTGAGTAAGTTAAGTCACTATCCATATATTAAGTATCAGCTAGGTTCGAGTCCCCAGCCTGACAGTGTCTCAGTTTCCGAATATACTTCAATCGAGCTACAAACTCCTGTTAGACTCGATCGTATTTGAAAAGGAATTAGAATAGAAATAAATTAATGTGGTTGATGAGATGAATATCTGTGTAGTGAGAACCAGTATCTATCAATATACACACACATACAACTCGTGGCGCTGTGGTTAGATTTCTCGCCTGCCACTACGGCGGTCCGGGTTCGACTCCCGCCCAGGGCTGAAATAGATTCAGTATCGCTTCGCTGCGTGGTGTTGTTCCAACTCTCGTGGGCGGGGAGTTGGGGGTGTGTGTACGTGTCAGGTCACAGTATTACCCATAGATCGGTCATACGAACTGTGAGCTCTCATCCGGGAGGTTAATAACTGTCGCTCACGAGTCCAACACGTGATCCAAGACCATAGTGAATCACACACACACACACACACACACACACACACACACACACACATATATATATATATATATATATATATATATATGTGTGTGTGTGTGTGTGTGTGTGTGTGTGTGTGTGTGTGTGTGTGTGTGTGTGTGTGTGTGTGAAAAAAATTGACCCAGCCCGAAGGGATTTCTCCCCGTCTTCTTTCCTGCATGAAGAAACGGAGAGGGGGGTCGCCGAATTTATGAAGCGGCCTTGCTGTGGATGTGCTGTGTCTTGCGACACTGCTTCTGACCTAGGACAGTGAACAGGATGCAGGGATGACCCGTCATCCAGGAGGTGCCAAGAGAGGAGGGAGGGAGGAGGGTGGTGGGGAGTGGAATATATGGGAAATGAGGGTGGGAGTGATTTCTATGCCTTTTTCTTTTTGGCTACCCCCCGTGTAAGGGGGAAAAAGCCTTTGGTATATGTATATATATATATATATATATATATATATATATATATATATATATATATATATATATATATATATATATATATATATATATATATATATATATATATATATATATGTAGTTAGGGCTCATGTTTTCATAAATACTCACATCACTGAACACAACAGCGTTATCATAACCATAATTTTCTTTCTATACTTTTCCATTTTCCGTATCAAAGTTCTTTGTGCAGGAGGGTGAATAAAAACAAGTTCACCGAAATTTACCATTTCAATCTAAGACGTTTCGACCACGGTCATCTTCAAATTTTTGTATTACTGTACTTAAACTTTTATATATATTATACACAATATCATATTCAATGGTTACATTATTAACAACTGGGTAGGACTTTCCTTTCTTCGTGGTGAAATTGCAAGTCATTTTCCGCATTCTTAGAGGGAAAGTAGTTTCATCCTATATTTCAGAAAAAGTATGGTTTCCATCTGCTCCCGGAAATGTCTAATACACACATTATATACATATATATATATATATGTGTGTGTGTGTATATATATATATATATATATACATATACATACTGCATACATATATATATATATATATATATATATATATGTATATATATGTATATATATGTATATATAGATATATATATATATATATACATATACTGTACATGTATATCTTGTCAATATATATATATATATATATATATATATACATATACATATATATATATATATAAATATATATATCATATATATATTTATGCATATATATATATGCATATATATATGCATATATATATGCATATATATGCATATATATATGCATATATATATGCATATATATATGCATATATATATATATGAATATATATATATGAATATATATATATATATATATATATATGAATATATATATATATGAATATATATATATATATATATATATATATATATATATATATATATATTCTAAAAAACGCTGTGGAAGTCGGGGACAGGTGGTATTACGGTGACACTTTGTCCTAAAAATATTCTTGAAAAACCGCTTGGGTAAGTCGGGGTCAGGTGGTCTTCTTCTTCTTCTTCTTCTTCTTCTTCCTTGCGTTCTTCTTCGCGTTTTTCTTCGCGTTCTTCTTCGCATTCTTCTTCGCGTTCTTCTTCGCGTTCTTCTTCTTCGCGTTCTTCTTCCTCGCGTTCTTCTTCCTCGCGTTCTTCTTCGCATTCTACTTCGTGTTCTTCGCGTTCTTCTTCGCGTTCTTCTTCGCGTTCTTCTTCGTGCTCGGGATCCCGTGTTGGGGTTCCGCCCCGAGGCCGAGGCCGAAGGGAAAAACTAGGGATTAGAGCGCGGAAAGCTGCGGCCGTAGGCCGCTGTTTGCGCAGCCAAGCCCCCGACGAAGCCGAAGAGGGCGAAGCCCGCGGCTTGTATATATATATATATATATATATATATATATATATATATATATATATGTGTGTGTGTGTGTGTGTGTGTGTGTGTGTGTGTGTGTGTGTGTGTGTGTGTGTGTGTGTGTGTGCAGGATATTTTCTCATATACATACTTCATTGAAACTGATGGCTAATTGTGCATTATTATTTTCTTAGATGTATTTTCCTCATGTCTTACTATGAACTTATGTTCCTTTGAAAGAGGTTTATGACTTCACTGTAGGTGGTCATGCTTGCTATATCGCGATCCAGAAACACTATAATTGCAGTTTGACTACCGACCGATCAAAGAAGTGTTGCCATACAACCAGTTACTGCCACCCCTTTTATAAAACCACACATATTGTGGTGGAAGGGTTCCATCCTCCACAGAAAGCGAACGAGGACCATCCGCTCAGCGGTCTTGCTAATGCAGGACATGAGGGATATGACCTGTAGCTGTGTGGGTCCTTGTGCTTGGGGATCGGCACGATATCCGCCTTTTTCCACTCTCCGCAGGGAGACTCCCCGCCTTCCAGGATACATTGATGAGTGCCAGTGGTGCCAGCTCCCCAGATGGCCCTAGTTGCTTCGGGGAGGAATAAGCTATCCCGTCGCTACCAGGAGCAGTATCCTTGCACGTCTTGCGAGCCCGTCGAAATTCCTCGAGTGTAAATGGACAGTCCGTCGGGGTAGCCGTGGCCATGGCAACGTGGACCACATCCTCTATACTCTGTCGTAGTAGGTGCTGTTCCTGCCTGACAGGTAGGGGAGTTGGGTGGAAGAGGAGCGGTCGGCAAATGGCTGCGCCAACAGTTCTTCCTGTTGTTTGGACAGCAGTTTTCTTCAGATGGCGCTAGCAGAGGGTAGGGCAGAAAAAGTGACACACCATTCCAGCCACTTTTCTTCCCGGACCCTGTGGGTGACCGCCAGCGCATGTCTGATAACAGACCGCAGGAGGGCTCGTGGTTCAAAGGATGGGTGGCGTCGCAGGAAGCTACGGAATACATTGATTCAGTGATTTTGTTCTCTTACGACGTCGATGTAATACCACCGGTCAGCAAACCGATTTATGCCTGGCTTCGTTTTGGGGACAGCTCGTTCCGCAACGGCCTGGACTACTGCGATGAAGTCTCAATGTAAATCGTCTATGTTCTGTGTGGGAACAGAGGACTAGTACCAGCGGTCTAATTCCTCCTGAAAACAGTCCAGTTGTCCTTCCTTTTATTCCAGCGCCGATGTGGGGGAGGTGGAGGAGGGGGGAGAAGATCCACGGCTAAACTCATGACTAGGGCGAAATGGTCACTAGTGAGCTCCGGGTCCACCACCCAGTGACCTCGATGAACCATGCACGTGGAGAGCATGGCGACGTCTAGGTGTCCTCCCAAGATGTGGATAGCCTCCCCTGAGTTCAATAGGGTGATCTCAGGTATCTCCCCCAGAAGCGTTGCCAGGGTGTGCCCTATACGATTGGGTCGCCGGAGGGAGCGGAAGATTGGGTTATATGCATTAAAGTCGCCGGCAATGAGTGTGGGTTCACGACCGGCTAAGGAGACCATCTCCCCAAGTGCTAGTTCACCGTTTTGAGGACGATATATATGTACAGGAGAAGGGTGCCCTCGGCAAATGAATCCGCAAGGCACGATGGGTGTGGATTCATTTGGAACCATCACCCGAACCAATACAGCGAGTCCGAATGACCCCCCGCGCCGTGTTGTTTAGCATACTTGGTATCCACTGACCCGGAGCGGTCGGTTGATTGGCCAATTGGCCTCCTGCAAGAGGGCTACATTCACGTCTTTCATGGACAGGGCAGCCTTTAGTGCGTGATTTTTGCCAATAAGGCAGTTGATACATCACTCCAAGATTTTTAGACCTCGCCATGACGAAGGTGGGGGAGGGGGGAAGAGTGGGGTGGTGGGTTAGGAGGAGTGGGGTAGGAGGTGAGGGAGTAGCATGATGGGACGGGGGATGAGAACATTTGTGTTGTGGCATGGTAGAAGAGCGGCAGTAAGGCGACGTGTTGGGCAACACCCAAATGACCCTGAGCTAGACATCTTCCCACGCTCTTGCTCCAAATACGGGAAGATACTGGGCGTAAGAGAACCACACACTCTATGTGTAATTTCAGTTTTGAGTAGAGAATCTCTTCATAAACAAATACTATGTGTGTGCATACGCATATGTATCTGTTATACTGTACTTATGCAGTATACACAACCGCAAAAGCAAAGCTTTCCGAATAGATGTATCAATTTGTGAATCAAGTCGACAACATAACTGAAATAAAATCTAATAAAGGGATGTATAGATACACTACAATTTTGGTGGGATAGTCACGAAGACATGGAGAAGAAATCTAAAGAATGTCAAGCAATGCATTTTTCAACATAGATGTATCAAGTTCTAGAATATTCTAGAAATCTGTACAGCCCAAGCTACGTAAAATAATAAATGAATTTAAAACCAGGTTTGGTAATTGGAGAAAAGGAGAAAGGACCCACGAGTTTAGTAACCTTCCTGTATATTACAACAATTAAGTAAATACAACTACGCACACACACACACACATTGACAGAAGAGATCTGATTAAAGATGGGAGAGCTTAAGAGGTCATGGGAACAAATTAAAAAGGACCACACGACTAAAGAATGTGGAAAAATACAGTTTTCAGTATAGATAAATAAATACGTGGAATAGCTTTCAAGGTGATAGAGCCCAAACTCAGACAATACATGCGTTCAAATTTAAATTTGATAATTGAAATCCAGGATATAGATTCAGTTGAAACTGTGCATGAATTTTAGTTTAGGTTTGACAAATTGGAAAGTAGGAGACGGGAGCCAACGAGCGTTGTTCCTTTCCTGTATAGTACAATAAGGTAAATACAATAACGTAAACACACAAACACAAACATACACACTCTCACACATCACACAAGGCGTCGGTGACGCGATGCGATCGCTACAATCCCAGACCCAAGCACAGCCAGATAAAACACTTGCCATTTGAATGGACAGTAACGCTATTCAGTCACAGTAGAAGCGGAGAATTAGGGAGAGAAAATAGGGGTTTTGGTCCCCGAAGTCGCTCATGATAGGAAACAAAATAAGATTGAAAATAATTTAAGTTTGTTTACAAAGCGTTGTTTTTTAATTTACACTAATAATGACATATTTTGAAGGTTTGCAATGTGAAATGGTAAGTAGTCCATTAGAAAAAAATATCAATGTAGTGCTGAGAATGAATTGAAGAAAAAAAAAAAAAAATTCAAACTGGATACCCTTCTACGGAGATTAGTGAAATTCTAAGAGTCGAAAATGTTTAGAAGTTTAATTTCCTCCACTGAGGCTACATTACATGATCTAGAGCAAAAAATTGACCGAGAACAGGAAACATCTCGGGCTCAGAAAACACAGATTGACAAACAAAGACGGGAAAATCAAACTTTGACAAGTGAGGAAGAGAGAGAAAGGTGATGATAGTTCAACTGCAAATGCGGGTGGTAGAGATACATTAACCTTTAAAAAAGATCATGGGGCAACAGAGAAGAGATAGCCTAGAAGAATGGTGAACGTTATAAAAAAAAAAAAAAAAATCTTGTCAGAGTGTAGTTGACAAGACTAGATGCGTCATACTTTTTAGCTGGCGAGAAGGCATCACATCATGGAAGTTACACCAGGAACAGATGAGAAAAGTTGGGGAAATTACCTCTATGATTCTTGGGAAGAACTTATATGTGACAGACCAGATAGACAGCATGTTCAAGTTAGGTCAATATTAGAAGAATAGCACGCGTCCACCGAAAACAAAATTAATCAGTAAATACTGGAAGTTAGCACGAGAGGAAAAGTTGAGAAATATTTGAATTAAGAAAAATACTGATGAAAAGGAACACGCAAAAACACGAAAGCTCTTAGAGGAAGCTAATGCCAAAAATTGAATGAGGACGGAAGAAGAAAAATAGCAACTACTTGGAGAGTTGTAACTCGGAATATGAAAAAACAAAACAAAACAGGAAGGCAGTATTGCAAAGGAAACACTACAAGGAAACTTAAACTAGTGTATGTTGATGTTGATGATTTACTATCGTCCAGGTCGGAGATAAATGACTACTTGGTAAAATCGAGCTTGATGTTTTGTGTTAATTAATTAGTGGAGATCAAACTCATTTTTTTCGTGTACTGTTTGGGAAGCTATAGATACACATCATGGAGAAGAGACAGAATATAAGATGGGTGAAGTGGGTAATGTTGGGAGATTTGACATAAAGGTGGAAGAAGCAAATCTGAGTGAAAGCAAGGCAACAATCCACCTGAAAATTACAGTGGTACGCATTTTTTTTTTTTTTTTATTCATGGAAGTGATTTAACAGATTCTTAGGTACTGATTTCAAACATTTCAACCATTTTGCCATAACACCTAAGGATTTTGAATAAAATACAAATTAATTATATTTGAATATAATGTATAGAAGAATGTATAATTAATGACTCATGTATTCCAAAAACAATATAAAATTAAACACGTTTACCATTAAATGAATCAGAATCACTATATAATCCAATGTATGTAAGCAAAAATATGCTATAGTTAGCCTACATGCTGATTCATAGGAAGGACGAGCACATTGATTTCCACTTGTGCTGTGCAACGGGACCATCACGTTCCAGCACTAATCCGCCATCATGCTGACATTCCATTTGCCCTGGTATCGAGTTTTCATGGTGCAAAAATCCTGATGGAACCGCTCTCCCTGTTCCTCATTGTAGTTTCCACAATTTTTGGGAAAATAGTCAAGATGCAAGTACAAAAAGTGCACCTTCACACTCATTCTAGACCCAAGTCGCTGTAAACTTAAAAATCAGGTCTTTGATCATTTTTTCATATTCTGGGGAGCTGTTGTTTCCCAGGAAGTTTTGGACAATCTACCTGAAGGAAAACCAGGCATTCACCACGACACCACCTAAGGTTTCCTCAAAATGCATGTCCTTCATCAGTTCCCGAATCGGAGGGCCAACAAAGATTCCTGCCTTTAGCTTGCCTTCACTTATACGAGAAAACTTTGTCTCCATGTACTTGAAAGCAGTTACATTCTTGTTTAGGGCCTTCACAATTTTTTTCATAGGCCTTAATCTGATGTGGAGTGATGGTAGCAGAATTTTCTTGGGGTCAACAAGTGGCACATTCTATATGTTGTGATTTCAGGGTAAGAAGCTAGTTAATTTATGTTATATTATTTGTTTTTGTTTTGTTATAATTTGTCTGTCTGATTTTCATTTATTATTAGTTATATGTCAATTTATAATCATTTACTATTTACCTTTTTGTTTGTTATTCAACTATACCTATGCATTTATTTATGTATTTTGTTTGTTATTCTTACATTATTATAGTTTTAATTTATTAATTATTAATATGATTTTTTTTTTTTTTTCATCCGACCTAGATATGGATCAAAAGGTCTCCTGTCGGCATGCTCCGCCTTTGTAATCCTTTGGTGGCCAGTCTTTTAGTTCATAGCGCTGGTTGCCGTACTATCCCAGAGACAGACAACAGGGATACTTGGTGTATCCCCCTTGAAGACCTAGTAGGAGAGTAATAACGTTTAAATCGCAATAAATCAGAAAATTGTGATTATGGTATCTGATTAATATTAATTTCTTCATATTTCCGTAAGTTTCCGACATTTGGACACTGGCCAATCGGCACAGATGTAGCTGTGTTGCCATTCTATGGAGAACAGCCTTTAAGCTTCTGTTAGAAGAACCAATGAAGAGCCTCCATCCATCTGCTTTGTACGACAACCCTACGTGTTCAATAAGGCTAGAAATGTTTGAACAAAAAACTAAAGAATCCCTTTTTCCAAAGAACTGAATGAATTTCACTTTATGGTGGCGGTACCAAGCGTATGTTGTTCCAGGAGCTAGAAACCTGTGTTCTTTCAGTCTAGAGCCAACTAACTGTGCACTTTCTTCTGGAAGTTTAAGGTCAGTTAATAGAATATGGGGGTCACTTAGCTACAACTGCAAAATAAATATAATCAAGAAGCCCACGTCGGCATCCTCATATACCCCAAGAATATAAGGTCTAACCACTTCCGACCGAATTTCGAGGGAGTTGGCGCAGCGAGCCCGTGAACGTCACCTGGCTGTTCAAAGTGGGGTTAGCGGGTCCTATAGCTGTCAGTTGAAGTTGGTCCGTCGTTCAAAAATGACGTCGCCTTCGCTCGCACCGCTCCACTCAATTAGTTATATTCTGACAAATATTATATAAAATATATATATAAATATATATAAAATATTATAGTTCCTGTCTATATATATGAATATATGATATAATATATATATATATATATATATATATATATATATATAATATATATGATATAATATATATATAAATATATATATATATATATATATATATATATATATATATATATAATATATATAAAATATTATAGTTCCTGTCTTCCTTGGCGTTTCACAGTTTTCTTCAGTGTATCACAAAGAGAAAATGGATGCATCCAAACGACGTCAGAAGCTGCGCAGAACTGCTCCAGCGGTTAGACCTGTTTACTTAGACCTTGCATTTAAGGACACCACCTCTGACATATACGTAATTTTTCTCCTTCCCCCCTTCGTTTCACGTTGAAGTCGTTTTGCTCCCCTTCCGCAACTCTTCGATGCCCGACCTGTGCTTCCACACCAAAAAATTTCGTTACCCCAGACAGTTGTGTCAATTACCCTAATCAACTTTATATATATATATATATATATATATATATATATATATATATATATATATATATATATATATATAATGACCTTTTTTTTTTTGCTGGCAAATAATAGAACTGCATAAGAACAGTATTATGCAAGTCAAAGTCACCTTTATGTAAAGATTTAGGTATTTCTATAAAAATAACTACAATTCTGAGCGTAATCCAGAAAATAAAGACCGAACTCCTGCTTCCAAACAGGTGCAACATGCTGTTTTATGGAGACCGTAATCCAGAAAATAAAGACAGAACTCCTGGTTCCAAATAGGTGCGACATGCTATTTTATGAAGTACTGGAGCGTTCTCCCCCTAGAGCAGCAGATTCTTTGCAAGTAGTACTGCTTTTAACATTTCTAACAGCTTTAACTAAACTTTCGTCAACAATTAAGGTATTTGCTTTTGCATTGTTGTTCTTCATGTGGTAAATTGCGTGCATGAGCCCACAGATTGTTTCATTTTTCAGACTATTCCTCTGGGATGTTTTGGTTAAATTTAGTTTGCTAAAAAACCTTTCAACAAATGCATTTGAAAAGGGCAGCGACAGTAAGCTGATCACAGTTTTTAGATTGGGAAAGCATATAATTCCAGCTGCATTTCTTTTGTTGAAAAACATGTTAAAAGGCCAAGGAGCCACTGGACAGAATATTATCATACATATCCATCATATATATTCGTTATTTATCAATGTCGAAAAAAAAATCTAAATTGGTTTTGTTCTAAAGGAATGTGAATGTGTCTGATTGCCCTAGATTCTCTATTTGTACCCCCAAAATTTGCCCAATTACCCTAAAAAAAACATTACCCTAAACTCTACCCCAGCATAGGCTTGATTACCCTAAAATAGGGTAATTACCCTAAAAGTGGAAGTGTAGCAGCACGCTACCACTGCTAGTGTCCCCGAAGCGTACACATCAAACTGTTTGTAAAATTATTATTCTACATCAATTTATTATACATGTCTTTTAAATTATACAGTATGTTTCAAAAATTATATATAGTACGAGGATCACTGTTGTATTGTTCAATATATTTATATCTAGATTTATTTGCATATTTTGTTCATAGCTTCAATTATTTACAATGTATTATGTATTTGATGGCGGACGGACTATAAATGTGTTCATCATGAGCAAGTCATGCAAATCAAAGTACTATTGACAATCATGGAATACTTCTATATGCCTGATGAGTCGATCCAGCCTCATCAGGAGTACTGCGTCCGACCCCTCCTAATAATGCCATCTCACAGCTAGAAGCATGTTTGAACTTTCGTACCTTGACACAAAGTTTCTTTTTTCAGTGTATAAAAATTCCGCATTCACCATGTTCAGAAACTGAACACATCGTGTTCTCCACCCTTCCTAAATGCTCATCTAATTTATAATCGACATAACTAGGCACAGGATAAAGTTGATGAAGAGGAAGACATGGTCACGAATTTAATCAAAAACGATCAAAGCTCGCGTGCAGTGAGACCCCAGAGTGAGGCAACATTAAGTTGCACCTGATAGGCCAGTATCATTTCTTTCCTTACCACTAACCCTTGAAATATTATACCCCCTTTTCTTTTCAAATTTGATTACAAAATTGATTCAGTCATTAAGCTGCACGCTCTTATCCTGACAGCTAGCGAATAGATACTGTCCTGTACGGAAATTATTGTAAATGCTGCGATTGAACCAGTACTCCCCGCACCTGGAGTGTAGTTTCGTTTTGAAGCTGAATTGTGCCAAGTTTTGTGTAGTGCATTAACAAACTCCACATAAATTTTAACCCGCAAAGTTAGCGCGAACTGTATAATCAAATAATAAAACCCATGTGAGACACTGTGCGGCCATGAGCTGCCCGCTGATGATCTATTCACGAATTGTATATATGCACATTTCTCCAAATTTCGGTGAAAGGAATGGCCGGCGGATTAGAGGCAAATGTGCCCCCCGCTCCGAATATGTCATTCGCTCTTGGTATTGCTACCCATTTAACACCTATACGATGACGTCATGAGGAGCGAGGGGGTATATCAAGGTCTAAGTAAACAGGTCTAACCGCTGGAGCAGTTCTGCGCAGCTTCTGACGTCGTTTGGATGCGTCCATTTTCTCTTTGTGATACACTGAAGAAAACTGTGAAACGCCAAGGAAGACAGGAACTATAATATTTTATATATTATATATATATATATATTATATATCATATATATTATATATTCATATATATAGACAGGAACTATAATATTTTATATATATTTATATATATATTTTATATAATATTTGTCAGAATATAACTAATTGAGTGGAGCGGTGCGAGCGAAGGCGACGTCATTTTCGAACGACGGACCAACTTCAACTGACAGCTATAGGACCCGCTAACCCCACTTTGAACAGCCAGGTGACGTTCACGGGCTCGCTGCGCCAACTCCCTCGAAATTCGGTCGGAAGTGGTTAGACCTTATATTCTTAGATCTTGCTTAAATGTATGTGTATGTTGTGATTATTATCGTGCATCTTTGACATTAATTGGAGGGGAAAATGTGGGCACTACTCTGGAAATAGGCAATAGCTGCAAAAGACCATCCACAAAACATTCCTTGTGAAGAGAACCCATTATAAAAGCAAAGAGGAGAAATATTTGGGAGTGTTGATAAAAGACGACCTGTCAACTGACAGTCATATCAGTAGGATTGTGGGAGAGACATGCGGAAGATTAAAATGGGTCTTCACTATGTGGATGAAGATATTATGACAATTTTAATCGAAATCCTGATCCATCCAAGACTGGAATGTGCGCCAGTAGTATAGTCCCCACACAGAGTGAAGGATATACGCACAGAGTCCTTGCACGCCTAAGTGTCGTATTTCTGGGCCACGTAGTGCCTGATCAAGGGATCCAACCTGACCCTCGCCTGCCGTCCGCCATCCGGGACGTCCCGACCCCAGCCACTGTCAAGGAACTCCTGAGCTTCCTGGACTTGATAGGGTATTACAGGCGATTCGTGCCAAAATATTCCTCGATAGCCAGACCCCTCACAAACCTGCTCCACAAGGGTGCCTCGTGGGACTGGAATCAGCAGTGAAGTCTTTGACGGGTTAAAGTTGTTGGCCAAACCCGTCACCGCCTACCCCAATTTTCGCCTGCCCTTCCGCCTTTACACGGACGCTTCTGCCTTGGGGCTGGGAGCCATCCTTGCCCAGGTCCAGGACGGACGAGAACGCCTGATATTGTAACCGATAATGGTTGAATGGCGGAGGA
The DNA here is from genome assembly GCF_046742065.1 of Oratosquilla oratoria. Taxonomy (NCBI): domain Eukaryota; kingdom Metazoa; phylum Arthropoda; class Malacostraca; order Stomatopoda; family Squillidae; genus Oratosquilla; species Oratosquilla oratoria. The sequence continues at coordinate 67,365,220 of NC_134785.1, read as the reverse complement.
CGGCGCTTCTATTCAGGGCGTGGGTGCACCGCTGCCGCCAGTGTAACCGATAATGGTTGTATGGCGGAGGACGGCGCTTATATTCAGGGCGTGGGTGCACCGCTGCCACCAGTGTAACCGATAATGGTTGTGGTTACATAAGAAAGACTTAATGCGGGCGAGATAAACTCCAGAACGGGAGTTTTCTTCTATTTATTAACAATGAAGGCAATCTGGTTACAAATATTATAAGGTACAAATGGGCCCTGTGGGCGAATAACAATATGTACCAGGCCTTGACCTACGGCACAACTGGCTGGCAGCCTCTCGGCCTGCCTAGCTTTGGCCAGTAGGTTCTTGACCTACCTAGCTCTGTCCGGTAGGCTCTTGACCTACCTAGCTCTGGCGTATGGCCGGTAGGCTCTTCACCTACCCAGCTCTGGCGTTCGTGATATGGGTATTATAGATTATATAGGGGGTTAGTGGGTTGGTGTAAGTAAAGGCGTTAGTCTCGCTATTCTATGCATTGGGGTCAGTTTTATATATGAGGGTTAGTCCTATAGTTGGTGGGTGTTAGGTATATATGTTAGTTTATGGGTAATATAATAGGGCAGTTATAATAAAGTATTTTAATAGGTTAGTCTGGTGACATTGGGTATCTATATCTTGTTTGTCTTGAAATGTGCTGCGTTAGATGTATGTTCTGGGAAATGCAAGGTAAGCAAGAGGGGAGTCTCGCTATGTTGCAAGCATGTGGATCACGTGCGTGGTAGGTGATGGTTAGTAATGGTTACAGATATGTTGTGCCAGTCGAACCATCAACTCGACAGAGAAGAACTACGGGGCCAAGAAGCTGGAGTGCCCCGCGATAGTCTGTGCTATCCGGAAATTCAGGCACTACCTGATGGGGATGAACTTCGAGGTATACACGGACCAATAAACTCTGCAGTGGCTACGAACAATGAAGAGTGTCGACTGCGCCTTCCTTCACCGATGGCGGGTGGAACTGAGTTCTCCGCAGTAAAGCACCGTCCTGGCAAGTCGTAAGCCCACGTCGACACTCTTTCCAGACTACCCGTCCGACCTGAACCCGTCAGCCTGAGCAGCTATAGCTTCGATCCGCAAGGAAAGGTTGTGGCGGAGCACATCGCAGCCAAGCACCTGCTGCAGGCGTTGCACCAGTCTGCCGCCAACCACCTAGGTGCGAAGAAACTGCTGGACAAGTTCCGAGAACGATACGTGGTCGACGGAGACCGCCGGATGGCCGAAAACACCACCCGAGCCTGCCTCCAGCCCGCCACCTGACCGCCAAGTGCCCCTGGCACACCGCCAGCATCGACGTTATGGGGCCCTTCTCAGCGGCCCGAGGACACACACTCATCATTTCCATTATCGACGTGTACTCCAGGTTCATGATCTTGTTGTTGGCCATTCCGCGCCTCCAGTGGCCAGAGGCTTGTTTGACCGCGTCATCGGCTACTTCTGGATCTCCGTGTCCATCTTGAACGACAGAGGAGCGGAATTCACTGGGTAAATTTGGGCCCGGCTACAGCAGCTGCTTGAGTGCAAGATGGCGTATTCTTCGCCGTGCTATCTGCAAGGAAACTCTGTCGTCGAGCGATCCCACCGGACTATTAACAATGTCTTTAGGGTAGCCCTGCTGGAGGACCCCCGCCTGACCTGGAGGGACGCCCTTCCCGCAGTCCAGCTGACATTGGATACCGCCACCCGTCAGGCCCACGGATTCACTTCCGCCCAACTGATCCTAGGCACCGGCTGCCTGTGGGTTGCCATCTGCCGTCAGCCGTACCGCTCCCCGCCCTTCATCAGAAGGACCACCTGGGACGACTACGGGCCGCCCTGGCCGCCTGCCGTCAAGTTGTCGGCCATTATGTGGATTTCCAGCTTGAAAACCGAATCAGTCCGTACCAGGTCGGCGACTTGGTATTAATGTCAGCCGCGCCCCGCGAGATGCCCCACAAACTGGCTGCCAAGTGGACGGGGCCCTTCATGGTCACTCAAGTACTGAATCCGTCGCAGGTCGAATACGTGCACCACGGGCAGACGCATACCGCCAGCATCAAGCATGTGAAGAGGTACCGAGCAGCGCCCGATGACCCCGCTCCTACTCTTGACGAAGGCGACGAAGTGGTGCTTCGCTTTACCGCTTCTATTCCAGCATCCAGAGGGGAGCCCAGCCCCGCCCCTAGCCTACCGACGTCGTGCTCACCAGCACCGACGCCACTGCCGGGTCCCCGTCGGGACCAAGCAGCCCAGGGTGTTCATGCGGCGCCCTTGTTGTCCCCAACCCGAATGACGACGATACCAGAGAGGTCACTGCAAATGGAGATCACGGAGGCGAGGTTTCGGAATTGTCCGACGGTTCCCCCAGCGGCCCAGAGCCAACCCAGGATCCCGACGCTGACGAAGGCCCCAGCACGCCCTTGGAAGACGACGCGCCCTTCGACGAGCTGCCCGCGTTGATGCCGTCAGTTCCCTCTCATCCAGACCTCATCGACCAATCAGAAGCCTTCCCGGGCAACTCCGCCACGCTCACGGTCCCGCCTCAGCCCAACCGCAGCGACTGGTCGGATAGCTCGGATGCCTTTGACCCAGCTAGCGAAGAGGACTAATTAGAGCTCCCCCATGCCTAACATATATCATTGGATAGGTCCTATCATTCTGAGTATTTTGAACCCCATAAATACTGCAAATTAATAGTAATGTCAGTAGTGATTTTTTTTTATCTATTTTTTCCTGCGGGAAAATGCGATGGAGAATAACAACCGCAGCTTTCCTTCTGGTTCTATTGTAACCTTTATTGGTAAGTGGTCTGAATGTAGGTTATGTGTATTTCCCGTGTTTGTTCTTGGAAGGAGGGTAAGCACATTGTTACGTCGGGGGAAGTTGTTTGTTGGTTATGTTGAGGATTCCTAGTGGGGTGATTGCTAGAGTTTAACATGTTAAGATTAGGGAGTTGTTCTAGATTTTTGTATTTACTCAATTGTAATACAGTTACACCTCGACTTACGTCGTTTCGAGTTACGTCGTCTTTGTACATACAGTATGTCGGTTTTCAAATATATACTAAAAATAAATAATTTCAAGCTATGGCTGTTAACTCAGACTTACGGTACATTGCTGTATGTAAAAAAACTAAAAGAACATAAAATTGCATTGAAATGAAAGTTTAAAATACATATGAAATGATATTGTATGGTATTTTATACAAAATAATTTGAATACAAAGAAATATGATTTATAGCATACTAATGTAATGGTTATACCCATACAGTGATTGTTTTCCTCACCTTTATTTTATAACACTGTATTTACATTGACTATTATTTACTAACCTAATCATATTAACAAATTCAATGGTATTTTCTCACATATGAAAGGGATATTTGGAATAGCCTAACCTAAGTATTTTGACATTAACATAAAATCAATTCGATGACACTTATCATATACAAGTGAACACTTGGGGTAGTGTGACCTAGGGGAATTTGATATTAACATGAATCAATACAATGGTACTTATCATATACAAGTGAACACTTGGGGTAGCATGAACTAGAGGATATTGATATTGATATGAATCAAGACAATGACATCATATACAAGTGAACATTTGGGGTAGCATGACCTAGGAGATTTTGATATTAACATGCATCAATAGTCTCTTTGGCTTATGGTGAGTGGGTTGCCTTCACAATGACCTCCAGCCAGAATACGAATATATATATATATATATATATATGTATACCGTATTTTCCGGCTTAAAATGCGCATCGGGTTATAATGCGCACCCATGCACTTCGTTATCTCAGTACACAGATAGCGCGCACCGACGTATAACGCGCATGCCAGGAAAAGTCACTGGTGGCTAAAGCTCGTGAACTGCATGTATGCGACTCCTGCTTGCGTTGGTCCATTGTTTTGTGGGAAATTTGAGCCATGAAAAGTTTATTGAATACAAAATGTACACGAAAAATTTCGGATTTTTACAGACAAATTGTAATTTACTATTCTGAGAGAATAATTCATCGTACAAGTTTTTATCACCGTGTACAAGTTTTTATCACCGTGTACAATTTTTTATCGCCATGCAGCAACAAACTATGTTTCGATTCATAAGTGTCTTTACTGAAGTGACGTTTAGTTTAACAAACTCTCGCAAGAGGGTGTTTAGTGTAGGCTAGATTGGCAATAGAACTGTCAATCTCAACCCTGATCTAGCATATTCCGGGTGAGCTAAAACGGCCAACGTTCATGATGTTGGTACCTGTGCTGTTTTCCGGATCCCAAATATTTGCATTGACTACGATAATTAATGTTAGTAAAAATAAACCAATGAAATAAGGGCAATTAATTACTTAGTATCATATGAACGAGGTTACATGGAGAAGTATTTTTCATTGGCTAGAGCCACCGCTGGGAAATCTGTTGATTTGTCGCTAAATTAAGTGTCAGTGTAGGCATCAATCAGGACACAACTAAGAAAAAGTCGGAACTACATGTACCGGTATATGACTCATGTTGTGTGTTGGTCCCTTATTACTTTGTAGCTTAAATAATTTATAGGAAATATGATCTAAAAAAAGTTTATTGAAAGTAAAATATACAGAAAAATTTCGGGATTTTTACAGAAAATTTTCATTTTATATCTTGAGGAAATAATTCGTCTTTACCATTTTTTATTTAATACTGAAACAAACTAGAGACTGTTTCGTTTTAGCTTTGAACCTGCAATGACAGTGGTGAAATAGGACAGTCTCTTATCGAGGTGACGTTTAGTTAATATAACTCCCAAAAGAGGGTGTTGTAGTCACTAGTCAGGTGTTTGACACGAGTTTATGAACGGCCGCATCGGAATTTGTACCATACCTAAAGTGAAGCAACAAAGCCAACATAAAAATTCAAACTAGGATGCTGTGAACATGGGCAAATATCATGAATATTGATTATGTTTCATGGTGTTTAGGCCTATTTAAACATGCAAAATAAGATTCGATAGATACCTACCTATACCAAATATTTATATAGCCCATGCTGGCGTGTTCTTTCATGTCACCATGGCAGTTCTTCTTGTTCTCACGGAACGTCACGGAGAAGTGTGCCGTCCCGATTTTGTGAGGGCCAACATCGTCACGTTGTTGTGAAAAAATTACACACACAGCCGCAGAATTTTTATCGTAGGCCGTAGATAATGCGCACCACCGGATAACGCGCACCCCCCATTTTTAGGCCCTTCTAACGGAAAAAAATCGCGCACTATACGCCGGAAAATACGGTATATATATATATATATATATATATATATATATATATATATATATATATATATATATATATATATATATATATATATATATATATATATATATATATATATAACACAAAAATCAGTCCAGAATGGGCAACTCTTGACCTCTATTCCTTCCCTTATACCTAATTTGTACCTGAGCTGCAGTGAGCAATGTCGACCACACTGCACTAAATCACATCCCTAAACCCTAAGCCTAAGAGTGTGTGAGACCTGGACTTGGGGCTCTGCCTCTCCATCTATTTGATGGGGGTACATAGTCGTAATCATACATGTAGTAATATTAATATTAATATCTCAAATAGTTCATATATGCACAATATATCCACAAAGAAATAAAGGAGGAAAAAAAAAGCTGAAAGCTTTTTAATCTGTTCGATGGGAGTACATAGTCATAATGACTGCTTGTCCCTTCCAGCTACACTTGCTTACCTTGACTGATGTCCGGTCCTCTGACCATGAATTAATCTTCCTAAGCCTATATGTATCTACATACCTAAGCTGGCTTAACTCAATCATAATGTTTATAGCAACATATAACTCTGGTGTGATGGAAACTTATCTGTCTTCTAACTTTTCGCTTGAATGCAGAATTTTTTTTTTGTTAAATGCGTAGGTGTGGACTTGTCTCCTCGATATTTGGATGAGGGCGTCAACCATGCTGGGCATGGCTTTTCATGCAGAAACCTGAAGGGTGTATTGGAGAGAAAGTTCTCGTTGCAAAAGGGGAAAGAAGTCGCGTAGGTAGCCAACAGGGGGGTATGCCTCATGGCCCACCTCTAATTGGAACTACAATCGAATTGACTCCAGATATGTTACATGAACCTAAAAATATACATAAACATATAAAAGAAACAGATATCTTGGCATTACACTTACTTTTGTTTTCTGCCAATAGGGGGCATTAGTACTTTACTGTTTTTCACTGTCACTCTGTCAGTTTGAATTCGAATGACTAAACATTTATGTCTGTACAGTACTGTTAGCATTCATTAATATCTTCATTGTGATTTATATTTTTAGCCATGGCTCTGAAGAAAGATCCAAGTGCTAGTGCTGGTTATAAGGCTACATCATTATAAGGTGGAAATGATAAAATGCTATGAGAGAAGTGAAAAGATTGCAGTCACTGCCCAGTCTGTTGGAATGAGCTGTAAAACTGTATCATCAATTGAGCATGATAAAAAGAAGATTTTAGTTAATTTCGAAGATGAAGCTACAGAAATGAAAAACACCATCATCAACAGGAAGAAAGGAAAGATCTACAAAGACATGGAAAAGCTTCTTTCAATTTGGATTGACAGGCAAAATTGTCAACTTGCTTAGGTTAGACAGGAATTGGTTCAAGAGAAAGCATTGTTTTTATTTGAAGATCTAAAGAAAAAGTACTCTGAAGAGAAAAATGTACATTTCAAGGCAAGTCAATGGTTCATGAGATTTAAACATCAGCAGAATTGTCACTTCCTAAAAAACCAGGGAGAAAATGCATTAGCTGACAAAGGTGCAACAGCAGAATTTCCTGCTACACCAACAAAGATCATTGAAGAAAATGGGTTTCTTTCTGAATAGATATTCAACATTGATGAGACAGAATTGTATTGGAAGAAATTGCCAGATTGTTCTTTTACATCTGAAGGAAAATATTCCAAGCTACAAGGTGTCAAAAGAACATCTGACTTTAATGTTGGGAGGTAACTGTGCAGGCATTTGCAAGCTGAAACCACTGCTTGTGTATCATGCACTGAACACCCAAGCCTTAAAGAACATACCCAAGGCACTTCTCCCTGTAATATGGATGATTTAAAGGCTTGGGTCACAGTTGTTTTTGAAGATTGGGAGATGAGACTGAAGATGAGAAGGGGGAAAAGGGTGGTGGATGGGAGCGGAGTGAGTGGAAATGAAATGGGTGGGAGTGGGTATATGTCTTTTGACTTTTTTTTTTCTTCATAATTTCATACCAGAAGCTGACAAGGACTGTAAGGAGAAAGGGATTCCTTTTAAGATTCTACTTATTATTATTATTATAGGTTTATTCAACAATATTAAATACAATTAGACATACATATATACATTTTTCTTTTTACAAAATTGGTAGTTGAAAAAGAAAAATGTATATACTATTCCAGGCCACCCACAAAACCTTGGCAATTTCCACCCCAATGTTATCGTTGTAACCTTCCCTCTAACCCTCTCTTCTGCAGTTGATGGACCAAGGGTTAACCATTTGCAATCAGTACTACATGAAATGTACACTACAACAAACAATTTCTTTAACAAAACTTGACAAGTCTATCATGGTCTGTGACTTTTGGAAGGTCTTCAACATTTATAACACTGTACTAAACATAGCCACTGCATGGAATGAGGTTCAAAGCACAGCTATGAATGGCATATGGAAGAAGCTGTGCCCACAATTTGTTCATGATTTTGGTGATGTTGAGCAATGAACTGGACATGAAATTGGAGGAGGAGGAATATTTCATTGACTTATTTGAGAAAGATAAGCAGCCCTTGACAAACAAAGAGTTGGAACTTTATATCATGAATCAAAAGAAGAGCCCCACCTTGAGCCTCGTTGCTTTACCATCAAGAAAATGCAAGAGGTGTATGCACATTTGGATAACTATCTAGCTCTACTTGAGGATATAGATCCTAAGACTCAATGTTTTTTGAAGTTTATGGGGGCATGTCACCAAGCTTTTGCTCCTTATAACATCATCCATGAAGTAAGGAAAAGCAAGAGAATTCAAGATACTCTCAACAACTTTCTGCAGAAAACTCAAGGACAATGTGAATTGTCTGATGATAATCCTCAGCCATCAATGTCTTCAATGTAACATCCTCCAACACCAAACACAGTGAGCAACATCAACATCACCCATCAGGTAGGCTACCATACAGTATTATTTCCTGATTAATTTTTATTATTATTATATATATATATATATATAGATATATATATATATATATATTTGTAAATTTCAATTAGGCATCAACTTGTCATATTAGGCATATATACATGTATATTTAGGCACTGGGAGTACCTACTAGCAATTTTTTATGTTTAGACTTAACTGGTTTTTCAACTTACGTCACCACTTTTGGAACCAATTACCAACGTAGGGTGAGTTATACCTCTATACACTCAACCCTCAATTTTGCAGACCCCCATTTGCCATAAAAAATATGGTGACTGGGTAAATTTACAATATTCGGATATATGCCTGGTGAAATCCAGGGACTGATGAAAAAGTAAGTGGCTGCATCAGTTGTCCACCTCATGAGGAGGTGGCAGTGTGAGTGCTGAACTAGTCTTATTATCATAGGGGCAGTTCACATTATACTGTTCAGATACAGTTAGTCTTCATTCACCTTTCATATGTAAATTATTTTTACATTGAAATCAATGAAGTTATTCACAAGATACATTCCACCTATCATTTGTCTTGAGTATGGCCTTCGTTCGTATATATCAGATATGTTTGGAAGAAATCTCTGATGGACAAAACACACATAACAGAAACATTGCATCCCAGCCGTAAGTGTGAACATTATTATATAACAGTCATGTGGTGGTAACACAGGGGAGAGGGCATGACTTACCTTTAGTCTGTGGAAACTTTAGGCTTTGCACAGTGGAGAAGTAGTCATGAGTAATGAAGAATTAACAGAACTGGTTAGAGGCTACAAGGAGCTTGTGGAGAGTCCAAAATTCACCCTCTGATTTTCTCTTCCTTTGGCAGTTGTAAACCCATAATTTCTTCTTTTCAGCTTTAACTCTACTCTCCTTGTCTTTATCTAATAGGAGGGAAATTGCAGTGAGCTTCTTTGCACAAAATTTTCTTTACACCATGCTGGAGCAACAGCAACACTCCGACTAACTATACTATAGATGTACAATGTGAACACAGCGACATTTTGACGGAAAGCAAACAAAAGGTAACCATACAAATGCGAACCATATGGAATGAGTAGACCCTTGAATGTTTGCAGTATTCACATTCAGTTCACTTGAAGGTGTATTTATCTACTTGTACTATACAGGAAAGGAGCAATGCTTGTTAGGTCCCATCTCCTATTCTCTAATTTTCTAACATACCTAGACTCAAATTCATGTACAGTTCCAACTTTATCTATATCCTTGATTTCCAATCATCATATTTAGAATTGAAATCATGTACTGTATTGTTTGAGCTTCAGTTATCACCTTCTACGCTATTCCACATATTTATGCATCTATATGGAAAACTGTATTTCTTCACATCCTTTACACATGTGGTCTTTCTTAATTTACTCCCATGACCTCTTAAATCCCTCCCATATTTAATCAGGAGACCTCTTCTGTCAATGCAATCCATCCCCTTTAGTGACCTGAAAAATGTAACCATATCACCTCTTTCTCTTCAGTCTTTCAAAGTTGCCAGACCCAGTACTTTTAGTCTTTTCTCATATGGTTTATCTACCAAGTTGGGGGCCAGTGTATTAATATATGTGTTTAAAATCCGAACAGTTACAGACATACACATATTTGTGATTACCAGACACTATTCCTGGACAGGCAATTTCCCCTTTTAGTCCGTGATATCGAGGGTTGAATGTGCAGTAAAAGGAGCAATGCTCATTGGGTCCAGTCTCCTACTCTTCAATCTATCATACAAATTCATATACAGTTCAAGCTTAGTCTATATCCTTGATTTCCAATTATCACATACAGGTCAAATTTAGTCTATATCCTTGATTTCCAATTATCATATTCAGATTTGAATATGTGTACTTTTGCAGTTTGGGCTAATCACCTTCTAAGCTGTGCCATACATTTATGGATCTATATGGAAAACTGCATTTCTTCACATTCCTTAGACATGTAGTTATCCTTCATTTGTTGTCATGACCTCTTAAAGCACTCCTATCCTTGATCAAGAGATCTCTTGTCAATATAATTCTCCCCTTTAGTGATCTGAATACTGTAATGTCACCTCTTTCTCTTCAATCGTTTAAAGTTGATAGACCCAGTGCTTTTAGTCTTTCCTTATATGATACATCTGCCAGGCTGGGGACCAGTTCGTTTGCTGACCTTTGTATTCTATCTTCACTTTGTGTGGGGATCATACCATCATGGATCAAGGTCTGCTGTATGTGTGTTAAGCCACACTGGGTAATGTGGATTCGGATCATCTGCCAGTATGTATTTTGTTAGCGAGTTGAGAGGTTAGAGTTGAGGGATGTAACCTCGTGGGTATAGTATGTAAATATTTGTAATGTTGTAATGTTGAAAATATCATAAAAAGATAAATGAAATGAAATACATAAATTGTGTTATACTGAGGTCAGATTATTTAATCACATTTCCTAATATTTTTCACCTTTATAAAAATAACATGAACTGGATCAACTTTTAATCTTATAAACCTTTAAATTTCTAGGTTCTCTTCCTGTCTTATAAATCAGTGTCAACAAAAGAGTCCACCAAGCCATGTTTTAAATGACTATCAGGAATTCAGAAAAATTACAATTACACAATAATAATTGGAAATAATGTTTTTATTTCATCATGGTAAAAAACTATTCATCACTAATAACAATTTCCCTATTCCTATATTTGGGAACCTACACCTGTAAACTGGGTTTGAAGCACCAATCTTCATAATCAATTCAAGCATTGCCTTGAACTTTATTGAATGGAAACCTGCAGCCCCACAGCAACTGGCAATTGTCCTGAGTCTTTCCCATAGATCTCTGGGAAGAAACCTTGGACTGTCTGCATTGTATTAGTGTGGGATATTTTCTATGCCACCAGCTGAAAGTAGTAAAAAGATGGGAGCAGTCACCAGTTGCCATCTCTCCTCAAGTTTAAAGGTGGAGGAAATACAGACAAAAATAAATGAGAGAGATCCTAGGACCAGTCCAGGCTAAGTGTTGCACTTCTATATGCAAATAAGGAAGCTGACAGGGTTTGAAGATGGGCAGCAGGGAGATAACTCTCTGACATCCTTTTCACAGGACCACTTCATGTAGGTACCCATCATCAGTCCCAACGTCTTCATAAGACTTCAGAATATATACAATTGCTACATACTCAGGAAAATACATAATACCAATTCCATTAAATATCTGAAGCTATCAAAACCAACAATGTTTCCTTGTCAACTGCTACCTACTCTTTACATATGAACAGGACAATATGTAAATCTCTATACATCTACACCATGAATACTTGCTGCCATCACATGATATGTTACTTAAATTAGTATGAAATAGACCTACTTTACATTTTACCCTCAAAATAATGATTAATATATTTTCTTATACCAAAATGTTTAAGTAGTTTACAATCTATAACCAGTAATTACATGTGAAGTATGGTAATTTGTTCTCGTATAAATATTACAAGCCATCCTAATTCATCCTTAGTGGGAACAAATTTAATACAACTGATCAATAATATATTTTGCTATTTGCTACACCAGAGATGAACTGAGGTTGTTTACATCACAGTTGTTTGGAATTGAGCCAGCTCAAGCGGGAAATCAGCTACTACCAACATACATAAACTTTTTATGAAAGAAAGGAAAAAAAATCCTGAAGGACATTCTCTTCAAGTTATTGCATTGTTAATAGTTTCTCTCCACAAACACACACACACACACAGACAAAATATATTATAAATATTTTTAAACAGAATTTGAATACTGTTTTCTCAAATGTTCATCACTACTTAATCTATAATAATTCTGGGGGGTATTGACTGCATGGTGATAGGAGGTTAGTACTTTAGGGACTGTTTTTGGAGCACTCTTATAGATCTAAGCCACATCATTCTTCTACATTAGTGTAAAATCTCTACTCATAAAGGAATGAGAAATACCATGATATTTCTGTACTACTGCTTCTCTCTTTTATATTGTCCCCTTGAACCTATTCTTTACCACTTCTGTGACTCTACCTCTTCCCTCTCTGATCACCCTAAGGTGGGGGATAGAGAGAGAGAGAGAGAAATACTGCCACTATGTGCCTATGTGTGTTGCAGAAGGCTACTAGATGGGACGGAGTGAGAGAACTTGGGACCCCTTACTCTTATGTTTTTCTCCTTCTACAAGTCATGGCATATAGGGGTTTGGGAGGAAGACACCAACCAGAACCTTAATAATTGGGTCATTAAATGTGTGATCATGTGGTATGGATGAGATTAAAAGGAAAGAGATTGACAGTGTGTGATAGGAAAGATAGATATCTTTGTGTCAAGTGAAACAAAACTGTAAGGGAAAGGAGAATCAGGTGTCTGGAGTGGCAAGAGGGCAAGGGAGGGAAGGAACAGTACTACTGGTAAGTGATGAGATTTGTAAGTGTGTGATGGAATGGAGATAAGTTCTTCGTAGATAGTATAGGCAAAAATGAAACTGGGATGGGAAATTCAGCTTTGTAAGTGGTAGTGGAGTTGGAGGTGGACTGCAGAGTAGAGAAAGCAAATGAATGTCTGGGGAAATGACGGATGTTGTGACAAATGGGTGTCTGGGGATGAACTCAGGGAGAATACTGTATGAGGGAGTGTGTTTACCTATATGAACATAAGAATGAAGGAGACTGCAAGAGACCACAAGGCCTACACTAGACACTTCTGTGTCCATTACCATCTATCCTCCCCATTCATACATATATACATACATATACCAAAGGCTTTTTTTCCCCTTACAAGGGAGGTAGCCAAAAGAAAAAGGCATAGGAACTACTCCCACCTATTCCATCCCCTACACACTCCACTCCCCTCCCCGTTATCTTGGCACCTCCTGGATGACGGGTCATCCCTGCATCTTGTTCACTGCCCTGGGTCAGAAGCAGTGTCGCAAGACACAGCACATCCACAGCAAGGCTGCTTCATTTATTTGGTGACCCCCCCCCCCTTCTAATTTATTTGGCGATCCCCTTCTCTTAAAATAACCAATAATTTCAGTGTTCACTACATGGTTACTAAGTCTATTCCATTCATTAACCACTCTATTGGTAAACCAGTTATTGACTATTTCCTTCTTAAATCTAAACTTGTCCAATTTAAATTCATTACTGTAAGTCCTACCCTAATGTCTTAATATGATGACCTTGTCTGTATCACCATTGTTAAAGCCCTTGACCCATTTGAATACCTCTATTAGACTACTTTCCTCCCTACACCTTTGCAGAGAGCATAAATCAAGGTGCCTAAGCCTGTTTTCATAAGGTAAATTTTTGAGTCTATGTATCATTTTGATCATTCTCCTCTATACTGATTTTACCTATACATTAAGGGATTTTCCCTTCTTACAAGTGAGATAGCCAAGTCAAAAGGCATGTACTCACTCCCATTTCTGTACTGATTCTAAAGAATTAATATCCATTCTACAGGACTGAGACCAAAACTGTAGTGCATAGTCAAGGATGGCCCTAACTATTGCCAGACAGAGTTTGAAAACTACATCTGTACTTTTATTTGTAGCCATCCTGGCAGTCATGCACTATTTCTTGGATTTAACATTAGGATTCACCATTACTCTTGTCATTTTCACATTCTGTTTTCTCTAAGATGATATTGTCTATGCTGTACTTATTTCCTAGGTTGTATAAACATATGTTTAACACACTGCCTATGGCAGGGGTACGGAACCTTTTTTAATGCACATGCCAATACTGTCCAATATTTGGTGTATACATATACATACATATACCAAAGGCTTTTTCCCCCCTTACAAGGGAGGTAGCCAAAAAAGAAAGACATAAAATCCACTCCCATGCATTCCATCCCCACATACTCCACTCCAATTCACCCCCATCCCTCCCTCTTATCCTGGCTCCTCCTGGATGACTGGCCATCCCTGCATCTCGCCCACTGAAAATGCTGGAAATATATTATCAAATATCTTTTAACTATTGGGGGAACCTTTCAAATAGTAGTGAAATCAAAGAATATGTAAGATTGAATGAATGTTAAAGTCAATGAAGGAATTTTTACTTACAGGTTGTTTTTGCTTTTATATTCAATTCTAGCTCTCATATAATCACACAATTCAAAGATATAATTCTTAACATCAGCATAAAAAGTTGATAATAATTCTTAATTTCACACTGCTTAAAGAGAAACTTATGTTTATGGAATATATGGTGGTCAGCAGACTTCACCAACTCTTGATTAAATATTTTCAATGTGGTCACTGAAAGTTATGTAATTATTTTGGATATCTAGAGCTTTTTCTGGTGTGATATTTGGATTTAAGTTTAAATTCCCAAGAAGCCGAATGTGGATTTTGCTGATAAATTTATTGTTTATGAAACATGATAGAATATAAAGAATTATGATAAGGGAGTCATGCCATGTCCAGCCACCTAGCAATAGATGCAATAATTAACCAGTGCGCATAACCAGTGTTACAACGAATTCTTACCAAAACTGTCATACACGGGGCTTCATAGTTATTTTTCGTGTATATATATATTTACCTAGTTGTATTATACGGAAAGGGAGCTATGCTCATGGTGACCCATCTTTGTATCTTTCAGCATCAAATTTATTCTTAAAATTGTGAATAGTATACACTGTTTTTTCATCTAAGTTATTCCATATATCCAGCACTTTGTGAGGGAAGCTATTCTTTTTCCTATCTCTTCTATAGTTGTCTTTTTTGAGTTTCTTTTCATGATCTCTTGTTTTTCCATTGTCAGTTTTTAGTGAATCTTTTCTGTCAAGGATTTCCATTCCTTTCATGATTCTATATATAGTCAGTAGATCACCTCTTTCTCTAGTGTTGGTAGTTCTAGTTTAGATAATCTTTGTTCGTATATCAATTTGGAAAGAGCTGGTGCCAACTTTGTTGTTGCTCTCTGTATATACATGTGTGTGTGTCTGTGTATTTACCTAGTTGTATTTTACGGGAAGAGATCTATGCTTGTAGTGACCCGCTTTTGTATCTTTCAGCATCCAGTTTGATCTTAAACTCTTGTATAGTTTTTGCACTCACTGTTTCCTCATTCAATTTGTTCCAGATATCTACCACCCTGTGTGGGAAGCTATTCTTTTTCAGATCTCTTCTGTAACTATCCTTTAAAAAAAAAAAAAAAAAAATTATGTCCTCTTATTTTTCTTTTATCCTACTTTAGTAAATCATCTCTATCAAGGACTTCCATCCCTTTCACAATTCTGTAGATGGTTAGTAGATCTCTTTCTTTTCTTTGTTCCACGGTTGGTAGTCCGAGTTTGGCCAATCTTTGTTCGTATGTCAATTTGGAGAGCACTGATGCCATCTTTGTCATTGCTCTTTGAATTCTTTCTAATTTCTTTATGTTCTTTTTAGTACTGGGTGTCCATAGTGTCACAGCATACTCCAATCTTGGTCTTACCAATGTAACTAATATTTTCTATACCATTTCTTCATCCAGGTAGTCAAAGGCCACTTTCATTGATCTTAGTACATTGAAAGTTTCCCTGACTATTCTGTTAATATGTTTGTCTGGTGCCATGTTATTGCTGATAGTTACTTCTAGGTCCCTTTCCAAGTTGACTTTTTTTAACTTCTTCTGTATCAATTTTATATTGTTACAAAGGAAGCTCAAAAAATTGTGCACACACACACACACACACTGCTTCTGACCCAGGGCGGTGGGCAGGGTGCAGGGATGACCCGTCATCCAGGAGGTGCTCAGATGAGAGGAAGGGTGGGAGGGGTGTGGAGTGTATTTAGGGATGAAATGGGTGGGAGTGTTTTTATGCCTTTCCCTTTTTGGCTACCTCCCTTGGAAGGGGGAAAAAGCCTTGGTATATGTATGTATGTATGTATGTATATATATATATACACACACACACACAGCACTTTCACACTTGTCATATGAAGAGAGACAAGCTAAACTGAAGTTATTGAGAGGTAGAGAGGCGACCTACTGACCATCTACAGAATCATGAAAGGCATAGA
The DNA here is from genome assembly GCF_046742065.1 of Oratosquilla oratoria. Taxonomy (NCBI): domain Eukaryota; kingdom Metazoa; phylum Arthropoda; class Malacostraca; order Stomatopoda; family Squillidae; genus Oratosquilla; species Oratosquilla oratoria. The sequence continues at coordinate 67,348,981 of NC_134785.1, read as the reverse complement.
AATACTTGACAGAGAGGACTTACTAAATTGAGACAAGAGAAATACAAGAGGACATGGAAAGAAACTCAAAAAGGATAGTTATAGAATAGATCTGAAGAAAAACAGTTTTCCACACAAGTGGTGGACACTTGGAACAAGCTGGAAGAAACAATTCAAGAGCAAACTAGACCCTGCGAGATACAAGGCAGGAAACCACAAGTGTAGCTCCCCTTAACATAGACAAGAAACATTACTAGTGTATCCATATACCATTACTAACCATCACAATATGTCACATGCCTAACATGTGATCCAAAAGCATGCATGGTGCTGACAGGCACTGGCCTCTTGCAATACCTCCAATCTTGCTGACCTCCACATTCCCAAATCATAAACACCTGACTCAAACATACAACACACATCACTCCACTGCCTTATGGGAAGTTACTGAAACAAGTACACTGTGTCTCCTGACAGATCATTAACCATTTCCTTATACCTACCAAACTATGTAATTATAACTGCAAACCATACACCATGTCAAGACATATTCACTATACTATATAGCTCCACTGCAATGCAGCAAACACAAATAGTATTGCATAAATCCCAAACCTATGATCTAACTGTTAACTTACACTAAGTATGCAAAGATAGGCATACTCACATATATATGCAGTGACTGCATTGCCAGGAGAGAACTCTCTCCCTTAGAGGGAGTGCCTGAGGACTCTCCCTGAAGGGGATTACATCCTTGCTGTAAATATCTCTTCACTATAATAAATCAAGAAAGCCTGAAGAGGATTTACATTCCCTGCCACAGGTATAGCCATTCACCAGTCATTTGACTGGTGGCAGTAGTCCATGACTTCCCATGGCCACCTGGGTAACCATTCACAGGTTACACAACTGGTGGCAGTGGTGGTGGCAGTTCACTACCCCTCCCTACACCTCTGAAGAAAGACTGCCCAGCCACAATTTCCCACACCCACCTGAGTACAGTGTTACCAGACAGATCATTTATCATTTACTTATACCTACCAAACTACATAATTATAACTGCAAACCATACACCATGTCAAGAAATATTCACTAATACTAAATAGATCCACTACAATGCAATGAACACACAAATAGTATTGCATAAATCCCAAACCTATAACCTGTTAACCTACACCAAATATGCAAAGATAGGCATATTCATATATGTGGTGACTGCATTGCCAGGAAAGACCTCCCACCCACCCCTCTCTCTCTTGCAGCACATCAATCACTCTCGAGTAAAAGCTTAAAAGGTTTGACACACATGACTCCAAATCTGAAGCCAAACTGACTGTCAGAATGTTTATCATATATTATATATATATATATATATTACTCTTCAAAAGTATGCAGTGCCTAACCCTTGCAGCCACATATTGATGATGAAAATAGGAAGGCATTTGATCATAAAGGATAAGTCTTCTTAGGACCTCCTGCTTCAGGTTACTGAGATGGTATCTCCAGCTCTCCTCCCTCCTGAAATCACACCATGTATCTCTTGACTTTGGACTTGGTTACATTCAACATTTCACTTCATTGGTACCAGTTCCACAAATTCTTCAGATACCTGCATATTTTCATTTACACCATTTATAAAAACTGCAAGTAGTGCTGTGTCAGTTACATCTGTACTTTCATCAATTCCTACAGAAAATGCTACAAAATGTAGCAACCTTTGAGTTTCTTGAGAGGCTTATGTTTGCAAATGCTTGATATTTTTCAGGGCAAATATCTTCTGTGGCCAACAAAATACATTTCTTTATAAAGTTCCCCTCCGAAAAAGGCTTTGAAGACACAGCTATTTCTTGTGCAATCCTATAACTTGCTCGAACTAGACTCTCACTGGCTTGATGAACACGTTTAAAGACTGAATGTTGCTTTTTGAGTGACTGTTCTAACTCCCTAACTTTTCCTTCACGCAACTTTCCACTATATTCATCACACTTCAAAGCATTACTTGTGTAATGCCTGCAAATGTTATATTCCTTTGCAATGGCTACATTTTGCTTACAAATCAAATAAGTTGGTTTTCCATTCCCTTCAGCAAAAAAATGCAAGAGGGGGAGAGGGGAAGGGATGAATATAATTGAGGAAAAGTTGTCAATGGATGAATAAACACTGCAGCCTGAAGGGATTTCTTCTTGTCTGCTCTGTATATTTCTCAAGGAAATGAGAAGGTGGGGGTGGGGGGGTCATGTAAGGAAACAGTTTAAGTATCCCAGCTCTGTTGGGCTCTGCTATGAAGTCATTGTGTCTTACTGTATTGCCTCTGACCTAAGTAGTATGAAAGGGGAGTGGGATGACCCTTCATCAATAAGGAGCTATGATGGAATGGGCAATGGATGGGTTTTTGGAATGGTGTGAGATGGGTGTAAGGCGGGTGTATGCTATGACTTGGCCACTCCCCTTAAAAGCAGGAAAGGACCTTCTGGTATATCTATGTATATGGTACAGTACTTCATTTGTTTCAAAAACTGATACTTTATCCCTGAGCATGCATTCACTAACATAACCTAATTTTCTTTATCTTTTTTTTTAGCATCTCACTAAATCCTGTTAACAAAACTAACTTACAGTGTCCTTTAACATAAAATTGCCAATAAGACTATGGCAGAGAGATACTGATGGTGTAGTTTTTAGCATTCAATTACAGCACTCCTAGCAACATATACAAAAACATACTGACCAATTAATGAATCATAGAAAATGTAAATCAATATGGAGGCATGAGAAAGCATAGGATTTTTTTTAATGAATAATTGTGATGGCACAAAACAGTACATATTATATATATATATATATATATATATATATATATATATAAAGAAAAGGCAACACCATAACAAAGGATTCAAAATCAAAATTATGTCAGTAGACAATGACATTAACTACTAGTAATGTAGCTTATGAAAACCAAAGAAATCCACCGATTACCATTTTCTCATCCAAAAAAGGGTGAAGGTCATCAACGACATACACAGATTTGCCATGTGATAAACTCATAAATAGGTATGACTGTTCTTATATATTAATTTAGCTACTGCCAGGCATTTTTTTATTTTTTTATTGAAGAAACTTATCTTAATGCTTAAATGTTCATCTTGGTCCTTATAAAATGGCAATAAGTTTTAACTTTTTTTTTTTTTTTTTATCTGGCAGCAGATAACCTTGTCAAAGTCTTAAAACACTTGGTATTGAAGTGGTTAAGAGTTAAAGCCGGACTCAATTACTTTTAAAATAATGGTAATCATTTTTACATAATTTTTTTGGCTGGTGTTTTAATAACTACCACTTTCCAAAAATCTCAGAATATCAAGACCACTGTATGGGTTGGTACAGCATGGAATCTAAAGTCAAAAATGTGATGCCTTCCTGTTATTCCCAAAAGAATTCCAGTTCTTGGCATGAGAAATGGTAGTACCACAGTTATATATAATTTATGTGTAAAGGGTCCAATGGGCTGAAAATTTCTTAACACCAATTAGTATGATCAAATACAAAGAGCAACTATTTTTCAAACTTTGAACATCTGGCAGGAATGTTAGGGTAGCAAATGAGGTCTTACGGGTACCCAGGATCAATCTTTAATTCATAGATATGGCAGTTATAAAGAGCCTGTAGTTCTTAGTGCACTGCACTAAGGAGATACTGTACTGGAAATGTCGTAGTACATCCATCCCCTGACCATCATCAATTTCTTTTTAAAGCAAATTCATTATCAACTTTGAAATTTTTCAGTGAGAAGATTCCACATCAAGTATGATTCTATGGCCCTACATAAAAACCACACCACTATTACTACCCATGCTCCCTTCAAGGGAAAAAAATTGGTCAGCAAATATTCACACACACTAACCACATAAATTTTCACATACACCGGCAAGATGTTTTCATTATTAACAAAATAGTTTCATTCATACATAAACACTCCAATTATGCTCATAATTCCTCATTGCATAGGTGAATTAATATTCTAGTATTTACAACATCAGTTCTCAAGCTTTACTTATTCTTTTACCTTTCACTTCATAAATGTAATAGCTGTCTTATATATAGCAACCATGGCAATATTTATTTTAGTGACTATTTCATAAATTCCATGTGAGGCACTACAGGAGGATGGGAAAATAATGGAAGCGAAGTGTACTCGTCCCCAACATCAACCTGAAGTAAAGAAAAGAACAGTTAATACTCTTTATTACAACTATAAACTTTACAACAAACAAAGTGAAGCAACAGCAAAATTAAATTTATGTTTCAATGAATTACTTTTTCAAAATGAGTGAGTGCACCATGTCTTTGCAATTACCAAATCATCATTTACTTTACTTACACTCATAATATTCCATATTTAATGACTTAACCATTTCAATGGGACACCTACCTTTGAACTCCCAAACACTCAAGGTACTTCCTCAGGAGTACTTAAGTGGATGACTTTTTCAGGATTAAGTCAAGACATATAACATCTCAGAATTCAAATTTATCGAAATAAACATCATGTGAGGACGGAGCCTTTATTTGTACAACGTTTCGCTTGTTACACTTTTTTCAAGCTGTAACAAGCTTGTCTGCAACTGCCACTTTCATACAGAATTCAGCTTAATGAATAATATGTTTCCCATGGACTCTCAATGCTCTGGGTAAAATTTATCCCTTAGCAGATTCTTATCTGCTCATGTCCACATGCTAGTACCTGTGTAAATCCAAACTCTTGCCCCTCCTATCTCAGCACCTCATGGTTGAAGGGTAATCCCTTTTGTATTATTGCCTCCTTTATACTCCTCCTTTGAGGTGGTGGGGGTAAACCAGCTGAGGATGCCATGCCCTGCTGTGGATGTGCTGTGTCTTGCTGCATTGTTTCAGATCCAGTGTGAAGGATGGTGGGAGGGGGGGTTCCTTTCATCCACAAGGAGTGAGGCAAATGGGTGTTTGATGGGTGTGGGATGAGTGGAGAGTGGGTTGCATGCCCTGGCTGTCTACTTTCCTTATATGGAAGAAAAAAGCCTTCTGGAATAGAAATAGCTATCTATTCAATACCTTTTCCATGATCAAACTGTGGACCAATCTTGTGGTTATTATACCTGTGGGCTGAGAAAACAGATTGACTGATTGACCACTTCTATGACTTTACTTCTTCCTTTTCCGATCCATCTGTTGGTGTGTGTATGTGAAGACAGAGAAGAATACCACCACCATGTTCCCACACATGTGGGACTAATGATGGATACCTGCTTGTGGTGGTCTTGTAAGATGGACATTGGAGCTGACCATTTTTAAAACTCATCAGCCCCCTCACCTTCATTAGGTGCAGCCATTGGGGGCTGATGCTCAGTCTCCTGACTTGGGTCAAGAACTCTCTCAACTTTTACTGTATTTCTTACACCTTTTCCTACATGGAGAGCGGACAACCAACAACCATTGCCCTCCTGATGCTACTTTCAGTTGGTGACATGAAGAAAGTCCCATAGCGATACACCAAAAACAACAGTCCAAAATTTCTTCCCAGAGAGATCTGTGGAAGGTTCTGAGGACCATTGCCAACCAATGCATGGCTACAGTTTTCCAGTCATTAAACTTGAGGCAAAATTGTTTATCATTTCCATGTATTTACCTAATTGTAATATACAAGAAAGAAGCAACACTCATTGGGTCCCATCTCCTATTCTCCAATTTATCATACATACATACATACATACATATACCAAGGCTTTTTCCCCCTTCCAAGGGAGGTAGCCAAAAAGGGAAAGGCATAAAAACACTCCCACCCATTTCATCCCTAAATACACTCCACACCCCTCCCACCCCTTCCTCTCATCTGAGCACCTCCATACCTAGTCTTAAATTCACGTATAGCAACAACTTTATTTATATACTCAATTTCCAATTATCACATTTAGATTTGAATTTGTGTATTCATCCAACTTTAGCTATATCACCTTCTAAGCTATTCCAAGTACATCTCTGTTGCCACTGATGGACCAAGAAATAATTGCAATCTTCAAGAGCTACTACATGAAGCATGCACTATGTCAAGTTATTGTAGTAATTGACCTGAATGAGTCTATCACAGTCCATGACTTCTGGAAAGGATATGACATCTACAAAGCAGTAATGAACATATCAGCTACATGGAATGAGATTCAGAGCATGACTATGAATGATGTATAGAAACAGCTATGCCCACAATTTGTGCAGGACTTCAAGGGTTTTGACGAGGCTACCAACAAAAAATCCTTGGGGACATTGAGCAGTGAGCTGCAGATGGATTTAAATAAGGAAGATTTCATAAAAATATTTGAGAAAGATAAGGAGCCCCTGACAATAGAAGAGTTGATGGAACTCATGAGCAACAAAATGAAGAACAAGAACCAGACCCTAAGCCTCGTCACTTTACCATCAAGAAAATGTAAGAGGCATTTGCAGACATGGATGAGTGTCTTGCTTTATTTGAAGAGATGGATCCAAATGCTCAATCCTTTTCTTAGGTTATGGGGGCTTGTCACGAAATTGTTGCTCCTTATAACCTTAATCTTGAAGAGGATGAGCAAAAGATTTCAAGGCACTATTGATAAGTTCCTGAAACAAGTCCCTGTACAACATAATTTGTCTGCTGACAATTTGTCTCCTGACGATCCTCATCCATCAGCTTCTGTGATGTAACATCCTCTTACACCAGTCCCAGCAAGCAGCATCCTCATGCATCAAGTGAATTTAAAATTGGTTTTTACTTGCTTTTATTTTATTCTGAATACTATTACAAATGTATGTGTATCTGCATAATTCTGTTGCTAAGATTAAGCGATCTCATGGGTGCTGTGTCAGATGATGCATGTTTTGGTATGAGAAAGAGAGTGAGAGCCAAGCTAGGAATAGTGTTTGTGCGAGCATCAGGATTCACACATGTGCGCTGGTTGAGTTGTGGCAGCGTCTGCTTGTGCCCTGTATTCTATGCCATTGATAACTATTCTGCACCATTGCTAACTGTGCAATGTAAAGTGCCTTAGTAAAGTAAGAAAAAACTGTACCGGTGTCTTTGTATGAGGCTTGCTCTTCTGACACGTGAGTCATGGTGTGTTTGAGCATGAAGCACCTCCCACCAGTTCTGCCCACAGTGGGGAATGCTTATTTGTAGTTTTTAGTGTGGTTATTTTGACTTAAGTTGCAACCTGTGGAACCAATAAATGATATAGGGTGAGGTATACCTGTATATTGAAAGAAGAAATCTCTTGATTTGAGATAAGAGTGTTTTAAGAGGTCATGAGAACAAATCAAAAAAGACTACTTGTCCAAAGGAAGTGAAAACACAGTTTTCCATATACATACAAACATACATATACCAATGGCCATTTCCCCTGATAAATTCCACTCCCACCCATTCCATCCCTAACATACTCCACTCCCACCCACCCCTCTCCCTCTTATCTTGGCTCCTCCTGGATGATGGGTCATCATTGCATATCAGACACTGACCTGGGTCAGAAGGAATGTAGCAAGACACAGCACATCCACGGCAAGGCTGCTTCATTTCATCGGTGACCCCCACCTCTCAATCACCCCATGCAGAAAAAGAGAAGAAGGGGAGAAATCCCTTCAGGCTGCATAAAAATATCATTCACACACTCCCTTACTTCCCCATCCCCCACCCACTCCTTTCCATGCATCACAGCATCACCCATACACAACCATTCTCCACTCACCCCTATCTTCTGTCTTCTCCCTTCCTTCCTCAACAGACATCCCCCTCTTTCCCAATGCCCATTTTACCCAATCCATCCATCTCATTCTTGGTTGCCCCCTCATGTTCACTCCTTCCACCTCTTTTACTAATCTTTCTTCACTCATTCTTTCCATGTGTCCAAACCATCCCAATACTCTTTCATCCACCCTATCTCCCAGCTCCCTTTCCACTCCTGCGGTCCTCCTGGCCTCCTTGTTTCTCACTCAATCCAGCCTAATAACCCAATGACCAATAGATAAGACTCACCTTGACAAAAGTATGGTCGAGGAGTTCAGCAGAAGATGCCCTGGAACCTGGATCATGAACAAAACAACGTCCAAGGAAGTCATAACCTTCTTCTGATAGTGTTTCGGGTATACTTGGGGACTGACCCATACCAACCCTGAACATAATCTGAGCACTGTTGTCATACTCAGGCCATGGACGCTGCATTATAACAAAAGAATAATTCTTGTATTAGGAAACAAGCAACAGTAAGAGTGATTTTCATTTCTATAATACATGAAGAAAATATATTTCAGCTCTTTTTATCTTACTTTGAAGATTACTATGTCAATGCAATATAAAATATAATGAAAAAAAAATCCAGAACAGTGAAGTAAATTTAACCTATTTCTCAAAGTATGCCATATACATTTTATACACACACACACACACACACACACACATATATGAACAAAGATTGGATAAATTACATCTGTCAACACTGAGCAGAGAAGAGAAAGAGGTGATTTGCTGACTATCTACAGAATTATGAAAGGGATGGAAGTTCTTGATAGAGATGACTTATTAAAATAAGAGGACACAAGATGAAGCTAAAGAAGGGCAGTTACAGAAGAGATTTGAAAAAGAATAGCTTCCTACACAGAGTGATTGATGTCTGGAACAAACTAAACGGGGAAACAGTGAGTGCCAAAACTATACAAGATTTTACGAAATACTGGATGGGGAGAGATACAAAAGTGGGTCACTATGAGCATAGCTCTCATCCCATAAAATACAACTAAGTAAAATATACACACTCATATATATATATATATATATATATTATATATACATATACATATATTATATAAATATATATATATATATATAATAATGTATATAAATATATATATATATATATATGTATATATATATATATATATACACACAAATACTACTAGATATGACCATTGAATACACAATGACTCAATGGGTAAAGGAAAATACCAACTAGGTAAGTACATACCTTTCCTGTTGCCATTTCAATGACAACACAGCCAAGAGACCATATATCAGCTGCTCTTCCATGTCCTTCACTGGAACGGAAGATTTCTGGAGCCATATATGCTGTAACCATATGAAAAGGACTAATTAAGTTATTCTCTGCATTTTCATGAAATCTTCAACATCCCTTTAAAAACTAAAAAAATTACAAGTTCCACAAATTTTACAATCAATGCTTTACATTTGTTTTGTTTTTCTACAGAGTACATAAGCTTACCATGTGTTCCTACAATGCCAGAGAATTCACCAACTTCAGTTTGAAAACCCCTGATCCGAACAGAGCAACCAAAGTCTCCCAGCTTTAATATATTTCCTTCCTGGGTGAGGAAAATGTTTGCCCCTACAAAATAAAAGAATTAAATGCATAAATAAATACATATACATACCAGAGGGCCTTTCCCTTCTTGTAAGGAAAGGGGTGGCTAAATCAAAGTACACACATACCCTATACTCATCAAAACTCATTGTTCTTCCCATATTTGTACCTTGTGGATGAAGGGTTGTCACTATCTTCCATCACATTGATCAAGTCAAATACAAAACAGCATAGCACAGCACTTCCATAGCAGGGTCCAACAATCAGAGCTGGTTTATCACCACTGCTTCATTATAGTTAAGCCCCCTCCTCATTCACCCAAAAAATAATTATAGAGCAAGCAAAAACATCACTTCAGACTATCACACATTCATCCATCCATTCTCTCTTTACTGCTTGACAGGCATTCTTCATACATTCTATGCCACCTTTAACTTGTCCATCCTCTTCATTCTTGGCCTTTCTCTCAAATTACTCCATTCAAATCTGTTTTCTGCACTCTTGTTTGCCAGTCTCTCCTCATTCTTTCTATATGCTCAAACCACAAAAATACTTATTAATCTACCCCATTCAACTGTTCTCTTTCCACCCTCATTCTCTGCCTCACCTCCATATTTCTCCCTTTACCTATAATCATAACATCCACCATACTTCTCAAATAACTTCAGTCTCTTCTTTTCTGTCTCCCTTAAAATCCAAATCTGCTCCATACAGCCCCAAGGATACAATCACTTCTTCATACATTTTTTTCTTTCCATTCAACCCCTGATACCTATTTCTCATAACACTTCTCACTCCACCTGACATTTCCTGGCCTCCAATATACTATAATTCACCTCCACACCCATTCATGTTATTATCATATGCAATTCTCCATTTCCTTCAGTTTCTTACCCTTGAAACTCTATGTCCAGTCCATCAAAATCATTATTCCATGTACTCTAATCCGTCTCCTATCCAACTCAAATCACCAACTGTTAATAATGTAAACTGCAGCCACATAATGCCACACTTGTTCTGGAACATGAGTTATGACTGAATATATATATATATATATATATATATATATATATATATATATATATATATATATATATATAAATATATATATATATATATATAGATTGAGAGAGAGAGAGAGAGAGAGAGAGAGAGAGAGATAGAGACATATATATATATATATATATATATATATATATATATATATATATATATATATATATATGCAACTGCACAATTTATTACCTTTGCATCCGAACACTTCTTTTTAGGATGTTGTTCTTTTGTGGTAGTAATAAAATATATATTATATATTATAGTAATAAAATATATACTATATATTTGTCAATATATAAAATTCTTGTAGAACTATAGCTCCCAGAAAACCAGGATAAGCAAATGGAATGGGCCACAAATCACTCATGGAAGAGATATTGTGATGTTGATCAGGGACAACTACAAGAGGGCAATGTAACTGTTATGTTGTCTGTGTAGGATGAGATTTGCAGGGAATAGGGCTGAGCCCTGAGGCACTCCTTTCCTAAAGTTTCTGATGTGTGATGATTGGTCATTATATGACATAGAGGTATTTCTACTTGCCAAATAATTGGCCTGCCACCTTTTGGTATTCTGTGAATATCTGCGTTGTATATTTTATTTGCAAGATTGTGTCAGAGGATGGCATCAAAAGCTTTACGTGTGTCTAGTGTTATAAGAAGTGTTGTGTGCGGGGGGCCTATCTGAACTGATGGCACTGAAAGCTCTATGTAAGATCTGTCTGAAGAGTATTTGTCAAATTTAGTGGTCTAAACCTGTGTTGTGATTTATAAACAGGGATATGTGGTGTATGAGGCATTCTAAGACTTAGGAGGGGGTGCAGAGAAGTAAGATTGGACGTTGTGATGCTGGAACTGGGTTTGGAGATTCTGATGATTTGACCATATTTCAGATGTTGAGTATGTTATGTGAATAGCTGTAGTTTGCAATGTTGGTGATTGGATGTATACCATTTGGTCTGAGGTGTTTTGGGAGACCTACAAACATACTGAATCCAAATATGATTTAAGAATTTTCCTAGTATCCACAGTTTGTATGCCATTTCTTGTCATTGTTGTGAATATATCTCTAATATATTCTTAAGCCTGGGAACTTTATCAAATTCCTTGTTTATACCTATATCTACCAAAAAACATTCTTTCTAGTAGAGTTATTTTGCTGGATTGCTGCAACACTTATTGGATCATGTATATGAATAAAGTGTTGAAATATTGGCCCTCTTTGAATCCATGTTGGTTTGAAATGTGTAGTTTATTTGTGTTCCTTTCTGTGACAAATATTTCCATCAGCATGGATATGGTGGATAATAATCTGAAGGATGTAGTTTTCAGATGGTCTGTTTGGTTTTAATGTGGTTATTATGTGAACTCTTTTCTAGATAGTTGGTATTTCATTGTACAATCAGGTGGAGTTTAAAGATATCAGTTAAGGCTTTTACTGTTTTTGTGCTAAGTTGTTTTAGAAGTACATTTGTGATCTTATTTGGGCCTTCAGCATAGAGGTTTTCCAATTTCTCTCTTACCCCTTCTACATCTTTGCTGGTGAAGGGTGGGAGTATGTGTCTTTCTATTATGTTTTTATGTTAGTGAGTTTTTGGGTGCATGTGTTGTTGTGTGATGGCTGCAGCTCCAATTCATTATATTCTGGTTTGTGTTGAAGAGGGTAGTGCATGTGAGGTAGAACAGAGTACCATGCTCTGTCTAGTTCTAGTAGGATGTGTGGGAGTACAGGCACCAGGGTACTGACTTCCTAATGTGAAAAAAAACAGGAATAATGGAGGGGGAAATAGTTATAGAGATGTGGTAGTGCAAATAGTTTCTGGACCTGATCCAGAAACCAAGTACCATCACCTTGAGGCTGCAACTCTTGAGTCAAATAAAAATTGGTTGTACTCTACTGATCAGGGCTCCAGCAGAATGTCCTATTTCGGGTGTAGTACAGCAGCCCCACAAGAGGAAATAAATTATGGAATCTAAATTAGCTAATTACAACCTGTACTCACCTTTTATGTCTCTATGCAGGATACCATGATCATGTAAGCAGTTGATACCTTCCAGCAGTTGCCTAGTGTATTTCCTAACTATGACCTCAGGCAGTCCTGTTTCAGTGCTCTGGGCAAGCTCTTCTAAGGTTCCTTCATCACAGTACTCCATGAATATCAACATTTCTTCCTGTAAATAGTTATGAGTCATGTAACTTGCACAGGATGCAATACACAAAATATAATTTGAAGCCCATTTATATCCTTCACAATCTCATAAGAAAAGAGTTATTTACTGGGTGTATCTCTGTTCCATAGTATTTTACTAAGTGAGGATGAGAGACTCCCTCAATGATATCCATCTCATCAGCAAATTTTCTGAAGGACTGGTTGGGTTGCATCTGCTGAATCACTTTGAGAGCCATTAAATCCCCACTATTGTTGTTGATAGCAGTATACACTTTGCCATACCGACCAGCACCTGTAGATTATGTCTCATGTAGTTTTATGGCATGAAATACAAACACTACTACTATTACTACTATTACTATTATAATAATAATAACAGTAGACAATTTATCAGATTCCATACTCGGGATGTGAAAAATCCTACATTGGGGAAACATCACGCAATCTTAAAAACCCGGATCTGAGGACACCAATACGATATCCACCATGATGCCACCACCAATGCATGTGTTGCACATAGGAACAGTAGCAAACGCCTGATGGACTGATAGAATGCAGAACTTCTGGTACATAAGCCCAACAAGATCCATAGAATATGTTTGGAAACAACCATCATACAAGGAACCAACACAATTTAACAAATTAGGGACATATTCATTATCTCACCCCACCTAATTCCTATACTCATTGTCAACAAAAATTTAAGGTATCACTAGTTTCCTTCCAAAACCTCCCTTTTTCCTATCAAGGTCCTCCACCCTCAGTAGACAATTGCTCACCCTTCTTATTTTTTTCTTCCTTTCGTTCCTTGGTTGTGAGCTAATGTCCTTCACCCAGCCAACTGTTCCATCTTAACCTTTCCTGTTCCCAGACATTTGGTCCACCTTTTCTTTAACCTTTCCTAGAATTCAGTGATCCCCCTCCCTCCCTCCCTCTGTTCCTCTTATTTAATCTCAGTCATGTGTATTACAACTATGTACTTGAAAAGGTTGTAACAAGCAAAACGTTGTACAGACGCTCCTCTACTTCGTTCATTCGTTTTACGTTTTTTTTCGATTTTACGTTTGAACTGAAAAAAAAAATTGAATTTTTTAGTTTAGCGCGCTCTCCATAGTACGAGACGTTCAAACGATACTTACGCATGACGCTGCGTCCATTGTTTACATAGCACAAACGACAGACTGAACGTGCCTTGCCTCCTCCCCCTCCTCCTTCTCCTCCACCATCTCACTTTATGTTGCTTGAATTTAATTTATTTGAAATTAATGTTATTATTTTACAATGTTATGTTTATAATTAATTATTTATGGGTGTTTTATAAGATACGGTAATAGAATTTATGGATGTATAGTACAGTATGAACGGTCATACATTACTGGAACGTACAGTAACAACTTACGTTTATTTTCACGTTACGTTCGGCCGTTCGGAACGTAACTAAAACGTAAGTTGAGGAGCGTCTGTACTAATAAAGGCTCTGTCCTCACATGGTGTTTATTTTGATAGATTTGTCGGCAACTGCCACTTTCATACAAATATTAACAAAGAGTGTGTGGAAAGTAGTGGTGGATGGAGTGAAGTTAAGGGAAAGCCCGAGAATGAGATTGATGGATAGGGTGAAACGAGCTTTGAATAAAAGGAAAACATCTCTTGAACAAGGAAGGGAGAAGACAAAAAATAGGTGTAAATGGAGAATGGATGCGACATGAAAGGTTTTCTCCTTGTCTTATCTATTTTTGCATGAGGGGACATGGAAGATCACCATGTAAATGTAGTGGCTGGCCCTGCTGTGGATGTACTATGTCTTGCTGCATTGCTTATAACCCAGGCAGTGGACGGGAGACTTGGATGACCCATCATCCACGAGGAGCTAAGACGAAAGGGAAACGAATGGGAGTAGCATGGATGGGGGTGGGTGCATGCCTTGGCTGGTTATGGGCAGCTAGTATATTCAAAATAATGGAGCATGAACGCCAAAGCATTAATCGAGATAGTTCTTCACCCTATGATGTCTGTAAACTTTTCCCTCAGTTAAATGAAATCATCTGGTGACAGCTAGAATAATTGCAGAGATCAAGTCTAGATGCCAAAGGGCTGAGTTTAGTATTTACATATATGTTAACCCACCTCATTGCTATCAGAACACTATTTATTTTGTTTTAGCTAATTTTTTTTTTTTTTTTTTTTTTTTTTTTTTTTTTGGTGGCGGCTAAAGGCTGACTGGACTGCAGCCATGCAAAGTGTCCCCCCAATACTAAGCACTCCACTAATGGACCAGCCCCAGTTCCTGAAGTCATCCACAGTCTCAATATGCCCTTAAACATGATTAAAAAATAGAGGGGGGGGGGGGGTTGCAGCAGCCCTATACCCCATCAATTGAAAAGGTTCGCTTTGCTCGCCACCAACACTTTATAAGATATCATGCAAACTTGATCTCCCGCAAGGTTTTCTTCAGCTTGGGGAATGAGATACAGCAAAGGATTATTTAATCCTTTTCTGGCTCCGGGATTTGTGTACGAAACATCACACTGCCCTTCATTCACTCCAGAGAGCAACACAAAATCTATTTTCAGAGAATTATGGACTGGATAGGTGGCCATGGTTGGTTTGTTGGAGGCTACGGATTTCCTGCAAGAGAGAACAGGAGCAACTGATTTATTGGCTTGCATATTTATTAATCAACCATCTGTGCATTTCATTTGTACATTTATCACACCTGTCGCCTAGCAATTTTATTCAGCTGAAGGACTCTTACAAGGTTAAGAAATCACTGTTAGAGTTTACATGCAAACAAGTTTATAAAACTGCAGTCTCGTCTACCATCCGACGAACACATGTCTGACAAAAGTTCTTGTAACAAGGTTCCCGGCACGTTGGCCAATTCAATTGCACCAAGGCGGGGCGTGCCCGGCCTTGGGTTAAGCGGGCAAGATTCGCTGAGTTTGCTTCTTTGCTCGATGGCAAACTACCTAAATCAGTGATTTCCACATAAGGGGCAATCAATTACCCTACTAAAGGTAACTTCGAATTTACGCTCCTAAAATGCATAACCTATTTTTTAAACACAGAATGAGTAACTGTTATTACTGTATTGCAATAACTATCTACAAAATCATAAAGGCAATTGAACTATGGGTATCATATATCAACTTATAAAAACGTAGAATATTCAGCTCGGTGCTTTGGATGCGTTTGGAAAAACTGGGGGTTGTGGTTACAAGTAATTGGGACCTAGATCCCAAGTTGATACACCAACAGCATACATGTTAAAAGCGAACTACATGTGATGTGTGATTCTAAGTAATGTGGTCCAATTCCCCCACAATCCAGGAGCAACTCATATCTTCTAACGGTTCTAACCATTCTTCGCGATGAAACCCATTACAAACTTAATTCTGGCTAATACTAGAATATTAATATATCAAATGAAAAGAGAGACTTGAGGTCTCGATCGATAAATTTCCTATTTTATTCAGTCTGTTCTTTCAGTTAAGTATAAAAGCCTACCACTAACCAGAATAAAATATGTACTATCGCCAGCGCTTATCTGGTAGATCAGTTACGCCCTCTCAGGCCGGGGAAAGGTAGCCTAAACAAGGTAATTGAAGCCCGCAATGGCTGTCCTCGGTTTTAAGATCGTTCATTTGTTATGCAGAATTACAATCCAACTTGTTCAATGTGTGAAGACTCACATATTACCCCCCTGCAGTAACTACAATAATAAATTATGATGTATTGTTACATGAATAATACATTAAATGCATCCAATTGAATTGTTCATTGTTCAAAATATTGGTAAGTGAACTAAACGATGAAATAAATACATATAATATTAGAATATATTCAGAAATTAGTTTTATTTTTTTAGCAAGTTCGAAGTTTTCGTCTCATAAAAACCAGGGTTACGAAAACTAAACATTGTATAACATTTAAGCGAACAGAAGTAACTTCATTATTCATGATACAAGTAAGTAATAAATATGTATACTATAGTTGTTACCACCTCATTTCTGAAAATTACCTCGCCAAGCCTAGTAACGTCCACAGGAGCGGGTAAGTTGGGCTCCGCGGTGAGCACATGTGTAGATGGCATTAAAGGAAATTTCATTTATTTAATTTTAACGTTTGTTAGCTCAATAGGCGCCCATTTAATGTCAACACACAAGTTAATGAATGAGAAAGTGGGAGATAAGGGGAGGAGAGAGAGAGATGGGTGGGGTAGACTGACAGAGAAGGGACATGGCAGGCGGGAGAAAGACTGAGAGGGGGGAAAGAGAGAGGGAGATAAACACACACACAGATGGCGAGGGAGTGGGAGAAAAATATGACGGGTGAGAGGAAGAGACGTACGTACGTGCGTGCGTGCGTGCGTGCGTGTGTGTGTGTGTGTGAGAGAGAGATAGAGAGGAGGGGTAGAGAAAAACAGAAATATGGCGGGGAAAGCGTAGCATGAGAGACAGAAATGGCCAAGCCATTTTTTTTACAAACATGCCAGAAACTATCAAATATACGTCCCAGAATATCATTGCACTAACTCGCTCTTTATTATCTTGAGAATGTACTATGCACTCCTTCGATGAAAGATAGCAATGGAATATTGTTTATGGCTCTAAAATAAGAATATCTTAACTTCACCAACCTGCTTTCTCTATCTTTCCCCATCCTTTCTTTATCACCCTTTTCCCCCCACTTCCATTTCAACCTCCACAGCCCTCCTCCTCCTGCCGGCTCGTCTTTCTGATTCGATGATGACCTTACCATACCCTCTTTCCCGCCCAGCGTTCGTATGCAGTCTCCCAACATAGTAAGTAAAATTCACCTATAAATATTGCCACCAGCATTCTCTTCCTTATTTTGTTTCCTTTATACTAACCAAATGTATGCACTTTCTAATTCCTATGATTAACCTGCAATTCAACTCATAGAATATGTTTACGAGTGTTTTTTGGACGAAATCACCAATTTTGCCTATATCTAACATCCTGGACATTTGCCAAGCTAGTTAATACAAAACCCGGTCACCTTTCGTTCTAGAAACATAAGGGCTTATATCAAATGTGTTTGTAAGTACACCTAGAAAATCTGGCGTGTTTTAGTTATTTACTCGTCTGGTCGATTTAAAACTACAAAATAATGTTCCGATGCGACAACGGCTTAAATCGTTGACGGCAATGGACAAGATTTCATGTTGCCCCGAACTGAACTGTACCATTGCATCTATATGCATCTATATGGAAACAATATATTGTATCACATCCTTTGGATTTGTAGTCTTTCTTATCTTGTTCCCATGTCCTCTTAAAGCCCCAACATTCTTAATCAAGAGATCTCTTCTGTCAATGCAATTATATATATAAAAAAGTTAATCCGTCACGCCACTGTCAGCAGCCGTGATGCTAAAAGACTCCCTAATGTTTGCTGGCGTGAAAAAGAGCGCAACAAAGTGCAGCCATTCGAATCTAAGGAAACCTAAGCCTAGGTTTCCCGCGAAAAAACGGCATTTACCCTCTCCTTAAATTGTACGAACTTGGCGGTATGCATTCTTTTCATGTGCTGTTTGAGATTGTTCAGACTTGACAAGTGCCCCAATTGACTTGGGTAGGCACACCTTACAGCTGAAAAGCAACTTCTCTTCCTTAACAAAATAGTTCTCCAATTGGGTTTCGAAATAAGACAACACTTGGCAACATGCAAAAACGGCTGAAATTGGGATATTGCTGGAATAATAAAAGAAAATAATAGTAAATAAATAAATAAAATAATAACAAAAACCATATTGACGGTAAACTTTCACTTTCTATTTTGAATTTTGTGTGTATAAAGATCTACGATGAATATCGGCTGGATTAGTGTTTGCAACTCTTACTTTAACGGATGGAATCAGGCAGATTAATTGCATTTCTTTGTTTTGAATTTAAATATGTCATTTGAGTAACAACTTAAATCAGATAAAAAACTGGTCTCTGTCGGATAAAAAAAGGGGGAATATATAACAGCGGGGTACAAACTCAGTATCAGTCGGACAGAAAACGAAATTATTTAGGCACAAAAACGAAATCACTACATAGATCCCAATACTAGAAACGGCAAACGACTCGTATTTTCATTTGCTCAGAACTTTTCGGACATGGAAAGGGATCATATAATTATGTGCACAAACCCAAACAGCAATAAAACAAGTATGTAGTCGGGTAAAACTCCTACCGCCCCCTATTAGCATAGCAAAAAGGAAACGTGTCATGTGATCAGACTGATATATCTTTATACTCTTTTCGTTAATTAATTTTCCGTGACTTATCCATCGAAGCACATACCACTATATTCCAATCTGGAACGAGTCAAAATTTCAATAATTATTTTCAGTGTTCTCATCTTTATATTGAAATATGACTTACATTCTTCAGCAATTCTGTATCCCCTGTTCTATGAACCTCCGGCGACAAATCACAATTGATTGAAATCCCTAAATCATTCTAACTTCCTCTGCATTTGGTATTTCGTCTCCTATTTTACTATCATTATTATTATTACTATTATATTATTATTATTGTATTATTTATTATTATTTTCTTATCATTATTTATTATTATTAGTAATTATTATTATTATTAGCATTAGTACTAATATTATTATTTACTTTTTTCCTGTAGCACTTTCCAATCCTTTTTGTTTTCCGCTTCCTTCGTGATTTTAGAATCATCTGACGTCTGGACTGAGGAAATAACACGGTGATACGTATATGGGGAGGAGATGGGGAGGAGATGCGGAAGTGAGGGCGGTTGTGGCCTGCGGCTAACGTTTACTCACGAAGGTTCATCGGTTGTACCGATCACACTACCTTATGCGATCTGCAAACAAATATAAAGAGGATGAAGAGATGGAAGGTTAGATGACTCACGGGATCCGCCTTGGACATCGTTGTGGGTGGCAAGAGTTACACGAGGGGAAAGACGATCACGAGTGCTGCAAACTTTGTGGGACCGCGGTGCAACAGCCCACCATTACCCGCCATTCACCGCGGAGGGAGTGGCGCGGCACCTTACCATCTTCCTTTCCGAGGCATCCCTAAGCTTCTTGGGGGTACACCTTCTCCCTAGCGCCACCTGAGGTTGAAGGGTGCCCTCCCTTCCTGATCTTTTCTAGGCACCGTCACCCCTAACAGTGGCATCACGTGAACACCACCTGTTTCACATGTGAATTGTTCCGGTCCACCGCAAAATTGAGGTCCGGGCGGATGAGACCCCCGCAAACCTTTAAATGTATATGTATATTTACCTCGTTTACCTACTTGTAGGATACAAGAAACTAAAATCGTGGGATTCCATCTCTTGTTCTTGTTGTCTAGCTTAAAATTCGTCAATGGATTTAGTGTGTGCTACATAATCTCGGTCATTGGTTACCCTAGGAGCTGATGCATTCCAACGTGTTATTTTATTTTATTTTTTCAATCCTTCAGACGTATCTTTCATTTTGTTACATCGCCCTCGTGACATCCGTTCCGAACTTAAAGATCTCTGTCAGTTCTGTCAGCTTAATTATCTGACCATCGGGATCATGTCACTTTTCATCTTTCTTAATTGCAAGTTCGCCTCACCTCGTTTATCGGCAAGGCTTGGTTGCACATATAGCTCGATCTATGGGTAATGCTGGGACTTGTCAGAAATACATGGCTCGACGGGGCAGTGGTAGCGTTCGCAACCGCTACACCTGCGGCCCGAGTTCGATCCCCGCCCAGGGCTGAAATAATTTAAGTACCACTGCGCTGCGAGCCGTCACTTCAAGTCTCGTGTTATACGAGTTGTGTGTGTGTAAGGTCACAGCATTACCCGGTCATATACATGCTCGCTTTCATTCGGGAGGGTAGTAGCTGTCGATCACGAGTCCAACACATGATTCAAGTCCATGATGATAACACACGAGGTTCAGTGCTTGCACCAATGAGGTTTCTTGTCTATGTCAATGACGAATGACATGTTACCTAATGCAAAAATCACGAGAAAAGTGAAAAACGAAAACTGCAGAATATTGCAAAAAGATCTAGACTTTTCCATGGAACCAGGATTGGGAAATTAAATTCAACATAAAAATGTAAAATACTGGAAATGGGCAATTGTTGCGAAAGACAAATTTTAAACTATTCCTTGGCAAGTGCATCTATAACAAATGCAAGAGGAGAAAGAGCCGAGTGTGTTGATGGAAAAAAAAAAACCTAACAGACATCTCAGAAGTAATGTGGAGGGAGCCGTTCGAACTGTTGTTGTTGTTGTTGTCGTTCCCTAGACTGTCTGTCCGAGCAGTCCCGTCTCCCCAAGGAAGGCCACAGCCGAAACTGGGTTTTCCCACAAATCCTTTATAGAGTGTATGTTGTGTTGTTTGCGTGTAGATTACATTGGTTTTTCACTACATGAAGAAGTTAAAAATATAGTAATAATAATAACAATAATAATTAATAACAATAAAAACCCTGATCCATCCAAGAATGGAATATGCGTCCGTGGTATGGTCCCCACACAGAGTGAAGAATATAACCAAGATCAACAGAAACCTACTGCTTGACCAGACTGGGATTCGAGCTATGCTTAGCTTTGAGAATAATGACGAAGATCATGAAGACTGTGTTGAAGAAGAATGAAGTGATGGAGTAGGGCACGGATTACCTCGATGACATGGTAGTGGATGGTATACTGTTGTAACAGCGTCAAACGTAGTAGAAAACTTAGCTTAGTTTGGATTGGTCTCGAATGAACCGGAACCGATGGAAGGAGGACTTGAGTGGGACGGAAGCGGAGTCAGGCGAGGCAGCGACATCCCAGATGTAACGGACGAGATGTGCAAAAGAGAGCTCTTCTCGCTATGTAGCAAATTGGTCGGTTACTATCCGATCGCGGGTTGGCTCCGTGTGGCGTACAATTATATTAAAAAACAATCAGTATTGAAGGGTTGGGGATATAAGGTTGATGAGGAGACGCTCACAATGACACATGACGTAGTACGACGAGTGAGATACGACGTTCCAGTGAAAGGACAGTGGAGTTCACCACAACAAAACAGAGGTGTAATATGGTGCAATGCTAGCAGTATATCAACCGGTGTGGTCCTGGAAATAGGAGGCGTGGTGGCCGAAGATGGGGCGTGGCAGTGGAAAAAGGGTGATGCCATCACATTAACGTATCGAGTTGGATACGGTTGTTTTTTTCCCCCGTCTAACATTTCCCAATTCTAATAGCAAGTTTCCAAATTATTCGTCCTGTAGTTCTACGCCGTCCACATCCGATTACTCTTCCGCTGTCCCCATATTTGTAACAAATTTTTCACTTTTTGTTATTTTTTATCACTATATTACTTTCTTTTTCTCTGTTCTTAACTTTGTTCAGGTGTAATTTTCACATATTAGCACCGTAATGTTTATCATTTGACGAAACCCGTGTTGATCCCCCCTCCACTTTTTTAATTACACTTTGCGCTTTAGAGACATCTTCACTGATTAAGATTACTTACTTATAATTGCAGTGATCAAGAAAGGAACAACACATGTTGAGACCTGTCTCATACTCGTCAATTTAACATACAGTCTCAAATAAATCTACATTTATTACTCTTTATACCCTTAATTTCCATAATTAGTTTCATGAATTGCTCCAGCTTCCGCAATATCACCTTCTAAGCAATTCCAAGTGTTTACGCATCTGTGGAAAACTGCATTTCTTTACATCCTTTGGACATGTAGTCTTATTTTGTTCTCATGACCTATTAAGTCCCTCCTACCTTATTAAAAAAATATCTTCTATCATTGTAGTGTATCCCCTTTAGTAACCTAAATACTGCAATCATGTCACTTCTTTCTCTTCGATCGTTAAAACTGGTAGACCCATCGCTTTTCGTCTTGCCTCGTATGGTTCATCTGCCAGACTGGGGACCAGTTAGATTGCTACCCTTTGTATCTCTCGACCTCCTCGAGATCGAGGGTCGATCTTCTCCCGATCCTTCACTCTGTGTGGGGACCGGGAGCCCAGTACCACTGGCCAGGGGGTAAATTCTAAAACTGCATGGGATATGCCAATTGCCCAGTCAAAGGAAGGTTGTGGAGGACCAGCATAAACCGTCATAGTGAGAAATGAAGAGAGGTAGCTATAGTTTGTGTAAGTGCTTCAAATTAAATACGTTACAAGAGCAAGTGCCTTTGGTTAGGCTCCAGGTAGGCGATTTTACCCGGTCAAAGGGGCGTTATGGAATAGTTCAAAGAACGATTGCAGCACTACCGTCGCAAGAATAAATCACATTATGGGTGGAGTGGTGATGGATGGACAGGATTCCATCATGCATTATTAAAAAAAAATGTGGACGTTCATTTGGTAAATATAAATATTTTAATGACATCGTCTGGGTGTGTATTTTTAATGTTGTTTCGCCAATAAGAAATTCCAACACATGGACGTGATATATATGGTTATGAGTTATACGAAGTACGTTCCGTTGGTTCTGACCGTTATATCAACTGGCTCCATTACTCGTGCGCAGAAATAAAACAAAGCCAAAAATCAAAATAATGATATTGTACAAGGTGTAAACAAATATTTTTTTTCAGTATTATATCTTATAACTATTGCTATTTTTTCTTTACTTGTAATACTTTGTTGTAACTTGTATTACTGTAAATTATTTTATTTACTGCCCGGTAAATAAAAATTGCCTTATTTCTTGGTAGTGCCCGCTCTGTAAGCAAGAGCTTATAAATCGGATATCCGATCTTTAATTAAATACAAATATATCGGGTACCCGATCTATGAGCGCTTGATAAATAAATAAATAAATAAATAAATAAAATACATCGAGTCGAGAGGAACCACTATGCCTGGTTCAACATGGTCCCCAGGCGTACCGATTCAAAATGCAGTTAAAATCTAGAATTTTTTGAGACATCTCTATGGGCTAGCACTGAACTCTATAATGATTACCGTAGAAATTAATTTCCAATCAAAAAGACCTCCACTAATCCTCCTGTCTTTCCTTTACTGTTTCGGCGTCATACTGCCCCAAAGGAGAAAAACGCTGATTATCGGTGACTATAAATCAGTATCTCAATATATAATTCTACTCCTGCTACCCGTCTCCACCCACTCTCAACCAACTTCTCCGTCTGACCCATTCCCCCATATGTATTCGCGCCCACCCTGTGCTCGGGTGTGGAGGAGGAGGAGGGAACGAAGAAGCGTGTTCCCATCAGTGCGTGTCAGAGCGCAGTCCACTGCGGGACACGGGTAAAGTATAGTGGCTTTTACCATTTCATCATAACCCCTTTCTCATGTCCAGCGCATGCGTTGTCATCGACCATTTTCCGAAACTGCACAAGGGTGTATGCGTGCATACATGTGTAAAGTGTATAATCTAGTGTTCAAAACACACGACCACTAGAAGCCTATGGTGTTTGTTCATATATACCCATGTACTAAAAAGTAAATGTTTTTACACTAGTACACAACGGTGAATTGATCTATGGCAAAACATAGGAATAGGAAAAATCATAAATGAACCTTGGTATCCCTGCTAAATTGAACCACTACTGTCATTATATTGCGCGCGCGAACGCACGCACGCACACACACACACGGCTCGACGGCGCAGAGGTAACGTTCCCAACTGCTAACCCAGCGGTCCGAGCTCGAATCCCGCCCAGGGCTGAAATAATTTCAGTATCGCTGCGTTACGAGCCGTTACTCCAACTCTCGTGGGCGGGGAGTTGGGTGTGTGTGTGGTCACAGCATTGCCCATAGATCGGTCATACATGAGCTCTGAGCTCTTATCCGGGAGGATAGTAGCTGTCGATCACGAGTCCAACACGTGATCCAAGACCATGGTGAATTACACACACACACAACAAAAATGTGAAAAATATAGTTTTCCATATAGATGTATAAATATGCGGAATAGCTTAAAAGGTTAGCCCAAGCTCAAACAATACACGAGTTCAAATGTAAATATAATTGGAAATCAAAGATATAGAATAAGTTGGACCCATACATGAATTTGAGTCTAGGGATGTTAAAAAGTTAGAGAATAGGAGACAGGACTGAATGAGTATTGCTCCTTTCCTGTATACTACAATCAGGTTAATACATCCAGTGAAAACATATATGCCAATAATAGCACAGCATCCACTAGGACCATGGGTGTTGGATATGTGAGATTTATCAATGATATGTCTATGAGCACCAGACCTAGTTTGGAAGTACAAGTGACTATCAACACTGGTCAAATCCAACAGCTAAGACCATGACATCTGTATCAAGACTCACTACAATATCATACTGATAATGAGGTGAAGCATGCTTAGAAAGCAGATGCTGCTTTGTATTTGCCACTTCACGATCAAAACTTAGATCACTAACTTCAGCTACACATATAGAGAACAAATAATTCTGACAGTCGTCCCCGGATTTGAACCAAGAATTGCGAGAACACAAAACCAATGCTCTACCGACTGAGCTAACAGGCCTATAGCTCAGGCCCATTAGCTCAGTCGGTAGAGTGTTGTATTTATGTTCTCGCAAGTCTCGGTTCAAATCCGGGGACAAATGTTGGAATTATTTGATTGACATCACCATCACTGGTGATTCTATTCACATATAGAGATATCAGGAACTCAATCAGTACCTCTGTGCTTTCCACTTGACAAAAACTTTTTAATTGTTTAGGCACCTTTAGATCAGGTCTTGTGTCTTGATACATCTGAATTCCCTTTGAGGCTCTTCCATCCCACTCAACATGAGAATGAAAATATATATAGCAATGACTGATGATATTGTAAGTCCTAATGAGAAACTCTGAATTAGCCTGAAAATGTAGTTTTAAATCTGACCCAGGGCGGTGGGCAGGGTGCAGGGATGACCCGTCATCCAGGAGGTGCTCAGATGAGAGGAAGGGTGGGAGGGGTGTGGAGTGTATTTAGGGATGAAATGGGTGGGAGTGTTTTTATGCCTTTCCCTTTTTGGCTACCTCCCTTGGAAGGGGGAAAAAGCCTTGGTATATGTATATACATTGTATTTACTTTAAATGACTTAAAAAGTGAATATATATTTGCTAGGTTAATGTGTGTAGTCATCTGAATGATCAGTTGAAAGAATCTCTGCACCTTTCATTCAGAAATTATCATTTGGGTATATTTTTTAATGAATTATAAAATCTATGTAAATAATTGAAATGTATACATGTAAATAATATGATTGTAAACACAATTGATACAAATTACACAGTATAGTCTAAGTAATTTTTTCATATTAATTTCCTTATTTTGACTTATTTCTTAATTGACCTTGTGAATAGAAAATAAGATTTATATGCAGAAGTAAAAAAAAATGAATAAAATTATATAATTTTACTGCTTTAAATGAGATTTCCTCATTTTCTTGATTTCTCTGACTATGCTAGATAGGAAAAGTGAGCCCCTGATGTATTGGAGTTGGGGGAATTTTTGTCAATTTTGGTGATAGATTTTGGTTAGATAGTCAAGTAAGTTTAACCAGGATATTGATACATTGCCTCATCCTATAGGCATGAAATACACTCGGAGTGGCCAGATTTGTTTTATTATTGAAGAAAAGCTTAACATACGCAAGGCATAACCACCTAGCAGCTACTGTATGAACTAATACCTCCAATTGTAAATTTAATTAGCTGTAGCTAATTAAGTGCAAGTGAAAATGTAGGAAAATTGATGATTTAGCATCACTGGTCCAAAGTAAGTGTCCATAAGAATTTAAAGTTGCCTTGTGGAAGTTGCAAAGGAATTTCTTATAGGGTGACCACACAGATGGCCTACTTGGACCACATGGAGTACATGCACTCGCCAACACTGCAAACTACATCTATTCACACAACACCATAGATGATATCTGGAAGTATGGTAAAATCACCACAATCCCCAAACCCAACAAAAACCCAACAGTTCTAACAGCACACTGCACAATCGCACTTCTCTGCACCCCCTCCAAAGTCACAGACTGCCTCATACTACAACTTGTCATACCACATATCCCCTTTGCCAAATCAAAACATGGTTTTAGACTACACTCCATAACATATTTCTTATAGATCTCACACAAAGAATTTTCAATAGCATCAATTCAGATGAGCCACCACATATGCTTCTTAACACTAAACATTTGGAAAGCTTTTGATGCCATCCCCTGACACAATCTCACAAACAAAATATACAACACAGACATGCATAATAATACAAAAAGATGGCTGGCCAATTATTTGGCAGGTAGAAATGCCTATGTGTCATATAATGGCCAATCATTGCACACCAGAAACTTTATGAGCAGAGTACCACAGGGCTTAGTCTTATCTCCCATACTCTTTATTCTATACCCACACCATTGATATACAAATCTTTTCTTACATGGACATCATAACAATTACATGCACACACTGTAGCACAGACATAACCACAGAAATACTACAGCCATAACTCAACACCTGGTTTACCACAAACAGACTCAAATTAGCCCTAACCAAATCCATAACCACACTTCTCCCCAACTGGGCAGCAGAACACAAATACTCATACATACCACGCCTCTTTATTAAGAACACCATCATATGATATACACAAGATTCTTGGAGGAACATACGATACATCAATGTCATTGAAACAACGTATCACAAACACTAAGACAAAATGCACACCTAAACTCAACACACTTGTATCACATGTAGGTACAACATTTGGACACAATAAACTACCACTACAGTATACAAACAATATATACATTTAGTGATTAATTATGCAAGCCCTGCATGGGCCCCTAATCTCACTAAGACACACCACAACAACCTATAGACAATACAGAACAAAACCCTAAAGATATTACAGGCTGCACAAATACAACACCTACAGACCATCTATACCATGAAACAAGTCCTCAAAGTCAAGGATCACTTTGACAGGAGAGGCACACAAACACTTGTACACCTGCTACACTACATGGCAGAACATCCAAATATGCCAAGAAACATCAAAACAACATTCAAATATCTATATCACATACAAATACTCTCTTCTCTTCCTCCACAACCACCAGACACCAGCCTCTAGAAGCATATCTATAATAATATTGCTCCATGCTTTATCAACAAACTGAAAGACATCACATTGATGCATCCCAGAACCCCTGATATCTATCCTTCTGAATCTGCTCTTCTCTGAGAAGACAGTCCACCTGGGCAGGCTGCAGTGCGGCCACCATCCAGCCCTTCTAAGTTACCAGAAGAGACTGGATGACCGCATCACAGAAAACTGTCCAGGATGTAACACTTCACCCCATACTATACAACACATTATGGAAGACTGCATCACATACAATCATGCATAACAATAACACAATATATACTATGAGGAATCTATGGAAAAAACCCATTCCAGCCATGGCATTTCTCAGGGAAACAGGACTGCTTGGCCAGTCAGCCTAGGGAATGACAACAACAACTTGAAGCAAAATTTCTATATTTTATCAATATTACAATCCCTCCCCTATATATTTTATGGTAAAATATGACCTTTCTACTTTCTGTGGTCCCAGACCCCAGAGAAAAAGATATTACAGCTGGTTCTATATTTTACAGCAGCCTAGCAATCTATCAGTTACACAGTAGGCAGCACAACAATGGCAACACAGATAATTCCAGTTGCCCTTGTTCTCCTGGCCATGGCAGGTCATGTCCTCACACAAAATGAAACTACAGCACAGCCACAAGAGGCAAGTTTTACGTTTCAGTTCATGTATTGGAAAACTAATATAATTTATTTCATTATGTATGTAATCTGTACTAAAGAACATCATCCATCCTTTCACTTCCTACTACCTCCATTACTGTACATCCAGTAATTTGCCTATTTCACTGCTCCCTCTATCAAGAACTTCCAACCTTAAGACTAAACATTTGTTGTCACTGTGTACTGTACTTCACTTACCTATGTAAATTTTACAGGATCAAGCCTTACTCATTGCATCCTGTCTCTTTTATTAATTGTACATTAGCTCAAAACTTACCCACTGGTTACCTGAACTTTCTGAATGCACAGTGTCCCATTATCCCTTTACAGGTAATGGCATACTGCATATGTTCACACTCCTACCTCTGCAGTACATAGCTATCTGTATGGTTTTATCCCCCCTTCCCATTTCTCCTTTAATTTGTCCTTACTTTCTGCCACTTTATAGTCACAATATATTTCAGTTAAAATAAATTCTGAGAAGGAAATGCCACATTTTTCCAGAAATATCTCACATCTTATAAAGGACTAGATTACTAACTCACAGGTTCAATGTTAAAATAAGGTTGTAACTGAGGTATGTGAAATCTTTGTGAATGAAATCCACAAAATCCATTTTTGTGGCTGGTAAACATTATGTTGTAAACAAAGTTATCATCTTTCTCCTGTGTGCTCAGTCTGCTAAGGCAGGTGTCAGTCACCAGTACCCATTGGAATCAAATTCATGTCCACAAAACACAAAATTAGATCAGAAACAATGTGCCACATATGTGAGAAGATAAAGTAATATATTTTCAAGGTGGCCCATTCAGAAAAGAAGGAGCTTAATTTACAAGGCAACTGGCTATGAATGAAGTTGTCTGCTTAGTCCTAGCTACTCAGAAAGCCTGTGTATATTACAATCACCAAGCCAGGTAATATAGAGAGTACATGATCATAAATTTCATGAAATAGGGGTACAGATACTGAAAATTAAGTACAAGCTTTCTGGGATCCACATTCAACTTGTGCTTATTCTCTGGCTGTTGCCAACCTATTTCATTCTGCCAAATTTTATAACATAGGGGAACAAATACACAAGATCTCTGAGGTCAACATTCATGTTTAATCAGGCTGCTACCAGCCTCTCCCACTCCCCCCAAAGAAGAAGAATTATATTAATGTTACGCCAATTTTGATAAACCTTTCAGGTCTATATTCAACTATATGTTTACTCTAGTAGCTGCTAGTCAATTTCATTTCACTAAGGGAACACCTTCAAACATCACAAGGTTAACCCTTATGCAAGAACAGCCTTTATATACATGTCTGGTTCCTTTTGAGCCACATGTCAGTGTCCTCAGTTTTCTCCACAACAAAGACGAGTAACCCACTGACTGCTAAACCAAAACCAGGTTACACCAGAACCAGACATACCTACAACTACCACAACTGGAGTCCCAGTCCCTACCACAGAAGGAAGAAAGCTGAGGCCCAGTCTGGGCAGAGGTCAAGGTAGAGGTCGTGGTAGAGGTTTTGGAAGAAGAGAAGAAAATACTAGAAGAATTTCTATTCAGACTTTTTCTCAAAGTGAGGTAAGCTCATAAAATATATATATGAGTGCATCAACACATGCATTTACCTGTATGTACTCTGTAGTTTGGTACATGTCTACCAACTGTACTATAAAGAATAAGAGTTATATTTTTGATGTACCACACCTCTTGTGCTTTCATAAGCCAAACTTGGCTTTACATTTGCTTAATTAGTTTATAATATTTCTTCTCACCATCTTTTCTTTTTCTGCATGAGGGCATGAGGGGACAGAGAGGAGGGATCACCAATTAAATGAGGTGGACTTGCTGTGGATGTGCTGTGTCTTGCTACATTGTTTCTGACCCTGGGCAGTAGGCAAGATGCAAGGATGACCCATCATCCAGGAGGAGCCAAGAAAAGAGGGAAAGAGGGGTGGTGAATGGGAATGGAGTATGTGGGGATGAAATGGGTGGGAGTGGATTTATGCCTTTGACTTTGGCTACTTCCCTTGTAAGGAGAAAATAATGTTGGTATATGTATGTATGTTATTCCAACTAATTCATTTGCAAGGAAAACTGTTTCATAATATCTTTCAAACATTATTTATTTCAGTTTCTTTCCATGTCTCATTCTTCTTCTGTGCCACACATAGGAGTTTTTGTTGTTGATTATATTTATTAATTTCATATTTTTGACCACAGTTATCATATCTCTTCAATTTATTTAGTCTATGTATGTTCTATCTGCTTCGAGAGGAACCATCATGCAGTGATTTCCAATGATAATTGGAAATCAAAGATGTAGATTAAATTGAAACTGTACATGAATTTGAGTCTAGGTATGTTAGAGATTAGAGAATAGGAGACTGGACCCAATGAGCATTGTTCTTTTCCTGTATACCACAATTAGGTAAATAGAGGACATTTGATGAGCCTCATAGTCAACTTATGTGGAAATTGAAGCATGTTGGCAGGCTGAGAGGCAAACTATTAGAATGGATAAAGGATTTTTTAAAGGAAAGATACATGAGAACATTAGTAAAAGATAAGATGTCAAGATAGAGAGCAGTAACGATCAGTTCTACAATGTTCAGTGTTTGCACCAATAATCCAATACTGTTTCTTGTTTATATCAATCACATGATGGAAGAAACAACAAGCTATTCCAACATGTTAGCAGATGATACAAAAATCATGAGAAGGGTGAAAAATGAGGAGGATGGTAGACTATTGCAAAAAGATACACTATCTTTGTATGGAGCCAAGAATGGGAAATGAAGGTCAATACAAAAAAAAATGCAAGGTACTGGAAATGAACAATAGTACCAAAAGACCACCCTTAAACTATTCCTTGGGATGTGAACCCATTACAAAATCAAGAGAGAAAGATTTGGGAATGTTAATAAAAGACATATCAGCAGGGTAGTGGGAGAGACATATGGACTACTACAGAAGATCAAGGTGACATTTCCCTATATGGATGAAAAAATGATGAAAAAACTCATTGAAACCTTGATCCATCCAAGACATATATGTCAGTAGTATGGTCCCCACACAGAGTAAAGGATATAAGCAAGATTGAAAGAATACAGAGGGCAGCAACCAAACTGGTTACCAGCCAGGCAGATAAACCATACGAGGAAAGACACTGGGTCTGCCAACTTTAAAAACTTGAAGAGAATGAGGAGATATGATTACATTCTTCAGGTCACTAAAGAGGATATACTGAATTGACAGAAGAGATCTGATTAAAGATGGGAGGGCAGGGATCATGGGAGCAAATTAAGAAAGAGCACATGTCAAAAGGACTTGAAGAAATACAGTTTACCATATAGATGCATAAATACTTGGAATAGCTTAGGAAGTGCTATAGCCTAAGCTCAAACAATACATGAGTTGAAATCTAAATAAGATAACTGGAAATCAAGGATATAGATTAGGTTGGAACTGTACGTGAATTTGAAGTTAGGTATGATAAAGATCAGAGAATAGGAATCGGGACCCAATGAGCATTGCTCCTTTCCTATATATTGCAATTAGGTAAATAAATATACAATCAGGTCACTACAGGGGATAGATACTGACAGACAAGATCTCCTAATTCAAGATGGGAGAGCTCTAAGAGGTCATGGTACCAAAGAAAGACCATATGTCTGAAGGATGTGAAGAAATATATTTTTCCATATAGATGTTTAAATACTTGGAATAGCTCTGGAAGGGATACAGCTCAAACTCAAAGAATACATTTTAGTATTCAGTTTGGCTTCAGATCTGGAAGGTCGTGTGTTGAACCTTTTTAAGAGGAGGAGAACGGGTGGAAAGGGAGTTGGGAGATAGGGTTGATGAAAGAGTATTAGGATGGTTTGGACACATGGAAAGAATGAGTGAAGAAAGACTAGCAAATGAGGTATGGAAGGCAGATGTGGAGGGAGTGAACATGAGGAGACGTCCTAGGATGAGGTGGATGGATGGGGTGAAGGGGGCTTTGGGGAAGAGGGGAATGTCTGTTGAGGAAGGATGGGAGAGGACAGAAGACAGGGGTGAATGGAGAATGGTTGTATATGGATGATGTTGTGATACATGAGGTGGAATGGGTGGGGGATGGGGGGTGAGGTAGTATGTGTGAGCAAAATTTGACGCAGCCCGAAGGGATTTCTCCCCGTCTTCTCCTTTTATGCATGGGGGGACGGAGAGGGGGGGTCGCCGATTTAATGAAGCAGCCTTGCTGTGGTTGTGCTGTGTCTTGCGACACTGCTTCTGACCCAGGGCAGTGGACAAGGTGCAGGGATGACTCGTCATCCAGGAGGTGCTAAGATGAGAGGGAGGGTGGAGGGGTTGGAGTGTATTCAGGGATGGAATGGGTGGAAATGAATTTATGCCTTTTCCTTTTTGGCTACCTCCCTTGTAAGGGGGAAAAAGCCTTGGTATATTTATGTATGTACTACCTGGTACCTATCATTAGTGCTACAACTTTACGGGGACTTAACATTTCTAACAGAATTAAGTTTTGAATGAAGTACCTCCTCACCTCCTCATTTCTCACTCTATCCAGCCTCATAACCCCCATCATACTTCTCAGACACCTCATCTCAAACACATTCAAACTCTCTTCCTCTCACATGGAACATAAGAGAGGAAGAGAGGAGCAGCTTGAATATATTTGAGATGAGGTGTCTGAGAAGTATGATGGGGGTCATGAGGCTGGATAGAGTGAGAAATGAGGAGGTGAGGAGAACAGGGATGGTAAGGGAGTTGGGAGATAGGGTGAATGAAAGAGTTATTGGGATGGTTTGGACACATGGAAAGAATGAGTGAAGAAAGACTAGTAAAAGAGGTATGGAAGGCAGATGTGGAGGGAGTGAACATGAGGGGGCGACCTTGGATGAGATGGATAGATGGGGTGAAAGGGGCTTTGGGGAAGATGGGAATGTCTGTGGAGGAAGGATGGGGAGAGGACAGAAGACAGGGGTGAATGGAGAATGGTTGTATATGGATGATGTTGTAATGCATGAGGTGGAATGGGTGGGAGGATGGGGGTGAGGTAATATGTGTGAGAAAATTTGACACAGCCTGAAGGAACTTCTCCTTTTCTGCATGGGGGGATGGATAGGGGGGGTCGCCAATTTAATGAAGCGGCCTTGCTATGGATGTGCTGTGTCTTGCGACACTGCTTCTGACCCAGGGCAGTGGACAAGATGCAGGGATGACCCATCATCCAGGAGGTGCCAAGATAAGAGGGAGGGTAGAGGGTGGAGTGTATTTAGGGATGGAATGGGTGGGAATGTTTTTTTCATGCCTTTTTCTTTTTGGCTACCTCCCTTGTAAGGGGGAAAAAGCCTTTGGTATATGAATGTATGTACCTTTATATATGATTTACCTTCATCTTTGCACTACAACTGAGCAACTTTTATCCCCTTCTCACAATCTTACATATATAAGATATAAGTTGTTCAATTGCATGATTTTATTTAATATTATTTTGATCTTATGGATCAACTCTCAGTATCATTTGATAATATAGCTGAAGTACTATGACTGTTTATCAACCCAGTCACTCAATAAAAATTATCTTCAGTTAGATCAAGAGAATGCACGAAGGGGTGGAGCACTTGATCCTATTCTTGGCAGAAATGAACTTGCAAGCCACGAAGAAGTTATACGCCGCCAAATGGATACACTTATTCTCTTACTCCAACGTGTCAGTGACAGACTTACTTCTCTAGAGACATTACAGGGCCAGATGAATGAGAGAGTTGATACTATCAACTATAGGTAAACATTTTTCATCTTATTACCAGTTAGCAAATATTCTAATCTAGATGAGCTTGAATTTTAATTTCATATATGAACAATATCTGAGCAATATCAACATTACTTGAAGAAAATGTTATACATTTACAGTTTTTGTTAAAACATTTATAAAGCTTACCACAAAATTACCAACAATAATTTCTTTCAAATGTTAATTCTAAGACTGAATCTTATGTATCTACTATAAGAATATTTCTATCATTCTACATCAGTATATTTTCCTTGATCCCAGATTAACAAAGATTGAACTACATGCAGAGGAAAGGAAGGCTAACTTTTTGGAACTCAGCAATATTGTCCGTCATCGCATGGAAGCCACTGATTTTGAATTACAGTCCATCAAAAACATCATGGACAGTCTCAAATCTGATATGAGAGAATTGGGAGGCAAACATGTTCAGCTGAAAACTTTCCTTGATTCTAAACTACCGAGACAAACAGATGGTAATTACTGCTGCAAAACTGCTTTTTTTTTTTCTTTTTCTTTTTTTTTTTGGGTCAAGTCCAAAAGAAAATTCTACATATTAGGCAAAAACCACAAACTGTGGGTCTTATACAGGTACATCATCCTAAATTTTAGTAAAATAATGTGGCATTAGTATAAAGCCCTGTGTCACTACACAAAAAGAGGTAAATTGATATATTCTTAAAATTTTCACTACAATGATATCCACTGTTCTACTCTTATGGTCATTAAGCTCACTGTCAAATGACTGCTGAAACTATATCACACCATTCTACCCACTCATTTAGATCATCAATTGCAATCACTCACAGATTTTTCATGATGATGTCATTCAATCTTTTATGAAGTCCCCCAACTGGATGTCTTTATTAACCACTTTGGTATGATGATGCCAATGTAGGCATCATGAGGCACAAGTGGGTACACGAGGATGCTGGTGTATGAGTCTTGATTATATACATTTTTTAGTAGGTCTACGTGAGTTACCCCAGATTCTGTGAACTAGTTTGATCATGTTTACTGTGTTTATTATTACTCTGAGTAAAAGAGAATGAGTAATACAGCAGTGACTTGATATTTTATAATGCGAGTAATGCGATGCAAATTACATATGGTAGCTGATGCTGCACAATAGACTTTGCATCATACTTAAGTGGTTAAAGATATCCAGTGTGCTTGCCCTTGAAGACCCTTATACAGTAGTTTTCCTTGTCTATACACACACACACACACACACACTTTCGTCAGATGGACAGCGAAGATTGGAGTTCCAAAGAAAAAGCGAAATCTACGTGGATCTCAACGTCAAGGAAGTACATTATTGTATTTATAGGGAAGGGGAAAGCTCATGGTGTAGTGGGAAGGTGATAAAAAAGGAGAAGGGGAGGGATTACTGAGAAAAACGGAAGGAAATGAGGAAGGGGAGGACTTGGTACAGGAGGCCAGGCGTCTTGTAAACAAGAGAAGGACCGAGGATGATTTTGGAGACGAAGGGACTAACAAAAATGTAAAGATTAGAAATATAGATAAGCGCAGCACAATGGAAGGAGAAAATAATAATTTCTAGGGATTTAATGAGGGGGGGGGGGATACCAACCTCCCCCGATTAGCAAGACTAGAGGAAAAACTTGAAAAAATTACCAAACATTGGGAAAGTAGGTTTGGTAACATAGCAAAGATTGCCAAGAGAGTTGAAAAATTGGAAGAACTAGAGAAGGTGAACAAAAACTTAACTAAAGAAATAGAAGAAATAAAAAGACAGTTAAAAGAAGTAAAAGATGAGAATGAGGAATTAAAGAGGAATAATAAAGACAATAAAGAGGCCATAGCAAAAGAAGCACAGGGTTGGAAAAAAAAATCTAAGAAAACAGTAAAGTTGCATTTACTGACATAATAAAACAACAAATGAAAGAACAAACTGAAGACTCAGTTATTAAAGTGATGAGACAGAGGGAGAATATAGTAAGAGACTTACATACATACATATACCAAAGGCTCTTTCCCCCTACATGGGGGGTAGCCACAAAGAAAATGGCATGGAAACCACTCCCACCCATTCCATTTCCTATATATTCCACTCCTGTCCACCCTCCTCCCTCCATCTTATCTTGGCACCTCCTGGATGATGGGTCATCCCTGCATCCTGTCCACTGCCCTGGGTCAGAAGCAGTGTCGCATGACACAGCGCATCCACAGCAAGGCCACTTCATAGATTTGGTGACCCCCCTCTCCGTCCCCTCATGCAGAAAAGGAGAAGACGGGGAGAAATCCCTTCGGGCTGCGTCAATTTGCTTCTCACACATACCTCCCCCCCACCCCCCACCAACTCCCCCTCATGCATCATAGCATCATCTAGACACAACCCCTCTCCATTCACCCCTATCTTCTGTCCTCTCTCATCCTTCCTCAACAGACATTCCTCTCTTTTGTAATGCCCCTTTCCATTCCATTCATCTCATCCTAGGACGCCCCCTCATATTCACTCCTTCCACCTCTGCCTTCCATACTTTTTTACTAATCTTTCTTCACTCATTCTTTCCTTGTGTCCAAACCATCCTAATACCATTTCATCAACCCTATCTCCCAGTTCCCTTTCCACCCCTGTTCTCCTCCTCACCTCCTCATTTCTTACTCTATCTAGCCTAGTAACCCCTATCATACTTCTCAGACATTTCATCTCAAACACATTCAAACTCCTTCTCTCTTCCTCTCTCATGTTCCATGTTTCTGCCCCATACAATGCTGTTGGTACAATCACTCCTTCATATAACCTCCTCTTAGCATCCATTCCCAGATGTCTATTTCTCATTACACTTTTCAATCCACCAAGGCATTTACTCGCTTCTCTCAATCTACATTCTACCTCCACCTCCACTCCTCCCTTTCCTGCCACATTCGCACCCAAGTATCTAAAACTACCCACTTTCTCCAGTCTCTCTCCCTTAATACTCACTTCCAGTCTGCTGTCACTCTCTCCCCTTGTACATCTCATCACCTTACTTTTACCCACATTTATCTTCAGCTTCCTTCTTTCACACATCTTCTCAAACTCTGTCACTAACTTCCTCAATCCCTCCTCCGATCCTGCTACAAGCGCAGTGTCGTCAGCAAACAACAGCTGGCTCACATCCCACTTTTCTCCATTTTCTTTAATCATCTCCAACCCCTGACCCACTACCCTTGCATTCACCTCTCGCACCACCCCATCCATGTAAAGATTGAACAGCCAGGGCGACATAACACATCCCTGACGAAGTCCCACCTTTACCTCAAACCATTCACTCTCCATTTCTAATCCTAACACAAGCTCTACTACTCTCGTAAAAACTCTTGACTGCTCTCAACAGCTTTCCTCCTATCCCATATATCTGCAGTACCTCCCACAGTGCCTTCCTATCTACCCTGTCATAAGCCTTTTCCAGATCCATAAAAGCCCAAAAAACATCCTTACCTTTTCCTATAGCTTTCTCACATATCTGTCTTACCACAAAGATTTGATCTACACAACCCCTACCTGTCCTAAACCCACACTGTTCCTCACCAATTACTCCCTCTGTTCCTCTCCTAATCCTCTCAATCAAGATCCTCCCATATGCCTTCCCAACTACACTCAACAAGCTGATCCCTCTGAAACTACTACACTCACACTTGTCCCCCTTTCCCTTGTAAAGTGGAACTATACAGGCACTCCTCCAGTCCTCCAGCACTCTACCCTCTCTCAAACAAACATTAAACAACCTCACCAGCCAGTCCACCATCATTGTACCTCCTTTCTTCAGACATTCTGCATGGCATCCATCCAGACCAGGTGCCTTACCTGCTCTCATCATCTTAACAGCTGCTTTTACTTCATCCTTCCCTATTTCTCCTCCATTTTTCTCACTCATCACGGTCATTTTCTTAGTGCTTCCCACTGCGACTACCTTTCCCTCCCTATCCTCCTTCACATTTAGCAACTCCCTAAAATACTCTGCCCACCTTCCTCTCACTGCCTTCTCTTCCATTATCATCTCTCCATCTGCACCTTTTACCTTTTCTTCTCTACTTGATTTGCCTCCTTTTTCTTTTTTAAATTCCTTCCAAAACATCTATTTATTGCTTTCAAAATTTTCTGTCATACTCTTACCCCATTTCACATCTGCTCTCCTCTTTGCTTCCTTTATCTTGTGCTTAGCTTCCTTTCTCTTTACTTTGTACCTCTCATACGATTCCCTCGTCCTAATTT
Organism: Oratosquilla oratoria; assembly: GCF_046742065.1. NCBI lineage: Eukaryota > Metazoa > Arthropoda > Malacostraca > Stomatopoda > Squillidae > Oratosquilla > Oratosquilla oratoria. The sequence continues at coordinate 67,310,618 of NC_134785.1, read as the reverse complement.
GCAGCCAATCTATGAATGCCTGCTTCTTTTCTTCTACACATTTCTTTGCTTCCTCATCCCACCACTCACTACCCTTCCTTCTTTTTCCTCCCACCCTCCTTGTTCCGCACACCATCTTTGTACACCTTATGACTCCCTCCTTGAACCATCCCCATTCCTCCTCCACCCCTAGTTCTACTCTATCCTTTACTCCCTCCCACTCCTCTTTCAGTTTTTTCTTAAACTCACTCTCCTTTTTTTCCTCATTTAAGCAGTTCACTCTAAGTACCTCCCTACCTTCTGTCCTTTTCCTCTTTCTCCACCTATTCTCCACTCTCATTTTACCTAAGAGACTTAACAGATAAAAAGAAATGTATAATTATATTAGGAATGGAAGAGAAATATAACCTAAATAGAACCACAAGAATCAATGAGGAAAAAGAAAAAGTAAGCAGTTTACTAGAATTAGTTCAGGAAGATGAACCTGAAATCATGAAACAAATTGAAGAGATGTATAGTCTCGGAAAGTATAGTACAGATAAGACCAGACCAATTAAGATTAAATTCAGGTCACAAACGACGGCAGAGAATATCTTAGCAAAAACAGGGAAACTAGCAACAAGTGAACAATATAAAAAGGTATGGATAAAAAGAGAAATGAATAAAGAGGAAAGAGAGGAGGAAAAAATGAAAAGACAAGAAGCTAAAAAAAAAAAAAAAACGAGAACAGAACAGAGTCAGAAAAAGAGAAATTCTATTGGAGAGTAGTGAATATGAAAGTAAGGAAATACGACATACTAGAGAAAAACAAAAGGGAAACAGAGAATACAATGGAAGTGGCAGAAAACTAAAAGTGTCTTACACAAATATAGATGGATTAATAACAGGATTGAATGAGCTGAATGATTATCTGAAGGAAAAAGAACCGGACATAATGGGAATTGTAGAAACGAAATTAAAAGGTCCACTACCACCCAACAGTGTAGGACATGATGCATATAATTATTGGATTAGAAACAGAGAGACAAAACAAGGGGGTGGAGTTATGTTCCTGACTAAGAAGGATATAAACGTGAGGTGTGTCACATATGGAAAGAATACAGTAGAGATGATTATGATCGAAGTGGAAGACAGAGATAAGAAGAGCAAAAAGTTTGTGATAAATTATGTGCCTCCAAAAACAGCCTCGTGGGAAGAGAGTGAACATAAAAGTATGTTAGAGGACACAAGGATAACATTAAATAAGATAATGGAAGAGGGAGGAAGAATAGTTAGGATGGGCGACTTTAATTGCAAAGAAGTCTGCTGGGAAGAGATGACAGTAAAGGGTGGAGACAGCTCATGGGGAAATGTTCTACTCGAGATGATTATTGACCATACAATGACACAGTGGATACAGGAGAACACTAGGTATAGAAATGAAGAAGAATCATCGAGACTAGACCTAATAATCACATCTGAACCTAGAATAGTGGAAAAGATTGAATATAAGACACCAATAAGTAAAAGTGACCACATATTGATTGAACTGGAACTAAATGAGGAAAAATACATGAAAAGAAATGAACAATATAGAAAAGGAAGAATGATGTATGAAAAAACAAACTTTGATAAAATAAGAGAATTCTTTCAAAAAGAAAACTGGGAAAGAATATACAAAGAAGAAACAACAGTGGAAGAGAAATGGAATATTTTGACAAAAAATTATAAAAAAGGAGTGGAAAAGTATGTCCCAAGACAAAAACAAGAAAAAGAATATGTAAAGTGCTGGTACAACAAAAGTTGTAGGGAGTTAAAAGACAAAAGAGATAAAGCTTGGACCAAATGGAAGAAAGACAAAAGACCTGAAAAATGGAAAATATATACTTGTTATAGAAATGAATATGTACAAGTGTGCAGAGAGGAAAAGAGAAAATATGAAAAAGATGTCATAGAAAAATGTAAAGATCAACCAAAATTATTTTACAGATTTGTAAACAACGAACTGAAAAACAAAAGATTTGGAGAAATTAAGACTAGAAGGAGTTGAATACACAGAGGAAATAGAAATGGCAGAAATTATGAACAAGCATTTTAAATCAGTGTTTACAAGGGAGAACATACAACCTGAAGAGATCGAATGGAAAGAGAAAGTCCCCCCTATGAAAGAAATAGAAGTAACAAAGAATGAAATAATGAAACACTTGAGTAATCTTGATGTCAGAAAATTGCATGGACCAGATGAAATAGCAAACTGGATTTTGAAAGAATGCAGGAAAGAACTGGCAGACAAAATACATAGCATAATAAACAGTTCCTTGAACGAAGGAAAAGTTCCAAAATATTGGAAAAAAGTAAATATAGTACAGGAGTCCCTCAAATAACACTGATTCGAATAACACTGATTCAATCATACGCGGATTATATTTCAAAACCATCTCAAATGTAGAGAACCGTTTTAAAATTCGCGCCGAGTCGAGCACGCATACGTACACATGCGGCAACATCGCAAACATTTGTAGTGACTGCTTTCTATTTTACCATATACAGTCGATCCTCATATAATGCGGTCATTATGTACACTGGGAACTGCTCAAACAAGGGTGTGGGGCGAGGGGATAGCCGTGGGTGGCTGCCTGCGGTTACGTGTCAACTTCCGGGTACTGATGCAGGAGGGAGGGAGGGGAGGAGAGGGGGAGTAGGGGGTGGTAGGGGGGTAGCCAACAAGCTTTAGCTTGCCACTTCCACCACATGCGGCGTGCTATCGTGAAATTTTACCACCCTAACCTGTTGAAGTGTAATGTTTCTTTCGTTTGGAACACAACTAATAAGTCTGATAATGACTGCGCTTGTCGTGTCTTAACTCTTAGGAGGTTCTTGTTGTTACTGGCGGTGGTGGTTTGGGTTAGGGAGATCAAAAACAGACACATACACGCTTACACAAGTGTAGACACGCACACGTAGACACGTGTTAGACAACCAGTGTATGTTGTGAATGCGCGTACGTGTACACACAAATACGAACACAGACACACGCACGTACATGCTTACTTGTGCATGTGAACACAGACACATACACACACACACATACATACGCCACATACACACACACGCCACACACACATACATACGCCACATACACACATATACATATGCCACATACACACACAATGTGTATATGCCACATACACACACATATATATATACGCCACATACACATGCATATACGCCACATAAATTCACATGTATATACGCACAAACAACATACGCCACAAGCGCCACATACATACACCACATACACGCGCACACACACACATACACACACACACACACACACACTTACACATACACCTACATACGGTTCTCGGTATTTCATATGGAAAGTCAACATACGCGGATTTGGTCATACGCGGTAATTTCAGGAACCTAACCCCCGTGTTATTTGAGGGACTCCTGTACCTATATATAAAGGGGGAAACAAAGAAGACCCTACTAACTATAGACCAGTCTCTTTAACAAGTACAATAGCAAAAATTTGCAAAAGAATTGTCAAAAGTAGATGGGTAAAATATTTAGAAAAAAACAACGTGCTAAATCCAAGGCAATTTGGATTCAGACAAGGACGATCATGTGTTACCAATTTAATATGTTTCTATCCAAGGCTAATAGATATAATACAAGAAAGAGATGGCTGGGCTGATTGTGCATTTCTAGACCTAAAAAAAAGCTTTTGACAAAGTACCACATAAGAAGTTGCTTAAGAAATTAGAAACTGAAGGAGGAATACAGGGCAAACTGCTTAAATGGATAGACTTTTTGCAAGAAAGAAAAATGAGAGTAGTGATAAGAGACACTCAAATTGGGATGAAGTAATAAGTGGTGTTCCACAAGGAACAATTTTGGCCCCAATAATGTTTGCTATATATATTAATGATATGGATGAAGAAATTGAAAGTTATATGAGCTTCTTTGCAGATGATGCAAAACTATTAAAAAAAGTGAACACGGAAGAAGATTGTGAGTCACTACAGAGTGATCTAAATAAAGTATGGGAATGGAGTAGGAAGTGGGAGATGGAGTTCAATACTAAAAAGTGTAGTATAATGGAATTTGGAAAAAGCAAAAACAGAATAATAGGATCATATAAATTGGGAGAAGAAAGAATAAAAAAAGTTGAAAATGAGAAGGACCTGGGAGTCATTGTTATGAATAATATGTCACCTGAGAAACAAATAAGATTTTTGGAGAAACTTATAATTTAATAAGAACAATCAAAGTTGCATTTACATACCTGGATGAAGAAATGGTGAAGAAAATACTAATCACTCTGATAAGACCAAGATTGGAATATGCAGCAACGATGTGGTCACCAAGTACAAAAAAATGTATAAAAAAACTTGAAAGAATACAAAGAGCAATTACAAAACTGGCACCAACACTCTCAAAACTATCATATGAAGAGAGACTAGCAAAACTTGAGCTACAGACACTAGAGCAAAGAAGAGAGGAGATTTGATAGCTATTTACAGAATCATGAAAGGCATAGAAATTATTGATAGAGAGGATCTAATAAAATGGGATGATAGAAATACAAGAGGACACGGAAAGAAAATCAAGAAAGACAGCTATAGAAGAGATCTGAAAAAGAACAGCTTTCCTCACAGAGTAATAGACAGTTGGAACAAGTTAGATGAGAAAGTGGTGTATGCAAAAACAATACATGAATTTAAAAATAGTCTAGATAAAATGAGATGTGAAGACGGGACACCACGAGCATAGTTCCCCTTCCCATAAAATACTAGGTAAATACACATATATATATAAATATTTACATACATATATATATATATATATATATATATATATATATATATATATATATATATATATATATATATATATATATATATATATATATATACAGTCGATATATATATATATATATATATATATAAAGAAATTAGAAAGAATCCAGAGAGCAGCAACAAAAATAGCACCTGCACTCGCAAACTTGTCATATCAGGAGAGATTGGGTAAACTGGAGTTACCGACTCTGGAGCAAAGAAGAGAAAGAGGTGACCTACTGACCATCTACAGAATCATGAAAGGCACAGAAATACTTGATAGAGAGGACTTGTTAAACTGGGACAGGAGAAGCACAAGAGGACATGGAAAGAAAATAAAAAAACGTAGCTACAGAAGAGATCTGAAGAAAAACAGTTTTCCACATAGAGTGGTAGACACTTGGAACAAACTGGACAAGGAAATAGTGTGCTCAAAAACCATTCATGAGTTTAAAAGCAAACTAGACAATGCGAGATACAAAGGCGGGACACCACGAGCGTAGCTCTCACTCCCGCAAAATACAACTAGGTAAATATGATTACCTAGTTGTAGTTACCTAGTTGTATTCTATGGGAAGGGAAGCTATGCTTGTAGTGACCCATCTTTGCATCTTGCAACATCTAGTTTGTTCTTAAACTCATGTATGGTGTTTGCATGCACTATCATTTAGTCCAATTTGTTCCTGACATCCACCACTCTATATGGAAAGCTGTTTTTTTTTCAGATCTCTTCTATAAATGTCCTTTCCGAGTTTCTTTTCATGCCCCCTTGTTTTTTGTTGTTGTTGTTGTTGTTTTCTATCCCAATTCTATGTCTTCTCTATCAAGGACTTCCATGCCTTTCATAATTCTGTAAATCGCCAACAGATCACCTCTTTCTCTTCTTTGTCCCAGGGTTGATAGTTCCAGTTTAGACAATCTTTGCTCATATGTCAGTTTTGAAAGTGTTGGGGCCATCTTCGTCATTGCTCTTTGGATTCTTTCTATTTTCCTTATATTCTTTTTTGTATTGAGTGTCCATAGTGTTGCTGGATACTCCAATCTTGGTCTTATCAGTGTGACTAGCATTTTCTTTACCATTTCCTCATCAAGTAATTAAAAGCCACCTTTATTGATCTTAACAAATTGTAGGTTTCTCTGACTATTTTGTTTATCTGCTTGTCTGAGGACATGTCTTTGGTGATGATTACTCCTAGGTCCTTTTCAGAACCAACTTTGTTTACTTCCTTTACACCGATTTTATACATACATACATATACCAAGGCTTTTTCCCCCTTACAAGGGAGGTAGCCAAAAAGGAAAAGGCATAAGAAAAAGTAAAGGCATAAGAGGGTCTGGGAGCAGACCGATTTTATACTGTCCTAATATTCTTTTTTTACTTTTTCCAACTTCCATTATATTGCATTTCTTAATGTTGAAGTCCACTTCCCACTTCTGACTCCATTCCCAGACTTTATTCAGTATGTATATGAGTACATGAAAAAGATATATGTATATATATATATATATATATATATTACTCAAATATAGAAACAAATATATATATATATATACCATGAGTACCACACAATACTTCCACACAAACACATTCACACTCAGATTTCTAAACAAACTCTCCAAGATATACTACCATACTCTACTCAATACTCCATTAATAACTCTAGGACATCAGCTATTTTATCTATCTATATACCAAGGGCTTCTCCCTGTTTACAATAAAGGTAGCCAAGTCAAAAGCATGCACCCACTTCTACCCATTCCACCACTCTTGTTTCCCTTTCATCTTAGCTCCTCATGGATGAAGGACTATCCCTGTCTCCTGCCTACCACCTGGACCTAAGTAATGCAGCAAAACACAGGACATCCACAGCAAGGCCACTTCACTTAACAGCAACCATCATGTAGAAAATAGAGAAGATGGGGAGAAATCCCTTTGGGCTGCATCAAAATATCACCCACACACAACTACTCCACACTCCCCCCCATCCCCCACCTTCTCCCTTCCTTGCTTGACAGGGAGAAGAGACATCAGCCCCACAGAAAAATCCCTCCCAAAGGAAGTAAGGACCACAATGGCATGTTTGCATTCCAGACATCATCCAGCATTAAAACTATCAATACAAAATAGACCTAGCCACAGAATCAAACTGCCTTAAATGAAACCACCACACAGGACACTTCATCTTAAATGCCCCTCTTTAACAATCCCTCAACAACAACACAGTGTTTCTTCCCTGAGTGACTTACTGACCTGCCCAGTGGCCATAGCCACTGCAAGCTGTGGATCTCCTGCAAGAGAGACCTGGAGCAATAGATTGATTGAATAACAAGACATAGGAGGAAATACAGAAAAAATATTATTTTCCTATATTGTGAAAGTAAACGAGATAATATGAGAATGATATTCAGATCAGAGGAAGGTATAGAAAAAATAGACAGGGAGAATTTGCTGGCATGGAATGGAAACTCAACAAGAGGTCATAGTAAAATATTGAAAACACAAACTTGTTTGAAAGATGTTTGGAAGTATAGTTTTCAACATAGATTTGTAGACTTATGGAACAAGCTGGACAGAAATATAATCCATGCCAACACTATAAATGAACCTAAGGCAATATGATGAGTAAAGGCAAAGAGATGGTACCCCATGTGCAGAACTCCAACCCTGTATACTAGAAGTAGGTAAATACATGTACATTTTGGGGTCTAACAAATTATTTCCCTACAATCTAGCTACAATCTTTTACAGGTGACACAGGTGTGGCCAGTAGAAATAGTCTGGTTAAGATTCAACAGATGATGTCTAATTTGCAAAATCTTAAGGGAATGACAACATCACTTAAGGACGAATTGAAGGAGATGGGCCATAACATTACCATCCTCACCAACTCCACAAAGTATGTACCTACAAGTTTTCAAATATATTTAGTCAGGCAATAATTGCAATTTTAATTTTTTAAACAAAGAGGCTATACTTGGTTCAATTTAAACTAGTAAATACTTTAAATAATAATTCAGACAAAACTATTTGTCTCAATTTTCTTACACTGAGCTTCATTATTATTTTTTTTTTCTCAAAGGGAATGTGTGTATCCCGCTTCTTGCAATCCAATATTCTAATACCATTAGATCTTTTCCTTCTTAGTCTAGGCAGACTGTATTATAACCCACTATTCAACTCTGGAAGAACAACAGGAGTGCAATGCTATACTGAAAGATACAAATGTATGTAAAGATTTTGCATTTTTTCCTTCCCTTATGCTCTACATCTGATTCCATACAATTTGAGAATACCTCAAGAGGAAATACTTGAAACCTACCTTGTTACAGTTCTTGTTGCTGTTCCCTAATCTGTCTGGGCAAGCAATCCTGTCTCCCTAAGGAATACCACAGCTAGAACAGGGTTTTCCCACAAATCCTTTATAGAGTGTATATTGTGTTGTTGGCATATGTGATTGTGTACAATGCAGTCTTTCGTAATGTCATATAATATGGAGTGAAGTGTTGCATCCTGGACATTTATCTGCAATGTGGTCATCCGACCTCTTCTGGTAGCTTAGAAGGGCTGGATGGTGGCCACACTGTAGTCTGGCCAGGTGGACTCTGTCCTTTCAGGGGAGAGGATTTAGAAGGATGGATATCAGGGGGTCTGGCATGCAGCAATATATTGTCTTTCAGTTTGTTGATGGAGCAATGAGTTGTCATTATGGGTATGCTTCTGGAGGTTGGTGTCTGGTGTTTGTGGTGGAAGAGAAGAGAATATTTGTATGTGATATAGGTATTTGGGTGTTGTTTTGATGTTTCTTGGCATGTGTGATTATTCTGCTATATTATTTAGTGGCTGTGCTGTGTTTGTGGAGGCTGCAGCAAGCATTTGTGTGTCTATCATGTCAAGGTGACTTTGAGGGCTTTTGTTTCATGGTGTAAATGGTCTGTTAGTGTTCTATTTGTGCAGCCTGTAATTGTCTTTAGGGCTTTGTTTTGTATGGTCTGTAGGGTATTGTAGTGTGTCTTAGTGAAATTAGGGGTCCTTGCAGGGCTTGCATAATTCATTAGTGAGTGTATGCATTGTTTGTATATTGTATTGGTAGTTTGTTTTGTCCAAATGTTGTTCCTGCAATTGACTTAAATGCATTTAGTCCTTATGTTTGTGATGTGTTGTTTGAATAACATGGATGTATTGTATGTTACACCAAGAATCTTGGGTGTATGTGGTGTGAGAGAGTTGTTGATAATGAGGCATGGTATATATTTACCTACTTGTAGTATACAGGAAAAGGAGAAATGCTCATAGGGTTTAGTCTCCTATTCTCTAATCATTTATCCTACCTAGCCTCAAATTCATGTATGATTCCAACTTAATCTATATCCTTGATTTCTAATACTCATATATAGATTTGAACTTGTGTCTTGTATGAGCTTGGGTTATATAATTTCCTAGGCTATTCCATGTATTTATCCATCTATATTGAAAACTGGATTTCTTCACATCCTTTAAACATGACCTCTTAAAGCCCTGCCATCTTTAATCAGATCTTTTCTGAATACTGTAATCATGTCACCTCTTTCTCCTTGATCTTTCATAGTTGTCAGACCCAGTGCTTTTAGTCTTTCCTTATATGGTTTATCTCCCAGGCTGGGGACCAGTTTGGTAGCTGCCCTTTGTATTTTTGCAATCTTGCAAATATATCAAACATGGACAGATCAAGGTTTCAATGAGTTTTTTTACTATCTCTTCATCCATATAGTGAAATGCCACTTTGATTTTCTGCAGTAGTCCATATATCTCTCCCACTATCTTACTGATATGTCTGTCATGTGACAGGTTGTCTTTTCTCAACACTCCTAAATCTTTCTCCTCACTTGCTTTTGTAATGAGTTCACTTCCCAAGGAATAGTTTAAGGATGGTCTTTTGTAACTACTGCCCCTTTCCAGTACTTTGCATTTGGCTCCTATTTATGTTCTGCTGTCCAGTTGGTGAGAAGTGTGGCTGTGGATTTGGTTGGGGCCATTTTGAGTCTATTTGTACTGAACCAGGTGTTGAGTGTGTCAAGGTACGGTTGTAGTATTTCTGCACCTTTGTCTACATTACATTAATATGCTATCTGCATAAGAAGAGATTTGTATGTCTGAGGTGTCAGATGTGGGTATATTGCGTATGTATAGATTAAGGAGTGTGGAGGATAGAACTGAGCCCCATGGCACTCCATTCTTAAAGTTTTGGTTTGTGATGAATGGGCATTATATGACACATGGGCATTTCTATCTGCCAGATAATTGGACAACCATCTTTTGGTATTATTGTGCATGTTTGTGTTACATATTTTGTTTATGAGATTGAGGGGGGATGGCATTGAAAGCTTTACTAATATCTAGTATTATGAGAAGCTTTTTGTGTGGGTGCTTACCTTAACTTATACCATCAAAAACTTTCTGTGAGAGCTTTATCAGAAGAATGTTTGTGGAGTGTAGTGGTCTAAAACTGTGCTGTGATTCAGCAAGGGGGTAGGGTGATGAGTTGCAGTATGAGGCCTTCTATGACTTTGGAGGGTGTACTGAGAAGTGTGATTGGGTGGTGTGATGTTGGAACTATTGGGTCTTTGTTGGGTTTGGGGATTGTGCCCATGCTTCCATGTTAGGTAAAGTGTTGTGTGAATAGCTGTAGTTTGCAATGTTGGTGACTGTGTGTATGCTATGTGGTCCAAGGTGTTTTAGGTGGATGTTACTTATGTTGTCAGGGCCACAGGTGGATGAGTGCTTGAAGTTACGGATTATATACTTCTAGCTGTCTATGGAGTGTGGTCTGGGTCTATGGGGAAGTCCTTCTTATGTTGAATGATGCATCAGTTGTCAGGGTGAGAGGTGAGATGACTTGTCTGTGCAAAATTATTTATGAATGTGTATGCTTATTGTATGTTTGAGGGTAAGATGACTGTTGTTGTGGTTATTGCTGTGTGAGAGTGTGTTGTGTTACTGTTGGATAGTGAAATGCTGTTGAGTATCTTGTACAGTATGTTGGTGTTTGTTTCGTTGTTAAATGTGTTGACAAAAGTTTGCCTTTTTTTTGTTTGTGTATTTTGTTGTTGATCTCACTGTTTAGTGTTTGCATTTGGTGTAGTTATGTTCTCAGGGATAGGTGTGGAGGTATTGTGTTTTTGTGTGTTGTATTGTCTGACGAGGCCTTGAATTTCTGATGTGAAATTTGGGTTGTGTGATTTTCTGTTGCCTCTGGGATATATTTCTTGTCTGCATTCTGTACGGTTGTACTGAATGTGTGCACAGCAGCATCTATGTCTGTAATCAGTGTACTGTTCAGTGTCTCAAATTGTTGTTCTGTCTCTTCAGTGAAAGCTTTCCATTTTGCTCTCTCATTACTGGTGTATGTGTGTCTGTGGCCAACTGGGGTGTATCGTGGTTGGGTGGTGATTGGAGGGAGGTCAGATCTGAGGGCTCTGATCACTAAATCATCCCAGATTCTTGGATCATCCCAGCCCTCTCTCCACCTCTACTCTTTGACTAACCTATTCTCTCACTCTATCCATCCTCATGACACCTATCATACAACTTAAACATATTCAGACTTTTCTTTACACCTTGATATTTCAAATTTTTCTTTATCCAATGTCATGAGCACAATGAATCCTTTTGTACAGTGTTCTCACTGCATTCATCCCCAGATATATACTTCTAATGACACTTTTTATTCTCCTAAGACACTTACTTGCTTCCCTTACTCTATAATCTACCCCCACATTGACTCTTCCATTCCAAGCTACATGTGGTTACAGTGGGCTGGCTAGTGAGGTTGTTTAATATGTGCATAAGGGAGGAGAATGTACTTGTAAAGTTCTGCTTTACAATGAAAAAGGGGACAAATGTAAATGAAGTACTTTTACAGGGACCAGTTTGTTGAGTATAGTTGGAAAAGCATATGAGGTGTTAACTGAGAGGATTACATGAGGAACAAAGAGGAATAGGAAAAGCAGAGGGCAAGTGGATGTAGAAAAGACGTATGACAGAGTCATCAAGGCATTATGGGAGATATTGCACATATATGGGATAGGGGAAAAGCTGTTAAGGGCAATCAAAAGCTTCTACATGAGTAGTTGAGCTTGTCTTAGGTTTGGGAATGGTGAGAGTGCGTGATTTGGTGTGAAGGTGGGGTCGCATCAGGGTTGTGGTATGAGAGATAAATGTAAGGGTGAAGGGCGGAAGACTGGAGATGATAGGTCAAATTGCATGGGACCAGTGTACAATAGTGCCATGACAACTATACTGAAACAAGTGCCACAAAAACGGATTCTGACACCAATAATCAAATAAAAATAAACAAGATAAAACACTCAATTACAATTTTGGTAAAGTACACATACTTTATGAAGTTAATGCTATTCCCCAGTTACCTGCACCAAGTGAGTGATGACCTTGTGACAAAGCAATACCTCCACACTAGTCTATTGGACATGAAGCCCTCAATGTCACCTTTTGAAATGATGACACCACTTTTACTACAGCAGCAAGCACCACAGCGAGGACGTAGGAAAAAAGGTTTGCAATTCCCTTAAGTGTATTTTTAATACAATTAAGTTTAATTTGCTCATGCTATATACATAGACATTTCTATATTTGTAATAACCATAAACTCAGCCCATGATAACAGATCCCCATTTAACAGATTTCAGAGAAGATGGACAAAATCCAATGATTCAGAATCAATTTCAGAGTACCACACTATACATTCATAGCTTATCAAGAACCTATTTTCACAATTCTTGGTAAATATATTGAATTCCAATTAATATGCTGAATTTGATCAATTCATTGACCCAATCTTCATCTTTTTTGTCCATTTAACTGAATGATGGGTTTACATATATCCCCTATTTTCCTTTTTTTCATGACTTTCTGAATATTTCAACTGAGAACTATTTCTTCAACAGACCCAGAAGACTGCTGGGCTGTTAAAAAATCTGGAGAAAATAAATCTGGTGTATACAGGATCCATCCCCTTAGTTCACCCACACCTTTCTTTGTTTACTGTGACATGAAAACTGACGGAGGTGGTTGGACGGTATGTATAGCATAAACTTTAAATAAGAATACATGGTGTGCTGACACCTTTAATTTCAAACAAGTCCTGTATTTCCGAGTTTCATATACAATGGAAGGTAACAAGGAGAGTCCAATAAAAAGAAATATATACGAATACATACAGTATTATATAAATGAACTTATCCAAGCTGAAATAATCTAAGTTGAGATAAAGATTATCATTTTGTTGACAGGTCATCCAGAGAAGAGAGGATGGAACTGTTGATTTCTTGCGGGAGTGGAAGGAATACAAATATGGATTTGGTAATTTAGCTGGAGAATTCTGGATGGGAAATGAGAAGATCTATTACCTTACCAATCACCATGTGAGTTATATTTCTTTTTGGAATCATGTAAATTCATATATATTTATGCTATGTTCAGCATGAGCTATTAGGAGTTGTATTGAGCGATGCAACTAAGCTCATTATGATTTTCTCTTCACCTGTTGAGTTAATTGATACTACATTTGAAAGTCATTTACTTGTATGTTTCCTGTATAGGGTACTGACTGCTGAAATTTTATGCTTTCGTAGGCTTAGAGAAAACTGTAAGAATTTTAATGATACTTAGCAGTGATAGCCTACAAACAGTGGTGTATGTAGATGGTCATGGCAATGATGTCATGATGCAAAAATCGTGAGAAACATGAAAAACCAGGAGGATGGTAGATTACTACATAATGAACACACTATTTTTGCATGGAGCCAAGAATGAGAAATGAAATTCAATACCAAACAATGCAAAATACTGGAAATGGGCAATAGCGGAAAAAGGCCATCTTTAAACTATTCCTTGGGAAGTGAACCCACTACAAAAGCAAAAGAGACTTGGGAGTCTTGATAACAGACAACCTGGCACCTGACAGACATATCAGTAAGATTGTGGGAAGACATACGGACTACTGCAGAGATGATAAAAAAAAAAAAAAAAATTGAGACCCTGATATATCCAAGACTGGAATATATGTCAGTAGTATGGTCCCCACACAGTGAAGGATATAAGCAAGACTGAGAGAATACAAAAGGCAGCAACCAAATTGGTCCCCAGCAAGTAAAACCATATGAGGAAAGACTAAAAGTATTGGGTCTGCCAACTTTGAAAGATCGAAGAGAGTGATGTGATATGAATACAGCATTGACAGAAGAGACCTGATTGAAGATGGGAGGGACTGGTCATAGGAGTAAATTACGAAAGACCACATGTCAAAAGGATGTGAAGAAATACAGTTCTCCATTCACCCCTACCTTCTATCCTCTCCCGTTCTTCTTCAACAGACATTCCCCTCCTTCCCAATGCCCATTTTACCCCATCCATCCATCTCATCCTAGGATGCCCCCTCATGTTCACTCCTTCCACCTCTGCCTTCCACACTTCTTTTACTAGTCTTTCTTCATTCATTCTTTCCATGTGTCCAACCATCCCAATACTCTTTCATCAACCTTATCTCCCAACTCCCTTTCCAACCCCGTTCTCCTCCTCACCTCCTCATTTCTCACTCTATCTAGCCTAGTAACCCCTATCATACTTCTCAGACATTTCATCTCAAACACATTCAAACTCCTTCTCTCTTCCTCTCTTATGTTCCATGTTTCTGCCCTGTACAGTGCTGTCTGCACAATCACTCCTTTATACAATCTCCTCTTAGCCTCCATTCCCAAATGTCTATTTCTCATTACACTTTTTAATTCACCAAGGCATTTACTCGCTTCTCTCAATCTACATTCTACCTCCACCTCCACTCCTCCCTTTCCTGCCACATTCACACCCAAGTATCTAAAACTACCCACTTTCTCCAGTCTCTCTCCCTTAATACTCACTTCCAGTCTGCTGCAATTTTCTCCCCTTGTACATCTCATCACCTTACTTTTACCCACATTTATCTTCAACTTCCTTCTTTTGCACACCTTCCCAAACCCTGTTAATAACTTCCTCAATCCCTCCTCTGATCCTGCTACAAATGCAGTGTCATCAGCAAACAGCAACTGGCTTATCTCCCACTTTTCTCCATTTTCTTTAACCATCTCCAATACCTGACCCACTACCCTTGCATTCACCACTCGCACCACCCCATCCATGTATAAATTGAACAGCTAGGGCGACATAACACATCCCTGGAAATAAAGAATATATATTATGTTGGAACTGTGTGTGAATTTGAAGCAAGATGGGACCCAATGAGCATTACTCCTTTTCCTGTATACTACAATTAGGTAAATACAATGCAATATGACTACTATTCTTACAATGTATTGTAACTATGTAAATACATAAATATCCAAAGTGTTACTGCTTTCATAGATCTGAACACAGAAATCATGTCATCCCTATCTCTTCTTTAAATGATTTATTAATATTTTTTTTATTTGACTTTTCTGCTTAGCTGAAGAATGTCTTAACTATGGTTCTTTGTATTCTTACAATTTTTCCTATGTTCTTTCACTGTGGGGTCTCACTATCACTGCATACTCTTACCTAGAGCATTTCAAATTATGCTTTTTTTTAACATATTGTCAATCTACATGTGCACTGAGGTGATCTGAAGTTATTTGGGTCTAATTTCTTTTTTCAGATGAGTACTATGTCTACAGAACTATGTGTCACTCCATATCTTTGATTAGGTTTTCTTAAAAACTGTTGTATAGTTAATTACTATACATAATTTGAGCATATATGATTTTTCACATGAGACACTGTAAAACATCCTTTGTATTCCCTATGTAGGTCTCAGAACTTCGAGTGGATCTTGCTGACTTTGATCAACAGGAAGGGTATGCCAAATATGCTGCTTTTGCCATTGGATCTGAGGAGGAGGGCTACTCTCTTAAAATGCTTGGTGAATACAGTGGCGATGCAGGTAGGAATCATTTAATTCACTGAAATCCTTATTTACATTTCCATGTAAAATACTTGGAATTTCATTTTCATGAAGTTTCCCTCTTCCTGGAAATGTATTTTACCTAGTTGTATTTTACGGGGAGAGAGAGCTATGCTCGTAATGACCTGCTTTTGTATCTTTCAGCACCCAGTTTGATCTTAAATTCTTGTATAGATTTTGCACTCACTGTCTGCTCATTCAGTTTGTTCCAGATATCTATCACTCTGTGTGGGAAGCTATTTTTTTCAGGTCGCTTCTGTAACTATCCTTTTTAAGTTTCTTTTCGTCTCCTCTTGCTTTTCTCCTATCCCACTTTAGTAAGTCATCTCTATCAAGGACTTCCATCCCTTTCACAATTCTGTAGATGGTTAGTAGGTCCCCTCTTCCTCTTCTTTGTTCCAGGGTTGGTAGTTCGAGTTTGTCCAATCTTTGTTTGTATGTCAATTTGGAGAGTGTTGGTGCCATCTTTGTCATTGCTCTTTGAATTCTTTCTAATTTCTTTATATTCTTTTTAGTACTAGGTGTTCATAGTGTTGCAGCATACTCCAATTTTGGTTTTATCAATGCAATTAATATTTTCTTAACCATTTCTTCATCCATGTAGTCAAAGACCACTTTCATTGATCTTAATAAATTGAAAGTTTCTCCAACTAATTTGTGATGTCCAGCCTGTGGCCTTTCCACCAAGGAAATGAAGATGAGTTCATGGAGATGTTAATATAGCTTTATCAATTTCAACAATGATTCTACACAAGTGGACACAACTCCATCTCTACAAGAAGGTTCAGCACCATGGGGCTTGATCCTGGTCCCTAGATCAGCACCCCCCTTTTTTTTCACATTTCCTCCTAATAACTGGAGACATAGAAACCAACTCAAGAACATACATACACCCAAGATGTATAAAACCAATAAACTATTCACACATTCATCAAATGTAACAAATGTCATTCTTCATGTATGGGAGAGGACAGAAGATAGGGGTGAATATAGAAGGATTGTGTATGGATGATGCTGTGATGCATGAGGAGGAGTGGGTGGGGGATGGGGAGTGAGGGAGTATGTATGAGAAAAAAATTGACACAGCCCAAAGGGATTTCTCCCCGTCTTCTCCTTTCCTACATGAGGGGACGGAGAGGGGGGGGGTCCCCGAATTAATGAAGCGGCCTTGCTGTGGATGTGCTGTGTCTTGCAACATAGCTTCTGACCCAGGGCAGTGGACAGGATGCAGGGATGACCCATCATCCAGGAGGTGCCAAGATAAGAGGGAAGGAAAAGAGTGGAGGGGAGTGGAGTATGTAGGGGATGAAATGGGTAGGAGTGGTTTCTATGCCTTTTTCTTTTGGCTACCTCCCATGTATGGGGGAAAAACCCTTTGGTATATGTATGTACTTCCTAGTATAGGGATCTTCTTCTTAGTGTCACATTCAGCACAATATTGTCTTCAAGGAAAAAAGCAATGCAACTGGTTGTGGCATTGTAAGCAACTGGTGGTGGTGTGTGAATTGCCTTAACCTCCAGATAAAGGTGATGGCTATGAGTGAATTTGAATATGAGGGGTAAAGAGATAATCCTCTCTGAACTGAAAGTCCACATAAAAGTATGCCTTTCTTTTATATCTTGTTTTATATCAAATTACACAAGTTATTCTTTCACTCATTATTTCCCCAAATTAATCTCCACCATGATTTCAGGTGACTCCCTAAGTTATCAGGTTGGACAGCGTTTCAGCACAATAGACAATGACTTTGATGCCCATCCTACTACTAACTGTGCACGAGATCATGAGGGGGCATGGTGGTATCGTGCCTGTGAGACAAGGTTGGCACCAAGTTTAAATCCTTCTGTTTCTGGTTGATTGATGTATAAATAGCACTTAGGAAATAGTCCTATAAAATTATCTGATATAAAAATAAAAGACTTTTGCATATACTATCTATATACAATGGACTTCCCCTTATAAGGGAGATTTAGCCAAGTCAAAAGGAATGCACCCACTCCCACCCATTCCACTCTCATCCAGTAAAGTAGTAACAAGTTCAGGAACAAAGATAGTATGTTACTTTCTACTTATAGGTTCTTGGTAAAAGAGAAATAGAAAAAGAGGGGGAACCTTTTTTAGAGCAAGTGTCAGTGTAGAGCTATGGTCTTGTCTTGGCAAGTGTTTTTAAATGAACTTATAGGAGTGAATTCAGGGGACCAACCGTCAGAAACAAGAGGCGAATTTGGTCTACTAACTGATCCAGATGCTTCAACACACAGTTCGAAGCATATCCAATAACTAACAAAACAATTCATTTAATTATCAGTAAAAGCAGATTTGCCAAAATTTGAGAATTAAATTTATAAATTGCCTTACAAGTAAGTTATGTAAGGTTTGTTTTAAGCATTAATAAATCAATAACTTAATTGATTATTTAAGTTTTGGCACAAATGGGGTCTGAGTAAATATCAAAATAAGTCCTTGGTAGAGGAAAGAACTCATACTTTGGAATCAATTATTATCAAAAAACTTAAACAATTATCATAACTGATCTATATAGCAAAGGTCTCCTAGTTCTTTTTAATTTCATAAGAACATAAGAGTGTATGAGACTGCAAGAGACCATAAGGCCTCCACTAGGCAGTTCCATGACCTTAGAGAGAGAGAGAGAGAGATAGCTCACTTCGTGTTAATTCTATCCCATCTGTTAACCACTCTAATGGTATACTAGTTTTTGCCTATTTCCTTCTTAAACATAAATTTACATTTTAGCTATTTAGTTATTTTTCTTACTTATTTATTTAATTTTATTTATATTCATTATCATTACTATTTCTTTTTTAATACTTTCTTGTAGGTATGAACCAAAGTATTTCTACTGGGAAGGGTCTGAGGAAAGGTCATGTATGGTGTCCTATGTTATTTATGTTTGGAGGGAGGGTGAGCGCACTGTTATGCCAGGGGGGAATCGTTTGATGATTATGTAGAGATTGACTGGTGGGGTTGTTCCTGGAACTTAATATTTCAGTTGAGAAGATTTTCTCTTATTTTGTGTCCTCTGTGATCAAGCAGCCAAAAATCAAATACCATTGCTCCCTTTCCTCCACCACCAGCAATCTGAATGGCCGGTATCTACATGGTCCAAGTCCAGTAGACCACGAGTACAAAGGTATGTACTGGTACGACTTCAGGGGACCAATGTATTCTCTTTGGCGTTCCAAGATGATGATCCGACGTGGTGGCCATGTCAATAAACCAATCTTTAAGGATATGAAGGGAACTACAACTCCCAGGTAAGCAAATTAAAGAATAAAACACATTGGTAAAACTGTCACTGACTGAAAGTATGGTGTACCTAGAGCCAATTGATCCAAGATGGGCGAATACTTAGAACTCAGCCACCCTCATTTAAATGGGAAAAAATGCTAAATAATATGTATGTGTGCATGGTGTACTAGTGACAGACAATACCACAAAAATGTGCTTTGCATAAGTGAAATAATTTATGTTCAACAAAGAAAACAGACTGATAGATTTTTGAAAAATTCAAAAGGGGGGGAATCTTTCTAACATGTTATCAATAAAGCAATTTGATACTTATCAACCTGATATCAATCTCAACCTACTTAAGATTACACCTTCATCAACTGCTTCCTCATTTTTCAGACCAGCACCAACTTATGAGCAAAGCTTCACAGAGAAGACTCCACAAACTTAATATGCTTTTACTCAAGACTAATAGACATAGTGCAAGAAAGAAATGGATGGGCTGATTGTGCATTCCTAGACTTGCAAAAAGCCTTTGACAAAGTACCACACAGAAAACTACTAAAAAAAACTGGAACACATAGGAGGAATACAGGGAAACCTACTAAAATGGATAGAGGACTTTCTGACTGGTAGAAAGATGAGAGTAGTGCTCAGAGAAAAATATTCAGACTGGAAAGAGGTGATCAGTGGAGTACCGCAAGGATCTGTGCTGGCACCAATAATGTTTGCTATCTATATGAATGACATGGATGAGGACGTGAACTGCTACATGAGCTTCTTTGCCGATGACGCCAAACTACTAAGGAAAATAGAAACTGATGAGGACTGTGAAGCACTGCAAGAAGACCTAAATAGGGTATGGAACTGGAGTCAGAAATGGGAAGTGGACTTTAATACTAAGAAGTGTAGCATAATGGAGTTTGGAAAAAGCAAAAACAGAATATCAGGAAAATATACAATTGGAACCAAAGAAGTAAAGAAAGTAGGATCCGAAAAAGATTTGGGAGTAATTATCACGAACGACTTGTCCTATGATATACAGATTAACAAAATTGTCGGGGAGACTTACAATTTGCTAAGATCAATAAAAGTGGCGTTTACATACTTGGACGAAGACATGATGAAAAAAATATTGGTTACATTGATAAGGCCTAGATTAGAGTATGCAGCGACATTGTGGTCCCCCAGTACCAAAAAGAATATAAAGAAAATAGAAAGAATCCAAAGAGCAGCTACAAAAATGGCACCTGCACTTGCAAACCTATCATACAAAGAGAGATTGGCTAAACTGGAGTTACCGACACTGGAGCAAAGAAGAGAGAGAGGTGACCTATTGACCATCTACAGAATCATGAAAGGCACAGAGGTACTCGATAGTGAGAACTTACTTAACTGGGACAAAAGAAACACAAGAGGACATGGAAAGAAAATAAAAAAACATAGCTATAGAAGAGAACTGAAGAAAAACAGTTTTCCTCATAGAGTTTTGGACACTTGGAACAAACTGGACAATGAAATAGTATGCGCAAAAACCATTCATGAGTTTAAAAACAAACTAGACACTGCAAGATACAAAGGCGGGACAACACGAGCATAGCTCCCCTTCCCGCAAAATACAACTAGGTAAATACAACTAGGTAAATACAGGAATATTCACCAGACAGATATCCAAACCCTGAACATGATCCTTACTATGAGTACTAATGATTCATTTGAAATTAAACTCATTCCCCATTTCAAAAGAGCTTACAATTTCTTACAAATTACTATGAAAACCAATATTCTATAATTTTCTACACTATCTATTTTTCTAAAAGACTTTTGGTGTCACTGCCCTATGCAACTTGAAAGTCTAATGAAAAAATGTATAATAATAATAATAAATAAAGGATATGCTTCTAATTTTTTAATTGCACAATGAACAGGCTATGTCAGAGAATAAGAGCACCCTTTTAACTATAGTGGGCTTGCAAGCTTCACACAGCTCAAGTTCCATGATTCCCAAGTCTTGCATGATATGCTAAACTTTCTAATTCCTGATATCCGCACTTATTGGTCACAGGTTTGACAAGGATTTTCTGTATTGGTGGCGATCATACAAGCCCTTGCAGTACATATTGAAAGCATTTTGCAGTACCAATATTATTCTCCAATCTAAATCTTATACAAATTTTTATTATAGGATAAGCAGTTTGAATAAAAAAAAATTGTAATCAGACTCCTTCCAGTATGTATTAATAAAACATGTGTACCACTTTCTACCCATATTTTTTATGTAACTTCCATACTGAGTAACATCAACACAGTACTTTAGGGAATATTTTGGAGTGCTCCTATGGACTGAGTGCAAGCATCATTTGTCTATTTTAGTATAAAAGTGCTGCCATGCTTGTCATGCCCATAGATATACCATATAATCAAAAGAGAAAGCAGAGAATGAAAGAAAAAATACTTCAATCAACTGGGCCCACTCGCCAATTCTCAAAATCCACCACACTACTCCTTTCCTCCACAAAGTGCCATGCAGGACCCAAAAACTCTCTAAATTTTGTCCTACCCCTATCTCTATTTCCACTTCCTTTACTCCTGTTTTTTCAGATAAGGAGGTCAGTACTCCAGTATCTGCCCTCCCACACCTGCTAACAACTGGTGACACAGAAACTAATCCAGGCCCATACACAATCCCAACATTTACAAACCTCACTACACCATCAACCACTCCTCACTTCCATCGTAAGGTTTCTCCTGAGCTGTAGCTCTCCTGGTTCTTTTCCCAGAAAAAATAACATTTTCTAGGATGTATACACTATCACCTGTTAAGGTTTCTATTAACTGATAGGGGCCATCCCATTTCACATTGAATATGTAACAGTTGTTTGGTAATGTGGTCTTGTAAAAACTCTTGACTGCTCTTAACAGCTTTCCTCCTATCCCATATATCTGCAATACCTCCCACAGTGCCTTCCTGTCTACCCTGTCATAAACCTTCTCCAAATCAATAAAGACACAAAAAAAAACATCCTTACCTTTTCCTATAGCTTTCTCACATATCTGCCTTACTACAAAAATATGATCCATGCAACCACTACCTGTCCTAAATCCACACTGTTCTTCACAAATTACTCCCTCTGTTCCTCTCCTAATCCTTTTCATCAAAATACTCCCATAAGCCTTCCCAACTACACTCAGCAAACTGATCCCTCTGAAACTACTACACTCACCTTTGTCCCTTTTTCCTATGTAAACCAGAACCATACATGCACTCCTCCAGTCCTCTGACACTCTACCCTCTTTTAGACAAACATTAAATAACCTAATCAGCCAGTCCACCATCACTCTACCTCCCTTTTTTTAGACACCGCATGACATCCATTTAACCCAGGTGCCTTACCTGCTCTCATCATTTTAATAACTGCTTTCACCTCATCTTATTTTTCCTCCATGTTCCTTTCATTTTCTTGGTGCTTCCCATTGCAACTACCTTTCCCTCCCTACCCTCCTTCACATTTAGCAACTCCCTAAAATACTCTGCCCATCTTCCTCTTATTGCCATCTCTTCCATTATCATCTCTCCACCTGTACCTTTTACCTTTTCTTCTCTACTTGATTCACCTCCTCTTCCTCTCTTAAAATCCTTCCAAAACATCTTTTTATTACTTTCAAAAAAATTTGTCATACTCTTACCCCATTTCACATCTGCTCTCCTCTTTGCCTCCTTTAGATTATGCTTTACTTCTTTTCTTTGAACCTCTCACATGATGCTCTCATCTTATTTTGTAATCAATCTGTGAATGCTCATTTTTTCTCTTCTACAACTTTCTTTGCTTCATCATCCCACCACCCACTACCCCTCCTTTATTTCCTCCTGTTCTTGTTCCACACACCATCTTTGCACACCTTGTGACTCCATCATTGAAACATCCCCATTCCTCCTCCACTCCTAGTTCTACTCTATCCTTCACTCCCTCTCACTCTTCTCTCAGCTTCTTCTTGTACTCCTCCTTTTCTTTCTCATTTAAGCAGTTTACTCTAAGCACCTCCCTACCTTCTGTCTGTTTCCTCTTTCTCCATCTATCCTCCACTCTCAACTTACCTTCCACAAAAAATTATTTGATATTCCACCAATCACTTCCCTAAGAACAAGCAGATCTAAAACTCCTCCTGGTTACCACTATATAGTCCATTAGAGCCTTATCTAACCCCCTTCCATCCACCATCCTCTCCAATGTGTATTTATGCTTGACTTTCTTCCTAAACATTGTGTTTGCTATTATCAACTCTCTGGATGCATCTCCACCATCAACTCTCCACTACAATTTTTTCCTGGCACTCCACATTTCCCAACCACTCCATCTATTGGTGTGTCTCTTACCCTTGTATTGAGATCTCCCAATATCACTACATTGACATTTCTCCCTAGACCCTCTATGCACTCATTTAAATCTATCAAAAAAGCCTCCCTTTCCTCTACACTCTTCTCACTACCAGACCCATATGCATTTACAAAGACCCACATCTTTCTTCCCAGTTTCACCTTCATCCACCTTAAAGAAACCTCCTTTCACTCCACCACATGCTTACCTATCTCTTCACTTACTAGTATAGCCACCCCTTCTCTCTCTCATCCTCTCTTCACTCCTGACATCCTCCCAACTACACTCCCAAACTCAAACTTGCCCCTCCCTTTCAACTTAGTTTCACTCAATGCCAACACATCCATCTTTCTTCTCATAAACATACTGCCTATTTCTTCCCTTTTACTCTCATCTGTACCACATTCATGCACATTAAAAGACCTTCTGGTTGGAAAACTCTCCCCAGACCCTCTTATGCCATTACTTTTTTGGGGAATGTCCTCTCTGGGGCTACAGAAAGTGGGATGCCTAGTCCTATCCCCATCCTGTTTTTGTCGCCTTTTATGATTCAAGTGGGCACACTTAGTGGTATCTATATACCAAGGGCTTTCTCCCCCTTACATGGGAGGTACCTAAGTCAAAAGACATTTACCTACTCCCACCTATTCAACTCCCATCCACCAACCTTTCCTCCCTCTCATCTTACCTCGCTGTGGATCAGGTCATCCCTGTATCCCACCCACTGCCCTGAGACAGAAGCAATGTACCAAGACACAGGACATCCAGAAGGGCTGCTTCACTTAACCCTCCGGGGCACATCGCACATCTGGCAGCATTAGCTGCCCAACGTGCAATGTTGCGTCATAATAATCGCATTATAAAAAATAAAGTCAGTGCTCAATCGTTCGTTCTCTTTCACCCGTGAATTTTGATAAACAGAGAAAATATGATGAAGCCAGTTTTGAGAGAATGGAGGTTACGTAGGTATGACTACAATAAATATACAGATGCTCCTCAACTTACGTTTTAGTTACGTTCCGAACGGCCGAACGTAACATGAAAATGAACGTAAGTTGTTACTCTACGTTCCAGTAATGTATGACTGTTCATACTGTACTATACATCCATAAATTCTATTACCGTATCTTATAAAACACCCCAATTCATTCATTATAAACATAACAATGTAAAATAATATAATTAATTTCAAATAAATTAAATTCAAGCAACATAAAGTGAGTTGGTGGAGAAGGAGGAGGAGGCAAGGCACATTCAGTCTGTCGTTTGGCCTTGTAAACAATGGATGCAGCGTCATGCTTATCGTTTGAACGCCTCATACTACGGAGAGCGCGCTAAACTAAAAAATTCACTCAAATTTTTTATTTTTTTTTACAGTTCAAACATAAATTCGAAAAAACGTAAAACGAATGAACGTAAGTAGAGGAGCGTCTGTAATCAAGATGCCGACATCGGCATCATCGCGTACCCACTTGCTCCTCATGCCGCCTACGTAGGCGTAACCGTATGGAAGTGGTTAATTGGTGACCCACTCTCTATCCCTTCATGCAGAAAAAGAGAAAAGGGGGGAAATCCCTTCGGGCTGCATCAAAATACTATTCGCACATAACCACTCGCTACCTCCCCCCATCCCCCAGCCTCTCCCTTTTTTGCATCACAGTATCATCTATACATAGCCATTCTCCACTCACCTCTATCTTTTGCCTTCTCCCTTCCCTACTCAACAGACATTTCCCTCTTTCTCAAAGCCCCTTTCACCCCATCCATCCATCTCATCCTTGACTATCCCCTCAAGTTCATTCCATCCACCTATGCTTTCCACACCTCTTTTACTAATCTTTCTTCACTCATTCTTTCCATGTGTTCAAACCATCACAATACTCTTTCATCAGCCCTATCTACCATCTCCTTTTCCACCCCTACTCTCTTCCTCACCTTGTTTCTCACTCTGTCCAACCTTGTAAACCCTACCATACTTCTCAGATATTTCATCTTAAAATGCATTTAAACTTGTTCTATTTTTCCATTTACTTTTTATATATAGTTTCCCTTACATCTTTTCTGTCAATGTGCTTAAGCTATAATTCATGTATTTTATACCTTTAACTCTTAACAAATTTATGTACAAGTTTTTAAAACTACAGAGATAGAAATTCCACTTCAACAAGGCAGAAGAACAACACTTGGCTATAGTGCTGGTTGATTAGAAGGTATAAAACAATAATGGTACTCACCAATTTTAAAGCCTCTGTGCCAAGAGAAACTCACTGTTCGAGGTTTTATGTGAATCTTGTCTCTCTTTGTACTCGATACCTTTCCAATCACCTTTTCTTCTACCAAGTACTCTAGGATTTCATTTTCCATAGCTTCAATCTTCTCGCGAATTCTTTCTATAGGCATCTTGACTGTAATGAAGTAGGATCATTAAAGAAATAATCTATTGTACTGATAAATTCCTTCCTCATAAAAGAGCAACCATATGAAAATAAAATCAACTCATTCAAATTCTCCTTGTAATTGGTATTGACTCCATGGTAGCATCCAGTTGATACTTTAGGGACTGTGTCAGGATGCCCCTATAGACCAAAGCAATACATTTCTCTACATCAGAATTTAAAATCTCTGCTCATTAAGACTTGCTGATACTTTTATTCTACTGCTGTCCCTCCTTTGTGCTGTTGCCTTTCACCTGTCCTTTATAATTTCTATAATTCTATCTCTCCCCAACCTCCCTGGGTAAAAAGAATTCCGCCATCATGGTTCTCATGTTAGTCATAAAAGGTGACAAAATGGGGTAGAGCAAGGAGACTAGGAATCCTTCACTCTGTAATTTCCCCCTACAAGACATGAGTGGCTCTGGGGAGATACCAACTGGAACCCTAGTGATTGGGTTATTAAATGTGTGGTTGGAGTACAAATGAGAATAAAATTAAAGAGATTGGATATATGTTTGTGAGAAGAGTTAAGTGAAAACTAAGTTGAAAAGGAGGGTGAGTTTAAGCTTGGGAGTATGGTGGAGAGAGTCTCAGGAGTGAGTAAGCAAGGCAGGGAAAGAGTAGTTCTGTTTGTAAATGATGAGATTGGAAAGTGTAGTAGAGTGAGCAGAAGTGTCTTCTCGGAAAGGATAATGTAGGTGAGTAAAACTGGAATGACACATATGGACCTTCATGAATGCATGTGGTCCTGGCTGTAAGAAAAATGAAAAGGAGAGGGATGTGTTTTGTAGTGATTTAAATAACTGTATCAAGTTTGGGAGGAATGTAAATATAATGGTGTTAGGGGATCTTAATGGTACAGTAGATGAGACAATAGATAGAATAGTAGAAAGGTTTAGGGTATCAGGTAAGTACTACAGTGAAAAAAATGTTGGAGATGTGTTTACAAAGAGAGGTGATGATAGTAAACACTGTGTTCAAGAAGAAAATCAAGAATAAATATACATGGGAATGGATGGAGGAAAGGGTGGTTGGGAGGGGATTAATGGACTATTTAATATATCAAATGGTAAACATTTTATCATGATTAATGGGGCGAGGAGTTCACCATAGTCCTCTCCCAGTTGCATCCTGGCCACTTAAAAACGAGTTCACTGTATGTAACCTATTATATCCCCTGAAGACAATTCCTGGATGGCAATCAAAACATTGAGCTTAATAAACCCTTCAAACCAAGTCTGGTGTTTTACTCTCTTCACCAATATATATACATACATACATATATATATATGTTTTTATGCCTTTCCCTTTTTGGCTACCTCCCTTGGAAGGGGGAAAAAGCCTTGGTATATGTATATGTATATATATATATATGAATATGTATGTATATATACATTATATTTATATATATCATATATATATACACATATTTAACATATATATATATATGTATATATACATGTATATATATATATATATTTATATATATATATATATATATATATATATATATATATATATATATATATACCAAACACTTTTCCCATTTGTAAGTGGTGTGGGAAAGTCAAAGCATGCCTTGACTCCACAGCCATGAGAGTTGGAGTACTGGCTTATATCACAGCAATACTGAAATCATATCAGCCCTGAGCAAAATTTCAACATCCTACTTCCAATGCTTAAACCAGTACCATGTTGTCTAAAATAATGTTGATTTTAGAATGTAAACTCTACCTTATTTTTCACTTTAGATTTTTCTGAAACCAAATACCTTATAGTACACTAATTCTATCATTCTTTACTGTCCAACTTGCTACACTATTTTACAAAAATGTATAATAATGAAAGCTTAAAAATTAGTTCAATCATTGTCTCCCGTTAATGAAACTTTTTTTCAGAGCAGCCATTTTTTACAAATATATATTCCTTAGCCTTATATTCAAAGTGTTACTGGAACCTGTTATTTGAAATAAATTCATATCACTTAAAAATACATGCTACTTAATTTTCTCTCCAGAAATACAAGCTACTTACTTTTCTCCCCATCTGCCGTATCTTGCCTTTCAAAACTTATCTGGTTCATTTTCAAAATATGGCGCCTATGATAAAAGAAAGACCAGTAAGATTGCAAATATTTCTTCACACTATACCAACAAAAACAGTTATCTTTTTCACAATATAAATTTCATCTTTTCATACATACACATGCCAGAAAATGTAAAATGTTAGTACTACTTCTGACTGTTAATTACACACCTTAGTAATGGGCTATCAGTATTGCAAATAGTGGGTGAGCTTTCAGAGGACTGTTGTGAGATGGATCGTTCTGGATGTGGATTGCTCTGAGATGATGATGACGATGTTCTGGTATACAATATAATTGACGGGTCAAAGCCAATTCAAAGTTTTGATGCAAAACTTGTTAAAAATACAACCAAGAGGGTAAAATTCAGATTTCTTAAAATGATAATACTAATTTGCATAAGTTGGATAGGTTAAAAAATATCAAACTTGAGCAAATATAAGCATATTGAACTAAATACCTGAAAGGTCTCCTTGAAAGAACAGGAGTTTGAGGAGTTGTTGGTGGCGGAACACCCACAATATAATCACAGCATTCACTCACTTCTTGCTTAAACATCTTGGAGGAGAAAAGAAAACTAAATAAGGTATACCTCACACTTGTAACTGAAAAATAAACACAATCTTTTGTTTTTCTATGTCCTTTGCAAGTACCTATAATTAATCAAAGCAGAGTTAAAAATCATCCAAACAGCTTTCATACATACATACATCAAGAGCTTCTCCCCCCTTACCCCATTCCCATTCACCATCCCTCCCTCCCATTTTGCCCACTGCCCTGGGTCAGAAGCAATGCAGCATGACACAACACATCCACAGCAAGGCCGCTTCATTTAATCACCAACCCCCCACTTTTTCCACCTCTCATACAGAAAAAGAGAAGGACAAGGAGAAATCCCTTTGGGCTGTGTCACAATATCATTCACACATAACCACTCCCTAACCCCCCATCCCCCACCCACTCCCTTCCATGCATCACAGCATCACCCATACACAACCATTCTCCACTCACCCCTATCTTCTGTCTTCTCCATTCCTTCCTTAACAGATATTCCCCTCTTTCCCAATACCCCTTTTACCAAATCCATCCATCTCATCTTCAGTCACCCCTGCCCATTCATTCCATCCACTTCTGTCTTCCACACTTCTTTTACTAATCTTTCTTCACTCATTCTTTCCATGTGTCCAAACCATCCCAATACTCTTTCATCAACTCTATATCCCAACTACTTTTCCACCCCCGCTCTCCTTCTCACCTCCTTATTTCTCACTCTATCCAGCCTAGTAACCCCAATCATACTTCTCAGACATTTCATCTCGAACACATTTAAACTTTTCCTCTCTTATGTTCGATGTTTTTACCCCATACAGTGCTGCTGACACAATCATCCCTTTATATAATCTCCTCTTAGCATCCATTCCCAAATGTCTATTTCTCATTACACTTTTTAATCCCCCAAGGTATTTACTTGGTTCTCTCAATCTACATTCTACCTCCACCTCTACTCCTCCCTTTCCTGCCACATGCACTCCCGAAGTATCTAAAGCTATTCACTTCCTCCTGCCTCTCCCTTAATACTAACTTCCAATTTGCTGCCATCCTCTCCCTTTGTACATCTCACCTTACATTTACCCACATTTATCTTCAACTTCCTCCTCTTGCTCAGCTTTCCAAAATACATCACTAACTTCCCTAATCCCTTTTCTGATCTTGCTAAAAGTGCAGTGTTGTCAGCAAACAACAATTGACTTATCTCCCATTTTTCTCCATTTTCTTTAACCATCTAGTAACAGGGGAATGTCATTGGGTGACATAATGTTGTGTGCTTAGGTTTGTTGCATTTTACCATAATTGGGTTTGTGGTGTTTTATCACATGCTTGGGTTTATGGCATTTTGTCACATGCTTGGGAGTGCCTTGAGGTCCTCTGCTTGTATGTATAGGTTTCGGCTTGTCTCTTTGATGAATAATGCTTCTAAGATAGGGAGGCATCTAATGTACATATTTCCAAAATCTTAGCATTTTCTTCTAGGATGTTTCTTGTCAAGGCTATGCCGTGTTCTTCTCTATTCTGTTTGGGGCTCCTGATGTGAGGTGATATGAAAGACAGCAGGATAACCTCATTGTCATCATGTCAATACAGGTGGAAGGGAAGCCTTCATA
Source organism: Oratosquilla oratoria (assembly GCF_046742065.1). NCBI lineage: Eukaryota > Metazoa > Arthropoda > Malacostraca > Stomatopoda > Squillidae > Oratosquilla > Oratosquilla oratoria. The sequence goes on along the minus strand of NC_134785.1, from coordinate 67,280,540 downwards.
GTTCCCTCTGGTACATTTGAACCTACAGATGACACTTGACTTCTGAAGTTTCTTGTTCTCTTGGTTGGGACTGTTCTTAAGTAGGAGGTGCCTTGACTTCTTTGTCTTATTATAAATTAATAAGTTAAGTATTTTTTCTGGGTTGACTGGCTTGATGTTTCTCTTGATAATTTCAATATGCATTCTTCCTCTTTATAGACTGATGAAAATGAAGATCTATAATGTTAATTTTCTCCAGGTTTCGGTTATTCATATTACTGTTGTACCAGCCTGCCATTATCTTCTTGATCTGACCATTGATGTCTTTCTCACTGAAGCCATTGTTAATCACTTGGGTGGAGCATTCAATATGTTGTGTACTTGTTTCCAGATGCTACAGTGGGTGAGTGTTCTCCAGATGTAGGCACTGATGGTGGAGTCCTTACATCTCTGTGGGCACTCATTTAAACAACTGAGGCAGTGTCCAGGGTTTGTGGGCTTGATGTACACTTCAGTGTTAAAGAATCTTCATCTTGTTTCGTGAGGAGGCTGAGGAAGGGTAAGTCTTTTTCAATGTTGCCTTCCATAGTAAAGGTGAGCTCAGAGATTTCTTGTACTAAGAGTCAAGGTTTTTCAGCATTAGTACTATTCTTGGTCTTTATAGAAATGTCATTGATAGATTGACAGTAAATATCTGGGTTTTCTGTTTTGCTGAATACTTCTATGCAGCCCAAGAAGAAAATTTGCCATAAATACTCCAAGAGGGGGTCGTGTTGCTACACCATCAATTTGGCAGTACTTGTTTCTGTGGTGGCATGATGACAATAAGGTTATCCCACAGCCTTTCATATCACCTTACAATAGGAGCCCTAAAAATAAAACACTTAAGAGAAAAACATTGCATAGCCCTGGCAAGAAACATTCTAGAAGAAAACACCAAGATTTTGGAAATATGTACAGAAGATAGACGTCTCCCTAAGAAGCATTATATATCAATAAGTTGAGCCTATACCTAAACATACATGCACAAGAACTCAAGGCACTCTCAAGCATGTAACAAAATGCAACAGCAAGGCTGCTTCATTAAATCAACGACTCCCCCTCTCCGTCCCCTCATGCAGAAAAAGAGAAGATTGGGAGAAATCCTTTTGGGATGCATCAAAATATTATTCATCCAAAACAATACTTGAGTCAAATATAATGTAATGTGGCACAGCTGTATAAAATTCCAATGCATTAGCTAGAATAAATGCACACTATTTCAAAGGGGTTAATAATCTACATATAAAAACTTGATGAAATGTAAATATAACCATACCTGAAAAAACTCTTGACTTATGTGCCTTGTATTATGGGCATCAGAAACAAACACAATAAATTCTAATCCTGGATTGGCCCAGAGAGGTCTCTGCCCTTTTCCTGGTGAATAATGGCTGTGCACAAACTTCATCCACTGACTTGCAAAGGTAACAAGTAAAGATGCAACTTCTATTCTGTGATGACCCGTAACAAGACGAGTCACCTCCTTGTGGTACTGTTCAACAAAAGAAATTAATCAGGATCAAAAGTGTCACACAACATGGCATTAATATTTATTGTTCTGTGTATTTAATTTAGCTTTCCTAAGAAGAGAGGCCAAAGATGGGTACTTGCAAGTGGTTGTTGTGCAAGAAAGACCCCAGGGAGAATCAACTCCCTCCTGCCCATATTCAAAACCTCCTAACAACCTTACTTCCATCTGCAACCCTAATAGAATGATATTCTGTGGATCAAGCCTGAATCTCCTCAACCAACTTTGAAAGTATTTCTTCCACCTTTTCACTTAAAGAGAGTTGACAACCAACAACTGCTCCCCTCCTCCTACCTCCATTAAGGCAGCAACATAGAAACAGTCCCCAAACTAATACAGTGAGCAGGACCATGTTTTTTTTTCCAGAGATCTATAGGGGTTGCCCAGGAACTATTGCCAGCTGTTGTGGAGTATGTCAGTGAAATTCAAAGAAAAAAAATCATTATCACAGTATATAATAGTTGTTGCCTTGAGTTTCAAAGTGGAAAACCTACAACCCCATAGTAGCTGTTAACAGTCCTTGAGTTTTTCCATAGATCTCTTTAGAAAGAAACTTTGGAATGTTGTGTTGTATTGGTATGAGACTGTCTTTATGTCACCAGCTGAAGGTAGTAGGAGGGGAGAAGTCTCTGGTTATCAGCTCTCCTTATATGAAATGGTGTAAGAAATACATTTGAAGCTGACAAGAGGGAAATCTTGGGCCCAGTGCAGAGACCAAGTGTCAGCCCCCAGGGTGTACCTCATGATGGAGGTGAAGTTGATAAATTTTGAAAATGGGCAGCTCTGCTGTTCATCTTGCAGAACCATGTGCAGGTACCTGTCACTGGTCTTTTTTTATTATAGTTCTAGGTTTAGTCCAAATCATACATAACCATTGAGAATCCTTTATCTGAAATTCTAAAATCAAAGTTTTTTTTTTTTTTTTTGGTTAGAGAAAATACACAAATGGAAAACTCCAGATTTCTTCATAACTAAACTACAACCCACACTGCTATATAGCATAAAAAATTAACAGTGTAGTGTGTGTGAAATAATGAATAACCTGAATTAAATAATTTTGTTTTGTATAAAATGATTAAGAAATAATAAAAATAATCACATGAAATTGTACTCCAATGTAAACAAGATAGAGTTGTTGGAGGAATGAGACGACTACTGATAATTCACCTGTTTATCATCAAATCACCACATTAGACAATTGCTCACCCGAAATTACACTGTTATTATTAGAACATTATCATAACTTGTATATATATATACAGATGCTCCTCTACTTACGTTCATTCGTTTTACGTTTTTTCGATTTTACGTTTGAACTGACTGTATAAAAAAAAAAAGGTAAAAAAAATTTTTGAGTGAATTTCTTAGTTAAGCGCGCTCTCCGTAGTTCAAACGATACTTACGCATGACGCTGCGTCCATTGTTTACATGGCACAAACGACAGACTGAACGTGCCTTGCCTCCTCCTCCTCCCCTCCTCCTCCACCATCTCAATTTATGTTGCTTGAATTCAATTTATTTGAAATTAATATTATTTCACAATGTTGTGTGTATAATTAATTATTTAGGGGTGTTTTATAAGATACGGTAATAGAATTTACGGATGTATAGTACAGTAACAACTTACGTTCATTTTCAACTTACGTTCGGCCGTTCGGAACGTAACTAAAACGTAAGTTGAGGAGCGTCTGTATATATACATACATATATATATATATATATATATACATATATATATACATATATATATATATTACATATATATATATTACATATATATATATACATATATATATATACATATATATATATATATATATATATATGTACATATATATACAGGGTGTTCGGGATAAATTTGATAATTATTTTATCTTCTGTCATTTCAAAACCATTTGAAGGATTTTATGGCAGTAAAGTGCAACAGATAGCTGATTCTGTATCCTATTGCTGGGTGTGAGAACTAGAGAGCATGGATGACAGGAAAACATTGGGATATTGGAGGAGAGTGACCTGTATTATGATGATTTACACCGGATTCAAAAATTCAGAAATCTTAGCTGCAGCTCCTTGAATACCATGAAGGCCATGAGATGTGAGCTGGAGAATTGCGACGGAGATGTGGAAGCAGTGGTTAGCAGGAAAAATCATAGGGGTTCTGACTCAGTCTGCACAACGAAATTCGTCAAGAAGCTGCGAAAAAAGGTGCAGCAAGACCCAGGTATGGCAATGCGGACCTTGGCGAGAGAGATGGGCATTGGAGTGGCGACTATGAAGAAAGCGCTGAACAAGGACCTATGCTACTCTTCATATAAGAGGCGCAAGGGCCAACTACTCACCGCCAAGGCCCAAGAGAACCAACTTATGAAAGCCAAGAAACTCCTCAACAAGGTCAAACACCCAGTCAAGCTGGGGATGCTCTGGTTCTTCTCAGAGGAAAAGAACTTCTGTCAGGATCAGTTGCCCAACATGAAGAATAACAGGCGGCTAGCCTATAGTCCGCACAAAGTCCTGCGCTTCATGAAGACCAAGTTCCCTTAAACTGTAATGGCTTTGGGCGAGTTTCCAGCAAAGGCCACGTCATGCTGACCCACATATTTGAAGAGGGACTCAGACTCACTTCAGATGGCTATATTGAGTTGCTGTCCACTGCTGTCAAGCACTGGGTGGAGAGGGTGGCTGCGGGAAAACCATAAATGTGGCAGCAGGACTCAGCTCTGTGTCACACCTCTAGGAAATCCCAGAAGTGGCCATCTGAAAACTTCTACAACTTCACCAGTCCCAACAACTGGCCCCCCCACTTGCCTGGTTGCAACCCCATGGACTATTATCTGTGGGCCACAGTTAAAAAAGAAACCAATCATACCACCAGCAACACCAAGGACATGACGATTGCCAGGATCAAACTGGTGTTCAGGCATCTCTCGAAAGATGCCATCAAGGCCACGTGCTGCAGGTTCAGGTCCTGCCTGGAGGCCATGGTGGAGGCTCAGGGCAGCTTCTTTGAGTGAACTGTATTTGGCAAAAGATCCTCTAAGAGATGCACTTTGAATTTTGAGAATACATCAATTTTTGGCCAAGATATTAAGTTTTTCTTTCCTTTCCAAAAGTGTCAAATATATCCTGACCACCCTGTATGGGTATGTGACATGTTTCCTTAGTATTGATCCCACTAACAGGATTGTCTCCACAAAAGACAAGGCTTGATAGAGGTAAAAAGGGGGACGCCTACAGAATAAGTCTATACTTTTTAAAATCATCACAATAAGCACATGTGAATTATTTTGTTTTCTTACCTCAAAGCCAAACTTGAAGCACTGATGGACAATATCCCTTGTCACTTGATGTATTTGCTTTTTATCTGCTTCTGAGACACTTGACAAAATATTAACATCTGCCATACTCTCCACTTTTTTTATGTTTGATGCTAAGTTCTTACAGAGTTTCAAAGCTTCATTCTGAATAAAGAGAGAGAAACACAATTAACATTACTTTCTACATACATACATACATATACCAAAGGGTTTTTCCCCCTACATGGGGGGTAGCCAAAAAGAAAAAAGCATAGAAACCACTCCCACCCATTCCATTTCCTATATATTCCACTCCCCTCCACCCTCCTCCCTCCCTCTTATCTTGGCACTTCCTGGATGACGGGTCATCCCTGCATCCTGTCCACTGCCCTGGGTCAGAAGCAGTGTCGCAAGACACAGCACATCCACAGCAAGGCCGCTTCATAAATTCTGCGACCCCCCCTCTCCGTCCCCTCATGCAGAAAAGGAGAGGACGAGGAGAAATCCCTTCAGGCTGCGTCAAATTTTTTCTCATACATACTTCCTCACCCCCCATCCCCCACCCACTCCCCCTCATGCATCACAGCCTCATCTATACACAACCCTTCTCCATTCACCCCTATCTTCTGTCCTCTCCCATCCTTCCTCTACAGACATTCCTCTCTTTTGTAATGCCCCTTTCACCCCATCCATCCATCTCATCCTAGGACGCCCCCTCATGTTCACTCCCTCCACCTCCACTTTCCACACTTCTTTTACTAATCTTTCTTCACTCATTCTTTCCATGTGTCCAAACCATCCTAATACTCTTTCATCAACCCTATCTCCCAGTTCCCTTTCCACCCCTGTTCTCCTCCTCACCTCCTCATTTCTCACTCTATCCAGCCTAGTAACCCCTATCATACTTCTCAGACATTTCATCTGAAACACATTCAAACTCCTTCTCTCTTCCTCTCTCATGTTCTATGTTTCTGCCCCGTACATTGCTGTTGGCACAATCACTCCTTCATATAACCTCCTCTTAGCATCCATTCCCAGATGTCTATTTCTCATTACACTTTTTAATCCACCAAGGCATTTACTCGCTTCTCTCAATCTACATTCTATCTCCCCCACTCCTCCCTTCCTGTCACATTCGCACCCAAATATCTGAAACTATCTACTTCCTTCAGTTTCTCACCTTTAATGCTCACTTCCAGCCTACTGTCACTCTCTCCCCTTGTACATCTCATCACCTTACTTTTGCCCACATTTATCTTCAGCTTCCTTCTTTCACACACCTTCTCAAACTCTGTCACCAACTTCCTCAATCCCTCCTCTGATCCTGCTATCAATTCTGCAGGTATGATGTACAGGTAACCACCCTATAACTGCCCTGTACCTCTTCTCTGACTCTATCTTTCCTTATCCCTTACACGAGGACCATCTTTGATATGCTTTCCTAGTTCAACTTTACAACCAATCCTCATACATTTGCTTATTTTCCACCACCACCCTCACCTCTTCATCCCACCATTTGTTACCTCCTTTTCTGCTCACTTTAATCCTCCTTGTCCCACACACCATGTCCACTTTACCACTTCCTCCTTGAAACATACCCATTTTTATTCTACTCCTGTTTACCCTTTATCCCTCACCACTCCCCACAATTCTTAATTTCTTCTGATATTCTTTGTCATTTAATTTGTTTATTCTCAGTACTTTTCTATAATCTTCCCTTTTTTTCCTCACATCATCCTATACTCTCAAGTTCTTTCTGCAATAAGATTAACTGATATTCGTCTGCTCTCTCTCCCATGGAAACATGAATATCCAGAACTCCTCCAATCCTTCCTATTAGTGCCACTACATAGTCCCTTAATACCATACCAACCAACCTTCCTTTCAAAACCCTTTCCTATGTGTACTTATGCTTGGCTCTCTTCTTAAACACTGTATTATCATCTAAACACATCTCCAGCATCATCTCTCCATTATAATTTATACTTGACATCCCAAGCATCTCTACTATTCCAACTATTGGCTAATCTCCTACTCTAGCACTGATATCACCCATTACATTTACATTCCTCCCAAAACTCTCTATACACACATTAAATTGATCAAAAACACAAGAGGTTAGTGGAAAGGAGGGATATCAAGAGTAAAATAGTGTCTCATCACTCCTTTACAAGTAAAGATTTTACTCTATCAGACAAATAATGTGTGGTTCTGGACCATAGAGGTGCCCCAAAACAATCCCTGAAGCAATGACTGCAAGTAACCTTGAGCCCTACCCAGAGGTCAAGTGCCAATTCAATTTCCAGATGATGTTGAGTGCTGATGGGTTTTGAGGGTAGGAGGCAAGAGATGACTACCATTTCCATCTCACATTAACAAGTACTCATCACTGATTCTTGGTTTATGAAGGAGTAAAAGAATAAGTGGAATACTTGCAGTAAATATTAATAAAGAATTTCAAATGGTATAGGATTACTTTCAAAAATATGTGAGACACATAGCTCTCCTTTAATAAACAATATCTAATTATCACCCAAATTCCATCCATAATTATGTACTTACCTTCATTTCATCCATTGAATGGGTTATAGCTTTGTTGGGTGTGGTTTGATCTCTTTGAAGCTGTAGTGTACTACCCATACAATGCATAAAGTCTTTCCTTATAGGTACTAGCTGTGGACCAGTTGCCACAACCAACAAAAGTCCAATTACCTAAAATCAATTAAATATATATCAATGCAGAGTTCTTATATCAAATAAGGTATCTGATCTCCATTAAACCAGTATTCATTAAAAACATACACAAGCCTAAATGACATAATATACCATACCATTCACATGTAAAAGCTAAGTAGAACATGATGATGATATGGTTTAATGTCACAAACTCCCCCCTATCAGAAGGCTAGGATGGTGCCCCTCACAGAGGGCTTTGTAGCAATACACTGTATTTACCTCTAATTAGGTAAATAAAATGTATGTTCTATTTAGCTTTCACCTTTTGAAATACTTACATCTACTCTAGAAAGTGTTATAGTGCAATCTGCTGTTGGTTCTATAACAATGGTTTGTCCTTTCCACAGTTCTTCAGTGTTCTGTGATTCACATCCTTTCATAAGAACGAGGTAACCTTCCTCTTCCCAGTTTTCCTCCTCTCCAGCTCCTACTCGCATATCCAGCAACTGCCAAATGTAGTCCCTCTTCTCCTTTATGTTACCTGTCCAGAACTTCGGACTTTAAAAATTCTTAATTACATGTAGACTAAATCCATGTTTAGGATTAATTACTGTATTTACAGGGGCATAAGATGCAATTTTCAATTCTAACAAACAATTGACATGTATCCAATCCAGCCATATCATGAATGGGAGCTGGGGAGCCATAGGCTGGTAAACTAGGGTATTAGACAAGCACAGATCTGCTAGAGATAATTTTTTTTACCACAAATAAAATGTGGGTGGCATATACATACACCAAGGTTTTTCCCCCTTACAAGGGAGGTAGCCAAAAAGGAAAAGGCATAAAATCACTCCCACCCATTCCATCCCTGAATACACTCCACACCCCTCCACCCTCCCTCTTATCTTATCACCTTCTGGATAACGGGTCATCCCTGCACCTTGTCCACCGCCCTGGGCCAGAAGCAGTGCCGCAAGACACAGTACATCCATAGCAAGGCCACTTCATTAAATCGGCGACCCCCCTCTCCGTCCCCCCATGCATAAAAGGAGAAGACGGGGAGAAATCCCTTCGGGCTGCGTCAAATTTTGCTCACACATACTACCTCACCCCCCATTCCACCTCATACATCACGACATCATCCATATACAACCATTCTCCATTCACCCGTCTTCTGTCCTCTCCTGTCCTTCCTCAACAGACATTCCCCTCTTTCCCAAAGCCCCCTTCACCCCATCCATCCACCTCATCCTAGGACGTCCCCTCATGTTCACTCCTTCCACCTCTGCCTTCCATACCTCTTTTACTAGTCTTTCTTCACTCATTCTTTCCATGTGTCCAAACCATCCTAATACTCTTTCATCAACCCTATCTCCCAACTCCCTTTCCACCCCTATTCTCCTCCTCACCTCCTCATTTCTCACTCTATCCAGCCTAGTAACCCCCATCATACTTCTCAGACACCTCATCTCAGACATATACAGCTGATGAAAGTATTGGGATGGTTTGGACACATGGAATGAATGAGTGAAGAAAGATTAGTAAAAGAGGTGTGGAAGGCAGAGGTGGAAGGAGTGAACATGAAGGGATGACCAAGGATTAGATGGATGGATGGGGTGAAAGGGGCTTTGAACACGAGGGAAATGTTTGTTGAGCAAGGAAGATGGGGGTTGAGTGGAGAATGGCTGTGTATATACGATACTGTGATGCAAAGAAGGGAGGGAACAGGGGATGGGGTGGAATAGGGAGTGGTTATGTATGAATGATATTTTGACACATCCCAAAGGGATTTCTCCCTCTCTTCTCTATTTTCCTCAAGGAGATGGAGGGGGGGTTGCTGATTAGGTGAAGCAGCTTTACTGTGGATGTACTGTGTCTTGTTGCATTGCTTCTGGCCCAGGGTAGTGGGTGGGACACAGGGATGACCCTTCATCCACAAGGAGCTTGGATGAGAGGAAGGAAAGGATGGTGGATGGGAGAGGAATGGGTAGGGAGTGAGTACATGCCTTCTGACTTGGCTACCTCCCTTATAGGAAGAAAAAAAAATTGTAGATATATAGACTGATAGAAATATTATATATTGAAAACAAGCCAAATCTTACTTAAATTGTGTTACTGACAATAAAATATTGACAAGAAGCAACATTATTATATTCCATTAGTATAGACTTACAGCAAATTTCTCATGTTACATCAGCAGTTACCAGAATGATGGAAGTTCATATCCTCCCACTGTACCTCCTTCATTAGCATACATAATCCACACCAGATATACTGTTAATGTCTTATATTATCTAACAACTGTTAGTTTTAAGAAACATCTGGTCATTCCTTAAGTGAAAAATACTCCTACAGAGATAAAAGGAATGTTAACAAATTCCAGCCATTTATAATGATTGAATGACAACAAAACAATTGTGATCTAATCAGAAGCATTTATGGGGTACAGTATTCCCATAACATATACTATGGTAAATCTCCTACACAGATCAAACTTTTGTTTTAAAAACAAAGTCACAGTCATAACATTAAATGTATGCTAAATGTCATAGCATATGTGAAGGAGCATGGTAACAGGGCACCTGCTCAGTATTTTAGTCCACAGCCAAATGAAAAAAATTGTAACGACTTAGAGAAAAAAGACTGAGCAGCTGAAAGGAAAGTGTAAAATTACAGCAGATGATTTCATACTTTACTCCAGTATGCCATTTCAATATTGCATTAATATTCACAGAATCATACATTTTCCCCAATAAAGCAACTTTAAAATATCTTTCAAAACATTTATGATGAAGCGCACTAAATCTTTTTTTTCCACAAAATATTCTTGCAAAATCAGGAAGCGTCTTACACCTCCATAAGTACAATATACCAAAAATCTTTTCAACAGAGATTAAATCCCTACCCAACATAATTCATGAGAGACATGTCACTTTCAATATATCTAATAACTTAGTCTACAAATCATATAAACATATTTCAGCAAATACACTATTCTACTCATACAATTATATAAAACCCAAAGAAATTACTGGCAAAGCCTACCTGGTATAAAAATGTAATGATTTTGGCTGTGAGGGGCCTTGACACGAATATGACCGGTTTCTTGAAGTTTTGCAAATACAACCGTATAGTCATCATTTAGACTGAACTCTGCAGCAACTTCCAAATCCTTTCGCAACATTTTTGCTAAACTTGCCGCTCTTAAAGCTCGTTCCCTTGCCTCCAGGATAAGAACTTGTATATCTCTACATAACTGTAGGAGTAACTTCCTGAAAAATAAAATATAGAATATTAGTTTTCTGATGGGCGAGTGTTTCGACTTGGTCATCCCCTTTATAATTAGGAAAAGGCCTCTGGGTGAGCACCTACCTAATTGTCATAGCTGGGCACATTACCACCGGACAGGTAGTGCGTTACCGAAAAATCTTGGGGAGCATTTTTGTCAATGCATTACCGATCTTAATTTCCTGAGAGTAGTCCCCATTACTGCATATGTGTTTATGTATATACACATATGCAGTATGTATACACAGATTTTTCAGTAATGCACTACCTGTCCTGTGGTAATGTCAAGCTGTAACCTGTCTAACAGTAACACGCCCAGCACTGCTAATTGTGATATGGTTTAATGTCACACACTCCCCCCTATCAGGAGGCTAGGACGGTGCCCCTCACAGAGGGCTTTGTAGTGTGGAATTTAATGAACCATGCCCTTGGTTCAACTTCGCCGATGGCAGGATTCAAACCGCCCTCACCTCGACCTTCGCCGCAAGTAACAACGCCCTAACCCACTCAGCCAGTGAGCTTCCTACTGCTAATTGTAGTAAACAGGAAAGTGGCAACACTCTTTGGGTTCTGTCTCCTACTTTCCAATCTATCATACCTAGCCTCAATTTCATGTAGTTCCAACTTAATCTATATCCGTGATTTACAATTATATTTACATTTTAATTCATGTATTAGTCAAGCTTGGGCTATATATCCTTCTGAGCCATTTCAAGTTTTATGTATCTATGTAGAAAATTCTATTTCTTCACATACTTTAGATATGTAGTCTTCATAGCTTTTGCCGATCCTTAAGTAAGATATCTCTTCTGTCAATGTAATCTCTCCCTTGTAGTGACATGAATACTGTAATCACTTCTTTCTCTTCGATTTTTCAAAGTTGATAGACACACTGCTTTTAGTCTTTCCTTCTGTGGTTTATCTGCCAAGCTGAGAACCAGCTTGGTTGCAGCCCTTTGTATTCTCTTGATCTTTTTTACATTTTTCACTCTGTCTGGGGACCATACTACTGACAAATATTCCAGTCTTGGACATATCAGGGTTTCATCATCTCTTCATCCATATAGCAAAAAGCCACTTAACCTCTTCACTTCGGGGCACATCGCACGTCTGGCAGCATTAGCTGCCCAACATGCGATGTTGCGTCATAATAATCGCATTATAAAAAATAAAGTCAGTGCTCAATCGTTCGTTCTCTTTCACCCGTGAATTTTGATAACCATAGAAAATATGATGAAGCCAGTTTAGAGAGAATGGAGGTTACGTAGGTACGACTACAATAAATATAATCAAGACGCCGACGTCGGCATCATTGCGTACCCACTTGCTCCTCATGACGCCTATGTAGGCGTCACCGTATGGAAGTGGTTAAATCTTCTGCAGTAGTCCATATGTCTCTCCCACAATCCTACTGATATGTCTGTCAGGTGACAGGTTGTCTTTTATCAAGACTCCCAAATCTTTCTCCTCATTTGCTTTTGTGATGGGTTCACTTCCCAAGGAATAGTTTAAGGATGGTGTTTTGCAACTACTGCCCATTTCCAGTACTTTACATTTTTTCGGTATTGAAATTCATTACCTATTCTTGGTTTCATGCAAAAATAGTGTCTAGATCTTTTTACAATAGCCTACCATCCTCCATGTTTTTCACTCTTCTCATATTTTTTGCATCATCAGCAAACATGTTAACTTAGCTTGTGGGAAAACCCAGTTTCGGCTGTAGCATTCCTTGGGGAGACGGGACTGCTCGGACAGACAGTCTAGGGAACGACAACAACAACAACAACTTAGCTTGTACCTTCCCGTCATGTGACTGACATAGACAAGAAAAATTATTGTTGCAAACACTGAACCTTATGGGACTCCACTCATTACTGTTCTCCATCTTGACATCTTATCCATTACTACTATCCTCATGTCTTTTCCCTTCACAAAATCTTTTATCCATTCAAGTAGTTTGCCTCTTAGTCCTCCAACATGCTCCAATTTCCACATAAGTTAACTGTGAGGTACTTTACCTAAGGCTTTCTCTAGGTCTAAATATACACAGTCCACCCACCCTTCTCTCTCTTGCAGCAGATCAATTACTCTCAAGTAAAAGCTTAAAATGTTTGACACATATACTAAATTGATTATCAGAATGTTCATCTCCTCAATATATGGTCCATTGATCTTTCACATTCCTTTCACATAATTTCATTATTGTCCTGGTCAGTAATACCAGCCTATAATTTATAACATCCATCTTTGTAAATTGGTACCACATTAGCCATTTTCAAATCAAGCAGCACTATGCCTTCTTTTAACAAACATACAATAAGACTGAATCTTGTCTGCCTTTTGTTCCTTATATTCTTTAAGTATACAGTTTGAGATCACATTAGGTCCAGAAACTTTTGTCAAATCCAAAGATTCCAAGAAATTAAACACTTCCCTTAGTTCTACATTTATATCTTCCAAAGCCGAATCCTTGCTTTCTTTAAAAAAAAAAAAAAAACTGCTCTCCTTTGTCAGGACTGATTGGAAATTTTCATTATTTCTGCCTCAGCTGAGGCCTCCTCAAAGACATCACCATCCACTTTAGCTTTGTGATTACTTCCATCTCAATTTACCATTTATAAACCTGTAAAACAGTTTTGTTCATCTTTGTATTTATCTACAACTCTTTCAAAATCTTTTTCTTCCTCCCTGTGAATTTTTGTATATTCATTCCAAGACTGGTTGTACACTTAGTTTACTCTGAACATTTCTTTTTTCATAAATTTCACTACAGCAATGGGCAACTCCCTGTATGATAATTGAGGATGGACTGCACCTCTTCTTGGTGACAGCCATGAGGGAGGGTAATGGACTGACGGGAAGTGACAGAAGTGCCAAATAATAAATTCAATTGACTTATTACCCTTGCGAGCCTTGCAAGGGGGGCTGGATGGCAGGAAATTTTGGATAATGGCAATCCAGATAAGAGGGACTACTGTATATAATAACTTCCCAAAGGTACACAAAAATACCTTCACACTCCCACCACTAAACAACCTCTTCAAGACAGACTACTAAACTCGATACTCCACCAACAACCCCTAGACGTCTGCCCCACAGAAAAATGCCTCTCAAGATAAATATGAACCACACTGGCACACTTATGTTCAGGACACCATCCAGCATTAAAACAAAACCAACACAGAATAGGCCTGGCCATAGATTTAAACTGCCCTAGAACCACAACATAGGAGACACAGAGGACCTTATTCCACAATGCCCCACACTAATCATCCCATAACAACACAATATTTTTTCCCTGAATAACTTATGGGCATCACCAGTAACCATTGCTGGTTACTTGGGAGCCATGGGTTTCCTGCAAGAAGGACCTGGGGCAATAGACTGACTATGCATGTCTGTATTCATTTTAATATTGCTAACCTCCCCTTCATCCATTCCTCCATGGAGTATAAGCACTTTTGGGCATGTCATTAATTCATCCATTAACAATCTCCCTCCACACTTTCCTATCTCTTGCACTCTCTTTTCTCTACTCTAATCACACATCATATGAACCCACACCTTTTGTCACTTTACCCATCTACTATATTCTAAGTCTTCCTTTTAAGCTCACTCCTCTTCTGCTCTCTTAACCCTTAGCATACGATAACACTAACATTGGTGTCATGAGGCATGAATGGGTATACATGGATGCCAGTGTCAGTGTCCTGATTATAATTTTGTAGTTGTAACTGAGTGACTCCTGTATTCTGTGAATAGGCTTGATAAGAGTTTTCTGTGGTTATCAACATTCAGGGTGAAAGAGAATACAGCTGTAACTTTAAATTCTATAATGTGCGTATTGTGATGTATCATCGAATCAGGCAGTCGAGTACATCAGGCGTGTGAGTATTCGACTCATATTGAAGAGGTTAATCAACTTTTCCTCATTCACTTTTTCCATATGCCTAAACCACCTCAACACTGGTCCACCTTATCAGACTGTTTTCTCCTAACACCAGTTTTCTGCTTCATTTCCACAAATCTCACGTGTCTCAAACACCTCATTTGAAATACATGCCTTTGGTGATCCTCAGGATCTTGCTGAAAGACCTCTTCCATGTCCTCAGTAGCCTCAAGTGATGAATCTTGCATTCCTACAATTAGGTCATCAATTCCTGTGTCAACAAAATCTCCAACACTGCACAGCATATGACATGCTATATTACTGTAAAAGAAAATGTTAGCAATGAAAGATTTATCTTTTCAACTCTACATCTAAATACACTTAGTTCAGTTTACAATTATCAGGCAACCTTTTACATCTTTTACAACTAGAGCAAAATGCCCATTTAGCTTCACTAGGAAAATATGAACAAGCATGTGAAAGTCATCATAAAATATAAAAAGACATTCAATTACCAAAACATGGTAGCTGCCAAACTTTCTCCTTCTACAACATGTGGGCATGTAGCTTTGATAAATATCCATTCTTCCTGAAGAAAGTTTCTTTGTAGTCCTGACATTTGAGGTTCTCTATGTAACATTAGCACAAACTGATCCAACCATTCAAGATAAACCTGACAAAAAGAAAATGCTACATTCAAAACAGCAGATGGATACACTTATCATCAACATCTATCATTCACCTTAAATGTTGTGCTGCAATGCCCCTGACCTGAGCAGTGAGTAAGTCAAGGATGACCCTTCATCCATGAGAAACTAAGAGGGAACAACAAATGGGTTTTGGATGGGTGTGGGATGAGTGAAGGCTGGGTATATTCTGTGACATCACTCTCCAATCTTAAGGAGGAAAGAGCACTTTAGTAAATGTATATATCATTCACTTTCAATACATAACCAACAAATTCTATTCACATACCTCTAACATTCTTTTCATATTTCCATCTAATTCTTCAATTGCTTGACTTAATCTACATTCTAGATTATCTCTTAATTCTTTATTTAAATTCCAAAACAATGCTTGACATGACCTGAGATACTTTTGTCGCACAATAACAGCAAACTTAACTCCTTCCTTGTATTCACGCATCAACTGTAACATAATCATAAAATAATTGCATTACATTCTAATTCATAAAATAAAATTAAAAAATAAACATCATTTCAATTATCACAGCAATTAAACAAAGATAGAAAAAATGGAGAATGATAATAATGTGAATGGCTGAAATACTGTACAAGGACGATTCCATTGCTCATAAACATACCAAAAATGATCATAATTTTGACATGAAATAAAAAATACCAAGTGAGTAATGATTTCAGATCCTATGCACCATTACATATATAGTTAATAACTATATTAATCTATATTAAGAGTAAATGAATGAAGCGGCCTTGCTGTGGATGTACTGTGTCTTGCGACACTGCTTCTGACCCAGGGCGGTGGGCAGGGTTCAGGGATGACCCGTCATCCAGGAGAGTGTTTTTATGCCTTTCCTTTTGTGGCTACCTAGAGTAATTCAATGTACTCAATCTTCCCTTACAATAGAAAGCCTTGGGATATTTTCCCATCAATCTAAAATTCTTTCCAAATAGGAGTTTCAATACAAATTCCCCTGAACCAGCACTTGACTTCTTTTCAAATTAGTCCTCTGCAGGGAACTTACAAGTAACTTTGCTACCCTTTCCTCTCTTTCTTATCTTTATGCTAAATGCAGTTATGCCATTGTGATTCTTACTTCTTTTAGGAGAGATTTCTCAGCTGGGTTGATGTCTAAGAGAGTTTGGTTTATCAAATTTGGAGGTCTGTATAGGTGTTTGTTTTGTGGTGTGAACATGTTTCTGTATGAACGTGTTTTGTGGTACAGGTGATGGGTTATTGTATATGTTTAATTAATAAGTTGCAGGGGTTGTTTTTCTATTGATTCATTTGGTTATGCTTGTGTGATATGGTGTCAAAAAATTGTAAAAATATAATACTTGCCTGTTTGATGCTTAACCTGGATGGCTTATCAGGCATTTGTTCTAACCTAAGTTTAAGACATTCACGCATCATTTGAAGAGGCACAGTATTGAGGAAAATAAAAGCTGCATAGAATGAAGGAAGTCCCATGGCAGTGAACTTCTGAGTCCAAGGGCCATACTGCCGAAGGTCTTCCAGGTTGGCAACAAGTGCACTACTAGGCACTTCTACAGCAGCACTTTGGAAATGCTGTGGGGAAAGACATATTTATTAATGTCTAATTTGAAATTATATATATATATATATATATATATATATATATATATATATATATATATATATATATATATATATATATATATATATATATATATATATATATATTGCAATACAATAGTTCAAGAAAGGAATGTTTTCTTTAATGGTAATGCTGTCAATAATGAATGATACATAAAAGATCTTCCATATCTGGCTGTATTTTCTCACAATCAAAAGTTTTCATACTTACTGTTAGCATACTGCTTGGGACATTTTTAGTTTGAGACTCTTCAAGAATGTATATTGTCCTTGAAGTCACATCTCGAATCACTTCTGCTAACTTATCAAAAGTTTTTTTCATGCCCTTGTTCCTCAGCAATTTTTCTACATACTTTCTGCAAATAACATAAACAATATAAGGAATTATATTTCACAGTTAATGGTAGTCATCTACAAAAATGCTGAATCCAGATAGAGCTTAAAAATTTTCTTAGTATCCATAGTTTTTCTACAATATGTATGTACCAGTGCTCTACAGAGCATCTGCAAAAAAAATCTATCTCCATTGCAAAAGGGAATATTTTATTTTCCAAGCATAAGCCTAGATAAACGAGTCAACACGGGCCTGCAGAGACACGATTGGATATATTGGGATATTAAAAACAGTACATTCTCCGAAACAGAAGTTCTATCAGTTGTATATTAGAACTCAATGTATATTAAAAAATATTCTAAACTTTTCCATTCTGTTAACGGACTGTGATTTTGTATTTAGAGCAGCTATATGAGTGATCTACCTCACTGCAATGCTTTTGACACAAGCTGTGGGGAAAGAGACAGGGATGACCCTTTATCCATGAAGTGCTGAAGTAGGAGTATTAAGAATCCAACATTTGAAGCAATCTGTTCCTCAATAGAACTACAATTTGCCAAGTCAAGCAATCTAAATTTGTCTGAGAAGCTAATATGGCAAAATGGCTGGACTTTCTCCAGAAAGAAACTAAAGTTTGCTTTATCATGACTGCCATAAAATTGTAAACAAATATTTTTTAAGAATGTTGGTCAACTTCAGACTTTTTTTTTCCTAATTGAGCTAAGAAGCTAATATTTTTTACTGAGAATCATGCTCATCATTGTAGTTATTCTAACCAATATTCATTGAAGTCTGTTTATACTATACTTACACAATAAAAACTTTATTTTATTGTGCAAAAATAACAATATTCAAACTGCTACTAGTCCCCAACTATTCAGACTTATGCTTTGGCATTTTTTTAAGAACGTATTGGGCATGGTTATAATTATCAAAGTACTAAATATGTGCAGGCTCAGTGGTTACTTTTTGCTGTATTGATATATTCACTCCCACAGAATTTTTTAAATTGTTTATCACATAAATACTTCAATGAATTCCAATATTCAACACATCATAATAAACATTGTTCAGAATGTAGAACAAAGTGTCAGCTTTCAAGTAAAAAAAATAATGGAAACAGATAAAAATTGTCAGAGTAATAGTACTTTGGCATTATTTTAGGGAGGAAAAAAAAAACAAGGCTTCATAGTTTCCCTTGAGATTTTTTTTTACACTTAATAAGACACCAATGTAATGGGTGTGATTGGTGAGGAGTATTCCAATCTCCCTCTCTAGATATTTTGCTGCATGGATAAAGTTGCTTTTATTTTCTTTCTAGATTTGTGGCATGGCACACTTTAAGGGCATGTTTTTCATCTTCAAAGAGGTTAGGACATATGAAACAGTAAACTCTTGAAAGGTTTTCACTTAATAACACTTAATTTCAAAGGAAAACTGTCCTGAAGTTCTTTAAGTTATACCTCAGGCATGCACAGGTTTGAATTTGAATTATAAAGTGTTAACAATACTTCTTTTCAGATACCCGTTTCTCATGACATTTTTTGTTCCACCAAAACATTTACTTGTTTCCCTTAATCTACAGTTTATCTCTACCCTGACTCCATTGGGTCATTAATAAATGACTGAAAGATCATTTATTGTCACTTAATGGAAAAATTCTACAAACAGTATTATATTCAACATCAAAACTAAATCAAGTTCACCTATTTTAGTTTGTAAACCCAAAAGAAAAGGAAATTCTATTGACCAGTGTAACCATCACTTCTATCATTAGGGATAAAAGAGGTTCAGTTGTAGAGATGGTAAAAGCAGAAATCTAAGTGAAGGTAGGAGAAGGATAATAGAATTTGAAAGTAATTAGCATTACTATTTGAGTGTCAATTAGTTTCCAAGCTTAAAAGAATGCTGTATGACTGATTCACAGGGGTGTCATTGAGGTCCTGTATTGATAACATAAAACATATGCAGACAACACCCCATATGTAGGTTGACATAAAGAAAAAAACAAATTATGATATACATAGAATACCTAATTCTATCGTCCTCATTTCTAAATTAAATATATACTGTTAAAAGTTATATATATAACCGAATGAACTTCAAATGGTACATATAAATGCATTCAAATCAACAATAGCATTAATTAATGTTAATCTAACAAACCTGTATGGATTTGCTTCAACAAATATGTCACTCATGCATCTCTTCAAACCCCCTGAAGGCATTGTGAAGGGCTGTGGTGGTAGAAGAAGAGCACTACCTGAACTTGTATTCGTTGCCCCAGAGTCTGTTGAGCTTTGTGAATCAGATGGATTTGAATACTGGTTCTCCTCACAACAGTCATCTGCCTCAATGGTAAAGCGTACCACTGGTGGTTTCATTGCTTGATGTTTGGATTTCTTGGGTGTACTGTTCTCGATCTCTCCTGTGAGGATCCCTGAGTCATGACTTACATTTGGTAAGGACTGAATCTTCGGATATGTGAAGGTGGGCCACGGCATTAAAGAATTTGTCATATGTCCTAAAAGCTTTCCAAGAAGTTCAATTTTCAGTCTCAGCTGCACAGTAGCATTGTACCACACACATAAAGCTTTATATCGACCAATAAACTCTGGTTTCAACCAATCTGAATAAAGATCAGCAAGTTTACTTGTTGAGGGAAAAAGTGATTCTACAAATTCTAGCTTCTGTAAGAGTTCTTCCACTTCTATCAAAGCTTTTGTTTGTTGTTCCTTACAACATTCACACCAGATTGACAAACATCCTTGACATGATTCCCCACAGGCATCACCTACTTTGTTTTGGCCTCTTCCATCAAACTCATCCATTCTTCTCACTGGCTTTCCTCCAATGACTAAATCTCCTAAACTAACTAAATCATCCACTGTACTGATTTTCTCAACAGAATCTTGATTCACACTCTCTTTGTCATTACTGACTACTGTCTCTAATGACCAATTTAAAGAATTAAATTCAAATTGCATCACTTCCTCAATAACTTCTGGCACCTGTGGAATGAATAAGAGGGGTTTAGAAAAACATGATTCATTATTAAATATAATTAAGGCACATAAATGACTGAAGTTATTGTTTACATAAGCTTTATCAACTTAACACATTCTATACCAATGATCTGTAACAAATAAAACTTCTGATTCCTTACTTTTTGTCTTAGGACAAGAAGATGACCATCATAATCATCACACTCTTGACCTGCATGCCATGCTTGAAGCTCTAGCCAAATGTTCTCATTGAGTTCTTTTCTATAAAGTTCCTCTTCTTCACTCTAAAAACAAATTAATAATAATAAGAACAAGAAGAAAAGCAACAACAACAATAACAAGTTGCCTCAAGTTTTGCTGTCAGAATACCCACAGCCCTACAATGGCTGGCAATAATCCTCAGGTCCTCCCACAGCTTTGGATTGTTTTGAGTTGTATTGGTGCAGAACTATTTCTATGTTACTATCTTAGAGTGGTGGGAGAAGGGCAGCAGTCACTGGTTATGAGCTCTTTATATATGAAAAGGTTTAGAAAATAAAGCTTCAATTGACAGAGACCTTAGGCCTAGTCTCAAGACTCAGTAACAGCCCCTCAGGACTATGCCCCCTGACGGAGATATAGGATTGACAATGGGCACCTCTGCTGCCCATCTTACAGGACCACAACAAGCAGGTATATGTCATCGATCTCTTCCATGAACAAAAACATGAGTAAATATCCTACAACAAAACTACATTAAATCCAGCAACATGAAGATTAAACAGATACATCCAATCAGGATTATTTTTAATTACATTGAGGTCATGGCCACTTGTCACAACGATGAAATTGTTGAGTGGCAAGTTGCCAGTGCCAATAGGATCAGATGGGGGTAATTGGTGAGGAATAATGTGGGTTTAGGACAGGTAGGGGCTGCATGGATCAGATTTTTGTGGTAAGGCAGATATGTGAGAAAGCTATATGAAAAGGTAAGGATGTTTTTGGGGCTTTTATGGATTTGGAAAAGGCTTATGACTGGGTAGACAGGGAGGCACTGTGGGAGGTACTGCAGATATATGGGATAGGAGGAAAACTGTTATGAGCAGTCAAGAGTTTTTATGAGAGTAGTAGAGCATGTGTTAGGATTAGAAATGGAGTGAGTGAGTGGTTTGAGGTAAAGGTGGGACTTCGTCAGGGATGTGTTATGTCGCACTGGCTGTTCAATTTATACATGGATGGGGTGATGCAAGAGGTAAATGCAAGAGTAGTGGGTCAGGGATTGGAGATGGTTAAAGAAAATGGAGAAAAGTGGGAGATAAGCCAGTTGTTGTTTGCTGACGACATTACACTTGTAGCAGGATCAGAGGAGGTATTAAGGAAGTTAGTGATAGAGTTTGGGAAGGTGTGCGAACAAAGGAAGTTGAAGATAAATGTGGGTAAAAGTTAGGTGATGAGATGTACAATGGGGAGAAAGTGACAGCAGACTGGAAGTGTGGCAGGAAAGGGAGGAGTGGAGGTGGAGGTACAATGTACATTGATAGAAGCAAGTAAATGCTTTGAGGGATTAAAAAGTGTAATGAGAAATAGACATTGGGAATGGATGCTAAGAGGAGATTGTATGAAGGAGTGATTGTGCTAACAACTGTACAGGGCAGAAACATGGAACATATGAGAGGAAGAGAGGAGTTTGAATGTGTTTGAGAGGAGGTGCTAGAGGAGTATGATAGGGGTTACTAGGCTGGATAGAGTGAGAAATGAGGAGGTGAGGAGGAGAACAGAAGTGGAAAGGGAGTTGGGAGATAAGGTTGATGAAAGACTACTGGGATGGTTTGGACACATGGAAAGAATGAGTGAAGAAAGATTAGTAAAAGAGGTGTGGAAGGCAGAGGTGGAAGGAGTGAACATGAGGGGTCGACCTAGGATGAGATGGATGGATGGGGTAAAAGGGGCTTTGGGGAAGAGGGGAATGTCTGTTGAGGAAGGACAGGAGAGGACAGAAGATAGGGGTGAATGGAGAATGGTTGTATATGGATGATGTGATCCATAAGGTGGAATGGGTGGGTGATGGGGGGTGAGTGAGTATGTGTGAGAAAAATTTGATGCAGCCCGAAGGGATTTCTCCCCCTCTTCTCTTTTTCTGCATGAGGGGACGGAGAGGGGGGTCACCTATTTAATGAACTGGCCTTTCTGTGGATGTACTTTGTCTTGCGACACTGCTTCTGACCCGGGGCAGTGGACAAGATGCAAGGATGACCCATCATCCAGAAGGTGGCAAGATAAGAGGGAGGGAAGAGGGTGGAGGGGAGTGGAGTGTGACAGGGATGGAATGGATGGGTGTGTTTTTTATGCCTTAGTTTTTTGGCTACTTCCCTTATAAAGGGGAAAAAATCCTTTGGTATATGTATATGTACTAAAACTAATTCAGGTAAAATTAGACACATCTTAATTACAAAGTGGTTACTCGTTAATTTTTCACCACCACTCTAGCACACATCCATACAGAAACACATATACATCTAGATCACAAACTAAGCTCTCCAAAATAGGCCCCCATACTCTTCAAGATGTTAACCCTACCAAAAAATCACTCCCATGACAGTCAAGAATCACACTAGCAAGACTGCATTCAGGCCACCACCCAAAGAAGCACCAATACAGAATTGGTCTGGCCAGATCTATGTTGCCCTAGATGCAATCAACACACAGAACATGCTGAACATATCATCTTACATGGCTCTGCCTTATCCAGACAACAGAACATAACCTTGCACGATATGTGGGCCATGCCTGACTCTTCCCTTGCCTGATACCTATGGGCCATAGGTACCATACAAGAGTGACCTTGAGCATTAGATTGACTTATATCCATTCCACACCCAAGTAAACCCATTTGTCACCCTTACCATCTTAACACATTGTGTATGATGGGTAATATCTGTTCTCCATCACAGTGCTTGGGTCCACGGTAATACACCAAGACAGAGCAAGGGTTCAATAACCATACTTGGTTTACTACCATTGTTTCACTATATGTTAAACCTATCCCCCATTGGCTAAAAAAATATTAAGAAAGCAGACAAGAAGAAAATCCCTTTGGGACACATCACTTCTTCTGTTTACAATCATATTCAATTCGCTTCTATTTTACACTCTCTTCCTTGATTAACAAACAGACTTTCTTGTTCTTGCATCCACTGCACCTCTTCACTCTCTATTCATTTTATTCTTGGTCTTCCTCTAAAGTTCCCTCCATCCACTTCAGTTTTCTACATTCTTTTTTCTAGTATTTTCTCACTCGTTTTTTCCATATCCAGAAACTATATCAGCACTCTTTGATCTACCCTATGCATGAGTTCTCTTTCTATCTCAGATAACACACTTACATACATACCAATGTATATGTATGTATGAATGAGTAACATACAATCTAAGTAAAAACAAATCTTATATACCTGTCTTTGGGGAATGGGAGGTTCCTGATTCCCTAGTTTGACCAAGTTACTCAAACAAGAATGAAAAGCAACTCGGTCACGAGGGAGTTCAAGTATGGATGTCTTTCTTACTGCTTGACCTGTTCTTTCTCCATCAGTACTATCAATTCCAAAAGCATGATATGATATACTCTTATATCGTGCTCTTGCACTCATTTGGCAGACCTGAAAAATATGTTGTCTTAATAAACAGAATGTATCCTTCATCTGTTTTCTTTTGAATATCCTTTCTCACTACCAAATGAGAGATGCATAACAATTCTGATTATTTAGGATGTAATCAAATTAAAAATCTGTCCTTATGGAAGCCTGCAAGTACAACAAGAGCACAAATGACATTAATTTTATAAGGTTGCTAAGCAGGATATCTAGTATAATTAACAGAAAAATTAAACTTTAATGCTTTGCTGACATTTATTAAGTGCTATATTGTAAAAATGTGATTAAAAGTTTCAATGTGTGATCCTAAATTTTGCAATTTTCAGGAAATTTACAGGCAATTTGGTAAGTAATATTATTAATAAAACTAGAGAATGAAAGAATATCATTTTGGAGGACAGTAATTTAGCTACCAATACCTTCCGAATGGGTGAAAATGGTGGTAAACTTTCACACCTATCATCAGGGTCAGTAGTGAAAGCATTGAGGCTGAAACTCTCCACCACTTTATGCTTGGTCTGCCTTTCCAGGGTCCGTAATCTGTCCTGAGATCTCTTACGTTGTTGATAATCAGGCCTTGTCCTTTCAGGAGCTGTTTTGGGATAAGGAAAATGTATATATATATATAGATTCAACCATCACATAATAGACACAAAACATCTATTATATTACCCCACCTTGGCCATACCCAAACAACACAATATATCTTCCTCGAGTAACTTATGGGCCAATCTGGTGGTTGTTGCCAGCTAACTGGGTCTCCTGCATGAGAGACCTGGATTGACCAACTGATTGATCGATTGATTCACTAATTGAGGGTGGCTACCTCTTGTGTGTAGTTCGGGTTGTATATTTTCTGTAGCCTCTTGGAATATACCTCATGCTGGCCTTTTGAATGGTCACTGCAGTCTCTCACTTCATATTGTCTATGGATGGGAATTTAACTATTTTAAAGGACACTACGTACTTTCTTACTTCCTTTATCCTCTACAAAAAATTCAACCAACCATTGGGCAAGGAAATAAACAAAAAATAGTACACAGTGGTATCACTACTCTTTTCCCAAAAACCTTTACATCTGTAGGAATCTGTAGATAAGGACAATCACTGACCTGATAACCAATTTCAACAGCAGTTAGCTGCATCTACCAAGAGCATACAAATGCACATACACAAATATATACAACATACAGGTATGTTCTAGGAGTACATACGTATACTGCAATATAATAAAAATGCAATTTCTTTATTCAATCCCTCTCTAATTATGGCTTAATACTCTGGCTACTGATGTATACTTAAACACTACTAGAATATTCTGAAAGCTAAATGTTACTTATGATAATTGTATTCTCTCTAACACTACTAAAAATATGTTAAAGAAACTTACAATTGCACATGCTTATACATGTATACTTAAACACTACTAGAATATTCTGAAAGCTAAATGTTACTTATGATAATTGTATTCTCTCTAACACTACTAAAAATATGTTAAAGAAACTTACAATTGCACATGCTTATAGCTTTCCTATCAAAGACTGAAATGAAGAGTTTAAAACTATGAAGTACATTTCTAAAAACTTCAATGAATACATCACATCACACCTAATAACCGTATAAGTGATAAAAACAAAAAACATTACTTCATATAAAAATCACTTATAATTGTTCTACATAAAGAAATATTTATACAACATCAACCTTTTCTGACATTAAATAATAACAATATGCACCAATGTAATGACACAAAAAATAAATACAATATAAAAATATCCCATGAACACTTTTCTTCCTGCACTATATAATAAATGTAAAGTATATACACACACTGGAAGTGAACATTAAGGGAGAGCGACTGGAGGAAGTGGATAGTTTTAGATACTTGGGTGCAAGTGTAGCAGGAAAAGGTGGAGTGAAGGTGGAGGTAGAATGTAGATTGAGAGAAGCGAGTAAATGCCTTGGTGGATTAAAGAGTGTAATGAGGAATAGACATTTAGGAATGGATGCGAAGAGGAGACTGTATGAAGGAGTGATTGTGCCAACAGCACTGTATGGGGCAGAAACGTGGAACATAAGAGAAGAGTTTGAATGTGTTTGAGATGAGGTGTCTGAGAAGTATGGTGGGGGTTACTAGGCTGGATAGAGTGAGAAATGAGGAGGTGAGGAGGAGAACAGGGGTGAAAAAGGAGCTGGGAGATAGGGTTGAAAGAATATTAGGATGGTTTGGACACATGGAAAGAATGAGTGAAGAAAGACTAGTAAAAGAGGTATGGAAGGCAGATGTGGAGGGAGTGAACATGAGGGGACGTCCTAGGATGAGGTGGATGGATGGGGTGAAGGGGGCTTTGGGGAAGAGGGGAATGTCTGTTAAGGAAGGAAGGGAGAGGACGGAAGACAGAGGTGAGTGGAGAATGGTTGTATATGGATGATGTTGTGATTGCATGAGGAGGAATGGGCAGGGGGGTGGGGGGTGAGGTAGTATGTGTGAGCAAATTTTGACGCAGCCCGAAGGGATTTCTCCCCGTCCTCTCCTTATATGCAAGGGGGGACGGAGAGAGGGGGTCGCCGATTAAATGAAGCGGCCTTGCTGTGGATGTGCTGTGTCTTGCGACACTGCTTCTGACCCAGGGCGGTGGGCAAGGTGCAGGGATGACCCGTCATCCAGGAGGTGCTCAGATGAGAGGGAGGGTGGGAGGGGTGTGGAGTGTATTTAGGGATGAAATGGGTGGGAGTGTTTTTATGCCTTTCCCTTTTTGGCTACCTCCCTTGAAAGGGGGAAAAAGCCTTGGTATATGTATGTATGTATACACACACACACACACACACACACATATATATATATACATGTGTGTGTGTGTGTGTGTGTGTGTGTGTGTGTGTGTGTGTGTGTGTGTGTGTGTGTGTGTGTGTGTGTGTGTGTGCATGTGTGTGTGTGTGTGTTTACCTAGTTGTATCTTATGGGAAGGAGAGTTATGCTCATGGTTGTCCCGTCTCTGTATCTTGCAGTATCTAAATTTTTCTTAAATCATTTCATCCAGTTTGTTTCATACATCCACCACTCTATGGGGAAAGCTGTTCTTTTTCAGGTCTCTTCTTTAACTGTCCTTTTTTAATTTCTTTCCATGTCCTCTTGTATTTCTCATATCCCAATAAATTAGTAAGTTTTCTCTATCAAGGACTTCCATGCCTCTCATGATTATATAGATGGTCAACAAGTCTCCTCTTTCTCTTCTTTGTTTCAGGGTTGGTAACTCTAGTTTTGACAGTCTCTCTTCGTGCAACAGTTCTCAAAGTGCAGGGGGCCATCTTCGTAGTTGCTCTCTGGATTCTCTCAATTTTCCTTATATTCTTTTTGGTATTGGGTGACCAGTGTTGCTGCATACTCCAGTTTTAGTATTATCAGTGTAACTAGTATTTTCTTCCCCACTTCTTCATCCAAGTAAGTAAATGCCACTTTTATTGGCCTCACCAAGTTGTAGGTTTCTCTGACAATTTTGTTTTGTCTGTTTATCAGGGGACATGTCCTTTGTAATGATTACTCCCAGGTATTTTTCAAATCCCATTTTCTTTACATCCTTTTCACCAATTTTATGTTGTTTTTACTTTTTTCAAATTCCATTATGCTACATTTCCTAATGTCTAAGTCCACTACCCACTTCTGACCCCATTCCCAAATTTTGTTCAGATCTCTCTCCAGCAACTCAGTCTATTTCAGTGCTCACTTTTCTGAACAACTTTGCAGCATCAGCAAAGAAGTTCATGTAACTGTCCACACCCTTGTCCATGTCATTCACATAAAGAGCAAACATTACTGGAGCCAGTACTGATCCCTGTGGAACTCCACTAGTCACCTCTTCCCAAGTAGAACCTTAATCTCTGAGCACTACTCTTACTTTTTTTTCCATGCAAGAAATCCTCCATCCATTACAGTAGTTTACCTTGTACCTCTCCTATGGTTTCCAGTTTTCCTAATAATTTTCTATGTGGCATTTTATCAAAAGCTTTTTGTAGATCTAGGAAAGCACATTCAGCCCATCTTTCCCTTTCCTGTATTATATCTAATAGTCTTGAGTGAAAGCAGATCAGATTTATGGCACATGATTTTTCCTGTCTGAATACAAACTCTGTACACACATACTACATATATATATATATATATATATATATATATATATATATATATATATATATATATACATATATATATATATATGGGGGGGGAAAAGCCTTTACTATATGTATTGTTGGTATATGTGTGTGTATATATATATATAAATATATATATATACACATACACACACACATATATATAAAACTCTATGCAAGGGGGGACGGAGAGGGGGGGTCGCCGATTAAATGAAGCGGCCTTGCTGTGGATGTGCTGTGTCTTGCGACACTGCTTCTGACCCAGGGCGGTGGGCAGGGTGCAGGGATGACCCGTCATCCAGGAGGTGCTCAGATGAGAGGGAGGGTGGGAGGGGTGTGGAGTGTATTTAGGGATGAAATGGGTGGGAGTGTTTTTATGCCTTTCCCTTTTTGGCTACCTCCCTTGGAAGGGGGAAAAAGCCTTGGTATATGTATGTATGTATGTATGAATTCCTTTACACCACTTCCATGTAAATATGCAAACATGTTATCTACAGTTTATGGGTATACACTCTATATACTTACTGGCTGCAAGAACTAAAGAATCATGCTCAGGAAAACCAGGCAATGAAAGGAATCGTTCTGCCGTCCTCCTCCTCTTCAGGGAGGCTCGCATGGTTTTGGCTGCTTCTTTGGCATTTGTACTGCAAAATACAAAGCAAATTAACTTTCCACAGAATTTATACTACATGCATTTTATTTTTAATAATAATCAACAGCATTTCCCTCCACAACAGGGGCTCCCAACCCATCCATCACTAGTAAGTTATCTGACCCCTGAGTACCAAAGAGGGTAAGAATAGTACTAGCTTCCCCGCCCCTCCTACAATCATAAACATGAAAAATAATGCTTCACATCTATAAAAAGGAATGAAACCAATCAAGGTAATCTAATCCTAATATAGCACTGTACAGGTTATTAGAGAGATAACTAATTTAGACTGATTAATCAATCAATCAATAAATCAATCCAATGTTAATATCTCTTGTAGGAAACCCATGGTTAACAGTCAACTGGCAATGGCCACTGGAGTGGCTCATAAATCATCCAGGGATGAATACTGTGTTGTTGTCTAGGTATGGTAAGTGTGAGGCAGTGTAGGATGAGGTGTTCAATGTTATTTGTGTATTGGTTGCACCTGGGGCAGTTTGCTTCTCTGGCCAAGCCTACTCTGGGTTGGTATACTTTTGGTGCTGGATGGTGACCAGAATGTAGGTATGCTAGTGTGGTTCTTCTATTGAAGGATTTTTCTGTGGGGCTAATGTCTGGAGGGGTTTGGTGAAGTAGGGTGTTTGATGGTCCATCTAGATGTGATGGTTTTTCACCTGAGTATGAATATGTTTTGTATGAATGACTTGTGTGGTATTCACCTAATTGTAGTATACAGGAAAGGAGCAATGCTCATTGGGTCCTATCTCCTACTCTCCAATTTATCATACCTAGCCTCAAATTCATATAAAGTTCCAACTTATTCTATATCCTTGATTTCCAATTATCATATTTACATTTGAATTCACCTATTGTTCTGGCCTGGGTTATATCTCCTGAGACATTGTTAGTATTTGTGCATCTATATAGAAAACTGTATTTCTTCACATCCTTTAGACATGTAGACTTCCTCAATTTCTTCTCATGATTTCTTATCACCCCTTTTAGTGACCTGAATACTGTAATCTTATCACCTCTTTCTCTTTGAATTTTTAAAGTTAGCAGACCAAAATCTTTTAGTCTTTCCTCATATGGTTTATCTGACAGGCTGAGGACCAGACTGGTTGTTCCCCATTGTATTCTCTCGATGTTAGGTTGCAGATATTTGAGTAAAATACTGCAGGTATAGTGTTTTTGTTACATTCATATGGTTGTGTTTGTGTAATGTCACAAGATTAGGACTGATGGTTCTTGCACAGAATTTTGTACCTATTATTTTCATGTAGTCTTTATCGAGTATTTTGGTTTCTGTATGAAGACATTCTATTGAGGTGGTTTTGGTACATTTATTGTTAAGTGTTTCATTTGTTTAGTTTGTATTGGGAACCATAAGAGAATGGAAGCCTCACCCAAGAAAGTAACTGTGTACACTCCAGACAACCATGAATCATAAATATAGCCATTTGTAAAATTAAAAGGCCAAACATTACCACTGGAAAATAGCACAAAAAATTCTAGGCCTTACTTTTGATACACAACCACATCACAGTGCAGGTTTAGAAAAGGTAGAGGATGCATGGATCAAAATTTTGTGGTAAGGCAGATTTGTGTGAAGATTTTGGCAAAAAGTACGGATGTTTTTTTAGGCCTTTATGGATTTGGAGAAGGTTCATGCCAGGGTAGACAGGAAGGCACAGTGGGAGGTATATGGTATTGGGGGAAAGCTGTTAAGGGCAGCCAAGAGTTTTTACAAGAGCAGTAAAGATTGTGTTAGGCTTGGAAATAGAGTGAATGGTTTGAGGTAAAGATGGGGCTGCATCTGGGCTGTATCATGTTGCCATGGCTGTTCAATGTGAACACAAATGGGGTAGTACAAAAGTTAAATATGGGGGTGATGGACAGGAGGGATTGCATATGGTTAAAGATAGTAGGGGAAAGAGGGAGGTGAGCCAGTTCTTGTTTGTGGACAACACTGTGCTTGTAGTGTTCCATTATATGGATGAAGATAAAACAAATCATCAAAACCCTGATGCGGCCAAGATAACAGTTCTTGTTTGTGGACAACACTGTGCTTGTGGCATTCCATTATATGGATGAAGAGAAGATTAAAAAAAATCATCAAAACCCTGATACAGCCAAGACTAGAATATGTATCAATAGTATGGTCCCCACACAAAGTGAAGGATATAAACAAGATTGACAAAATACAAAGGGCAACAACCAAACTGGTCTCTAGCCTGGCAGATAAACCATATGAGGAAAGATTAAAGGTCTGGGCATGCCAACTTTGAAAGATCGAAGAGAAAGAGGTGACATGATTACAGTGTTCAGGTCACTAAAGGGAATAGATTGTACTGATAGAAGAGATCTGATTAAAGATGGGAGGACTTTAAGAGGTCATGGAAGTAAATTAAGAAAGCCCATATGTCGAAAAAATGTGAAGAAATACAGTTTTCCATATAGATGTATATATGGATTAGCTTAGGTGATATAGCCCAAGCTCAAACAATCCACGAGTT
>NC_134785.1:67245036-67248738 GCF_046742065.1 Oratosquilla oratoria | reverse complement strand
CACTGATCTTCGTTCCTTTGAGAAAGTCAATAGACGAAACGTCAGGAACAAACGTTTCACTTTCAGTTCATGTTTCCTTTGCCGTGTTTATGTTTATTTGTTTCTTTGTTACTTTACATGTACAAAATATCATGCTGTGGTCACACCATAGACTATTACACTGCTATAAAAAATTCTGTGATCATGTCACCAGATTCAGATCAATTACAGAACTACACATATTTGAAATTCTGGTAGGCTCACTGATTAGCTGTTTGAGAGATAGTGATCTGCATAGGGTTTTTAGACCTTTATATAAATAATTACATGAGTCTACATTACTAATATTAGCATTAAAATCACCCAAAATTATATATTCATATGAAAAGAACATATCACAGCTAGACAAGTGCTCTTCAAAAATACCATAGCTCTGTTGGTCTGAACACTGTGCTCACAAGGGCTTGGTCTTTGGTAGAAAGATTTTGATCCAGAGGTCCTCCAGCATCTTGTTGTTCAGGTCATCATGGACATTAAATGTGAGGTCACTGTACATGGATACATCTCTGCCATGACGATTCCTTAGGATACACCTATATCCAGGAATGTCTATCTCCCTATCTGATACCACATTGTCCAACCATGTTTCTGTGAAACCTAATGCCTTGACATTCGTATCACAAGCAAGTTTACAGAGTTCAGTTATTTTTTAGAAAAGGAGAGTATGACGACCATGTCTTCCAAAGCACCCAAATTCATCATTGACAGTGTCATTGCAACTGAGTGACTCAACACTGATAGTGTCTTTATTACTGTGCAGTTTGTCATGTTCACTGTCCTCAGGCTACATCTGTGATAGTTGACTTGCCAGGCACCAAGTACATGTGAATGATAACTCTACATTACCATTATACTCCTTCCTGCATACATTACAGTACCTCAAGTGAATCCATTGGAAACAGAGATCACATTCGATGACATAGCTGTTAGCTCTGACACCCTTTTCACATAACACATGAAAATTTGGGTGGGCCTAAGTTGGGGTTTATATCTTCTGACAGAATCAAAGTTACCATAAAAAAATATCTAACACTATACACAGCAGGCCTTGACTATTTACACTTCTGCCTGGACTGTGGTTTAGCTGTTATGGGCAACAGAAGTGTATCTGCAATAGTTCTAAGACCAAAACTATCTTTAATATTATTGAAGTTCATAACTAAGTCAAACCTATAGAGCTGATCTAATATGGTGTAATATTGTGGTAGATTCTCTGCCTTACTCTGCCATAACAGTAGTTATGACATACTCAGACTGTATTGTTCAAAGTGACAGTCACACTGGTACTCTCTTTTAATTTACATGTTGACTTAAAGTTAACCAATTAACATGGCCATGGGAATCCTAAACTCTAAAGCACCTCTCTACTTATGTAGTTTCTTTCCCCACCCCTCCAGGATTTTTGTCATTGACTACTGCCAAGAAAAATGTATATGTTGATGTATTACTTATAATTATTATTATAACTTACAACATTAATACTTAAAATTCTATTCCTTAATCATTTAGGTGTGCACTTCTTTAGATTTACCCCGAACAACTACCCCCATTACATAACACATGATACGCTTATTTCATTCTGGCGGCTGCCAGCCTATTTCATTCACCTTCGTGGTTCCCCTCACCAGCAATGGAGCTGAGGCAGTGAGGGGCTTTCACATGATACTCTATGCTAACCAAAGTTTACCTTTACACCAAACTGCATTCCCTACTTTTATAAGTACTCAGCCACTCACAAGTCAACCATGGAGTTAACTCAACAAAGCCCAAAAAGTTGTCGTCGTGAATATCTACTAATGCCATAATGTAACAATACTTGTAGGTACTACTACTTACTTTCCTCCCTGAGTTGTTCTAGGTTCATCTTCTATGTCCGAGTCCGGTATGTCAATTTCAAAAGTAAGACCAAGCCTATTTCGCCAGTACTTGTCGTCATTAGACATCCTAATGACTTACATCACTTTAGATTTACAAATACCAACAAGCACAAACTTCACAAACTTCGAAAAGTCACAGGTTCTCACGACATTGACAGTGTCCGCACATAAACAAACCTTCGTGCTCACGGAACCACTGATTAGTTCATTAATATAGAAAAGTAATACGGAGAATATTGAAAATAATGTAATATACCTATATTATTTTACAACTTCTACTTAAATTTTGAAGAAAAAAATATGACAATATTGTGAATATTCTTTATATAGATCTGGTGCATTTGCTATTTGCCTGTACGAAAACTCCAATTCCTCCCACTCCCTCCACAGTCAACATCCCATGAACTTTCCTTGACAACGGATATACAATAAAACGTGTAGAATATTACATAAGTGGAATTACTTTTGAATGTGACACGAGTGGCATTAGATATATGACACTTCAACAACAAAAAATGCACAAAATTAGGTAATCGTAATTAAGGAGCATCGGTGAGGTTCCTGATACCTAGTTGTATCTTTCGGGAGGGAGAGCTACGCTCGTGATGCCCCGTCTCTGTATCTCGCAGTGTCTACTTTGGTCTTAAATTCGTGTATGGTTTTTGTACACATTATTGTTTCATCCAGTTTGTTCCATACATCCACCACTCTGTGTGGAAAGCTGTTCATTTTCAGGTCTCTTCTATAACTGTCCTTTTTAAGCTTCCTTTCATGTCCTATCCCAATTTAGTAAGTCTTCTCTATCAAGGACTCCCATGACTCTCATAATTCTATATATGAACAACAAGTCTCCTCTTTCTCTTCTTTGTTCTAGAGTCGGCAATACCAGTTTTGACAATCTCTCCTCATATGACAGCTTTAAAAGTGTTGGGGCCATCTTCGTAGTTGCTCTTTGGATTCTTTCAATTTTCCTTACATTCTTTTTAGCACTGAGTGACCATAGTGTCGCTGATTCCAGTCTTAGCTTTATCAATGTGACTATCATTTTCTTCACCATTTCTTCGTCCAAATAGGTAAAAGCCACCTTTATTGGCATTAGCAAGCTGTAGGCTTCTCCTTTAGACCAAACTGTGTGTGTGTGTGTGTGTGTGTGTGTGTATATATATATATATATATATATATATATATATATATATGTGTGTGTGTGTGTGTGTGTGTGTATGCTAATATGAACACAGGTACGTGTGTTCACGTATGCAAAGTAGTCCACTTGGAAAAAGAAACTAACAAAGCAGAGCGCTTTCGTATATTACATCTTCATTGCACTGAAGATGTAATATACGAAAACGCTCTGCTTCGTTAGTTTCTTTTTCCAAGTGGTCTACTTTGATATATATATATATATATATATATATCTATATCTATCTATGTATCTATCTATCTATATATATATATATACATATATATATATATATATATATATCAGTATTAATGTGGTGCAGTTAGGGGTGTGTAGTTGGCACCCCCGGCGCGGGATCAAAGGTCAGAGTATAGAAAGGAGGGCGAATGGGGCGCTAGCTGTGTGTGTGTATGCTAGTTCGTATGTGGAGCGATCAGTTAGAAGGTGCGAGTTTAAATGTGTTAGAATTAGAAGTAGGAGAGCTAGCAGTTTTAGGTAAAGGTAGATTGTAGAGAGAAGCAAGTGTGTTGGGAGATTGAAAAGTGAAAGAGAAACTAGCGATGACGAAGAACCAGGAAATAACTCCGATTAGGGAAGTGAGTGACA
>NC_134785.1:67187536-67242536 GCF_046742065.1 Oratosquilla oratoria | reverse complement strand
ACAAAAAAAAAAAACACACATGAATGAACATAGAAGATAATAATAATATAACAATGCCTATGATGATAAGAGTGTTTAGATTATTTAACAAGTAAATTGTATCTCGTATGATCGGGTGGGCCAAACGAAGTCTTGAATATGTTGAAGGCGAGTCTTTCCAATCGTCACTGGTGGTTTGAAGTGAACAATAACTTCTGTTATGGGCAGCTTCTGGTAGTGGTGGTTTCAGGTGAATGATAACTTCTGGAAGGGGGCAGATTCTGGTAGTGGAGGTTTGAGATAAACGATAAATTCTTGAAAGGTGCAGATTCTAGTAGTTTCTTCTGGTTGGAGAAGCTTCTGATAGTCAAGAACAAATAGATATTTTGATGATGTTTTTTAATTAGCGAAAACAGAAAAGTCGCGTATCTCGCAGGTAAGGAGCAATCTGGATAGTGTCCGATGAATTCGGATAACGAAGGTTGAAAACTTCGTTTTGGTGACGGCCCATAGTTATGGTCCAAAGGACTTGTTTAGCGGAGTTGTTGTAAGTCAAAGATGTAGATAATTCTACGTAGATTCAGATGAACCCTGGGCTTCAGCTTCTTTTCTTTGCTTCTATTTCTGCTATGACCTGGAACTGTCTCTTTCCTTCTTTTTTCTGTTGACTTCTGTCGTCCTAGGCCCCGTCCTTTCATACTAAGCGAATGGGAGCTGACATTCCAAACATGGCAAAAGTTATTCAAACTAGGTAGTTTAAAGATCCTCAATCAATGGAAAAGCAAAGCAAGTTTTTCCCGCCAAATCAAGAACATTTCCGCTTCTTTTTACCTGCGATCATACGTAAAGGGCGCGTTCCACAGACTTGTATTGAGCAGTGATTAAACAGGTCAAGTATATATACATACATATATATACATATATATATATATATATATATATCTATATCTATATATATCTATATATATATATGGAAATTGGTATGTTATAACACATTTGTAAATAAAACATTATCCTAACTTTAATACCTCAAAAGGTCAGTGGCCCCCAGATTGTATTACGAAGTTAGCGGTCAACAAAATAATGTCAAGAGCGGTCGGACAAAATACCACCAACTGTCCTTCCTTGACCCAACCATTTCAAGGGCATGTAACCTGAGTCCCCCCATTTTCCCCATCCCCTTTTATGTACCCCACACTTCCTCATATATACTTGTACCTTAACTTCTTGTAAGCATTCTGCTCAAGAGGACTACAGATAGTAGTCGAAATATACAGTTTCCCTGTACTTCCGTTATCATTTCTCCGATAGTGGGTTTATAGTGAACATATATATACATATATATATATATATATATATATATATATATATATATTAGATATTACAAAGGATTACAAAGGCGGAGCATGCCGACAGGAGACCTTTTGGTCCACATTTAGGTCGGATGCGAAAAAAATCATAATAATAATAAGTTAATAATTAAAAACCATAATAATGTAAATAACAAATAAAATACATAAATAAATGCATAGGTATAGTTAAATATTAAACAAACAGGTAAATAGTAAATAATAATAAATTGACATATAACTAATAATAAATGAAAATCAAACAGACAAATTATAAAACAAAAACAAATAGTATAAAATAAATTATAATCATTACAGCATCTTGCTTAGGTGTTTATCTAAATTATTCTTAAAGCTTTGAACTGAACTACATTGCACTACCTGTACAGGAAGTTTATTCCATTCATTAACTACACGGTTGGCAACGTTGTTTCTACCTACTTCCAAATTGAATCTATTTCCGGACAGTTTGAGACCATTGTTTCTTGTCTGATTCTCATTCAATGTGAAAATTTTGTCACTTTTGATGTCAATTCCCTTTAAAATCTTAAAGACCTGTATCAAGTCACTTCTGAGTCTACGCTTTTTTAGGGAAAACAGATTCATATGTTTTAGTCGATTTTCGTATAATTTATTTTTGATATTTGGAATCAGTTTTGTGGCTCGCCGTTGTACTTTTTCCAGTCTACCAATGTCTTTAATGAGATTCGGTGACCATACGGAAACAGCATATTCCAAATGTGGACGAACTAACGATTTATATAGCTTGTTAATGAGTGATGGACTTTTGAAATCAAAAGATCGCGCAATCAGTCCTAGAATCTAATTTGCTTTCTCAGAGGCTGAAATACACTGCTTGGATGATTTGAGGTCGTTACTGATAATTACGCCGAGATCTTTTTCACTATCCACTTTTGTTAACGAATTTCCAAATAACTTGTAATCGTACTTACTGTTATTTTTACCTATGTGCATTACCTTGCATTTACTTGTGTTAATTTTCATTAGCCACTTTTCAGACCATTGCTGTAATTTATCTAAATCTTCTTGAATATCTAATTGGTTTAAGTGATCATTTACATTCCGCACAGTTTTGTATCATCAGCAAATTTGGAAACAGTAGATTTTAGTCCATGGTCTATATCATTTATATATACTATGAATAGAAGTGGCCCAAGAACGGAACCCTGAGGAACTCCACTTGTAACATTTTTTCATCTAGAAGTTTTTCATTTAAAACAACTCTCTGTTTACCAGAAGTCAAACCAGAGCTTGTACTACTCTGTGCTGAGACTGGCGACTTCCCCTAGTGACCTCCCCAGGTCTTCAAAGTGACCCCTCTCACTTTCCTCAGTAGCCTTACCCAGGGACTCCCGTTGACCTCTCCTACTCCTCCCAGTGACCTCACCCAAAGACTCCCACTGACCTTTCCCATTTCTCCCAGTGATCTCACCCAAGAACTCCCGTTTACCTCTACCACTTCTCCCAGTAACCTCACCCAAGAACTCCCGTTGACATCTCCTACTTTTCCCAGTGACCTCATCCAAAGACTCCCGCTGACCTATCTTATGAGTACCAAAAATAAGGTCCGTTTCAACTGTTTTTCTTTCAATGTGATGGTCGTGGATGGCTTTGTGTAGAGAAAGACCATTGTTCAACTGTTCTGTCTTAATGTTGTATTCGTGTTGAGAGATCCTGGTTTGATATCTTTCCCTGACTGGTCGATATCGAACATGTCAAATAGTACATCTCACAGAACCTTTTTAAACCACACGTGAATTGCTTGGGGGGTGGGGCGACTGTTTCTAATTGGGTGCTTTTTTAACCGTAAGTTCATATTTAAGAATAACTTGGACATTATTTTTCTTAAGAATGGGAATGACATTAGTGAAAATGTCATGATACGGTAATACATGGGTATGTTTTTCCCTGATTGTTTCTTAGCTGATAGATGGCACTGATCGGATATCCATTTTTTTTTACCAATGTTTTGGATGTTGTTCATTCATTCCTCCAAAAATTCAG
Source organism: Oratosquilla oratoria (assembly GCF_046742065.1). NCBI lineage: Eukaryota > Metazoa > Arthropoda > Malacostraca > Stomatopoda > Squillidae > Oratosquilla > Oratosquilla oratoria. Next base: position 67,239,183 of record NC_134785.1, on the reverse strand, counting down.
AATATGAAATCCTTTAATGCATTTAGTTTAAGAAGAAATTCTGGCAAAAACAAAGACCCCTGTATAATGAAAAAATAATTAATGTCATTCCGCATCATTGTGTATTTTTTTTCAACTGACATTCGAAAAGGATAACCTTCCCAGACCTGAGGAGGTCCACCGTTTCAGTGGGTTGTGTTGACCACCTTTCCGGCGACACCTATCGGTCCGCAAATTCTCCTTGGAGTTGAGAGGGCTTCCCGACTGGTCTCAGTCCCTGGCTAGTGGACATGGTCGCTTACATCTGAGGTAGGCCTGGACTCTCACTGCAGGGACCACCCCCAGAAGGATCTTCTCAGACATTCCAACTTTCGCCTGCATTTGTCTCTTACACCCTTCTTCCATTCACATTTGCTTGTTTCTTGTATGCCATAACTTTCGCCTCCCAGCTTCCATTTCCGGGAAAACTGGTGCTTACCCACCAGGTCCTGAAGTCGCTGCCCCCAACCAAGCGTATCGTTTGTCAAGGTGAACTCACACTTCGCTCGAATTAAAGAGTTCCTACATCCAACACCGAACGGAGCCGGATGGCAGCCATTACTTAGAGTGAATGCACTTCCTAACTTATGTACCGCAGCCAGGATTCGAACAGACACCGAATTCATCACACGGTTACCATGCTCGCGCTCTACCAACCGAGCCACTTGGGGCCCCGGGCAGTTATCATAAGCTTTCTTCTCCTGGCTTTCTCTCTGAGTTCTATGTAATTTATATATTATTCTCCTCTTCTTTTCTTCCCAGTCGTGTATTTTCCTCAGTTGTTCTTTTTCATTTTCATATCAAATAGCCTGCGGCACTCCATACTATCACTATTCGTCAAACACAATGACGATGCATGAAATATGATCATAATATCTCACGTCACTGCGAAGCAGATAGCACCACGGGTAGGTTTTAGGAGAATAGCTGAAGCAGAGGACGTTTTCAGGATAGGATTAGTAATTTCAAAAGGTAATAGATAAAAAAAAACTAAAACTAAAAAGTGTGTAATTGATTTAGCTATTATTGACTTTAGTAAGTTCAGTAAGTCTTCCCTATATAGTCTAAGTAGTAATTATTCTATATATATAGTATATGTAGTGATTATTCCTAATATAGCATAAGTAGTAATTATTCCCTATATAGTATATGTAGTACTTATTCCCTCTATAGTAATTGTTTTATGTAGTCTTTACGTAATTGTTTTACGTAGTAATTATGTGCGTTGTTAGACCTACGCAGTCCCGAGCACTGTTATGCTGTATATCTTTATGTAATCACTATCCTCTTTTTCCTCATACGCACTCCACCTATGCGCTGGTGCCATATTTGTATTCCATAAGCATTCATGTATTTTTATAATGTCACCTCTAAGCATTTTTGCATTTATATGTTTCCTTTGTAATATTCCCTTTATGTTATATATATATATGTATATATATATATGTATATATATATATATATATATATATACATATATATATACATATATATATATATATATATATATATATATATATATATATATATATATATATATATGCAAAGAAATCACAAAACACACGTGATAAAATATTTTTGCAGAAACCACCGGGAAATTGAAAAAACAGATACCGAACTTTTTCGTCTATTTAGACATTTTCAAAGGTACAAAAAAGCAATACAGAAAGAAACAATAAATACATAAGAAGACAAGGATACTCGGAGAGGTCCCATGTTACATTTTATCACACACAATTTTGTCAATAATAAAATTGTCCAATTTAAATAAACCCAAACTCAAGTTCATGTTATTTCCAAAATTTCTTTTTATAAAACAAGATTCAATAATATTTCTTTCTATAATATTATTACAAGAAGTAATTATTTTAGAATTTCCCCAGTCAATATTATGACCATAATCCCTTTGGTGGACAAATAATCCACTGGACACTTGCCCCGTTCTAATACTATATTTATGTTGGCCTATTCTTTTTTCTAAGCCTTTGCCTGTTTGGCCTATATAAATAAAATCACAATTCTTACATGGTATATTATAAATACATCCTTCTTTACTTCTTGGGGAATTTTTAATTAACAGACTCTTAATGTTGTTATTATTTTTTAATACTATCTGGATACCAAATTTTTCAAAAATGCTAGGAAGATGGATTAAATTTTCGTGGTACGGAATTGTTAGCATATTTTTATAATTAAATGGTTTGACCTGCGACGTATTAAGAAAACATTTCCTAGCTTTGATTTTTGTTTTATCAATAAGATGTTTTGGATATTTTAAATTTTCTCCAATGTCATAGATGAATTGTATTTCTTGATCCAAGAACTCAGGGGAACAAATTCTATAAGCTCTCAGGAACATTGAAGAAAAAACTGACAGCTTGGATTTTTGACTGTGATACGAGTAAAAATGAATGTACGAGAGGACATTGGTCGGCTTCCTGTAAACGTCAAATTTAAAGTATCTTCCACATCGGTAAATATTTACATCTAAAAATGGTAACATATTATTTTCTTCAACCTCTACTGTGAATTTAATGGAATGCACCAAATTATTTAAATCTGACAAAAAAGTATCCAAATATTGATCATTAGGCCAAATGCATAATATGTCGTCAACATACCTGTACCAAACTGCATTAATTGGAAGAATGTTTGGTAATAACCCTCTTTTAAAAAACTCCATATACAAATTGCTAAGAATTGGAGACAGACAGTTCCCCATGGCCATACCAAATGTTTGAGTATAAAAGTTTCCATTAAATTCAAACTTAGAGTCTATTACACATAATTTAATTAAACTAATAATAGTATGAGCAGGGAGTGTAAAGTCATGTTTCTTTAATTCTTTTTCTAGAAATCCTAACAAATCCTAACAAATCAAATGTAACTTGGGACCTCTCCGAGTATCCTTGTCTTCTTATGTATTTATTGTTTCTTTCTGTATTGCTTTTTTGTACTTTTGAAAATGTCTAAATAGACGAAAACGTTCGGTATCTGTTTTTTCTTTTTTCAATTTCCCGGTGGTTTCTGCAAAAAAAAAAAAAAAAAAAAAAAAAAAAAAATATATATATACATATATATATATACATATATATATATATATATATATTATATATATATACCAAAGGCTTTTCCCCACTTATAAGGGAGGTAGCCAAAAAAAAAAAAAGGCATAGAAACCACTCCCACACATTCCATCCCCTACATACTCCACTCCCATCCACTCTCTTCCCTCCCTCTTATTTTGGCACCTCCTGGATGATAGGTCATCCCTGCATCTTGTCCACTGCCATATATATACATATATATATATATATATATATATCTATATATATATATATACATATATATATATATATATATATATATATATATATACATAAGTGTGTGTGATTCCCCATGGTCTTGAATCCCGTGTTGGACTCGTGATAGACAGTTATTAATCTCCCGGATGAGAGCTCAGAGCTCGTATGACCGATCTATGGGTAATACTGTGACCTTACACACACACACACACACACACACACACACACACACACACACACACACACACACACACACACACACACACACACACAGCTCCCACCTTGAGAGTTGGAGTAACACCCCGTAGCAAAGCAATATCGTAATTATTTCAGCCCTGGGCGGGAGTCGAACCCGGACTGCCGTAGTGGCAGGCAGGAACTCTAACCACAGCGCCACGAGGTGTGTGTGTATATGTATTTACCTAGTTGTATTTTGCGGGTAAGGGGAGCTATGCTCGTGGTGTCCCACCTTTGTATCTCGCAGTGTCTAGTTTGCTCTTAAACTCATGAATGGTTTTTGCGCATACTATTTCATTGTCCAGTTTGTTCCAAGTGTCCACTACTCTATGTGGAAAACTGTTTTTTTTTTCAGTTTTCTTCTGTAGCTATGTTTTTTTTTTCTTTCTTTCCATATCCTCTTGTGTTTCTCTTGTCCCAGTTTAATAAGTCCTCTCTATCGAGTATCTCTGTGCCTTTCATGATTCTGTAGATGGTCAGTAGGTCACCTCTCTCTCTTCTTTGTTCCAGTGTCGGTAACTCCAGTTTAGCCAATCTCTCCTTATATGATAGGTTTACAAGTGCAGGTGCCATTTTTGTTGCTGCTCTCTGGATTCTTTCTATTTTCTTTATATTCTTCTTGGCACTGGGTGACCACACTGTCGCCGCATACTCTAGTCTAGGCCTTATCAATGTAACCAATATTCTTTTTATCATGTCTTCGTCCAAGTATGCAAATGCCACTTTTATTGATCTTAGCAAGTTGTATGCCTCCCCGACAATTTTGTTAATCTGATTATTATAGGACAAGTCTTTTGTGATAATTACCCCCAAATCTTTTTTGGATCCTACCTTCTTTACCTCCTTGGTTCCAATTGTATATTTTCTTGATATTCTGTTTTTGCTTTTTCCAAACTCCATTATGCTACACTTCTTAGTATTAAAGTCCGCTTCCCATTTCTGACTTCAATTCCATACCTTATTCAAGTCTTCCTGCAGTGCTTCACAGTCCTTATTAGTTTCTACTTTCCTTAACAGTTTGGCATCATCTGCAAAGAAGCTCATGTAACATTTCACATCCTCGTCCATGTCATTCACATAAATAGCAAACATTAATTATTGGTGCCAATACAGATCCTTGCGGTTCTCCACTGATCACCTCTTTCCAATCTGAATATTTTTCTCTGAGCACTACTCTCATCTTTCTACCAGTCAGGTTGTCCTCCATCCATTTTAGTAGGTTCCCTTGTATTCCTCCCAAGTGTTCCAGTTATTTTTTCTTTTTTTTTATAGTAATTTTCTGTGTGGTACATACATACATATACATATACCAAGGCTTTTTCCCCCTTCCAAGGGAGGTAGCCAAAAAGGGAAAGGCATAAAAACACTCCCACCCATTTCATCCCTAAATACACTCCACACCCCTCCCACCCTTCCTCTCATCTGAGCACCTCCTGGATGACGGGTCATCCCTGCACCCTGCCCACCGCCCTGGGGCAGAAGCAGTGTCGCAAGACACAGTACATCCACAGCAAGGCCGCTTCATTTAATCGGCGACCCTCCCTCTCCGTCCCCCTTTGCATATAAGGCGAGGACGGGGAGAAATCCCTTCGGGCTGCGTCAAAATTTACTCACACATACTACCCCCCCCCCCGCCCATTCCTCCTCATGCAGTCACAACGTCATCCATATACAACCATTCTCCACTCACCTCTGTCTTCCGTCCTCTCCCTTCCTTCCTCAACAGACATTCCCCTCTTCCCCAAAGCCCCCTTCACCTCATCCATCCACCTCATCCTAGGACGTCCCCTCATGTTCACTCCCTCCACATCTGCCTTCCATACCTCTTTTACTAGTCTTTCTTCACTCATTCTTTCCATGTGTCCAAACCATCCTAATATTCTTTCATCAACCTTGTCAAAAGCTTTTTGCAAGTCTAGGAAGGCACAATTAGCCCATCATTTCTTTCTTCCACTATGTCTATTAGTCTTGAGTAGAAGCATATTAAGTTTGTGGTGCATGATCTTCCTTGTCTGAACCCAAATTGTCTTGGGTTTATTATGTTGTTGTCTTCCAGTGTGTGTGTGTGTGTGTGTGTGTGTGTGTGTATTCACTTGGTCTTTGGATCACGTGTTGGACTCGTGATCGACAGCATTTCCCTCCTGGAAGAGAGCTCAGAGCTCGTAGGTCCGATCTATGGGTAATGCTATGACCTTGCACACACACACACACCCAACTCCCCGGCCACGGGAGTCAGAGTAACGACCCGAAGCGCAGCTGTACCGAAATAATTTCGGCCCTGGGCAGGATTCGAACCAAGCACTACGCGCACCACCATGCTGGTAGTTCATCGCTCTACCAACTGCGCCACCGAGTGTGTGTGTGTGTGTGTGTGTTTGTGTATGTGTGTGTGTGTGTATTTACCTAGTTGTATTTTACGGGAAAGGGGAGCTATGCTCGTGGGGTCCCGTCTTCATATCTCATTTTATCTAAACTATTTTTAGATTCATGTATTGTTTTTGCACACACTACTTTCTCATCTAACTTGTTCCAACTGTCTATTACTCTGTGAGGAAAGCTGTTCTTTTTCACATCTCTTCTATAGCTGTCTTTCTTGATTTTCTTCCCGTGTCCTCTTGTATTTCTATCATCCCATTTTATTAGATCCTCTCTATCAATAGTTTCTATGCCTTTCATGATTCTGTAAATATTTATCAAATCTCCTCTCTCTCTTCTTTGCTCTAGTGTCTGTGGCTCAAGTTTTGCTAGTCTCTCTTCATATGATAGTTTTGAGAGTGTTGGTGCCAATTTTGTAATTGCTCTTTGTATTCTTTCAAGTTTTTTTTTATATATTTTTTTGTACTTGGTGACCACATCGTTGCTGCATATTCCAATCTTGGTCTTATCAAAGTGATTAGTATTTTCTTCACCATTTCTTCATCCAGGTATGTAAATGCCACTTTGATTGTTCTTATTAGATTATAATTTTCACCAAAAATCTTATTTATATGTTTCTCAGGTGACATATTATTCATAACAATGCCCCCAGGTCCTTCTCATTTTCAATTTTTTTTTATTCCTTCCTCTCCCAATTTATATGATCCTGTTATTCTGTTTTTGCTTTTTCCAAATTCCATTATACTACACTTTTTAGTATTGAACTCCATCTCCCACTTCCTACTCCATTCCCATACTTTATTGAGATCACTCTGTAGTGAAGCACAATCTTCTTCCGTGTTCACTTTTTTTTAATAGTTTTGCATCATCTGCAAATAAGCTCATATAACTTTCAATTTCTCCATCCATATCATTAATATATATAGCAAACATTATTGGGGCCAAAACTGTTCCTTGTGGAACACCGCTTATTACTTCATTCCATTTTGAGTGTTTGTCTCTTATCACTACTTTCATTTTTCTTTCTTGCAAAAAGTCTTCCATCCATTTAAGCAGTTTGCCCTGTATTCCTCCTTCAGTTTCTAATTTCTTAAGCAACTTCTTATGTGGTACTTTTTTGGTCTAGAAATGCACAATCAGCCCATCCATCTCTTTCTTGTATTATATCTATTAGCCTTGAATAGAAACATATTAAATTGGTGACGCATGATCGTCCTTGTCTGAATCCAAATTGCCTTGGATTTAGCACGTTGTTTTTTCCTAAATATTTTACCCATCTACTTTTGACAATTCTTTCACAATTTTTTGGTATTGTACTTGTTAGAGAGAGTAGTCTATAGTTGGTAGGGTCTTTATTTCCTCCTTTATATATAGGTACTATATTTGCTTTTTTCCAATCTTCTGGAACTTTTCCTTCTTTCAAGGAACTGTTTATTATGCTATGTATTTTGTCTGCTAGTTCATTCCTGCATTCTTTCAGAATCCAGTTTGTTATTTCATCTGGTCCATGCGATTTTCTGACATCAAGATTACTCAAGTGTTTCATTATTTCATTCTTTGTTACTTCTATTTCTTCCATAGGGGGGACTTTCTCTTTCCATTATTTCTCTTCAGGTTGTATGTTCTCCCTTGTAAACACTGATTTAAAATGTTTGTTCATAATTTCCGCCATTTCTATTTCCTCTGGGTATTCAACACCTTGTCTTAATTTCTCTAAATCTTGTTTGTTTTTCAGTTTGTTGTTTACAAATCTGTAAAATAATTTTGGTTGATCTTTACATTTTCTATGACATCTTTTTCATATTTTCTCTTTTCCTCTCTGCACGTTTATACATATTCATTTCTATAACATGCATATATTTTCCATTTTTCTGGTCTTTTGTTTTTCTTCAATTTGGTCCAAGCTTTATCTCCTCTGTCTTTTAACTCCCTACAACTTTTGTTGTACCAGCACTTTACATATTCTTTTTCTTGTTTTTGTCTTGGGACATACTTTTCCACTCCTTTTTTATACATTCTTGTCAAAATATTCCATTTCTCTTCTACTGTTGTTTCTTCTTTGTATATTCCTTCCCAGTTTTCTTTTTGAAAGAATTCTCTTATTTTATCAAAGTTTGTTTTTTCATACATCAATCTTCCTTTTCTATATTGTTCATTTCTTTTCATGTATTTCTCCTCATTTAGTTCCAGTTCAATCAATATGTGGTCCCTTTTACTTATTTGTGTTTTATATTCAATCTTTTCCACTATTTTAGGTTCAGATGTAATTATTAGGTCTAGTCTCGATGGCTCTTCTTCATTTCTATACCTAGTGTTCTCCTGTATCCACTGTGTCTTTGTATGGTCAATAATCATCTCGATTAGAACATTTCCCCATGAACCGTCTCCATCCTTTAATGTCATCTCTTCCCAGCAGACTTCTTTGCAATTAAAGTCGCCCATCATAACTATTCTTCCTCCATCTTCCATTATCTTATTCAATGTTATCCTTGTGTCTTCTAACATACTTTTATGTTCACTCTCTTCCCACGAGGCTGTTTTTGGAGGCACATAATTTATCACAAACTTTCTGCTCTTCTTATCTCTGTCTTCCACTTTGATCATAATCATCTCTACTGTATTCTTTCCATATGTGACACACCTCACGTTTATATCCTTCTTAGTCAGGAACATAACTCCACCCCCTTGTTTTGTCTCTCTGTTTCTAATCCAATAATTATATGCATCATTTCCTACACTGTTGGGTGGTAGTGGACCTTTTAATTTCGTTTCTACAATTCCCATTATGTCCGGTTCTTTTACCTTCAGATAATCATTCAGCTCATTCAATCCTGTTATTAATCCATCTATATTTGTATAAGACACTTTTAGTTTTCTGCCACTTCCATTGTGTTCTCTGTTTCCCTTTTGTTTTCTCTAGTATGTCGTATTTCCTTAGTTTCATATTCACTACTCTCCAATAGAATCTCTCTTTTTCTGACTCAGTTCTGTTCTCGTTTTTTCCTTAGCTTCATGTCTTTTCTTTTTTTCCTCCTCTCTTTCCTCTTTATTCTTTTCTGTTTTTATCCATACCTTTTTATATTGTTCACTTGCTGCTAGTTTCCCTGTTTTTTGCTAAGATATTCTCTGCCGTCATTTGTGACCTGAATTTAATCTTAATTGGTCTGGTCTTATCTGTACTATACTTTCCGAATCTATACACCTCTTCAATTTGTTTCATGATTTCAGGTTCATCTTCCTGAACTAATTCTAGTAAACTGCTTACATTGTCTTTTTCCTCATTGATTCTTGTGGTTCTATTTAGGTTGTGTTTCTCTTCCAATCCTAATATAATTATACATTTTTTTTTATCTGGTAAGTATCTTACTATATTCTCTTTCTGTCTCATCACTTTAATAACTGAGTCTTCAGTTTGTTTTTTTATTTGCTGTTTAATTATGTCAGTAAATGCAACTCTACTGTTTTCTTGGATTTTTTCCAACTCTGTGCTTCTATTGCTATGGCCTCTTTATTGTCTTTATTATTCCTCTTCAATTCCTCATTCTCCTCTTTTACTTCTTTTAACTGTCTTTTTAATTCTTCTATTTCATTAGTTAAGTTTTTGTTCACCTTCTCTAGTTCTTCCAATTTTTCAACTCTCTGCGCAATCTTTGCTATGTTACCGAACGTATTCTCCCACTGTTCGGTCATTTTTTTTTTTCCCAGTTTTTCCTCTAGTCTTGCTAATCGGGGGAGATTGGTATCCCCTCCCTCATTAAATCCCTGGAAATCATTATCCTCGCCTTCCATTGTGTTGCTCTTATTTATATTCCTAATCATTACATTTTTGTTAATCCCTTCACCAAAATCATCGGTCCTTCGTTTGTACATACAAGACGCCTGGTCTCCTGGACCAAGTCCTCCCCTTCCTCATTTCCTTCCATTTCCCTCAGTAATGCCTCCCCTTCTTCTTTTTATCACCTTCCCACTACACCACGAGCTTTCTCCTTCCCTATGAACACAATAAGGTACTCCAATTGACGTTGAGATCCGCGTAGATTTAGTTTTTTCTTCGGAACTCCAATACTCACCATTCATTCGACGAAAGTGTGTGTGTGTGTGTGTATGTATGTGTGTGTGTATTACAGGTGAAAAATGTAATCACACATTTGTCAATCAATTGAAGAGGATTGCAGTTTGCAATCGAAATATATACTGTAGATTCCACGTCTCCAGTCTATTTTACTCCAACAGTGGTTTTCACGTGATATATATATATATATATATATATATATATATATATATATATATATATATATATATATATATATATATATATATATATATATATATATATTGTTCTACCTACAAATTCCTCCTGGCAATAAGGGTGCCAGAATGAGTGCCAGACTTGATGGCCAGGCGGCCAGGCCTACGCCTGAGGCAGTCGGTGACCTATTGTAATGGCTGGTCATTGTCAGTTTCGTAAAATAAACATTTTGAATGTCTTACTAGATTACTTGTGTCTGACTTATCCCCGCAGAGTTCCGGTCGCCACCACGGAAGCACTAAAAACATATTCCGGTCAAATTAGACGCCTTCAATTTCCAAAGTGGATATAGTTTAATATCTTAGGTTCAAGAAGAGATATGTCTACAAAATTAGTGTCAAAAGAAATGTCTCAGATGTCATAATGCATTTAGAAATATTAGCAGCAAATGTATCCACCAACATTAAAAAAATTGACGTTTTTCCTTTAATATTCTTTATGTGTTTGGGGGGTGTTGTCACATAACATGAAATAGTAAATAAATTTTCTTACCGCCCCTTTGTATTATTTTTTTTAAATAATACATTAAAATATTTTTCAGGTGATACTTTGTTTTGGTTACTCATGGATAAGCATATAAATAGTCCATTGAAATTTGCCAACATATATTCTCGGTGTCAGTCGAGAATTTGTTTCGACTAGGATATGCCCCTGAATATGGCCAAAACACCCTCTGTATCCTATTTATCCATGATACCTCGCCAATTAATATTTCAAATAAGACAGACAACGGTTTGGAAATATATGGTAAAGTCAAGTGGCATATGTTCTAAATGTTTTAAATCAGGAATTTTTAATTCATTTATACAGAATCAAATATATCATTAAGTAAAGAAGTGTGATGTTATATTCATAATATTTGTTTTTAATTTTTGTTCAACATTGAATTCTTTATGGTCTACATTTTGATTGGTTACTTTTGTCAGGCTTCGGGGATGCCATTGGTCCGAGTATAGCGGTGTAACTTGGCGGAATTCAAAGTTTAGTTTTAGCGGTAGAAGTGAACTTGTGCATATAGTGTGCCTTTCTTGTCAGAAACAAAGAAAATAAATTCACTTCAGAAAACCCATAACTGTTTTAGCAAGTTGTGATAACAATGTAAGTAATGGAATATGCAGTTAATGTGTGGAAAGTAAGTTATTATGGTTATGTTTAGCTGTCATCCGTGTTAGAGCCAGTAAACATGGTCGTGTCTTATTTGACATATTTCTATTTTGGACTTAACGTATAGTAACTAGTCAGAACCTCAAGAAACGACATAAGACAAGCATGTTTATGAAAAATACGATTTACTAAATTGGGCGAAACTTCTAATAAGTTGAGGTCTCAAGAACATAAATATTGAAAATTTAAAATCGTATCTGCTGACTGCCGTTTGCGCCTAGTCAAAATACAACTTTACTTTGCCCAAATTGCCTCATGTACTAGGAAGTATAATGTGATTTATGTTTACGTATGTTCCTGTGAAGTATTTTTTAAATTCTGAAGCATTTTTGAGTTGGTTTTGACTTTTGGAATGGAGGCAACCCCTGCCTACTTGAAGAATGTGGATATTATCATTATGATTCTCATATTTATGATATTAGGCTATTAGCTTTCTTTTCGTAAGGGTTCGACATTTAGTCGAAACCAAATCCGAGCGAAACTAAAACCAGCGAATATCAAATATGTACACATAAAATGTATTCAAATCCTGAAATATTGGAGTTTTATAAGTGAATTTTACGCAGCTCTCCAAACATGTTATACTTTTCCAAATAGGCTTGGTCCATGTGATATTGACTAGTTTCGTGATAGATACCCATCAAATTCAAACCGCACAACCCGCTAGTGACTATAACTATTTTGGAAAACCCTCAATATGAATATTAAAAAAATAAAAAAAACTTCACAATTGTGACCAGTTCTGTAACACCCACAAAACCACTCAAAATTCACCACCTTGAAAAACCCTCAGTATTGAAAATGAAAATGGTTACATTATGATTATGAAATGTTTAGATTTACCTTAACATACCCTATCACCTATGTAACCTTTTGTATGTGCTTGGTGCAGGTGCATTAGACCTCCATGTCCAGATCTTCCGTATCAACTTCAAAGTCAACTGCTTACCCAATCAAGAAACAGTGAGGAAATAAGAAGTAAATTTTTTGTCTTGATACCCATCTCTGGGACTTGTTTGGCAGTTATTGAATCAATTTTACGTGTCGTATTGAGTTTTGAAAGAGGCTAATGAGGGCGCGGTCACTACACTTTCTGGGAGTGCATTCCAAAAGTTTACCGCTCTTGTGGTTGCGTTGTTACTCACCTGGTTGGCTACCCCGTTCTAGACCAGCATATTGCTCGAGAGAGATAAGCTTTGGGTATACAGAGATAGCCCACATCTTGCTGGCACGCCAGCCCTTGTTCAATATACATCAGAACAGAAAAGTACAGGGTAAAAGGCTGAGTTGTGTGCCATGTGCACAGAAAGTAGACAGCTAGGAACGAATATCTGGGTAATGATTAATCAACATATTCAAAGAGTGTTTGACCCAACTGTATGTGAAGGTGTTTTTTGAAAGATGTAATTGAGTCACAGCTAACAGCATCATCAGACAGGGAGTTCCAGAGGTCATTACATCTGACACTAAAAAATCTGCATCTGCACTCTAGAGATGTATGGGATTTGGTTATCTGACTTAAATCTGTGACCCCTGGTGTGTGTTATTGGAGATAAGGAAAAAAGATCTTGGGGTGAAATAGAAGACTGCTTGTGAAAATTTTTCCAACATTTTATGAGATCAGCCCTGATTAATCTGCCACGGACTGAATAAAGATCTAAAGTTAGCAGACGGTCTGCATAGCTAAGCTCTGCCATTCCAATTATTTGTTTAGTCCACCTGCGTTGCATAGATTCCAGGAGCGTAAGGTCACCTTGGTATCCAGTGTTCCATACAGTGGATCCAAACTACAACAGTGGTCTGATGTGGGATTTAAACAGGGTGATCATGAAGTCCTTATCACGACAGAGTGTTGATTTTAGTAAATTATTTACTAGACCTGCTGCCTTCTTTACAGTTTTTGATATATGAGTATGGAATTTCAAGTTACAATCAACTGTGATACCCAAGACCAAGTCTTTATGTGCAGTCACAATAGAGAGGGTGGTGGTGTCCATTATATAATGATGTTGGGGACCTGGGTTGATGTTTTGTTGAGCATCTTTGGCAACGTAGTACAGCACACTTGTCCAGGTTGAAGCGTAGGCCCCAGGAGTCAGCAACTCTGTATACTGTACCTGGGTCGACTGTACCTATGTCCCTCTGGCAGATTCCTATGTCTTCGGCTGAAGGGGAACTGGAGTCTCTTCGTAGCTTAAGGTAGATCTTCATATCATCCGCGAAGAACTTGCAGTTAGAGTGGATATAAGTTGGCAGGGAGTTAATGTACACTAGGAACAAGAGGGGGCCCAATACTGAGCCTTGGGGGACCCCACTGAGGACATTTCTGGAGGAGCTGGTAAACCCTGAAACTGAGACTTGCATTGTGCGACCAAATAAAAAATCTATGATCCATGACAGCAATGGACCGTGTACTCCCAATAGTCTCAGTTTGTCTATGAGTATAGAGTGGTTAACTACGTTGAAGGCTTTACTAAAATCGAAGAGCACAACGTCAACTATATATCCAGCATCCAGCCATATAGTGACATCATTATATACAAGTAGTAGTTGGTCATCGACTGTTCTGCCTTGACGGAATCCGTATTGGCATCACAATTTAGATTTCACTTCCTGATTTTTCCAGTATTTGTCTAAGCAATTTTTGAAAGAGTGCACACTAGGGGGAATTGACTATTTGACTTGGCAGGCTATTCCAAGTGTTGATAATTCTTAGAACTGTTGCCATCTCATTTTTCCTGCTGTCCTAATGCTAATCTTGTAGAGTTTCAAACCATGGGTCCTGTCTTATTTCACAGAAAAATCATCAGATAAATAATTTCTGATTTCACCATTAGCAAGAATGGGTCAAAATACTTGTTGCAGAAAGTTTCAGGAAGATTTGGTTGGTTTTTTAGAAGTGAACTGGTTAGAGGTATGACAGCCGTACTCTGAATTTTCATGGCTAGGATTATGGCACACTTCTGTGCATGATTGAATTGAGTTCCACTTCCACGGCTCTGCCCATCTTAAGTTGCTCCTCCAGGTGAAATTTGAAGTTAATTTATTTGTTTTTACTTATATATTTATGTAAGACTTGTTGCTCACTTTCCTAATTTCTGTGATTTCCTGGTTCTTCGGCTGTTTCCGTTTCACATTTCAATTCCCCGACACACTTCTCTCACTCTACAATCTACTTTACCAAAAACCATTAACTCTGTTAATTCTAATCCTATCAAGATTACACTTGCACCTTCTCGTTCCATATACGCACTGGCACACACACACACACACACACACACACACACACACACACACACACACACACACACACACACACACACACACACACACACACACACACACACCCTCCCACGCCCTTTGCCCTCCTTCCTACATCGAGACCTTTGACCCTTTGCCAGGGGTGCCAACTGGGCACCCCTATCTGCACCCTCCCTTGATCTTGAGATCAACCTATTCTTTGTCTTCTTAGCCTCCTCCACTTCCTTCTTCATATTCCTGTGGCTGTCTTGGAGGATGTTTGTCACGCTGTGGTTGTCAGGGCATTGCTCCCCCGTTCACTACTGCATCATGATTATCTTCCTCATTTTCTCCATCACTCACTACACAGCGAAAATCTAAGATGTGTCGCAACACTCCCTTGACAGATATGTTGTTCCATGAATTTATCTCCATTATGATCCCCCTTGTCCACTGACATACACTTGCCATCCTTTGGTTTCACCCATACCTCCTCCCCCACCTGTACTGAGGCAGGGCCTTCAGTATTGGCTGGTAGCACCAGCCCCACCCTGGGATGTTGCCAATCATATTTAAATAAGGCTCTCTGTGGAACCAAGTCTTTGCCTTGGGCTGACCTCGGGGATATAAGAAGACTGCCTCCATGGGTGGTACTAGTGCCCTCTTGGTGATGGACTTAATTGTGTGATGGTGTCATTCTATTATTCCATTTCCACTTGGTCAGTAAGCAGCCCTAAAGAAACATCTCATGCTCCACTTGTCCACTTGACCGCCATCAGCATTGAGTTCACCCAGTCTGCTACTGTGGCTGAGTCAATCCTGATTTCAATCTCACATAGTCCCCATTTCAGCACCAAATTGACTCCTTTTACAACCTCATCGAACTTCAATCTGTTAATGTGAAGGTAGTTGTCCTTTTTTTGCTGCTACGCCCCATCTTCAACTGCCACACCTATCTCCAAGACTCCACCAGTTGCTATGCTGCTAGCATCACACCATACTACACCTATGCCCTGTTGTGGTGCATTCCACTGTCCTCTCCCTGGATCATTGTGTCTCACCTGTTGTACGATGTCACATATCATTGTGAACGTGCCTGTATCATCCTTCTCTCCCCAATCCTTCAACCCTGACTGCCTGTTAATATAACTGCATGCTACATGGAGCCAACCGGTGATTGGGTAGTGACCAACCAATTTGCCACACTGGGAGAAGAGCTCTCATCTGCTCATGTTGTCGGTTACATTTGGGATCTCGTTGCCTCCTGAACAGCAGGTTTCTGGTTCCGTCTCTCTCTAGTCACAGTCCCAACATTGTTCCTCCTTCCATTGGTTCTGACTCCTTCGAGACCAGTCCAGACTTGGCTAAGTGTTCCACTATGTCCGACACTAGAACAATAGTCATCCACCAGTATGTCATCGAGGTAGGAGTCCACGACCTTCTTCGTTGCTTCAGCCTTCTCCAGTACTGTCTTCAGGATCCTCGTCATTATCCTCAGAGTTGAGCACAGCCCAAATCCCAGTGTGGTCAAGCAATCTGTTGTAGCTCTATATTTTATTAGGTGGTATTTCCATAGCTTCTTTGCCACATGAACTTATAGGTAAGCCATCTGTAGATCTACAGTCATGGATACCACCCCCCCCCATCATTTGGTGCTATTTGCGTACCATAGTCTCGTTACATACATCTACAATATCATTGCCAGTATGACACCTCATGAACTAGTTCAGCTCTCGGAAATCCAACACCGGTCACATTTTGTTCTTGGTTGGCTGCACCACTGCCATCAGAGGCAAGATTCCACCCTCCACTGGCCCCTCCCAGGGACTTTAAATTCCCTCACCCCTTCTCTGGGAATCTGTTCGTAGCAGTCAACTTTGTTCTTCAATAGAGGTGAGCCTTTTTTCAGGTACCACTCTATCTCCCACTTCTGGGCATCAAATTTTGCCCGAAAGTCTGTCCTCAATCATACAAGGTACCACCTTCTTGTCAAAGTGGAGCTTCATGGCAACACTGTCCTTCATGGCCTTTATTGTCATATGTATAAATATTTTTTCTTTGTTTTCAGAGTGCCATCATGTTTGGAGTTCCTTATTTCCGCCAGTTGATAAGGGATCAAAAGACCCATCTGCAGAACTTGTGTGATAAATGGTTGGCAATACTTGAAGATGAGAGCGATGTGCCAGAAGATGCTCAGGGAGACATTAGAACAGCTGCTGGTTAGTACTTCACTTTTAGTCAAAACTGGTGAACTTCAGTGGGAAAGTCAATTTTTCATATTTTCAGTAAGTCCAAAGTTCTGTGAAAAGTTATGCCTTGAGCCAGGCAGGAGTTCTTTGCTGTAAAATGGAGCACTTCTTGATATGCCCATATGTATACTATGGGGATTCATGATTGTTCCCATCCTAATAGGATGCTTACACACACAAATTAAAATCCTCCTCTTGGAACATCACTTGCAAAGGTAGTTCTTTGCAAGAGCCTTTAATCCAATTTGCCCATCTCTTTACATCACAAGTACAACCAACTGAGTCCAACAAGGGAGTACACCAACAGCATACTACTCAAATATTTATAGCAACTTTCCACCTGCACCACACAACACTTTCATAGGAAAATACAGTTGTCAGATGATAAGTACCCCAAAACTGATCACTAAGCCCCCCTACTTCATCAAACTCCTCCAGAAATTAGCCCCTTAGTAAAACATCTCCCAAGAGAAGCAGTAATCACACTTGCACAACTGTGCTCAGGTTGTCATCCAGCAATAAGACAGCACCAACACAGAATAGGCATGTGCACAGAAAGACTGGCCCAGATACAACCATCACACTGCAGACACTAAACACCCCCATCTTAATGCCTCATTATTCTAGCCATAATATCAGGCAATAACACTATTTCTTCCTTGAGTGACTTATGAGCCAGTTCATTACCTGTTGCTGGTTATCTGAGAGCTGTGGATCTCCTGCATGAGAGTCCTGGGGAAACATATTGATTGATCCAGCACTAAATAATTTCATCACAGAATGGGCTTGGCCACAGTAATGAACTGCCTCAGATGCAACCATCACAGATGACACTGAACACGGATAGCATTAACCCTCTCCGGCCATACACAGCCAACAGTATATTTCTTTGAGTGACTTGCAGACCAATCCAGGGGCTGTTGCCAGTTACCTGTGACCTGCGAGTCTCCCATGAGAGATTTGGGGTAATGGATTGGTGATTGGCCACTGCACTCTAGGAGTGCTGTTGATGGTGTATGTGTGTTTGAATAGTCTCTTTTAGGGTAAAGGGCCTTTGGCGCAAACATATTTTAACAGGTCCATAATTAATCACTTTTTAGACAGATAAGATTGGGGAGTTACTCCATTTGATCAGATTACTAAGTCTTCTGCTTAATTTGCCCTCGTAATCCATTGATAGATTTATTTCCATGGTTTGGACTTGTCCCTTCCCAAATAGTATTAATTTTTTCAGTAGTTTATTGGAAGCTCGCTGACCGAGTGGGTTAGTGTCGTTACTTATGGCAAAGGTCAAGGGGATGGTGGTTTGAACCCTGCCACCAGTGAAGTTGAACCAAAGGAATGGTTCATTAAATTCCAGGCTACAAAGTCCTCTGTAAGGGGCACCGTCCTAGCCTCCTAATAGGGGGGAGTTTGTGATGTTAAGTCATATCATCATCAATTGTGTTACCTGATGATTTGTTTTAATTCCATTGGAAAATAACTGATCGGAGCAATCTTCACATGGTTCAATTTAGCAGGAAGGAAAGAAAGGAATATGTGATACAAGTGAAATGGGTAAGGATTTTCTACTTGTGCTTAGCCGTCCTGCTTTCTGGATAGCAGCTTGGAGGCAAGCTTTGTGGGGAACGGATTGGATGGAAAGGGGGAGGCGACATCAGTTTCAGATTATATTATTTGTCACCGAATACAATCAATCTGTTGCTTGAAGTCCCGTGCAGGACATGGCTCCCAGGTAACTGGCAATGGCCACTGAATTGGCTCATGTTGTGATGTCTTAGCAGGGCAAGAGTTGGGCAGTGCAGGATAAGGTGCTCTATATGGTGGTTGCATCTGGGGTAATTTGAGTCCACGGCCAGACGTGCTTTGTGCTGGTAGTACTGCCTTCACGTGGATGACCTGAATACATTTGTACCATTGTGTTTTACACCTGTCCTGTGAGGTATCTTAGATGGATGTATGTCTTGAGGTGTCCAGTGGAGTATGGAATTTGAGAACTGGTCTATGAATGCCTGCCATGTGATCTAAGCATGTATATGCCTTTGCATGGACATGTTTTGAGGTACAGGTGGAAACATGTGCATAACACTTGAATCAGAAAAAAATTAATTCATTCATGTGAGAGGTATTGGGTGCATACAAATTATAGAATTGCTTACAGTACAGATTGATTAGATATAGGAAGCTTCTTTATAATAAGGCAAGGGGTCATGATAGAAAGATGAGGCCAGCTGTAGGTTATGTGATTTCTTTTCAGTCAAGTTGGCTGATTTTGTCTGGTACAGCTGTGGGGATGAGTTTGTCAGTTTTTTAATTTAGGCAAGATAAGTTTGTAGATGAAAGGCATGGAATGGAAAATGATATGGATAGCATGTAATTACAATGAAGCCAGGATGTCCTTCAGAGACTTGTGTAGCTTCTAGTGTTTTGTTATTCAGCCATCAGAAAGTGGACTTTTCCTTTGCTGTTTATATTTCAGAGATTGAAATAGTTGTTATAGTGATGTCATATTATTGGGCAAAATTTCATGGTAACTGAATTAGATTTTAGGTCATTTTTACCTTGTCAGTTGTGGAAATTAGGATGTTGGTGAATTTGTTTAAGCTTACATTTAGTGGCCAAAGGGTATTTTCTTAGCAGGAACCACATAAGAATGTTCTATGCAAGGAGATAAATAGGTCTTATCACTAAATCACCTGTTCTTCACTCCATATTGCTACTTGGTGCAATAAGATTCACCTTTCATTTCTCTCCATAGGTCAGGCCAATTTGCTTATGAAGGAGAGATTCACACAATTTAGTGGTCTAATTGATAATTGTGAGTTCAAGCAAGGAGAGAAGGAAACCACTGTCCAAGACCTGCAAGGATTCTGGGATATTGTTTACATACAGGTAAGGTGACTACTTTTTCTCCAGGGAGTCACACTAGTTGATGTATGTGCAGTTTTCATACATGTTAAATGTTTAATGCTTCTTGGTTTTGGTATCTAATGAACCAGTATCTCCCAGGTTGAAGATGTCAACAAAAAGTTTTCCAACCTGGAGAAATTGAAAGACGGTAATTGGAAGGTGCCATCCCCTGAAGCACCAGCCTGTGCACCAAAGGTAAAGAATAACAAATTTATTACCATAGCACTGTGTAGTATGCTTTCTGTTCAGGGGAAGGCAATGGATTGTATGATTATCATTTGGTAGAAAGGAAATTGAGAGTGGAGGTTAACAGTCACTCCTTTAGCCATATCTGCTGCCTTTATTGCATCTTTGTTCTTTAGAATTTTAGAGATCCTCAATTTTGCCATATTATTGCTTGGCAGTCTTGGAAACACAGACGCCATTATCATGTTTTAACATAATTTCTTTCTTTACTTCCACACTAACACAATTCCTATTAATAGCACTTTTCTCTTTAGGCACCATAAAAAAGGAGTAGTATTTTTTAACATAGCACTCAGACAAATGATGTTTGTGGTAAATGTGCCAAAGCACTGCTGAGCCAGTGAGATTGTGTGCACAGGCATATGCATACAAAGTATTGTTTGTTAAGAGACAAGTTGTTTCACTAAACTTGTTCATTAAATGGGGCATTTGTTATCCTAGATGGATATGTGTATATATGTAAATAGTTATTATTATTTATTTATTTATTTTTGCACTGTTCTCCCTCATTATCCAAAGTTTCAATTTTTTCTTTCTTTTTCTTTATCTTTTCTTTTTTCACCAATATCTTCTCAAGATTTATTGTATTTTATTTATCTAATTTTTTCCAGAAACTAGTTAAGAAAGTATTTAAGCCAAAGGTTGGAGGAAATGCCACTTCAGCAGTGAGAGCTCATATTCTTGCTGCAAGACAAAAGATGAAGAATGCTAATGGCAATGTTCAAATTACCACAGAGGTAGGATGGCTTGTTTTATATTTTATATATATATATATATATATATATATATATATATATATATATATATATATATATATATATATATATAACATATATGTGTGTGTGTGTGTGTGTATTTACCTAGTTGTATTTTATGGGAGGGGGAGCTATGCTCGTGGTGTCCCATCTTCATATCTCATTTTATCTAAACTATTTTTAAATTCATGTATTGTTTTTGCACACACCACATTCTCATCTAACTTGTTCCAACTGTCTATTACTCTGTGAGGAAAGCTGTACTTTTTCAGATCTCTGCTATAGCTGTCTTGATTTTCTTTCTGTGTGTGTGTGTGTGTGTGTGTGTGTGTGTGTGTGTGTGTGTGTGTGTGTGTGTGTGTGTGTGTGTGTGTGTGTGTGAGAGCAAATCTCTCATCAATGGACTAATGGAGGGTAGGGGTGGTCTGTTAAAGCAGATTGTCCATAGATGGGAAGGGATTATTTTTTTGAGTTATAAAACTGTTATAGTAAGTAGCATTAGCTATGATCATAATGTAAATACTATAACCATGTATATATGGCATAACTAGATATATATTGTACTGTATATATAACAGCATACATACATAAACCAAGGCTTTTTCCCCCTTCCAAGGGAGGTAGCCAAAAAGGGAAAGGCATAAAAAACACTCCCACCCATTTCATCCTTAAATACACTCCACACCCCTCCCACCCTCCCTCTCATCTGAGCACCTCCTGGATGACAGGTCATCCCTGCACCCTGCCCACCGCCCTGGGTCAGAAGTAGTGTCGCAAGACACAGCACATCCGCAGCAAGGCCGCTTCATTTAATCGGCGACCCCCCCTCTCCGTCCCCAGATAACAGCATACCATATATATAATCATATCTATACAGTATACATACATTGTGTGTGTATATATATATATATATATATATATTATATATATATATATATATACATATACATATACATTGTATTTATATACAGTATGTGTATGCTGTATATATATATATATAGTATACTGTGTATATACTAAATATACAGTAATAAAAGATATACAGCATGACACACTTATGAAGAATAGCATAGGTAGGGATCTCTCAAAGGGAATAATATTAATATATACAATTAAAAAAAACATATATTAAAATGTACACTACAGCCTGTTCATATACCAATGGTTTTTCCCCCTTACAAGGGAGGCAGCCAAAAACAAAGGCATAAAATCCACTGCCACCCATTCCATTCCCACACACCATGCCCATTCACCCCCTTCCCTCCCTCTTATCTTGGCTCCTCCTGGATAATAGGTCATCCCTACATCTCTCCCACTACCTTGAGTCAGAAGCAATGTAGCAAGATGCAACACATCCACAGTAAGGCTGCTTTGTATAATCAGCGATCCCCCACCCCCAATCCCCTTGTGCAGAAAAACAGAAGACAGAGAAATCCCTTTGGACTTCGTCAAAATATCCTTCACACTTACTTCCATCCCATCCCCCACCCACTACCTTCCATACATCACAGTATCATCCATACACAACTATTCACCCCCAATCTTCTGTCTTTTTCCTTCCTCAACGGACATTTCCCTCCTTCAAACGCCCCTTTCACCCCATCCTTCCATCTCATCCTTGGTCCCCTCATGTTCACTCTTTCCACCTCTGCCTTCCACACCTCTTTTACTAATCTTTCCTCACTCGTTCTTTCCATGTGCCCAACCCATCCCAATACTCTTTCATCAACACTATTTTCCAACCTCCTTTCCACCCCAGTTCTCCTCCTCACCTCATTTCTCACTCTATCAAACCTAGTAACCCCTACCATATTTCTCAAACACATTCGAACTCCTCTCTTCCTCTTATATTCCATGTTTCTGCCCTATATAGTGCTGTTGGCACAATCACTCCTTCATACACTCTCCCCTTAGATCCATTCCCAAATGTCTATTTCTCATTACACTTTTTAATCCTCCAAGGCATTTACATGCTTCTCTCAATCTACATTCTACCTCCACCTCTACTCTTCCCTTTCTTGCCACATTCGCCCCAAAGTATCTAAAGCTATCCTATTCCTCCAGTCTCTCTCCCTTAATACTCACTTCCAGTTTGCTGCCACATTCTCCTCTCGTACATGTCATCACTTTACTTTTACCCACATTTATCTTCAACTTCTTTCTTTTTCACACCTTCCCAAACTGTTGCTAACTTCCATCCCCCCTCTGATCCTGCCACAAACACAGTGTTATCAGCAAACAACAACTGGCTTATCTCCCATTTTTCTCAATTTTCTTTAACCATCTCTAATCCCCAACCCATTTACCTTTGTCTTTACCTCTCGCACCATGTATAAATTGAACAGCCAAGGCAATATAACACATCTCTGGCGAAGTCCCACCTTTACCTCGAACCACTCACTTTCTCCATTTCTAATTATAACACAGGCTCTACTAAGTACATACATATACCAAAGGCTTTTCCCCCCTTCTTGACTGCTCTTAACAGCTTTCCTCCTATCCCATATATCTGCAATACTTCCCACAGTGCCTTCTTGTCTACCCTGTCTTGAGCCTTTTCCAAATCTATAAAGGCCCAAAAAACATCCTTACATTTTCCTAAAGCTTTCTCACATATGTCTTACCACAAAAATTTGATTCATCCAACCCCTACCTGTCCTAAACCCACACTGTTCTTCACCAATTACCCCCTTTGATCCTATTGGTACTGGCAACTTGGTACTCGACAATTTCATTGTCATGCACGGGCTGTCTCGCTGTATGCAGAGTGTTTTTGCTGGTGGGTTTCTGACCTCACCCTGGAGAACTCTGTGCCACTGGTTGATGGGTTGGACTGTAACTCTCCCTGGGCTTGCCCTTGAGCATCCACAACTATAGCATTGTCTTTGTGATGGGTTGCGATTACAAAAACATCTTTCATCAGAGTGGCCTTGCCTACTACTAAGGAAGCAGTAAGGGTGCCATTTGTGGCTCCTAGCATTTCTGCAACACCTTTTTTTTTTCTACACTGCCCCTGTGGGGCAAGTGAATGTCATCTTCTCTTTGCCATGCCCCAGTCCCACGTGAATGATGGATAGATGTAAAGTCTGCTTGCCTGGAGAAGGTGAAGTCCGAAATTCAGGGTGATGTATAGCCAGGATGTTTGGGTACTGTGTGCATGTCTGGGTATTTTGTTGAAGTGTATAGATTAAAAGCAGGATTCGCATCACCAGTATACTCTGTTTTGATGTCCAGATTGTTCTGGTGTACATAGTTCATTGCAGCCTTTAGTATTGATGGGATTGACTTCTCATCCTCCTCCATTAAGACATGTCAACTGTTTTGGCATTGTTTTCAGATTTGAAAGTTGTGATGGCTGCCACCATCTCTGCCAGTCTCAATGTGTAGGACTGTAAAAGAATTGCTAGAATGCCTTCTTCAAATTGCCCCCAATGACTAGGATGTTTCCTGCACATGAGTCTGGCAGAGAGGTGCTCCCCCTGACTTCCTTTGTACAGTGCAAATCTTTTCCTCATCAGATAGATCTGCCCCACATCTTCCCTCTAGGAAGTCTAGCCAGGTATCCACATTGTAGCAAGCCAACTGCCCCGTGACTTGGTGCCAAGTTGATCCTATACTTGTAAATACTGGGATGTTGTCAGTCAAGAGCATGCCTTTTGTATGATCCTGGTTTGTTGCCTGGTTTCTATTTCTTTTCTTATTGTTAACCATGCTTCTATCTCAACTCCCTATGTTCACTGCGGTTTATTGTTTCCTGTATATTGTATGGCGTTCACTGGGTAAAAGTAATATTCACTAGTGTAATGTGTGTTACCTTCCTAGATTGCCACCAATATGGTATGTGTGGGCAAGCTGCCAAGAGGAGGTCACAAAACATGGATTTGTATTTCTCTCTTTTATTGTGAGAGCACGAGGTGCTTGTGCGCAGAGAAGTGCTTCTATGTAACGGGGAGTATATTCACTGTGGAAGTACAAAGAGTCTCCAGAAGAGTCGCATATCTGGCACTTGACCCTGATCTTAATAGTGGCCGCAACTCGGTGCCAAATGTCTCCTTTCCTCCTTTCTCTATTTCCTCCTACACTACACCTTCTCTCCCAGGCTGCTTCTCATATTTTTTTCAAAGAATCTCCTCGCTGTAGCCCTTGTGATTGGATCGAATCCAATCTAGATTTTTTTTTTCTATGTAAATAAAGGTTTGTGATTTGTGTACACATTATAAAGATGTATATCAAACAGAAACAAACAAAATGTGATCTTAAAGTTCATACATATTGTTTGCTATTGCATGGGAAGTCACTGCTGGTTGGGGCACGCCACAACACCATGGTACCCTGTTCTATGCTAATATCCTAGGCCAAAGCACTATACCACATACCACACATATACCAAAGGCTTTTTCCCTCTTACAAGGGAGGTAGCCAAAAAATAAAGGCATAAAATCCACTCCCACCCATTCCACCTTTGCCATATCAATGGCCATAAACATGTCCTTCACAATTGTCTATTATTGACTTGTTCTTCCTGTTCATATGGGCAAGATCAGCAGTGCAAATGCCATTAGCATACTGCTGTTAGAACTCCTTCAACTGAATTGTGACTCCCTCCTCTTTGCCATTACCACTCTTTTTCACTGCTTTCTTAGGCCCCGTACTGAACTGGTAAGAGTACACTATTGCTGGCAAAGCACACAAAAAGCACACAAAAGCATAAAGGACACAAGATTTCTCCATGTTCATGTTACCTGTTTCATACTGAGCACATAACTGAGCAAGCAAGTGGGTGAGAGTAATGCTGAGCCTGCACAAAATGGCCATCAGGCATACAGGCATGATTATATCTGGGAATCTGGATCTTTTGCAGAGGCTTGTTTTTGTTTGGGTGGCAATTGGTAACTGAGATTGTTCAAATGGAGAGGGGTTCGTAAATGGAAGTTCAACTGTGTGTGTGTGTGTGTATGTGTAATATATATATATATATATATATATATATATATATATATATATATATATATGAGGGGGGGACGGAGAGTGGGGTCGCCAAATTTATGAAGCGACCTTGCTATGGATGTGCTGTGTCTTGCGACACTGCTTCTGACCCAGGGCAGTGGACAGGATGCAGGGATGACCCGTCATCCAGGAGGTGCCAAGATAAGAGGGAGGGAGGAGGGTGGAAGGGAGTGGAATATGTAGGGAATGGAATGGGTGGGAGTGGTTTCTATGCCTTTTTCTTTTTGGCTACCCCCCGTGTAAGGGGGAAAAAGCCTTTGGTATATGTTTGTATGTGTATATATATATATATATATATATATATATATATATATATATATATATATATATTTACACACACACGTGTGTGTAAAGCTTGATTAGGAATACAAAAAAAAAGTGTTATTTCTTGCATTTTAAATTGCTAAATTTTAATCCCCAGAATAACGTCAAAAGATCTCCAGAGAAGAGAAAGACTAGTGATCATCTTGCGGTCACAGGTGAAGATAAGGAAAATAAAGGTAAGAAGTTTCTGATGTACTTGTAGAGTAAGAAAACCTGTTTCGTGCTGAACCTCTTCAATACGAGTCAAATGCTTGTGTGCACATTAGGTTGCTTGATGTACAATGATGCATCACAGTATGCACTTTATGAAATATCAAGTTACAGCTGTCATACTAGTTTCCTTTCACCCAGAATGTTCATGACCACAGAAAACTCAATTAAGCCTGTTCATGGAATATGGAGGTCACTCAGCTACAACTACAAAATTAACATATCAAGATGCTGACGCCAGCATCCTCGTGTACCCACTCACACCTCATGACGCCTATATAGGTGTTGTCATATTCTAGGGGTTAAACACAATATCCCAGAATATATCCCTATACATGCATATACAGATCAGAAAACAAGCCCGTCTTAACAGACTGCCAAATTATTTACTCTGGCAGACTCCCAGAAATCAGCCCATCAGAGAAATCCCTTCCAAGAAAGGCATGCATTGGTTTGTCACCATCCTACATTAAAAGAGATGCTGTGCCCAGCCTACCCATGGCTACCTTTCCAGAAAGGTTGGGTGGACCAGAAGCAGAGCTCATCTTTTAATTGATTTTGATGCTGCCTCTCTACAAATGGAAATTACAACCCCACCTCCACAAGGAGGTTTGGCCCAAGGGGCTAATACTTGGCCTCTGGATTGGGCCCTGAAACTGTATTCTCCCTACCATTTCTCTCCAACTATCTTCCCCTCATGTATTCCTGTTTTTCACATAAGGAGGTATGAACCCTGGCATCTTTACACTTCCTAAAAACTAGACAAAGAAACAAATCCAGGCACATCACTTGGACAACATATACAAAATTCCTAAACATTTCACAAATATCTATCAAATGCAACACATACTACTCTAATGAAAACAAGTGTATAAAAAATTGGAGGTACAACTTTCATAGAACAATTCATTCACCCAAATACCCTACAAATAAATATTAACATACATCATACATACATATACCAAGGCTTTTTCCCCCATACAAGGGAGGTAGCCAAAAAGGAAAAGGCATAAAATCATTCCCACCCATTCCATCCCTGAATACACTCCACACCCCTCCACCCTCCCTCTCATCTTAGCACCTCCTGAATGACGGGTCATCCCTGCACCTTGTCCACTGCCCTGAGTCAGAAGCAGTGTCGCAAGACACAGCACATCCACAGCAAGGCCGCTTCATTAAATCGGCGACCTCCCCTCTCTGTCCCCCCATGCAAAAAAAGGAGAAGACGGGGAGAAATCCCTTCGGGCTGCGTCAAAATTTGCTCATACATACTACCTCACCCCCCATCCCCCCACCCATTCCACCTCATGCATCACATCATCATCCATATACAACCATTCTCCATTAACAGAATCTCAAATAAATGGAGCTGCTTCTGTTCCAATATAAACACAACACACATAGCTCTAATTCCATAAACAAAATGGACATCACAATCCACACTACCAATGCTCACTGAATGCACAACAGTAAGGGAAGACTACATACATCGGAAAGGTGGACTCTCAACACTAATACTCATCATAACTTTCTCTAACAAACAAAAGAAATCAAACAAGCTCTAACATACATCTTAACAGAAATAATCTCAACATGAACACAAAGAAATTAAAACTTTACAAATATTTACATACCATACACCACATCAGCCCTCCAAGGGTACATCCCTCAACTAAAATGACTTGGCTCAGTAATAATCCATGTACTGGTATGTGATCTAAATGTACATAATCTGATTTGGCTGAACGCATAAACACCAGACCAAAGAGACAAAATATTAGAACAACTACCCAACATGAACTCCAGCACCCACCCTACCAGGCAACCTCAACATAACCAGCAAACAGCATCCCCCGATACATTGTGCACACCCTACAAACATAAACAATTTAACCATACATGACCTCCCTTTAGACCACTTCCTAATAAATGTCAACATAGAACTAGAAGGAAAAGTACAACACATATAAGAGAACATTCCTAGGTTGGGGTATTGGCTGCATGTTATTGGGCAGGAAGGCAGTGTAGGAGATTTTGCAGATATATGGTATTGGAAAACTTAAGGGCGTTCAAGATTTTTTATGAGAGAAGTAAAGTGTATGTTAGAATTAGAAATAGAACAAGTATGTTTAGGTAAAGGTGGGACTGCATCAGAGATGTCATATCGCCATGGGTGTTCAATATGTACAAGGATGGGGTGGTGTGGGAGGTGAAGGCAAGGGTAATGAGTAGGAGATTGGAGTTGATAAAAGAAAAAGGAGAAAAGTGGGAGGTGAGCCAGTTGTTTGCTGATGACACTGCACTTGTGGCAGGGTCAGAAAGGTGATTAGGGGAGTTAGTGACAGAGTTTGGGAAGGTATGTGATGGGAGAAAGTTGAAGGTAAATGTGGGTAAAGGTAAGGTGATGAGATGAACAAAGGTAAAGGATGGTAGTTGTAAGTGTAAAAGGAGAGAAGCTGGAGGAAGTAGATAAATTTAATTAGGGGTTGCTTGTGGCAGGGAAGGGAATGGAGGTGGAGGAAAATTGTAGATTGAGAGAAACAAGTAAATTTCTTGGGGGATTAAAAAGTGTTATGAGAAATAGGCAGCTGGGAATGTATGCAAAGAGGAAATTGTGTGAAGGGGTTAATGTGCTGATGGGATTGTATTGGGGCAGAGACTTGGAATTTAAGAAAGGGAGAGGAAAAGTTTAAATGTGTTTGAGATGGAGTGTCTCAGAAATATGGTAGGGTTTACTAAGTTTGATAGAGTGAGAAATGAGGAGGAGAGTTGGAGTGGAAAAGGAGATGGCAGATAGGGCTTATGAAAGGTTTGAAAGGTTATTAGGATGGTTTGGACTTGTGGAAAGAATGGGTGGTGATAGAGGTGTGTGGAAGGCAGAGGTGGAGGGAGTGAACTTGAGGGAGCAACCGAGGATGAGATGGATGGATGGGGTGAAGGGGGTATTGAGCAAGAGAGAAATGTCTGTTGAGCAAGAAAGGAAGAAGGCAGGAGATGGGGATGAGTGGAGGATGATTGTGTATGGATGATACTCTTATGCAAGGGAGGGATGGGGGGTAGGGGGTGCTTATGTGTGAATGATATTTTGATGCAGCCCGAAGGGATTTCTCCCCATCTTCTCTTTTTCTGCATGAGGGGATGGAGAGGGGGGCGAAAGTCACTGATTAAGTGAAGCTGCATTGCATTTGACCCAGGGCAGTTGGTGGATGCTGGGATGACCTGTCATCCACGTGGAGCTGAGAGGGGAAGGGGGTTTTGAAAGGGTGGTGGAGGGGAGTGAAATGGGTGGGAATGAATACATGCCTCTGACTTAGCTACCTCCTTTATAAAGTGGAAAAAGGTCTTGGTATATAGATTTATTTATTTTATGTTATTTAGTGTTATTTATTTGTTTATTTTCTTTCCCTGTATTGTAGCTAGACCTGTACTTCAATGTATACATATACATAAAGTTTTATTTAGTTTTAAATACTGAAGCAAATCTACCTTTGTTTACAGCTACCAAGCTAATGAAAAGCTTAACTTTGGAGAAAGATGCAGGATTCTCGAAAATACCGTCACCTAACAAGCAGAACAATCCTGGCCCCAAGAAGGAAGTCCTGAAGTCACCTGTTGGTAGGATCATGTGACTTTTTAAGTTGAGAGTAGATTCTCGTATTAAGATGACACTTGGAAGTATTAGGCTTTTAATTGAATTAGAGTGTTTATTTGTTCCAAGTTATGTACCCCCTAAACTTTTTATGCTAAAAAGGTATGAATTCAGAGGAAAAATGATGAAGTATGAAGCCACTGTCCAGTTTTATAAGTTATGAATTCTGAATACGTGTAATGAGTAATAGGTGCTAACTTTCTCAAACTATTGTAAGTTGGAGTCTTTGTATATTAATATATTTATATATCGGCGACCCTCCCTCTCCGTCCCCTTCTCTTTTTCTGCATGAGGGGATGAAGAGGGGGGTCACTGATTAAGTGAAGCAGCCTTGTTGTGGACGTGCTGTCTTGCTGCATTGCTTCTGACTGAGGGCAGTGGGTGAGATGCAGGGATGACCTGTCATCCAGGAGGAGCCAAGAAAAGAGGGAGGGGTGGTGAATGGGAGTGAAGTATGTGGGGATGAAATGTGTGGGAGTAGATTTATGCCTTTGACTTTGGCTACCTCCCTTGTAAGGGGGGAAAAAGCCATTGGTATATGTATGTGTGTGTGTGTATATATATATATTTATTCATTAGGGGTGTGCTGATTCCATTTGTTTGCCGATGCCAATGCCGATTCCTAATCACTCCTAGTTGCCAATTCCTATTCACTCTTAGTTGCCAATACCAATGCCGATTCCACTTTATATAATTATGGTATATCAGTTTTAATATAAAATAATTAAACTGTGATTTTTACTTGCTTTATCATCTGTGTAGATTTATACATGCCAGTTATTGAGCTGTTGGATGCTAATGATTGAATGAATTTAATGGTGCTTATTGATTGACCACTTCATGATTGTGAGTGTATGATTGTATTATTTTCTATCAATTGGAAAAGAGGTTAAAAATGACCTATTTCATAGATTTTGATGTAATGACTAACTTCAAGTAACTTGAATCATTTAATGCATGGTTTTAATAAAACACGTGTGCAGAGTGTAAGATTTATTAATCAATTTCTTAATCCTAACTTAATAGTAAAACCTAAACTTAACTCAGTCTCTACTAATATTTGACCCATGAAATGTGGGGAATTCTCTCTCTCTCTCTCTCTCTGTCTCTCTGTGTCTGTCTCTCTCTCTGTCTCTCTCTCTGTCTCTCTCTCTGTCTCTCTCTCTGTCTCTCTCTCTGTCTCTCTCTCTCTGTCTCTCTCTCTCTGTCTCTCTCTGTCTCTCTCTCTCTCTGTCTCTCTCTGTCTCTCTCTCTCTCTCTCTCTCTGTCTCTCTCTCTGTCTCTCTCTCTCTGTCTCTCTCTCTCTGTCTCTCTCTCTCTGTCTCTCTCTCTCTGTCTCTCTCTCTGTCTCTCTCTCTCTCTCTCTCTCTCTCTCTCTCTCTCTCTCTCTCTCTCTCTCTCTCTCTCTCTCTCTCTCTCTCTCTCTCTCTCTCTCTCTCTCTCTCTCCTTCCTTCTCCTTCCTTCTCCTTCCTTCTCCTTCCTTCTCCTTCCTTCTCCTTCCTTCTCCTTCCTTCTCCTTCTCCTCCTTCCCCTTCTCCTTCTCCTCCTTCCCCTTCTCCTTCTCCTCCTTCCCCTTCTCCTTCTCCTCCCAAAAAGCTGTGTCTGGGCATAAAATCCAAAAAGGAACAGAAAGGTCGATGAAAACAAATGAAGATTTTTTCTTTGAAGTTTCACTGTCCAAATTTGGCTCATGTGGTTGTGAATTTGACAGCAGATCATCTAAACACGAGTCAGTCATGACTGTCATTGTCAAAAAGCATAAAGATGTATTATGTATTTACCTGTCAAAATACATAAAAAGAAATTTATAAACTATTCATTTGGCTATAAATTGCTGATAAGTGAGAGTAAATTCCTCCACCGATTTTTCGCACTTCTGATCGGGTAAAATCGACAGTTCATGGACGCCTAGACGATTTACTCCCATATTACTCTCGCTTTATTTCTGTTGTAGAAACTTTGCTGTTTCAAAAAACAAAACAAAACAAAAATTTATTTTTTTTAATTTTATATAAATAAAAAAAATGTATATATATAATTTGCTCTAACATTTACTCCTACTTGTGCTGTTACTTTAAAAGTTTCTCTGGTCGTACGTCCTTGTGTCTGCAGATTTGATCACCTCTGCATAATATTTTTGAAATGTGTGTTATGACACTAGATGGCAGTGTAGGTTTACCACTACCACAGCATATTCCTAGCCATTTCATTCCCTATGATTGTGATGCTATGTGAAAATAAAATAAGCAATGATTATTTGGTAGTGGTATCTCGTATAGCACATAGTATATTGCATGTCCCAATACAACCACCAGAACAATGAATAATAGATGAATTACTGAATTGGCAAAATATTGCCAATGCCGAATCCCATTCTTAGAAAATATGCTGTTTCTCGCTGATGTCGATGCCGATTCTTGCAAATGCCAATTAATCAGCAGACCCCTAATATATGTGTGTGTATATACATATATATATATATATATATATATATGTATATATATATACATATATACATATATGCATATATATACATATATATGTATATATATATGTATATATATATATATATATATAGAGAGAGAGAGAGAGAGAGAGAGAGGGGCCAGAACCTTTATTAATTCATATTTGATTGAGTTTAATGGACCCTCATGTGTTTTAGAAACGCATGCACTTGAAATAGTGAAGGTGATATAGCCCAAGCTGCAACAATACATGAATTCAAATATGCATACATATACCAAAGGATTTTTCCCCCTTACAATGGAAGTAGCCTAAAAACAAAGGCATAGAAACCACTCCCACCCATTCCATCCCCTACATACTCCACTCCCCTCTACCCTCTGATCTTGGCACCTCCTGGATGATGGGTCATCCCTTCATCTAGTCCACTGCCCTGGGTCAGAAGCAGTGCTGCAAGACACAGCACATCCACAGCAAAGCCACTTCATTAAATAGACAAAAAAAAAAAAAGAAAAGAAAAATGCAGGCAAGGAGAAGACGGAGAAATCCCTTCAGGCTGCATCAGTTTATTTCTCGTACTCCCCCACCCACTCCCCCTTATGCATCACAGCATCATCAGTGCACAACCATTTTTCATTCACCCCTATCATCTGTCATCTCCCGTCCTTCCTCAACAGACATTTCCCTCTTTCCCAATGCCCCTTTTACCCCATCCATCCATCTCATCCTAGGTTGACTCCTCATGTTCACTCCTTCCACCTCTGCCTTCCACACCTCTTTTACTGGTCTTCACTCATCCTTTCCATGTGTCCAAACCATTCCAATATTCTTTCATCAACCCTATCTCCCAGCTCCCTTTCCACCCCTGCTCTCCTCCTCACCTCCTCATTTCTCATCCTATTCAGCTCTCTCTTCCTCTCTTATGATCCATGTTTCTGTCCCATACAGTGCTGTCAGCACAATCACTCCTTCATATAATCTTCTCTTAGCATCCATTCCCAAATGTCTATTTCTTGTTACACTTTTTAATCCCCCAAGGCATTTACTCTAGTCTCTCAATCTACAGTGTACCTCCACCTCCACTCCTCCCTTTCCTGCCACATTTGCACCCAAGTAGCTAAAACTATCCACTTCCTCTTGTCACAAAAACTTGTCACACCATATATTCCCCTTGCTGACTCACAACACGGTTTTAGGCCACTACACTCCACAAACTCTTCTGACAAACCTCACACAAAGAATTTTAGACTTCCAGTCTGTTGCTACATTCAACCCTTGTACATCTCATCACCTTACTTTTACCCACATTTATCTTCAACTTCCTTCTTTTGCACACCTTCCTAAACTCTGTCACTAACTTCCTCAATCCCTCCTCAGATCCTGCCACAAGCAGTGTCGTCAGCAAACAACTGGCTTATCTTCTACTTTTCTCCATTTTCTTTAACCATCTCCAATCTCTGACCCACTACCCTTGCATTTACCTCTAGCACCACCCCATCCATGTATAAATTCAGCCAGGGTGATGTAACACATCCCTGACAAAGACCCACCTTTACCTCAAACCACTCACTATATTTCTAATCCTAACACAATTTCTATTACTCTCGTATAAACTCTTGACTGCTCTTAACAGCTTTCCTCCTATCCCATATATCTGCAATACCTCCCACAATGCCTGTCTACTGTCATAAGCCTTTTCTAAATCCATAAAAGCCCAAAAGACATCCTTAACTTTTCTTATAGCTTTCTCACACATGTCTTACCACAAAAATCTGATCTATGCAACCCCTACCTGTCCTAAATCCACACTGTTCCTCACCAATTACTCCCTTTGTTCCTCTCCTAATCCTCTCAATCTAGACCCTCCCATAAGCCTTCCCAAATACACTTAACAAGCTGATTCCTTTGAAACTACTACACTCATCCTTGTCCCCATTTCCCTTGTAAAGTGGAACAATACAGACACTACTCCAGTCCTTCGGCACTCTACCCTCTCTTAAACAAACATTAAATAACCTCACCAGCCAGTCCACCATCACTGTACCTCCTTTTTTCAGACATTTTGCATGGTATTCATCCAACCCAAGTGCCTTACCTGCTCTCATCATCTTAACAGCTGCCTTCACTTCATCTTTCTTTATTTCTCCTCCATTTTCCTCACTCATCATGGTCATTTTCTTAGTGCTTTCCACTGCAACTACCTTTCCTTCTCTATCCTCCTTCACATTTAGCAACTCCCTAAAATACTCTACCCACCTTCCTCTCACTGTTTTCTCTTCCATTATCATCTCTCCATCTGCACCTTTTACCTTTTCTTCTCTACTTGATTTGCCTCCTTTTCCTCTTTTAATTTCTTTCAAACCTTTTTTATTACTTTCAAAATTTTCTGTCATACTCTTACCCCATTTCACATCTGCTCTCCTCTTTGCCTCCTTTATCTTGTGCTTTACTTCTCTTCTCTTTACTTTGTACCTCTCATATGATTCCCTCATCCTAATTAGTAACCAATCTGTGAAAACCTGCTTCTTCTCTTCTACACCCTTCTTTGCTTCCTCTTCCTACCACTCACTAACCTTCATTCTATTTCATCCTGTCCTGTTCCATACACCATCTTTGCACACTTTGTGACTCCTTGAACCATCCCCATTCCTCCTTCACTCCTAGTTCTACTCTATCTTTCATTCCCTATCTTTCATTCCCTTCCACTCTTCTCTCAGCTTCTTCTTATACTCCATTTCTTTCTCATTTAAGCAGTTCACTCTAAGTACCTCCCTATCTTCTGCCCTTTTCCTCTTTCTCCACCTATTCTCCAGTCTCAACTTACCTTCCACCTAAAACTGATCTGATATTCCCCCACTCTCTCCCCTTAGAACATGTACATCCTTAACTCTCCCTATTGTACTCCTGGTTACCACTATATTGTCCTTTAACGCTCTATCTACCACCCTCTCCCATGTGTACTTATGCTTGACTTTCTTCCTGAACACTATATTTACTATCACAACTCTCTTTCTAGACACATCTCCACCATCAACTTACTATGATTTTTTCCTGGAATTCCATACTTCCCAATCACTCCATCTATTGGTTCATTTCCTACCCTAGCATTAAGGTCTCCCAATACAACTATATTGACATTGCACCTTAACCCCTTCCATACGGTGCCGCATA
Source organism: Oratosquilla oratoria (assembly GCF_046742065.1). Lineage (NCBI taxonomy): Eukaryota > Metazoa > Arthropoda > Malacostraca > Stomatopoda > Squillidae > Oratosquilla > Oratosquilla oratoria. Next base: position 67,203,549 of record NC_134785.1, on the reverse strand, counting down.
CGTAGGCGGCATGAGCAAGTGGATACGCGAGGCTGCCATATCGGCATCTTGATTATATTTATTGTAGTTGCCCCTGCGTAATGACATACTCTCTAAACTGTCTTCATCACATTTTCTATGGTTATCAAAATTCACGGGTGAAAGAGAGAACGATCGATATAAGCGGTGACTATATTTTATGATGCGAGTATTATTACAACACATCGTACGTCTGGCAGCTAATGCTGCCCGCGAGATTTTGGCCCGTACTGAAGAGGTTAATCCCTCTATGTACTCTTTTAAATCTATCTTAAATGCCTCCCTTTCCTCTACACACTTCTCACTACCAGGCCCATATGCACTTACAAAAACCCACATCTCCCTTCATAGTTTTGCCTTCATCCACATCAACTTTGAAGAAACCTCCTTCCACTCTACTACATGCTTACCTGTCTCTTCACTCATTAGTATAGCCACCCCTTCTCTCCCTCGTCCTCTCTTCACTCCTGAGAACCTCCCAACTATACTCCCAAACTCACACTCGCCCCTCCCTCTGAACTTAGTTCCACTCAATGCCAACACATCCATCTTTTTTCTCACAAACATACTGCCTATCTCTTCCCTTTTACTCTCATCTGTACCACATCCACGCTCATTAAAAGACCCAAACCTTAGGGTACTGGTTGGAAAACTCCTAGATACTTTTATGCCTTTACTTTTTTTAGGAATGCCCCCTTTGGGGCTACAGGTAGCAGGATTCCAAGTCCCATCCCTGTCCCGTTTTTCTCGCCTCGTATGACTCAAGTGGGAAGACTTGGTGGCAGCATTCTTTTCCCCCACCACAGGATTAGGCGAAAAAAGGAAACTAGTGTTCAGAGAAATGGTACAGGACAGTAACAAAGGGTGGGGGGACAGTCACAGTATAATAAAAGTGTCATTATTTATCTTATGAACAGAGATTTCCTCTATCACAGACAAAATGATGTGTGGCTCTGGTCTGTAGGGGCACCCCATATAGACCCTAAAGTATCAGCTGCATGCTACTTTGTCACAATAACATGCAGCCAATACCCCAGATGGGGAATTCAAATATAAATATAATACAGCGAGTCCTTGTACGGTAATTCTTTATCCGATAAATTCACAGTTACGGTATTTGGTAATTACTACCCTCGATTCTATTTACGGTAAGAAAAATTCACAGATATGGTATCTGCTCGGTTTTGAAGAGGGAAGAGCAGGGAGAAGGTATGTCTGCCATATCCTATTATTACATGTTATAATGGGTTCGGTATATGGTAATTTCAATTTGCGGTAAGGTTTTCAGGAAAGTGTATGTACCGTATAACAAGGACTTACTGTAATTGGAAATCAAGGATATAGATTAAGTTGGAACTGTACATGAATTTGAGGCTAGGTATTGTAAGATATTTGGAGATAATTAGGAATATTGTAGAGTAGGATACATGTCTCAATGCATGTTGCTGATTTCCTGTATACTGCAACTAACTAAATACAAAGTGTGTTACTTATGTTCACATAATGCTAATCGTTCAGAAACTGAAAAAGTGAAATTTTCTACTGTCTTGGCATCTAACCCACCTTGTTACTATGGTTCTTTATGGGAAAATTATGATTATTTAAATGATTTCCATGTATGCAAGGTTTTTAGGAATGTATCCTTTGCATAAAGGGAGAGATACATCTTGTATTATTTTTGTATATTGTAGGGAGTCATAGGTTTGAAGCTTGTTTTATATGTCCATTGATGATATTGCATTGTTTTGGTGATGGAATTTTTCCTTTGGTTTTTTCAGCTGTTTCATAGATGAGCTGGGCTTAATTTTGAGTGATAATTTTTATTTTATTTTATTTATTTATTTTTTTTTTTTTCCATCTTTGTCTTCATCTTCTTCTTTGTCTTTATCTTCTTGCACATTTTCACTTGACCTAATAACTATACAATAGGGTTTCGTCAGTCATACCTGTGGTGAGCAATTTTTCAGGAAAAAAAAGTTCTCAAAAGAAAGCTTTACTGTTGTAAAATGATGCATAGAAAAGTATAGAAAACCCAAATATTAGTTAATTAATTACCTTATGTATGGTATGGTGGTGTAGCAAAGTTGTGTAATTTGTCATTTGTCATGCTTTCCCTTGCTTCTTCTCTGTACCATGTACAGTCATAACTTTTCTGCTAATTTCTTTCACACTTTGTTCCTCACCATTACTGCTTAAATCATCCATTGTTTCTTTCCTTTTCATAGGAATGTTTTTTGTGTAACGTAGCTTCTGTCTTACACCATGAGAAATAGAAGGTTGTGCAGAGGAGGAGGATCACAGGCATATGTGGGTGGGTAGGTCTGTCGCATGGACTATTTCACCCTGAGATTCCAAACTTCATTATAAGGCATGAAAATTGTCTATGTGTAAGTTAAGTTGCATCTTGCACCACAAGAAGTAGAGGGTTGTGGGTTGCGTTGAGGTGCAGGGAGGAGGAGGAGCTCAAAATCTGTTTTGTGAACACATTTACCTAGAGTTGCCAAACTTCATTTTAATATACAGTGAGACCTTTCATTAACGGACGTTAATTAGCTGTGTTTGCGGTGTTTTCGGTGTTTTGGAATGGTTTTTGGGTTGCATAGTGATTGCACACACTAAACAACAGCACCAAAAACATAGCGAAAACACCACAAACACAGCTAATTAACGTCTGTTAATGAGAGGTCTCACTGTATATCATTCATATACCAAGGCTTTTTCCCCCTTACAAGGGGGGTAGCCAAAAAGAAAAAGGCATAAAATCATTCCCACCCATTCTATCCCTGAATACACTCCACACCCCTCCACCCTCCCTCTTATCTTAGCACCTCCTGAATGACGGGTCATCCCTGCACCTTGTCCACTGCCCTGGGTCAGAAGCAGTGTCGCAAGTCACAGCACATCCACAGCAAGGCCGCTTCATTAAATCGGGGACCCCCCCTCTCCGTCCCCCCATTGCCTAAAAGGAGAGGACGGGGAGAAATCCCTTTGGGCTGCTTCAAAATTTGCTCACACATACTACCTCACCCCCCATCCACCTGCCCATTCCACCTCATGCTATCACAACATCATCCATATACAACCACTCTCCATTCACCCCTGTCTTCTGTCCTCTCCCGTCCTTCCTCAACAGACATTCCCCTCTTCCCCAAAGCCTCCTTCACCCCATCCATCCATCTCATCCTAGGACGCCCCCTCATGTTCACTCCCTCCACATCTGCCTTCCACACCTCTTTTACTAGTCTTTCTTCACTCATTCTTTCCATGTGTCCAAACCATCCTAATATTCTTTCATCAACCCTATCTCCCAGCTCCCTTTCCACCCCCGTTCTCCTCCTTACCTCCTCATTTCTCACTCTATCTAGCCTAGTAACCCCCATCATACTTCTCAGACACCTCATCTCAAACACATTCAAACTCCTTCTCTCTTCTTCTCTTATGTTCCATGTTTCTGTCCCATACAGTGCTGTTGGCACAATCACTCCTTCATACAGTCTCCTCTTAGCATCCATTCCCAAATGTCTATTCCTCATTACACTCTTTAATCCACCAAGGCATTTACTCGCTTCTCTCAATCTACATTCTACCTCCACTTTCACTCCACCTTTCCCTGCCACATTTGCACCCAAGTATCTAAAACTATCCACTTCCTCCAGTCGCTCTCCCTTAACCCTGGACAGGTAGCGTGGACAAACTCTCCCGGCACAGGTAGCGTGGTGTCATATCTGTTACTTTCACTTTGGGCGCTTATACCCAGTTACCATTATGCCCTTCTTTATTTATTTTATTATATTTCAATAATATAAAGACTCTACTTTCTACTGGTGAAGGAGAAAAAAAATGCTGAATATAAAAATAACACTTTACTTACATGATTACGAAAAAAATTGTAAAAATAGACATTTGGTCAAATAACAGGCACTGTACACTTTAGAATACCAAATTCCACTAATAACGAGTGTTTTCTTGAAAGTAGAAGAGTTTCTGAGTTGATTGATGTAAAAACATTGTTGATTGGAGCAAAACTGCAAAATCTGTAAAGAAAAGAAAAAGCGGTTGATTTTTTTTATGTACAAAATCACTAAAATTTTTGGTGTGAAAGGAAGGCTATATCTATAGTAGTAATACTTATTAGATCTGGATGAAATTTTCCAGAAGTCATCTACAATAATCCTAGATGACGACAAAACCTTAGAAAATGATATCTAGTGACCATAAACTAGAAAAAAAAGGCTTAGTTTCAATGTAACCCTTACTGTGCGCAATTTACGTAAAAGGAAGGCATATTTAGAGTACTAATAATGGATGGATATGCATGAAATTTTGCAAAAGTAATTTACAATGGCCCTAGATAGGATAAAAAGTATTAAAAATTATATTTAGTAAGTATAAACTGGTAAAAAAAATAATTTGTGAAACTTACCACGTGCGATGGCACCGGTCACAGATGTAGTTGACATGCGAGTTACATGCAGGTTTATGGCACTTTACACACAAAAGCTTGGTCCTGGCATTAGAAGAGGAAGGGCAGAGAGAGCATATGCCTCAAAAGTCACTATAGAAGGCTCTTCATCGCTACTCACGAAAAGGGGCCTGCAAATACTCTTCCTCCGTCAGACTTCTCTTTGCCATGCTGAAATCTGATAATAGAAAAAAATTGAAAATTAGAAATTAGCCTCAAAATCAAATTTTCGCTGCCCTCCGATCCAATATGGCGATTGGTACGGGTAGCTACACCATTCACTGATATTTTCCGATAAACACAATAAAATTATTTCACTAAGTAATAATGCAGTAATGAAAATTGCAAAACTTTTGCAATTGCGTGACTTACCCGAGTAACGGTAGCGTGGTGTCAGATATGCACCATTTACAACTTTGGAGGGCGATAGCGGGTGAAGGTGGCGGAGCAGAGGTGACACACATGTTGCTTTCACTGAGGCCGGTGAATGACTAACGGTCCCTGAAATACAAGCGAGATCATGCCAGGCGTCTATGCGCAGAAACCAAAAAACGCGTTTTGCGCAGCGTCCTGGTGCGGATCTGACACAACGCTACCTGTCCAGGGTTAATGCTCACTTCCAGTCTACTGCCACTTTCACCCCTTGTACATCTCATCACCTTACTTTTACCCACATTTATCTTTAGCTTTCTTCTATCACATACTCTCCCAAACTCTGCCACCAACTTCCTCAATCCCTCCTCCGATCCTGCCACAAGCGCAGTGTTGTCCGCAAACAACAACTGGCTCACCTCCCACTTTTCTCCATTTTCTTTAACCATCTCTAATACCTTGCCCACTACCCTGTATATAGGAGTGAAATATAGACTGCCAAGTTTGAAAGAGAGCCTTCACATCGTATGATGTGTGTCACAGATACTGTGAGATAGCAATGGCCCTAGATTGGATGTACTATCTACACCAAGAACTGATGCGTATTTATTGGAGATATTCAAAGCGGCATTCATTTGCACAAGCTGTCCCTCTGTATAGGGCACAATATTTGCTGGTTTTCCTTTGGTAGTCAAAGCTTCCTGTATCATGGGTTAAAATATTGTCCTGACACACAATTAATTGCAAATCATCTGTGTTGTGCTTTTGTCTGCATACACAACATTTTTGTCATCGTATTTAACGTTACGGACTTGTTTTGTACCTCTTGGAGCATTATTGGAATTGTTAATTTAGAATATGCTTCCTGCAGTAGCAGCTTTCTCAAAGGTTCCTGAATTCAAATCAAGCAAACAGTGCTCTGAGGTCATTAGAACTGCAAATAAATTCATTGGATTCATAGGTACTTTTGGTTTTAGAACTGAAGGAAGTATTCTTAATCTAAACAGTGCCTGAGTCAGACCTAACCTATACTGTGTACAGTGCTGGTCCTCATATTACAAGAAGGATATAAAGAAGTTAGAACGAGTGTAGTGTAGAGTAACAAAGCTCATTCATAGGTTGCAAAATAAGCCATACGAAGAGCACTTAAGTGAGCTAACTTTTAGTCTCTCGAAACTGAGAATGAGAGGACATTTAATTCAGGTCTTCAGAATTGTCAAAGGAATTGAATACATGGATATGAAAAAAATGTTTTAAAATTGATACCTCCACTGCAACTAAGAGTAATGTGTGCAAGATTGTAGGAAAACTATTTCAAACATACGTGGTAAAATACTTTCTTCAGTAGGGTTAAGATATGGAATGATCTACCATCCAACATTATTGATTGTTCCACTGTAGAGGTATTGAAAAAAAATTCTTGACATTGATTTAACTACAAATCTCCAATTAGAATTATTTCTGAATATATTAAGGAGAGAAAAAATAAAAAGGAAGAAAATAATGATAATAATACATACCATACATGGCATGATAACAATAATGGTAGTAATAGAAAATAATTAAGAGAAAATAATAATGGTAGTAATAGGATAAGTTCTGAAACAGCCATGTAAGAAACAATAGGGTTGCTGTTCATTTGTCCATGTAACTCCATGAGTCCTACTTTGCTGATTCTAGTGAATTGATATCCTTTCTATAGGATGGAGACCAAAACTGTACCACATAGGATGGGTCTATCACCAGGTAGTTTAATAACTACATCTGCACTTTTATTTGGAATTGTCCTTGTGATAAAACCTAATCCCCTGTTAGCTCATGGATTTAAGGTGTGGACTTGCTAACACTTCCATATCCTTTTCGCATTTGGTTTTTCTCTAGTATGGTGTGTAAGCTATACATGTTTTCTGGATTATGTAAAACTGTGTAAACCACTTCAGTATGACTCAAATTCTTGCATGCAGCATCAGCTGCCAAACGTGATTCATCACACTACTCGTATTATAAAATATAGTCACTGTTGTATTACTCTCTCTTTTACTCTGAGTAATAATAAACAAAGAAAACATGATCAAATCAGTTCACAGAATGCAGGGATAACTCTTGTACAACTGTAAAAAAAATGTGTATAATCAAGATGCAGATGCCGGCATCCTCGTGTACCTACTCGTGCCTCATGACACCTACATGTGCGTCATCATACCAAAGTGGTTAACATGCTGCACTTTTGAGATATGGAAGTCCATTAGCCATTTCACAGACCATGTATTCATAAGATGGCATCCTGTTTTAATGTCACGCAAGCTTACTAACATTACTGATAATCCCAGTGTCTAAGTTGTTTATAATAAACAATATGGGACCCAAAACGGAGTCCTGGGGAACTCTACTAGTAACACCACCCTGTTTGGATTTTATACTGTTAATGGTGACCTGCTGTTTTTTGTCACTAATCCATGTTAAAGCAAGCTCTTCAAACTCCTGACTCCACCAAATCTTCCATAATATCAGCTCCACCAAAAAAAACAAAAACGCTCAAGAAAAGAGAGAACCACACAAGCATGCTTATATTCAGGGCACTGTCCAACACTGATACAGTATTAGCAGAGTAGGCCTGGCCACAGAATCAAACTGCTCCAGATGCAACCACCACATAGAGGACACTGAACACCTCATCTTACACTGCCCCACACTAGCTGTTCCCAGACAATACAATATTTTTTCTTTGAGTGACCTATGGGGCAGTCTGGTGGCTGCATCTGATTACCTGGGAGCTGTGGGTCTCGTGCAAAAGAGATATGGGGCAACAGAGGAATTGAAAATCTTTGAACTCGTTCACTACAGAGTGTGATTTGAATTTAATTTTTATTTTCCTTGCTCTGCTAGGCTCATATTTGCCAAGCCTATAGACTTAAGTCTTCTCAATGTCTGTTCTATTGTTTAATACAATTGATACTACCTCCTCAGCTTAAATGTGATTATATTTATTTTATTCAAATATTTTTGGTGGATTTTTTTATGATTTGGGAGTAGGTGGATTGGAGGCTTCTGCATAGATTGTTTTTATCTTATATATATATATACACACACACGCAATAGCAAAGATTGTTGATGGGAGACCCATGCAGTACCTTCATTTGATTCCATATGTGTAATGCTATGAATATTTGTTTGATTGCAGGAAGCCAGCAGATGTTCTTGTCCTCCACAGTACTCAAGAAGAGGCTGCAGGAATCTCCTCCAGTTCACAAAGACTATTCTCCATGTATAAGAATAACCAGGTCAATGAAAATGACAAGGGATCTTAACTCGTGTAAGGCAGCTTTAGTCCTTGATTGATCAAATAGTACAGGATCTTGGAGGAGGTCATTCAGTATGTGAATGACTTTCACAATTTACAAAAGGTTGAATAATTTCGCTAGTAGAATTCTTAAGGTAGACAAGGTCATTACATTATCACTGCCATATCTGGCTTGAATTTCAAGGGCTTCCAAGAATAGCAAACTACGAGGATCCTTCTCACTATTATGGCTGTGTTCAGGTCTTAGGCTTTTCTTGTAAATGGTTGACTGTGTGAAGTGGTGTAATGTCTTGAAGGATCCATTATTTTGGTGGCAGGTTAGTATTGGTAGACAGTATGGTGTTTTAATGGTGATCTGATGATATTGGGAGTGATACACCTATACTGTTTAACCTCTCTACAGGTGATCTAATATTGTGTCGAGAACATAACACCAAAGCATTTACTTATGCAAATGACATGATTATAACCCAACATGTTGCAGTCTTAAATGTAAGACTACAACTACAAAATAGCAGCTAAGACCACCCAAGCCTTCTTAGACTAGAGCAATGGCTCAGAATAACGGAATGGAGGCCTCACCCTAAAAAACATGAGTAATAATTTTCACTTCTGACAACCATGAATTAGAAAAAAAGAAATGAAAAAGGGAAAAAAATGTAATATTAAATGGCCAAATCCTTCCATTGGCAAGGAACCCTTAAATTCTAGGCCTCAATACTTGTATGACCTTCAGCCCACTCATCAAAGATCTGATAATGAAAATTAACAGGAAATTAAACCAACTGAAATCAGTTGCAAGCATGGTCTTTGGACAACAGAGCTTAACTCCAATTACTGTCTACAAGTAATTCAAAAGAACTACACTTGACTGTGCTTGTTCAGTATAATTCCAAACAATCGGGAAAATTAACATATACTCTTTACAAACTATATAAAGGAAAGCCGTGAGAATAATAACAAGGTGCATGAAAAATCATCACAGTAGGACACCTCCATACAGTAACCAAAATCCTCCCCATAGGAAATATGAAGATGATGGGTACAGTTCAATCCTAGAGCCCTCAAAACCACTTGCCCATCTCATTATGTTGCACAGCCATGTTCAGCTGAATGTAAAAAAAAATTATATGAACAGCACACTATTCAAAAGTACCACACAATACGTCATCACAAAAAACATGTATGCAACCAAAATACTAAAGCTTTTCAAGACAGACCACGAAACTCAATACTGAAATATCCCTCAGAAAAGAAAGAACCATGTTGGCACACTTGCATTGAGGACACCAGCTGTAAGACAGTACCAACATAGAATAGGCATGGTCCTAAATGCAACCACTACACAGACAACACTGAGCATTTTATCCTTTACTGCCTCACACTAAGTCCCTAGATAACAACACAATACTTATTCCCTGAGTGACTTAGAGGTCTGCTTGGTGGCAATTGCCAATTGCCTGGGAGAGCTATGGTCTCCTGCAAGAGTCCTGAGGCAACAGGTTGATAAATTAAAATTCCAGGGACCAGTGACAGGTATCTTCTTGTGGTGGTCCTGCAAGATGGACAGCAGAGCTGCTAGTTTTCAAAACTTGTCAACCCATTTCCGTCAGGAAATCCCTCGGGCCAACACTGTCTCAGGACTATCCCAACATATCTATCAACTTCAGCTGATTTTTCTGAAAAGTTTTCATATATGGAGAGGTGACAACTGGCAACAGCTCCCCTCCTCCTATTACTTTCAGTCAGTGACGTTGAAATAGTCCCACATCAGTACAACATAGATAACAGTCCAAAGTTTCTTCCCAGAGAGATCTGTGGGAGAGCTTTGAGATAACGTTTATTATTATGTAGATTTTAGATGTCCAACTCCATATGTGTCATGGGCTATGTGGTTGCAGGAGCAGGGAATGGAGGTAAACTAGAGTGAAGGAACCAAGTAAATGTCTTGACAGAATGAAAAGTGTCATAAGAAAGAACTGTCTGGGGAAGGATTGAGCCAATGACACTGTATGGGCAGAAATTTTGAATTTAAGAGAGGCAGAAAGGAGAAATTTAAATGTGTTTGAGAAGTATGGCTAATGTTACAAGGATGGATAAAGTGAGAAATGAGGAGGAAAGTAGGGGTGGAAAGGGAGTTGGCAGATGAAAAAATACTGGGATAGTTTGGGCACTTGAAAAGAATGAATGAAGAAAGATGAGATAAAAGAGCATGAAAAGTAGAGATGAATGTAGTGAACCTGAAGGGTAAACCAAGAACGAGATAACTGGATGGGGTGAAATGGGCTTTGGATAGAAAGGTATTGTTTGTTGAATCTGTACCCCTAGATGGAGGTGAGGATGTTGATGTATTTTGAAAATGGATGGCAAGGAGATAATTTTGACATCTTTCTAGCAGGACAACCACTTGTTGGTCCCTGTTTGCCATAACTGTAACATGCATTCTGGAAAAACACAGACATTATTTTTAAAGGATGGTAGATAATATGTTGAACAATATTGCCCATTCTATTTTATAATCTTAATTCAGGCCAAGACCCAACAATTTTACTCTGCTAAGGAATAAACTGAACAAGGAGAAAGAGATCTTGATTGGTGGAGACAATTTTATTCTAAGTATAATCCTCAGGGGTGGGGGATCCTCTGATCTTGGCCTGAACAGAAACTCATGAGTATCACCATGATAATAGTTGTCGCATTTTTTAATAAATGGAAAACCAACATTTCCACAGCAGTTGGCAATGGTACTTGAGCCTTCCTACAGATTTCTCTGGGAAGAAACCTTAGACTGTTGTAAGTGTTGTATTGGTGTGGGACAGTTTCTGTGTCACTGCCTGAAGGTAGGAGGGGAACAGTTGTTGGTTGTCAGGTCTCTATGTGTGAAAAGGCTTAAGAGAAATAGTTGAAGTTGATAGATATTTTGGGACCAGCCCAGAGAGAGTCCACCTCTCAAGACTACGTATCTTGATAGAGATGAAGGGGTAGACAGGTTTTGGAAATGGGCAGCTGTGCTATCCACCTTACAGGACCACCACAAATAGGTATTCATCATTAATCCCTATATCATATCAGAAAGGAAATGGCAGCTGACATTGCTACTGAAATGCGAGTTATAGACATGAAAATTGATGTATGCACATATCCCTTGTATTTTCTATTGCTCTGTAGATCAAAAAAAGGAAACCTGCAAGTGGTGGTTATGTTAAAATGAATGTCAAGAGAAAATAATTTTACTGCTTCCCATCTTCAAATCTTGTCAACACCCACCCCTTCATCTGGAGTTGACTGAAGAGCTCCATCAATTTTGATTGTATTTCCTCAGCCTTTACACAGGAGAGCTAACAAAGAGTACTCCCTAGTACTACAAGTTGTTGATATAGAGACAGTCTTATGGTAATACAGCTCAAACAAGTCAATTTCTTCCCAGATAGACCTATGGGAGGACCAAAAGACTGTCACCAACCACTGTGATGCTGCAGGTTTCGGTGAAACTTGAGGCAACAAATGTTATTATATAAATTAGAAGTATGAAACTGAATATGAAAAATATATATATTATTTGTATAAGAATTTCCAGACTGCCACAGCTAATGGAGCATTTATCATTATCTTAAACCCATAAACTGCAAGTTTGACAACCAATACAAAAACCGTGTTCTGTTATTACAGGTAGTTTCAAAAGTTCATGATTTCAGCATTGCCCCCCCCCATCCTTCATGCTCCATCTTTAGACCTTTGCACTAAATAAGCACTGTTTAGTGTAGTTGGAGTTTTGTTCATCTTTCAAGGAAACTAATTTAGTTTATGGGTTCATTAACTAAATTCACATTTTAGAGGACAAATTTAAACCTGTGTTACAGAGTACTGTATAGATTGCCTTGTAAGATATATTTTCTTATCAGAATGAACAAAGATAATATTTACTTGTACAGAATAAATGCAGTGTGAAATGTTGGTATGTCAACACTGAATTGTACCTCACAAAATATGTACACAACTCTTGCATAGAAACTGTCTGATTAGATTTTAGATTTTCTCACATTTTTATGTTCATTTTTAACATTATATTTCTTCCCCCAACTGACTTGAAAGTAAGATCAATAGATATATTTTTTCTCAAGTTACTAGAAAGTAAGATGTATATTAATAAACAATCAGAAATTAAATCCTTCATTTTTATAAGATCCTTCATTTTGTAAAATTGAAGCAGCTATGGCGGGAAGGAAAGAATTCTGCCACCATTGTGATAAAAGGGAATGCTCTTGTAGTTATGAAGACAAACATGTCCACCACGTCAAGGTGTCAATTGTCGGATAGGTTTACAAAATAAAATATTGTGCATATTTTGAGTATCCATTGGGTGAGACAGTGAATACATTGCTTCTGTCAGTTTCAAATAGCATTAATAGGTTTCTATATGTACATACATATACCAAAAGCTTTTTCCCCCCTTACAAGGGAGATTGCAAAAAAACAAAGGAGAGGGGGCATAAAAAACCACTCCTACCCATTCCATCCCAACATACTCCTCTATCTGCCCCACCCCCTACCCTCTTATCTTGGCTCCTCCTGGATGACAGATCATCCCTGTATCTCACCCACTGCCCTGGGTCAGAAGCAGTGTTGCAAGACACAGCCCATCCACAGAAAGGCCGCTTCATTAAATTGGTGACCACCCCCCTGTCTCCTCATGCAGAAATGGAGAAGATGGAAAATCCCTTTAGGCTGTGCCAATTTATTTTTCACACACAATCCCTCACTGCTCCATCCCCCACCCACTTCCCCTCATGCATCACAGCATCATCCATACACAACCATTCTCCATTCACCCCTATCTTCTGTCTATTCCCGTCCTTCCTCAACAGACATTCTCTTTTCCAATGCTCCTTTTACCCCATCCAACCATCTCATCCTAGGTCATCCCCTCATGTTCACTCCTTCCACACCTCTTTTACTAATCTTTCTTCACTCATTCTTTCCATGTGTCCAAACCATTCCATCTATATGTAATACATATTTACCAGGTGATGAAAATATTGTATATATTTATATTCAGACGTGTATATTATTTGCTTATTACTATTAGGTATCAAAAACATTGGATGTTGAAGAAGAATCATTGTTCAATAAGCCAATGAAAATCATAGTGTTGTTAAGACACTTTCACCATGGTTGTACTGTGTAATTATGACACTTTGGTAGTGATTACATAATATGAAAGGTCTCTTACAGTTGATATTTTACATGTCATCCTTTGAATGGTAGCCTTTTCCTAATTCATAAAGGCCCAAAAAACATCCTTACCTTTTGCTTAAACTTTCTCACATATGTCTTGCCACAAAAATCTGGTCCATGCAACCCCTACCTCTCCTAAACCCACAATGTTCCTCACCAATTACTCCCTCTGTTCCTCTCCTAAGCCTCTCAATTAAAATCCTCCCATAAGCCTTCCCAACTACACTCAAACTGATCCCTCTAAAACTACTACAATCACATTTGTCTCCCTTTCCCCCTGTAAAGCAGAACTATACAGGCACCTCCAGTCCTCTGGGCCTCTACTCTCCCCTAGACACAGTAAACAACTTCACTAGCCATTCAACTATTACTGTACCTATTTTTCATAACACTTTAATCCCCCAAGGCATTTACTTGCTTCTTTCACTTTTTTCAATCTACAATTTACTTCCACCTTTCCTCCTACCTTTCCTGCCATATGTGACCCCAAATACCTAAAGCTATCCACTTCCTCCAGCCCCTATCCTTTATGACTTACTTTCAACTCTCTATTATCCTCTCCCCTTGTACTATTACTGTACTATTCAGACACTCCACATAACACCCATCTAACCCAAGTGCCTTGCCTACTTTCATAATTTTCAAAACTACTTGTACCTCATCTTTTTTTTTCCTTAATTTTCCTTTCCCATCACTGTAAATTTCTTAGCGCCTTCCACTGCTACCACCAATCCCTCCCTATCCTCCTCCTCTTTAAACAACTCTGTAAAATCTGCCCACCTTCCCCATACCGCCTCCTATTCTGTTAACATTTGATGATTATACCTTTTACTTTTTCTTTACGGCTTCACTCACCTCCCCTTCCTCTCACAACTTCCTTCCAAAACATCTTTTTATTACTTTCAAAATTTTCTGTCATACTCCTCCATGTACTCTGTTACTGTCAAGTGCATCTTAAAATGCAAACAAATTTCATGGGGAACTATTATGTTCCCAGTCAGCAGCATTTACAAACCGCTTTTGTTATCATTACTCTTGTAGCTCCCAACCAGAAGGGTATATTCTTCATCTCTGGGGAGTCCAGGTGTGATAGGAACTGTGGATCATGGCTGTACATGATAGAAAAAATAGAATATTGTACTATAATTGTATTTCTGAACTGCCTTTGCAATACTTACAAAGATCTAATCAGAGGTGTACATGGAATTTATTTAACAAGAAGACCTTAACAGCAAGGAATGACATCAAGTCCTTGGCATTAGGTAATAATGAGTGCATACAGAGGTTCCCAATTAATTTTGGCAGTAACTAATTTTTCCATAAGAAAATTCAGCAGTGACCATGTTAACGCCCATAATATCTTATTTACAACCTAATATTCAATAAACACGACTAAATTTGGTGAGGACCAGTGGCAGTAATGTCAGAAGAGATTACAGTTACTCATTCAATTTCAATTGGTTATGAATTTCATGAACAATGATTTGTTACTCCTAAATTTCAATTACCCCATAATGGTAATTTAACCCTTTTTGGGAATCACTGCATTGAAAATTTATTGTGCTGGATATGTCCATTTTTGGGATTAGTATTTTTTTCTATTTCAATACACTTTTACACTTTTTTTCAGCTACATTTCCTGATGCTTATGCTGAAGTACAAAAAATACTCATTGAAATGTGTTTATCTGTACCCAAGTCTCTAGTTTATTGGTTAGGGTACCCAATATTGGAGAAGGCAAATGACAGGGTTGATGTGAGGTTGCCATGGCTGTCAACATGCATGTGGATAGGGTGTATGGATTGGGGGGGGGGGGGATGAGCATAGAGTGCTGGGTAGAGGTTTGGAGTTGGTGAGTGATATTGTGAAAAGAGGCTGAGATAATTGGTGACAGTATGGAAGTGGGGGTACTTGAGAGTAAAGGTGGGCAAAAGTAGTGATGAGATGTGCAAGGAGTGATGGGGATGGCAGGCTGGAGATGAACTGTAGAGTGAAGGAGGCAGGTAAATGTCTATAGAGCGAAAAGTATTCTGAGAAATAGGTACCTAAGAATGCAGTTAAAAGATTGTACAAGAGTCTTGGAGTTTGAGGGGAGCAGAAAAATCTGAACATGTTGAAAATGACACATTTGAGAAGTATGGCAGGTGGTCTAGGGCATAGGTGGAAAAGGGGGTTACTGGATGGGGTACATGAAGGAGTGCTGGAGTTGTTTAGACAAAATGAATGGTAGCAGAGCTGGTTTGGATATATGGAAAGACATGGACAGAATGAGTAAGGAAAGACTCATAAGAAATGTGAAAAGCAGGGTAAGACGGGTGGACTGGAAGGGATGGTGGGTGCCTTGGATGCACAAGAAGTGTCTTTGGGGGTAGTGAGCAGAGTACAAAGGATGTGAGGATGTAGAGAAGTTGCAGATAGATGGGGAAGGGGGGCATGGCACAAAGTGATGTTATTGTCAGCTCAGTGGATTTTTGATAGATAAACTTGGAGGGGAGGTGGGAGAGAACAGCTCCATCTGTTGGGCCCTGCCGTAGAGGCACTGTCTCACTTTTGTCTTGTGTGGGGTGGAAGGGGATGGTCTATTTTCACAGAGGACCAAGATGAGAGGGGATTTGGTTGGTTTTC
>NC_134785.1:67165036-67182536 GCF_046742065.1 Oratosquilla oratoria | reverse complement strand
ACACCACAATACTTCCATCAACTTCTTAATGTCCTCTCCTCTCAATAGTTGACTCCCTGATATTTTAATACAGAATTAGTTTTGAGCAAAGCATATTGGAACTGGTCATTAAAGATAAATAAATAGAAAAAAATAAAGAAAATAAAAAAAATAAAGAAAAGATGTAATTTTTTCCCCAAAATCTCGCAGCCAGTAGTCTAAAAAAAATAATAATAATAAAAAATAAATAAATAAATAAATAAAGAAATCCTGGAATTTTTTGTCCAAAATCTCGCGATGAGGTGAGGTGACTGGTACAAACGAAAAAGTCAAAGCGTCTCAAAAATATCAAGAAACGCAGTTTTCCAGATAAATCAATTTGTGGAACAACACAAGAGAGGAACTCGTCCGGTCAGGTAATAAACCAACACTAAGTTCGGTCGATGCTGATAAAGAGAAGGAACCTTACAAATGTGGCTCCTTTCCCGTTTGTAATAAGGTCAATGCAACCAGGAAGACAAACACACACACAACTGAAACGACCAATTACTAAGAGAATACTGCTGACGAGCTCCTTGATTCGAGGTAAAAACCTCGAAGTGTTTGTCAAGATCCATGAGTCGGAAGGGGTACGTGCCCCGCAGGTCGTCAGTTAAGTCTTGGAGGAAGAAAACAATAAATAAAGCAAATGAATATAGATAGATAAGTAAACAAGTGAAAGAATAATAACGATAATTATTGTCCGAAGGTCGTAGGGTAAGTCTTGAAAAAGCAAAGAAAAAAAAAAAAATGATGGGGAGGGGGGAAAGGAAAAAAGAAACAATAATCACTGTCATCTGGCTCTTAAGAGAGACAAATGGTACATGAACTCGGCACGCACTCGGGCTACCGGACCAGATCCTCGCACACACCGATGCTAACCCCCACCCCACCTCCCTATCACCCGAAGAGTTCGCAAGGGTCTCGGCCTGACGAGCAGCACCTCCCCCCTCCCGCCCCCACCCTCATCCCACAGCCGGCCCACTTCAAGGCTGCTGTGGTACCTTGTCACTATTACGACAGGAATACTTCATTGAATAAAAAGTCTCACGCAGGAAGAAATACACACACACACACACACACACACACACACACACACACACACACACACACACACACACACACACACACACACACACACACACACACACACACACATCGCACACACACACACACACACACACACCAAGTGAATACATACACACACACACATATATATATGTATATATATATATATATATATATATAATATATATATATATATATATATATATATATATATATATATATATATGTATATATATATATATATATATAGGGTGTGCACACAGAATTGAATACGATAGCATTTTTACATTTGTTAACCTGATAATCTATTTTTTCTAACTGTAGATCTTGCTTCAGAAAAAGAAAATATCGTGAAAAAAATAACATGTGAACATGCTATGTTATTCATGTTCCACGTGGCTTAGTCTACTACAAGAACATAGTTGAATGAGATTCCCACGTTAGCACCCTCTCAGCCTCAACGACGACGACGACAACGATACGACCGGTTTGAGGCCCTCATCACATCCATTCCCAAACACGACTTTTCTTTGTTACGAAACTAAAAAAAAAAAAAAAAAAACGAAGCTGCCCCCCTCCCACTCCCCCTACCCCGACGTCCTTCCCACCCCCCCCCAAAAGTTCCTCCCCTAACCCCCCCAGTCTGCTCCTAGTCCCTCCTTCCCCTCCGCACTCCTACCCCGACTTTAAGCATCATCTGTCCAACGTCTCCCATAGCAAAATGTATTTATTTATTTCAACATTTCACTGACCATACACCGGCAGCCCTACAGTAGCCGGCAACGATCCATATGTTCTCCGGTAGATCTCTCTGGGAAGATTTTCTTTTTATATTATTTTTTTCTTTTTAAGCGTTTGCGAGGAGGTTACCCGCCCGGAACTCAACAGTTCCTCCATGAAATCAGGTGTTGTCCACGTGATGCCACTCTAAGGAGTTGTGGACTATTGTCCGTCCGTGTTGCATTAGTGTGCGGGGATGGTGGGGAGGGGTTGACGATTTTTGTAACCAATCAACTGGGAAACCATTCTCTCCGACGTCCTTCACCTGAACCGCCATTTGCGGGTTCTCAACTTTGGTATCTAGCGTCAGACGAGGATTTCATCTAGCTGTGGGGAGGGAGGAGGAGGGTCGTCCTACAACCCATTTATACAGAGTTGTGATGATTCCGCATAATGGCCACAAAATGGCGGCGTGTCTACATGGACTCTGCGTGTCTACATGGACTCTGTATAAACCAGTGATTCATAACCCGCGGTACCCCAAAGGGGTACGATACATGATAGCCAGTGCAATGGTACAGTATATTTACCATGAGAAAGCATAATGTGTATTCGTTGTATCCTACTAATTGACATATTTGTAATTTGAAAAAAAAGTACCTTTGTTCAGTAATTGAATATATAGGGCCCCGACAAGGGGAGGGGCAGGGGGGGGGGAGCACTTGGTGAAAAGAAGGTAAATCAAATTCCCCCTAATGTACTTTTAATGCATGATTTATTTATCATGAGTTGTGTGTATGAATGATGTGTGTATAAACATTGTTTTGTAGATGAATGTTACATGTGAATCGTGCTAGTGACCATCAGATGTGGAAGGTGGTGGTGTGTGGGGGGGGGGCGGCACTTACCCATGTCGGGGCCCTGTGAATATATCTAATAATTTCTCACCAAGGTTTGTGTCACTAATTCTTTTCATATGTTTGCATTGTGTTTGTATTGGATGGGGGAGATATTAAGGGGTACTAAGGGCACTGAAAAGGGTTAAGAACCACTGGTATACATGGACTCTTATTGTATCCGAATACACAACGACGCATCATATTCAGTGAACAAAGACAATAAGTTCGAAGAATCCATAGCAAGAACAAAAAGATAGCGCGAGCGAAAATGATTTGGCCACAAAATGGCTCCCTGGGTCAAGTGACTCTAGGTCACCCTCGGGGAGCAGAGGGGTGGAGGAGGAGGAGGAGGACGAGGAGTTCTGGCCTTTGCACGCGATTTCGAACGAGGAAGAATCACTCGAACTTCGTCCTTGGGGATCTGTCATCGAAGATAGGGTCGTGACTTGGTGCCGTCACGTGATTATTTCTTTAGAAGGTAAGGTGGAGGAGGAGGAGGAGGAGGAGGAGGAGGAGGGAGACAAAAACGACTCTCGTAGACCCCCACCCCACCCCATCCCCCACCCCGAGGAGGGGATAGATGAATTTGTTATCTCAAGGTCGGTGGTCGGTGGTCGTGGTGGTCCATTCGTGAAGAAGCTAGAACCATTCCCCCACGAAAGAATAAATAAATAAAGAACATGAAATTATATTGATAATGATTATAATCTGAAACACCTCCCAGAAAAGAATAAAATCAATAGATAAATAATAGAATTATAAATAATAAATAAATGGTAATAATGATAATTATAAACTGGAACATCTACTACAAAAAGTATGTAATAAAAATAGAAAGGAAGTGAAATAAAGTAAAAATGAATAATAATTAAATAATAATAATAATAGTAACAATAATAATAATAATAGTAACAATAATAATAATAATAATAGTAACAATAATAATAATAATAATAACAATAACAATAATAATAATAATAATAGTAACAATAATAATAATAATAATAATAATAATAATAATAATAATAATAATAATAATTATAATAATAATAATAATAATAATAATAATAATAATAATAATAATAATAATAATAATAATAATGATAATATTTCATGTCCACCAGGCTGGAACCCCCTTGAAATACACGAATAAAAGAAAAAGTAAATATATACAATATATATACATACACACACATATATATTAATAATGGCAATGATGTTGTTCACCAATCAATGTAGCCGACTTTCCTGAAAGACGTCTTGGTTTGCCAACTGGACGGGACCGAGATCGATTCCCGTTCAGTTGGCATGGGGAAGCGTCACAACACTGCAAGCAGTCACTGGCTCCCTTGATGTGGTTTGTCACATCCAAGCTATGAAGCTCTCGTCTGGGAAAGTAAAGGCTGTCGATCACGAACCCAGCACACTCAGACTATGAAGGTGAATCTCTCTCTCTCTCTCTCTCTCTCTCTCTCTCTCTCTCTCACACACACACACACACAATCTAATCAAAGGATTACAAAGGCAAAGCATGCCGACAGGAGACCTTTTGATCCATATCTAGGTCGGATGCAAAAAAAAAAAAAAAAAAAAAAAAAAAAAAAAAAAAAAAAAAAAAAAAAAAAAAAAAAAAAAAAAAAAAAAAAAAAAAAAAAAAAAAAAAAAAAAAAAATCATATTAATAATAAATTAAAACTATAACAATGTAAATAACAATTAAAATACATAAATAAATGCATTGGTATAGTTGAATAACAAACAAACAGGTAAATAGTAAATGATAATAAATTGACATATAACTAATAATAAATGAAAATCAGACAAAAACAAATAATATAACATAAATTATAATAATTACAGCATCTTACTTAGGTATTTATCTAAATGATTCTTAAAGCTTCGAACTGAACTACATTGCACTACCTGTGCAGGAAGTTTATTCCATTCATTAACTACACGGTTGGCAAAGTTGTTTCTACCTACTTCCAAATTGAATCTATTTCCGGACAGTTTGAGACCATTGTTTCTTGTCTGATTCTCATTCAATGTGAAAATTTGGTCACTTTTGATGTTGTCAATTCCCTTTAAAATCTTAAAGACCTGTATCAAGTCACCTCTGAGTCTACGCTTTTTTAGGGAAAACAGATTCATGTGCTTAAGTCGATTTTCGTATGATTTATTTTTGATATTTGGAATCAGTTTGGTGGCTCGCCGTTGTACTTTTTCCAGTCTGTCAATGTCTTTAATGAGATTCGGTGACCATACGGAAACAGCATATTCCAAATGTGGACGAACTAACGATTTATATAGCTTGTTAATGAGTGATGGACTTTTGAAATCAAAAGATCGCGCAATCAATCCCAGAATCTTATTTGCTTTCTCAGAGGCTGAAATACACTGCTTGGATGATTTGAGGTCGTTACTGATAATTACGCCGAGATCTTTTTCACTATCCACTTTTGTTAACGAATTTCCAAATAACTTGTAATCGTACTTGCTGTTATTTTTACCTATGTGCATTACCTTGCATTTACTTGTGTTAAATTTCATTAGCCACTTTTCAGACCATTGCTGTAATTGATCTAAATCTTCTTGAATATCTAATTGGTTTGAGTGATCATTTGCCACTCCGCACAGTTTTGTATCATCAGCAAATTTGGAAACAGTAGATTTTAGTCCATGGTCTATATCATTTATATATACTATGAATAGAAGTGGCCCAAGAACGGAACCCTGAGGAACTCCACTTGCAACACTTTTCCATCCAGAAGTTTTTCCATTTAAAACAACTCTCTGTTTTCGACCTTTCAACCAATTACTAGTCCAACCTAATAGGCTACCACTTATTCCATGCAAAGCTAATTTAGTAAGTAGTCTTTCGTGTGGGACGGTATCAAAAGCTTTTGCAAAGTCTAGATATATTAAATCTATATTGTTTCTTTTGTCATAATTCGAGATAACTGTGTTGTAGAATTCGAATAAGTTAGTCACGCAAGAACGTTTCCGTCTGAAACCATGTTGGCTATCATTTATCAAACGGTTACTTTCTAAATGATATTCGATAGCAACCAGTTTATTGACTACGATTATGAATTACTGTATAACCACCAGAGCTGGGCGCGTTCCTCGGTGTCCTGACTATATATGTGTCAGTCAGGACAACGAGGAGCGCACCGAGGAACGCGCCCAGCTCTGATAACAACATAACCCAAGTTGTACAGGTTCCAAGGCATAAATCGTTGCCTTGGCTTAGCTCGCCCCTTAACCTCCTTGTTTACCTGCGACACAACGAACATCCAAAATCTACCAAGAGATGACGAAAATATTCAGAGATCACAAAGAGACAAAAGGTTAAGAGACGTGGTGATATTGTTTACTAAAAGTCCATTACCTCTTATAAGAGAGGTAGCTTAGTCGAGGCACAAAATCACTTCTTATATACGATCATTTAACATCCCCGGTTTCCCTCTCTTTCTCTCCCCGTGGATGATAAAGGGTCGTCCCTTTCTCCCGCTACATTGTTCGGCAACATTCCTTCTATACAATTCACACTGACACGTTTGACAATACGTGCGCAGACAAGGTTTTCAAGGTGGAATTATGTTTTCAATTAAACAAATGAATTGTAAGATTTCATGAATCCTAAACAAAAATATTCTAAATATATTAAATCTCAAATAGACTTGGAAAGTGTGCGCATTGGCGATGTGCATGCGTGCACAAATCATTTGCAAAGAATGATGAAGTATGTGCGTACAAGCAGCTGTCTGCGCGCGCACAGTACAAAATGAAACAAAAGGAAATAAAATAAAATGAAATAGAAATAAGAAGACACATTCTTGCACTCAGTGGGTGGGCACGACGACGACGACGGCGTCGCTGTGGTACAGTGGTAACGTGCACGGTTGACCGCCGCCTGGGAAGATGAGGTGCACAGGTTCGAGTCCTGGCCACGACATCAGCCCAGAAGAGTAGTCCTTTTGTAAGGCGTCTTCCTCTGGACCCTGAGCAAGGTAGTTCGTGACGTCAAAGTGACCGTGTTTTCGGTACTTTGCGGTGCTGATCAGGGTGCGCAGAGAGGATGCGCAGGTGTGACGTGGGTAGCCCGCTTGTTGCGAGAACAGAGCAATGTGGGAGATCAAGGAAGCCTTGAAGGCTGGCCCTCCCCCTTTTACCCCCCCCCCATCCCACCCACTCCCACTCACCTAGGGGATAACTCCCAATCGGGGAGTCGGTCGTAAGGGCGACACGGGAACTCTTCCCCCCCCCCACCCCCCACCCCAGATGTTGCCAGGGGATTCTAGTCCTCACACCTCCAACTCCTCCTCCTCCTCCTCCTCCTCCTCCTCCTCCTCCTCTTCCTCAATGAGTGACAAAGAAGTTAGGACCGAGTTAGATGACAATTATCCAAAGCCATCCATCTTCCTCTTGATTAATTAATCATCATTCCTTAGTTGCCTCTTAACTTAGAACGCTTTCGAGTGACATGAGTCAGTTGCCACTGAGCGGATCCTCCTCCGTTTCCTTCCCTCACTGGAATTTTCCCTCTATCAATCGACTCATTCTCACTCTCTCTTCTGTTTATGTGTGTGTGTTCGTGCGTGTGTGTTTTTTTGTGCGTGAAATTGTGGTGTGCGTGTAGGGTGTGCAAGTGCGTGTAGGGTGTGCATGTGCGTGTAGGGTGGACATGTGCGTGTAGGTGTGCATGTGCGTGTAGGTGTGCATGTGCGTGTAGGTGCATGTACGTGTAGATATGCATGGAAG
Source organism: Oratosquilla oratoria (assembly GCF_046742065.1). NCBI lineage: Eukaryota > Metazoa > Arthropoda > Malacostraca > Stomatopoda > Squillidae > Oratosquilla > Oratosquilla oratoria. The sequence goes on along the minus strand of NC_134785.1, from coordinate 67,175,068 downwards.
TATGCATGTGCGTGTAGGTGTGCATGTGCGTGTGGCGCGAGTATACACGTGTGGTGCGAGTATGCGCGTGTGTACGTGTACGCTCGTGTATGCACGCGTACACGTATGGGCGTATGTGGATCCACATTTCCTGTCTCCACCGCGTTCCGCATTCTTGGCTCCCATTCTTGAGCGTGTGTGTGTGGTGGGGGCTCCACCCGACCCCCGCCACTCCATATAAATACACTTAGAGAACACCTTTGCCTGGATCCACCTCTGACCTCCGCGCTGACTTGCACGACCTGATTGCCTTGGTCTCGTCCTCGCTGACGAACGTGGAGGAGAGGGAGGAGGTGGTGGTGATGCTGATTCTGCTGTTGGTGATTTGCAGGAGCAAAACGAGGAAGCAATGTGATGGTGATGGTCAAGAAGAGGAGGAGAAAGGTAGGGAAGAAATGTTATGATAGTGATGATGAGAGAGGAGATGGGTAGTCTCTGTTCCTCTCTCTCTCTCTCTCTCTCTCTCTCTCTCTCTCTCTCTCTCTCTCTCTCTCTCTCTCTCTCTCTCTCTCTCTCTCTCTCTCTCTCTCTCTCTCTCTCTCTCTCTCTCTCTCTCTCTTTCTCTCTCTCTCCCACTGTCTCTCTCTATTTCATGACATTAAATGGTTGAATTATTCAGACACGCTCTCAATATTTGTCATGATTATGCGTCATTATATGTTTATTTCAATTTCGCTAACAATGGAAACAAATGTGAAGTGTTCAGCATTACACAATAATATACAAAATTACAAAATACCGATTTCTCCAGGTTGTCATTGTCTTACATATAATGAGGGAATGTAGGACGTCACACCAGAGTTCTTTTGGTGCCACAGAACGCCTGCAGGGTGCCAGAGAACGTCAGCAGGGTGGCAGAGAACGTCGGCAGGGTGCCAGAGAACGTCACCAGGATACCACGGGACGTCAGCAAGGTGGCAGAGAACGTCAGCAGGGTGTCACGGAACGTCGGCAGGGTGCCAGAGAACGTCAGGAGGGTACCACGAGACGTCAGCAAGGTGGCAGAGAACGTCAGCAGGGTGCCACAGAACGTCAGTAGGGTGCCTTGGGACGTCAGCAATGTGTTAGAGAACGTCAGCAGGGTGTCACGGAACGTCGGCAAGGTGTCAGGAAACGTCAGCAGGGTGCCACGAAGCGCTGGCACCAGGCCTACCAAAATAAGAACCAAGTGACCTTGCGCTGAACGATTTAGTCGCGAATGCAACACAAAAAATGTACAATCATCTCTCGATAAAAAAAAAAAAAAAAAAAAAAAAAAAAAAAAAGGGATGGTTGTCTCCCAGCCCAATGTAATATTGTGGAGAGCGTCTTCTTGCATTTCTGCTCAATCATGTCTTTTTTTATCTTTTCTTTTTTTAGGGGGAGGGGGAACCCCGTCGGGCGTAACAAGATAATACTGGATATACTGTCTCAAACCGCTCGAGATGACAGTATAACGGTTGTCCAATTAGCCTCTCGAGGTCTTTCCCGACATTTGCTACGGTCTTGGGTCGTGTGCTGGACCTGTCATCGGCAGCTGTTTCCTCCGGATGAGAGCTCAGAGCTCGTGTATGGCCCGATCCATGGGTACATTTGTGACCTCACGCACGCACGCACACACACACACACACACACACACACACACACACACACACACACACACACACACACACACACACACACACACACACACACACACACACACACACACACACACACACACACACACACACACACACACCTCCATGCCCACCGTCCTCCTTTAGTCACAATAATATGTATAAATAGATTGTTACTAATATATTTAATCTAAAAGAATAAAGAACAGAGTGCAGGGAATGGGGAGGACAGGGTGGGGAAAGGATGGATGTACGGAAGAAGAGGAAGAGGAGGAGGAGAATGGGGAAGGTGTAAATACGAAGTGATAATGGATCTAAGACGGGGCATCTTACAGATTTCGTTCTGGCTGACGTCAGACGATTTTATTCAGCCAAGACCAGAACTTCGTTGACAGAAGCCGTCACGGTTGGTTCCCTTCGTTAAAATGGCGAAGTTTAAGGGTTTAGAGTTTAGACAAAAACCAGACGATTTTATCAATCTGTAGGGAAGATTTCATCCTTATAGTGTTAAGGTGGAGGAGGATTTGAAGATGTGAGGCCATGGGGAGGAGGAGGGGAGGGGGAGACGGGGAACCACGAAGAAGAACGACAGTGAAGAAATAAGATTTCAAGGAAACGGAGGTAAAAAACGAATAACAGATGTAGGAGCAGAAATGGGAACCAGATTATTGAAGGCAAATAGACCTTGAAGACGACGAGGAGGAGGAGGAGCACGGAGGAGAAGAGGAGGAGGAGGAGGAGCACGGAGAAGAGGAGGAAGAAGAGGAGCACGGAGAAGAGGAGGAGGAGGAGGAGCACGGAGAAGAGGAGGAGGAGGATGGGTAGCACGGAGAAGAGGAGGAGGAGGAGCACGGAGAAGAGGAGGAGGAAGAGGAGGAGCACGGAGAAGAGGAGGAGGAGGAGGAGGAGGAGCACGGAGAAGAGGAGGAGGAAGAGGAGGAGCACGGAGAAGAGGAGGAGGAGGAGGAGCAGCACGGAGAAGAGGAGGAGGAAGAGGAGGAGGAGGAACGAAGGCGGAAGCCAAAAGGTAAGTAGGAAGTCTACTCCTGAAGTCATTGTGAAGCAGAGAACTGGATAACACCCACTCCCTCACCTTCCCTCCTCCCTCCCAACTCCACCGCCGCCGCCACCGCCGCCACCGCCGCTTCGGGAGCAACAAACAATAACAAGGAGAGAAGGCGCGAAGGAAAGCGCGACTAAGCGCCCACGACGACAATGCGGGCAACCTTGGTGCGCATTGAGATGCGCAGTGAGATGCGCGCGCATCCCCCGCACTATTTGTCCGCCCTGGGACAATCCATATAAGATATGGAATGTGCATTGTCTTGTTAATCCGGTGCACGCAGCGCCGTCTTCTTGTGCCCGTTGGGAGTGGGGGTGGAGGAGTAAAAAGACATTGTAACAAAACATCCGTGTGTGTAAGCATGCGCGACAGCATGCTTACACACACGGATGGTTTGCATACATGCATGTGTATATCCATGATAGATTGGATATATATATATATATATATATATATATATATATACATATATATATATATATACATATATATATATATATATATATATATATATATATAATCATACATATGTTTGTGTATATATGATTCACCATGGTCTTGGATCACATGTTGGACTCATGATCAACAGCTATTTCCCTCCCGGAAGAAAGCTCAGAGGTCATATATGACCGATCTATGGGTAATGCTGTGACCTTACACGCACGCATACCCCCAACTCCCCACCCACGAGAGTTGAAGTAACGACTCGCAGCGCAGCGATAATGAAATCATTTCAGCCCTGGGCGGGATTCAAACCCGGACCGCCGTAGTGGCAGGCAGGAACTCTACCACTGCACCACGAGTCGTGTGTATGTGTGTGTGTGTGTGTGTGTGCGTGCGCGCGTGTGTGTGTGCTCGATGTATTGTATATGATAATATTGAATAGAACTATCGTAGCAATTTCTCATAGATAAACAAACGATTTTTTATGGAAGAAGTGACTTTTTCCGATTAGATGTTGAAGAGGACCATTTAATATACAAACAATTGTCCAAGAACACACACACACACATCACACACACACACACACACACACACACACACACACACACACACACACACACACACACACACACACACACACACACACACACACACACACACACACACACACAGACCCCTTCCTTACCAGTTGGCCCTTTGTATTCAGTGCCACCAGGTGATTTAATTCAACTGCGGAGCCTCATCGGTGGTGAAGGGATTAAATACAGAATAGGTATTACTCCAACGCTTAAGGAACTCCCCTAAAATAAATGAAAAATGAAAGATGAATGAATACATGCATAAATAAATATTTAAATAAAGACATAAAATATACATACATTGATAAATCAATGAATAAATACAAATAAAAGATAAAGAGGAGACTCCAGAACGGAAGTCGAGGCGACATGACGTAGGAGCTGAAGCGACATGACGTAGGAGCCGATGCGGAGATGATTTATAGACCAACCTTAGGTGGCTATGATTATATACCTCTGATATGAACTACACAAGTCTTGGTATGTTACTGAAGAAAGAAAAAAAAGAGGGAAAACTTGTATTTCATAAAGGAGGAAATTACGTAACAGCAACCAAAAATATTAACAATACAATGACTCACAGAATAACAAAATAATAACAATATTGTAGAAATGGACTATAAATGTGAAGAAAAATATATCAATTTAAATTCTCAAAGAAAACTTGAAAACAACCAAACTAATAAACAAATAGATGAAAAATGGGACACATTAATGCCATGTAGTATATGTTAAACAGTTTAAGAGACGTAAGGACTTTGCTCAAAGGGTACAGTGACCGAAGAGGGAAGTAGCTACCCCTACTAACGACTTAACTACCATGACCTCGATTATGCTGAAACACGCTCACCCGAGAGAGGTACCCTGTGGACAACGTTGTCAACAGTCCCTCCTAATGTCAACATTGTTGTCGAGTCCCTGGGAGAGGAGAGAGGTGAGGTGAGGCTGATAATGTGAGGTGAGTGCTTGGATCAGCAATCTATAATAAGCACACACCTTATGCACAATCCGCTATCTTATATCCCTTCATAATTATCGTTATATATATATATATATATATATATATATATATATATATATATATATATATATATATATATATATATATATATATATATATATATATATGTATATATATATATATATATATACATATATATATATATATATATATTACTCTATCCTCCCTCTGTCTTGGCCTTATGTGCTTCACCATGGTCTATGGTCACGTGTTGGACTCGTGATCGACAGCTATTACACTCCCGGACGAGAGCATTATAGCACGGAAGCTACGGTCTAAGGGCACTGTTGCGACCTCTCACACTCTCTCTCTCTCTCTCTCTCTCTCTCTCTCTCTCTCTCTCACACACACACACACACACACACACACACACACACACACACACACACACACACACACACACACACACACACACACACACACACACACACACACACACACACATAAACACACAGTCCCTTTGGCTCAAAGAGAACGGTAACAACTTAGTATTGCAATGCTTTTTCTCAATTGATCTCTGTTCCGCTAAGTTAGTAGACCGACACGCTAACCACTACACCAGTAAGCCGTGCGCGTGCTCAAAACTGCATGTGTATGTGAGATTCACTATGGTCTTGGATCACGTGCTGGACTCGTGATCGACAGCTATTACCTTCCCGGAAGAGAGCTCAGATCTCATATATGACCGATCTATGGGTAATGCTGTGATCTTACACGCACACATACCCCCAACTCCCGTCCGCGAGAGTTGGAGTAACGACTCGCAGTGCAGAGATACTGAAATTATTTCAGCCCTGGGCGTGATTCAAACCCGGACCACCGTAGTGGCAGTTGGGAACTCTACCACCGCGCCATCGTGTGTGTGTGTGTGTGTGTGTGTGTGTGTGTGTGTGTGTGTGTTTGTGTGTTTGTGTGTGTGTGTGTGTACACAGGAAAGGAGCAACGCTCGTTGGCTTCCATCTCCCGTGTGAACATACGCATGTATGTATGTACGTATATATGCGTGTATGTGTACCCGGAAGTATTGTGTACGTGTACCCACGTATGCGTGCGTTTGCGCGCGCGCGCTCGTCTCTCTACATAGAATTAGAAATTGAAGAGGTGAAAGAAGAGACTGACATCCCCATTTATCCCCGACTTAATAAAAAAATATATAAAAAGATTCACAAATAAAATTGATTTACTAAAGCAACATATAAAATTACATACTATAGCGGACAGAGGCGCTGGTAAACTGCAGGACACCATAAACAACCAACCCCCCTCCCCCCAACATTTGCAGTTTTTGGTCAACGAAGCGTATGATTAGGGGGGGGGGAAGAGGGGTCGGGGGGGTTTTACCTAGTGTGTGTGCGCGCGCGCGCGTGCTCCTTCGACATTTGCTGCGTAGTAGAAATGTCGACAATTGGTCATTTATGATTACGGTTGAAGGACATCTTTCCTTTTTCCATGCCATGTGGATTTTAGCTATTTATTTTTTCATCAGGACAAACGCGTTTGAAAAAAAAAAGTAATTTACTGAAACAAAACAATGCAATCTTAGAATGTGACTCACCACCACCACCAAGGTCTTGGATTACGTGCTGGATATGTGATCGACAGCTGTCACTCCCCCGATATGAGCTGATACTTCCTTTAGTTCCATCGGTAGGGAATGCCATTTTGTGTGTGTGTGTGTGTGCGCATACACACACACAGACACAGACACATACACAATTATATATATATATGTATATATATATATATATATATATATATATATATATGTATGTATGTGTGTGAATGAGCGTATATATACATATAAACATACATAAATATATACATATCCATACACAGAAACATACATACATACAGTACACGCATATATACACACATATATACATACATAAATACATACATACAAATACACACACACTCAAACTCAAACTCAAACCCAACAACATTGTATTTACATACGCCCCACAACTCTCATCACACTCTTTCAAACATTCCCAATTTCAATCCCAATCTCTCTCTTATATACACATACATACACATACACACATTCACACACAGACACATACACACACACACACACACACACACACACACACACACACACACACACGCACGCACACACACACACACACACACACACACACACACACACACACACACACACACACACACACACACACACACACACACACACACATATATATATATATATATATAGATATATATATATATATATATATATATCCCACGTATATGCACTCACAAACTCCCATACCTCCCAAATTACTGTCGATACCCACCATACAGTATATCCTTTCACTCCTTCCATTTATCCCTCCCTTACTTTCTCTCCCTCTCTCTCTTTCTCTCTCTCTCTCTCTCCCTCCCACGCCCCCTCTCTCTCCCCCGTTTTCTCTCTCTCTCTCTCTCTCTGTCTCTCTCTCTCTCTCTCTCTCTCTCTCTCTCTCTCTCTCTCTCACTCTCTCTCTCTCTCTCTCTCCAGTCCCGTGACCTTTTCCTAAAGGGAGGAGGGAAGGGAGGAAGAGGGGTGGGTAGTGCAAGGGGGGTTGAGTGGAGATGGGAGAGAGAGAAGGTGAAGAGCCTACCCCAGGAGGCGCCGAGTAGCTGGGGCCGAAATTATCACCTTTGTGCTTTGGGGGACTGATACCCTACTGTCATTGATGGGAATCGGAGAGGAGTGCGGGATTTGAACCCAAAACTAAGCGAATGAAAGACCAGCACGCTTCCGATGACGTCACCACCACCACCAGAAGAAGAGGAAGAAGAAGGAGAGAGAGAGAGAGAGAGAGAGAGAGAGAGAGAGAGAGAGAGAGAGAGAGAGAGAGAGAGAGAGAGAGAGAGAGAGAGAGAGAGAGAGAGAGAGAGAGAGAGAGAGAGAGAGAGAGAGAGAGAGAGAGAGAGAGAGAGAGAGAGAGAGAGAGAGAGAGAGAGAGAGAGAGAGAGAGAGAGAGAGAGAGAGAGAGAGAGAGAGAGAGAGAGAGAGAGAGAGAGAGAGAGAGAGAGAGAGAGGAGTCGGAACATAAAGTTAATAAAATAAATCAATTATTTCCTGAAACTCCTTGGCACTCCTGTGCTGCCACCTACATACCACCTAAGTAACTAACTAACTAAGAGGGCCCCTAACTTCCTTGGCCCTAATCTGGCTCCGGAGAGGCGAGGGCGGGCAGGACCACAATGACCCCCCTAACGAGTGTGACCTCGGGAGGGCCAATCCAGTGCCACGCTCAGCCTACGAATGCCTCATCACCTGCACGCACGCACGCACACACACACACACACACACACACACACACACACACACACACACACACACACACACACACACACACACACACACACACACACACACACACACACACACACACACACACACACACACACACACACACACACACACACACCAAAGTGCCAATTAGTATGCCGTGCCAAATAGTAGCCGTACCCGGAAGGTGTGTGTGTATGGGGGGAGGGGGAGATGTAGTTGGGGGGTAGGGGGAGGGAGGGGAAGTATGGGGGCAGGAGGAGGCTATATGGTGGGTGCGACCTGCCTGGACTTCTTTTATTTTTTTCTATCTTGTCTATCTTTTACCCGCGGATGAGGAGAAAATCTAATTATTTGTCTATGTGATTAACATCTCTACGTAGACTCGCGCCTTCGTGCACACACACACACACACACACACACACACACACACACACACACACACACACACACACACACACACACACACACACACACACACACACACACACACACACACACACACACACACACTCACACTCACATACACACACCAGACACTAAAGAAAGGGAAAGAGAGAGAGAGAGAGAGAGAGAGAGAGAGAGAGAGAGAGAGAGAGAGAGAGAGAGAGAGAGAGAGAGAGAGAGAGCCTAGAACTGTGGTCACACAAGAGAGAGCGCTAACTATTGCAGGAGAGGCACCACCCACCAATGCTGTTGCTATTCTTGGCCAGAAACGTCGAATTATATCGTCCTCAGCCAACTTAAAAGGTCCCAAATATTGCGCAACATCACCACCACCAACAACAACAACATCAAGAGCATCAAGGACAACATAAGCAACAATAGCAACAACAGCAACAACAACAACAACAATGGATTATTTAAGAGGACCTAGAACAGAGGACTGTACACGACGACGCTTGCGGGCGTGATAGAGGAGAGTGAAATGCGTTGGAAGATCCGAAAACGCGCGAAGAGGTCTCTCTCTAGACGACCCGTCTCCCCATGTACAGGATGTACGCGGCCTTCAACCAGGACGCGGCAACAAGACGCCCGCAAGTGGAAATAAGAAGTAAATATAAATAGGTTGCGGTTGTACCGGTGACAAATCTCCGCGCATTTGAGGGTTGCTCGCTATTTCTTTCTTCTTCGTCTTCCTTTATTTTTTTTCTTCTTAGGAGCAGGATGTGGTGTATTTTGGTGTACAATTAACAAATGCACGATGCGGAGAGGCAGGCAACCAAAATCCTGATATAATTTTATGTCTATCATATAATTTCTTATCTAAAACCTCATATATCTTTTCCAAACACAGACCTTCATATCACGGAATTTGCATTTTTCTGTACACAAATGTTCATATTACGATTTCTTCTTCAAATTCAAGGATATTTTCGGACGTCATGTGTACAACTCAAATGCCTTCGTGTTCGACATTTTGATCAGTTCTGGATCATTACTTGGGCCAATTCGGTGACCTCCCGACACGGAAAAGAGCCACCTGGTCCACCACCTGCGACCCCCCCACCCCCACCCCCACCCCCCACTCCCTCCTCTCCCCCCTCAACGTGTTCCAAAGTCACGGTCGCATCCGGGGGGAATTGCATCATCGCATTACAGGGTCTCTGACTTCTTCCTCATTCTCCCCCCCCTCTCTCTTTCTCTCTCTCTCTCTCTCTCTCTCTCTCTCTCTCTCTCTCTTTGGCCACCGCCGCCGTTCATGTGAAGGGTGCTCGTTTGGTGGAACTATCATTTAGTCCCTCCTCCTTTTCCTCCTCCTCCTCCTCTTCCTTTTCCTGCTCTTCCTTTTACTCTTCCTTATATCCCTCATTTTCCCCTCTCCCACTTCGCCTCCTCCTCCTATTACCACTCACCCTATCTCTCTTCTTCCTCCACTTCCTCCTCTTCCTCCTCCTTCCGCTCACCCTCCCTTTTTTCCTTCTCATCTTCTTCTCCCTCTCCCTCCTCCTTCCGCTCACCCTCCCTCTTTTCCTCCTCATCTTCCTCTCCCTCTTCCTCCTCCTCCC
>NC_134785.1:67137536-67150036 GCF_046742065.1 Oratosquilla oratoria | reverse complement strand
GTTTGTATGTATATATGCATGTATGTGTGTATGTATATATGTGTATGTATGCATATGTGTATGTATGTATGTTTGTATGTATCGGCTTATGTGCGTATGTATATGTGTATATATGAATGTATTTATATATGCATGCATGCATGTATGTGCGTATGTGTGTATGTATGTATATATGCATGTATGCATGTATTATGTGTACATGTGTTATGTATGCATGTGTTATGTATGCATATATGTTTGTATACTTATATTATGTATACATGTATTACTGTATGTATGCATGTATTATGTATGCATGTATTATGTATGTATGCATGTATGCATTATGTATGTATTGTGTATGTATGCATGCATGTACCATGGTATATCGATATTTTCTTAATACATGCGATTGGTTTGATATATTCTATTCCACCTGTCGCCGAGCAATTTCATTCAGCAGTGATGATCCCCCCCCCCTGGATACGAGTGGGTCACAGAATAGCCCTTTATTTTGTGGCACCCCCCTAACGCCGGAAAATTCTTTTCAGCAGAGTTGAGACCCTAAGCATCGCTCCAGTCTCCGTTGACCTTCGGTTTGACCTCTGACCTCGCACCCCTTCTTCCCATCCTCTCTTCCCCCTCTTGCCCCACTTCCCTACCAATCCACCAAACACACCCATAAGCTTCCACGAGATCTTCTCTCTTCAAAACTCTGCACTGAATCAGGGACCATATCCATAAAGGACGTTGGTTGCAACTTGCACATTTGAGGAATACGGTTACAACTCCCTTGCAACCTCGACTAAGTCTGAACCCAGCGTGGAAGCGTAACATAATTTCAAACACCAAATATGTTGTACACAAACAAGACACCATATTTCTCCGAGTTGCTGTTATCACAGTTTCCTCGCCCATTTACACCTCGAAACAGTTAATCCTCCAGAGTTGTTAACACCTTCCTAAGTTTAAGCAGTTCCTAACTTACCAGGTGATGAGTCATCGAAATTATTCTCACCTTGTTTCACAGCTGCAGTGTTAGTCAGTAGCGCAATAACTAAGCTTGAGCAGTTCATATGTTACTGAGTAAGGTACTACAGGCAGTTCTTACCAGTGATGAACTACAATTCGGTCAGTATACAGGGACGCTAATCTGAGAACGACTCAGTCATGTTGAGTTTCAGGAGAGCCTAAAAAAAAAAAAAAAAAAAAAAAAAAAAAAAACGTGCCAGGACCTGCTGGCTCAGGTGATATTTCTAATATCATTTGATATGTGATAAGTATGTGGTATATAACATACTACTTAAGATAAAAAGTATGTGATATTTCTACATGTAGTATGTGTACATTTGTAATGATATGTATACTATAATTAAAAAAATAGATGAAAGTGTGAGTTTTGGTCTTTTTTTTTATTAAGGTTGTGAACTTATGTCTTGCGAGCTTTTGTCTTGTGAGCTTATGTCTGGACACCAGTTGATATGTCTATTCCATTCGCTACCACTCCGTTGGTAAACCAGTTCTTCATTTCCTTTTTAAACCCAAATTTGTCCAATTTTAGAGAAAAAAAGGAAGAGAAAGAGAAAGAAACGGAGAAAAAAAACAACAGAAAACGAGAAAAATGCACTTCATAATTCAAGTTGACTTGTTATCTTTCCAAAAAAGAACCACCGGTTTAATTTTAGTACTATATATATGAGTTTTTTGACTATTCATTTAATGAATGAAGTAACTCGACTTTTCTTTGCCCTCCTCGTCTCCCGCCCCCCTCCCCCCAAATTAGGCTCCTCACACGCCTTGAAACCCAATTGGGCTAATTATGACGAAATTACCGCCATTCGTAAACAAACTGCCACCCAGCAAGCCATGTTCGATCAATACCGCTGTCTGCATGGCGGGATGGATTCTATGAATTCAATCCTATATTTGCCTAACCTTACCTGTCTTAACTTAATCCTACTTAACCCTATCCAACATAGCCTAACCCAACATAACCAAAACCCAAATTAAGCCAATTTAAACCAACTTAACCCAACCTAATCGCACCCAATTTAATCTTGTCCAACCTAACCTAATCCAACATAAAAATACCCAACCTAATCCAATCCAACCAAACCTAACCCAACCCAACCTAACCCAGCCTAACCCAACCTAACCTAACCCAACTTGACCGAATCCAACACAACCTAACCTAACCCAACTAGACATAACCCAACCTAACTAATGGCCTCAGACAACTTGAGAAGACGGCGATAGTATCCTTTCTATTTACTCCTCCCAGTTGTCTGTCAGTGTCCAAATCATTCCAACCTCTCAAGCCCTTCCCATCCCCCCCTCTTCCTCCCTCCTCTTCCTCCCCCTGAGATACACCCCCCCCCCACCCCGTTATCGTCAACAATCAACCCTGTCACCTCGGAGATCTCTTCGGTTCCTCCGTGAGTTCGAAGAAGGCCCATCAGCGGGAGAAAGGGCCGAGGTGGGGGGGGGGGGGGTGCCGGCGTCCCTAGTCCAGGGTCAAGTTCCGGACGTCTGAGGTCAACACAGGGGGGGGGATCGCATTGCACGTCGGGTCAGGTTGCCCGTATTCAGGAAGGTCGCCGGGCGCACGACGGGTCGTTTGACAGGGAGAACGATGGGGGAACGCCAGGGAGAACGATGAGGTTTCGATATGAAATTCCTACGAGAACTTTCCTTTGAGCTAACTATGGCCCTTCCCCCTCCTCCCCCTCCCCCCAACAGGGATCAGTCGCCGGTTCGTGTCAAGGACGGCCCTTGCGTTGCTGAAATTGACGGGCACGAAATGGAGGTATCTTGTATCTTTGTGTCTTTATATCGTTACATCAGGCGTCTGTCCGTTCACTCCGTCTCCCCCGCCCATTCCATCTACCCTGTCTAATTCGTGTTCCCCGTCCAATTCGTCTTCCCGTCCACCCCGTTTCCTCCGTCCATTCTGTCTCCCCTGTGCCGTCTGCCCGTCTCCCCCGTCCATTCCGTCTCCCCTGTGCCGTCTCCCCGTCTCCCCCGTCCATTCCGTCTGCCCGTCCACAGCCTCCCGTCCACCGATCATCCGCTACGATAAAGATATAATAAACGAGATAACAGGTTTATTTTATTCTGGATGATTTATTGACATTATTATGATGATTTCATTTTTGTTTACTTGTTCATTTTTGTTTCCTTACGATGCAAACCGTGCTACCATACCTGGGACGGATGCAGACCAGATACCGTGGATGTAGATGGAATGCACACAAGGTAATTCAATTCTATTTTTTTTTCTTGAGGCGAGAAGCTTACGCCAGGAGGTGCTAACTCGCCACCTTCACGTGCTCCGACAGTCTGTACAAGTCTCCCGTAGCCGTTGGGAATCGAACTTAGGCCCTCTTCTTTAAAAGACAAGCTCGAAGCTCAACTGGCCCTGAGGATTCGTTCCGTCCATTCCCGGTGCCTCGGTTACGTTATCGCAAAAGAAAGAGAAGAAGACGCCGAGGGAGGAGTGGAGGGTGAGGGAGGGGGGAGGGGGAACATCGAGGAGGGACGTCCCTCTGGTATGGCTGATGTGGATCTCCCAAGTAGACGGGTACATACTCTACACAAGCATCAGAGAGACAGCGATAGAGATAACGAAAAGGATACAGTGACAAAGACGGATATACACAGGGAGATGAAATGGTGACCAGGGAGATACACAGTCAAAAGGGCATACATGCACGAACGCACGCACACACATGCGTACACGCGAGCGCGCACGCACACACACACACACACACACACACACACACACACACACACACACACACACACACACACACACACACACACACACACACACACACACACACACACACACACAACCTCGTGGCGCAGTGGTCCGGGTTAGAATCCTACCCAGGGCGGAAATAATTTCAGTATCGTTGCGCTGCGGGTTGTTACTCCAACTCTCGTGGGCGGGGAGTTGGGGGTATGTGTGCGTGTAAGGTCACAGTATTACCCATATATCGGTCATACGAGCTCTGAGCTCTCATCCGGGAGGTTAATAACTGTCGATCACGAGTCCAACACGTGGTCCAAGACCATGGTGAATGGTGAATCACACACAACACAAACACCTGCAGTGAGTATCCCTAGATGAGGGAAGAAATATTAAGATTTATGATTACATTTTTTCTCCAATTCTCGTCGAGTTTTGCCAACTTCCACCACTTCCCCACAGCGATAGAGTGTTAGACACGCAAGCAGATACGGCAGAGTCCAGCCGCAGTGCGATTCTGTAACTTGGTCAAGTTACATAACTTCCCTTGTCTTCCGCATGTTGCATCTTGCTGCGCGCGCACACACACACGGGCTGAGGGACTCGCTACCTTTCCGCCACCATCCACGTCAGGTCGCCACCATGATGGGCCTAACGGAAAGTGCAGAGGAGGCCGAGGAGGCACTTATGTAAAAGTCGAGCTGGGTGAGCGGCGAGGGAGGGTGGGGGGGGGAGAAAGGACAAGGATGGCACGGCCGCGCCGCCCCCACCGCCTCATGAGGATCGGCGGGGCGTGAGGCGGACGAGACAGGCGGCCTTGCACGGTTGGGGGAAGGGGAGGAAGGAGGGACGATGGGAGGGACGAGGGAGGGTTGAGGGAAGGAGGGAAGGAAGGAAGTGGGGATTGGCAGGGTTGGTAGGAAGGATGGGAGGGGCACTGGTAGGAAGGACGGAAGAGGAGAGGGAGGAAGGGAGATAGATAGATAGATAGATAGATAGATAGATAGATAGATAGATAGATAGAGATAGAGAGAGAAAGGTTCTGGCTTACAGACTGCCGAAGAAGGTAGGAGCGGAGACGAGAAGAGAGGAGCGGTGAGAAGTGAGGAGAGAGAGAGAGGAGAAGAGAGGAGAGGGGAGATAGAGAATAATGAAGAGTATGACCAGAGTCCTTATGATGAAGACGGGATGGAAGAGACAGGCAGACGGAGGGGAGGAAGGAAAGATGGGGGAGAGGGAGAGAGGAAGAGGAAGTGAATAAGGAAATGAACCGGGAAGTGAGGTAGGAGGAGGAGGAGGAGGAGGGGGAAGAGGAGGAGGAGGAGGAGGAAAAAGAGGAGGAAGAGGAGGAAGAGGAGGAAGAGGTGAACGAAACAGAAACAGAAAAAAACAGTGCTACGTTAGTGGTGGTCAGTGTGTGTGTGTGTGTGTGTGTGTGTGTGTGTGTGTGTGTGTGTGTGTGTGATATACCATGGTCTTAGATCATGTGTTGGACTCGTGGTCGACAGCTATTACCCTCCCGGAAGAGAGCTCAGAGCTCATACATGACCGATCTATGGGCAATGCTGTGACCTTACACGCACACACACACATAACTCCCCGCCCACGAAAGTTGGAGTAACGACTCGCAGCGCAGCGATACTGAAATTATTTCAGCCCTTACCGGGCGGGATTCGAAGTCGGACCACCGTAATGGCGGCCGCGATCGCTACCACAGCGCCATTGAGTGCGTATGTGTGTGTGTGTGTGTGTGTGTGTGTGTGTGTGTGTGTGTGTGTGTGTGTGTGTGTGTGTGTGAAAGAGAAGGAAAGGAGACGGGGATGGAAAGAGAGCAAACTATTTGAAAGAGAGAGGCGGAAGAGAGACAAATGAGAAGAGTGAAAGAAAAAGAGGACGATGGAAATTAATTAAATATATATATATATATATATATACATATATATATATATATATATATATATATAAAGAGAGAGAGAGAGAGAGAGAGAGAGGGAGAGAGAGAGAGAGAGAGAGAGAGAGTGAGAGAGAGAGAGAGAGAGAGAGATTGAGAGAAAAAGATGGAGAGAAAAAAAAAGAGAGAGAGAGAGAGAGAGAGAGAGAGAGAGAGAGAGAGAGAGAGAGAGAGAGAGAGAGAGAGAGAGAGAGAGAGTGAAAGAGAAAGAGAGAGAATGAAAAAAGAAAGAGAGAGAGAGAGAGAGAGAGAGAGAGAGAGAGAGAGAGAGAGAGAGAGAGAGAGAGAGAGAGAGAGAGAGAGAGAGAGAGAGAGAGAGAGAGAGAGAGAGAGAGAGAGAGAGAGAGAGAGAGGGAGAGAGAGATACAATAAATACAATGAGAAACAGAAAATGAAAATAACAAAGCTAGTGACTTGTTGTTATGGACTGTAGTTTACCAGCGCTTCTATTCCAAGCTGGAGACGGGAAGGGCTAGTAAAGGACACAGACTGGGGGGGGGGGCTGAAGGACCAACTGTGAGCGCTATTTTGTAAAAGTTTCACATTTTGGGGATGGGCAAAGAAAATGACCGTGGCCTCCCTCCCCTAGCCCCCCCCCACCACCACCATTCTCACACTTCCCTTTCCCCCCTACAACCCTTTTCATGATGGGAATACCCATTGAAGAGAATGAGTCGGCTTCCCCTAGTGCGTGAGGAGATAGCTCAATGTATGTACATTATGTACATGAGTACATATACACGTACATGTACGTGTAGCCACACCCACGCACGCCATCTTTGAAAAATGGACAAAATGTTTTGGTACAATTTTGGGAGACAATCTGTTTGGATTGGGGAAAGAAGTTAATGGGTTTCAAATCAGTTTTTGATTTTTTACTTAAAAGCGATCGGTGAGATACAAGAAAGTCGGGGATGGGTGGATTGTATATACCTGGATGTGTATAAAGCGTTTGATAAGATATATCACAGAAAATCTGTACGGACATTTGGACATGTAGGGGGATTTCAGGAATGCTGAAATGAATGAATGAAGGTGTTCCTGAATGACAGATTCATGGGGACGGTTACAAAGGATGGGATATTAGTTTGCAGGGAAGTGACGAGTGGGGTGTGTATGAAAGTGGCAGCTGCCGACAAAGTACTTGTTACAGATTTTTATCAAGTACATGTTACTTGTTACAGCCTTTTTCAAGTACTAACACAGGCTCCGTCCTTATGATGTTTATTTCGGCGAACTAGTGGAGTCCCACAGGGTTCAGTGTTTGCACCACTCACATTTTTGGTCTAAGTTAACGATATGACAGGTGGACCAGATATTAGAGGCATTTCTTTGCTCATCACGTCAAGATCCTGAAGAGAGTAAAACAAGAGGGAAGAATGTAAGTTGCTAGAGGAAGGTCTAGAAGAGATATATGAATAGAGTGGAAAACTAGCGTTGATGAAGAAGAAATTGAAGATACTAGAAATTAATAAAAGAAAAGTTTATCAATGAAGTACAAACGGAAAAACTAAAACGATTACGAAAGTGATAAGAAAGGAGTTAGGAGTGTTTGTAATAGAGAACTTGTCACCTGAAAAAAAAAAAAACATGTCAAGGGTGGGGGGGAGGGAAGGGAGGAGAGGGGAGGGATAGGAGGGATGAAGAACAAGGTGGGATAAACACGGGCAATAAGGGAGGACAATAAGAGGGTAGACGAGAGGATGAAGAGGAGGAGGGAGAGGAGGAGGGCGAGGAGGAGGGCGAGGAGGAGGGCGAAGAGGAGGGTGAAGAGGAGGACGAAGAGGAGGGGGAGGAGGAAGATAAAAAGGAGGGGGCAATCACTGAGGGAGCTCAGGACCGACCGACCGAAGAGTCGCCTGTTCTCCCTCGCGAGGGAGGGAGAAGAGGAGGAGGAGGAGGAGGGAGAGAGGGAGACGCAGGGGGAGCCTCTCCGTCCCGCCTTCCAGCATCTTCAAGGACGCGGGTTGGGAATGTACTCGCTCCCACTTCTCTAGAAGAATGGGGAAGAATGGGAGGAAAAGGGGAGGGAGGAGCAGGAGGAGGAGGAGGGAGAGGAGAAGGAGGAAAGGGAGACAGGTGCAGGAAGACCAGTGTGACAGGAAGAAGGGATAGTATGCATATTTATCTATATCAATCTACCTACCTATCTATCTATCTATCTATCTATCTATCTATCTATCTATCTCTCTCTCTCTCTCTCTCTCTCTCTCTCTCTCTCTCTCTCTCTCTCTCTCTCTCTCTCTCTCTCTATATATATATATATATATATATATATACTGTATATATATCTATACATATGTATATAAATATATATACATATATATATATATATATGTATATATATGAATATATATATATACATACAAATATATATATATATATATATATATATATATGCATATGTTTATGTGAATATACATATATGTATATGCATATATATATGTATATATATATATATAAATATATATATTAATGGATATACATCTACATACGTACACACACAAACGCACACACACACATATATCGTATATATATATATATATATATATATATATATATATATATATATATATATATATGTATTTATGTATATGTTTACATATATATATGTATATATACATATATATATATATACTGTATATATATAATATATATATATATATATATATATATATATATATATATATATATGAGTGTGTGTGTGTGTTTGGCAATTTGTCTCTTGTCATGAGAGAATGCTGAGGGATTGGTCCGTGCTGAAAATGATAATTGCATAAAATATTCATCCAAAACCCCATACTGGGAAGGGTACGAAGACGAGGAGAAGAAAGAGGAACGGGAGGAGGAGAAGGAAACGGAAGAGAGGAAGGAAGGAGGAAGAGAAGAAGGAAGGAGAAAGAGGAGGAG
Source organism: Oratosquilla oratoria (assembly GCF_046742065.1). Lineage (NCBI taxonomy): Eukaryota > Metazoa > Arthropoda > Malacostraca > Stomatopoda > Squillidae > Oratosquilla > Oratosquilla oratoria. The sequence continues at coordinate 67,141,445 of NC_134785.1, read as the reverse complement.
GAGGAGGAGTAGTTGCTATGGACTGTAATTTATCGGCTCTTCTATTCTTGTGGACAATTCTGCATCGCTGTCGAGGGAGGGGGAAAAAGAGGAGGAGGAGGAGGAGGAGGAGGAGGAGGAGGAGGAGGAGTGCACTGAGAGGGAAAACCAGTCCTATTGAAAACGAGAGTGAGGACGCTGGACCAGATGGATGGGACAAGTCGCTTGGGGATGTTGCTGAGAGTGTGTCGCATCCTCTTACACAGGTTGCCCATTTAAACAATTTTGTTCCATCTAGCGCCCAACATGTACATTGTGTGTGTGTGTGTGTGTGTGTGTGTGTGTGTGTGTGTGTGTGTGTGTGTGTGTGTGTGTGTGTGTGTGTGTGTGTGTGTGTGTGTGTGTGTGTGTGTGTGTGTGTGCGCGCGCGCATGTATGTATTTTTAGGGCCTTGAGAGAGACCAGACTAAAGGTGGACGGGGCAAGATAGAAGTTTGCAAGAGTGGTGTGGCATGGGTTGTCACGGTACCAAGCACGCGACGGAGCTAGGAGCTAAAACAAAAATAAACAAATGAAATAAACAAGTGAATAAATAAATAAATGAACGAATGAATAACTTGATATAAATGATAACAAACAACGCTGCTGTGTTAGTCACAACATTTACGAACAAAGGATCGGAATCTCTGTCTCCGCAGCTTTATCTTATCAAATGCCAAGCGAAACTCACGGTCCACGCACAGAAATATGACTGACCTAAGCGCGTATAACCATTTGAGAATTTTTCGCGTATGACGTAAGACTTAGGCGTTATCAACACTTGATGTCGGATACACTCTGACGACTTAAAGTCACTGTGTGATCGAATGTACTAAAAGGTATATTATACACACACACACACACACACACACACACACACACACACACACACACACACACACACACACACACACATATATATATATATATATACATACATGCACAAGCATATATGCATATATATTACATGATTACATGACTTTCTATGGGATTCGAACTCTAATCTGTGGGTCACAAGGCTAGGATGCTGCCAAGTACGCTATGACGGATGTCTGAAAGAAGACATTTGGAACTAATCCTGCACCTCCCCGACATCAACTCGCGAATCGTGCGCAACCTTTATTTCACCAAATCTTTTATTTGACGAAAACCATAAATACTGACGATTCTGTTCCAGGCTACGACCTACCCTGTGCCAGGAGGCGCTGAGTAGCTGCGGCCGAAGCCATCACCATGGCCCTAGAATGCGCTTAAGGGACTGGTGGGGCAGGTAACAGTCACCGATGGGAATCTGAAAAAATTGCGGGATTCGAATCCAGGAGTAAGTAGCACGCTTCTGATGACGCCACCAGCTCACGACAGTCCTTTACGAAAAGGTATTAACATTAAACCATAAAAGGGTAGGAACAAACGCGCTCAGAACAGTGACTCATCAAGGGCTACTACACCCAATAATCATGAAGCCAGGCCTCGTGACGTGACTCGCAAAGTTCCTGGGCCGAGGCTCCTTAAGTGACACTGGTACAGATTAATGGTCCTCCCAACCTACGGCATATCCCCCCCATACCCCCAAAACCCCCCTACATGGGGGGAAAGTACTGTTGGGTTTCTCATGTGCACCTAGTAAGTGTACTTCCATGTAACTTGCTTATGGCGGTCCGTCGGTAATCAATGACGACAAAGTTCCGGTGAAGTGTGAGGATGTGAGTGAAGCTGGGTGGTGATGTCGAGGTCTTTGGCGCTGATGCCAACGGAGGTGACTGTGGAGCCTAATTCTTGACCCGCATATCACTCACACACACACACACACACACACACACACACACACACACACACACACACACACACACACACACACACACACACACACACACACACACACACACACACACACACACACACACATACACGCACACACACACACGAACAAACTCCCCTGGTATTAAGAAAAAAAAAGTGAATATACGTTCGTTATCGTCTAGGATTTGATTTCTTTGGAAATATCCAGCGCTTCTATTCTGGCGGACAAAATCGCACCGAAGAGGTGGTGGCAGAGGCGTCTTCAGTAGTAAAAGAGTTGTGTGAGTCTGGTCTGCAGGGGCGTCAACGAAGCCATTCCTAAGATATTCTGGCAATATAAAAATTATGTAATCTATAACCGATATGGGGTTACTACCAAGAGGTGAAAAAAGTACCTGACACCGCAACCATCGTTTTTTTTTTTTTTTTTTTTTTTTTTTTTTTTTTTGAGTTAGGGAATCTTAATACATCAGGAAAGCTACTCTACGCGCTCGTGATAGGATAAGAGAGGATATAAAAAAGGGGGGGAGAGGGGAGGAAGGAGGAAGGGAGAAGACCTTGCCTTTGGTCGCGTCTTCAGGTCTCAAGGTCTTCCAGAAGCCCCACATACTACCTGTAGACCTCGCCTTTGACAGCGTCTGTAAGATTTACAGTTACGCTTAGGATAGGTTACAAAATAAATATGTCCTACGCTTCAGGCCTTGTTATAACTTGGGTACGAAGAGAAAGTAGATAAGTGTGAGTTCCCCTGGGATGCGGTAGATTTAGTCTTTTTTTTTTTTTTTTTTTTATCATGACAGTCAAGGTCATCCTTTATTTTAGGACATAGGACAGAAGCGCCGGAATTCGAGAGTCCATAACAATAACAATAACAATACTCTCGAATAAACGAACTTCAACCTGGACTTGGCTCAGAAGATTTTCTTTTTTGAAAAGGTGGTCGGTCGAACGTGGGAATGTTCGTTTGATTCACCGATAAAACTAGTAAAAAACTTATTTGATTTTTTAATATTGACAGTATATTTTTTATATTTTTCTAAAATAAATACATATATAAATGATAATTATTTTTCTTAAATAAACTTATGTATATATAGAATATTTTGTTTGAGCCATAATAGATAAATGAAACATGTAGATTGCATATCAAAGTAGAATTCTCTTGTAGATCATGTTGGCTATGTAGATCGCATACCAAAGTAGCACCTGAGTACATTCGCTCATTTTTTATAAGAAAGTCTAATGTGCTATCAGTTAACGTTCGTGAAACTGGTTTCTAAATAACATGACAACTGTGTTTCGCTTAAGCAGCACTTGTGTTTGTATCTTGGCACCAAGTGCACACAAAGCTTCCTCCCCCTCATCCATCCATCCATCTATCTTGTTCTCGGCCTTCCTCTCAACCTCAGTCTATTTCCGCTTCCCACTCTCTTGTCTCCCCGTTTCTCGTTCGTTCTTTCCATGTGCCCAAACCACCTCAGGCCTACTACCCTATTAGACACCTTTCTTCTTCTTCCAACACATGTATTCTGCTTCACCTCAATATTTCCTCACTCGACCCATTCCTGGAACATTTCATCTCATAAATAGTCTTTCTTTCGGACTCTCTTATATTCCAAGTCTCCGCTGCACTACAGGGAGCAGCTACTATTTCATAGGATCTTCTTTTTGCACTTGCTCCTAGATACCTAGTACCCATCACACTGTTCACTCCAATCACACATTTACTCACCTTGGCACTAACCCCGCCTTCCATTCCCCCTTTCGCTGCTACATGCAACTCCAAACGCTTAAAACTCCCACAAATGTCTTACCAATCATACACACGCACGTTCAGCCACCCACCAGCCTTCCTTGCACATCTTACAATTTTACTTTTGCTCACATTCACCCATAACTTTCTTCTCCCACGTACTCAACCAAACTCACCACCAGCCTCAGTCTCTCACCAAACTCAACCACATGCGCAGTGTCATCCACGAGTAAATATATTTTTTGATGAATTCCTTCCTTACCGCGATGAAGTTTGTGTTTGTACGGGAATCATGGCTATCTGGTTCCATGGGTTTCCATGAAGTGGGGGTGGGGGAG
>NC_134785.1:67107536-67120036 GCF_046742065.1 Oratosquilla oratoria | reverse complement strand
GAGAGCCGGTTATTGTTATTGTTGTTATTGTCACCGTTGTTGTTGTTGTCGTCAGTCACCCGTGGCGGCGCTGGTGGAGTGGACCAGGTCGTCATGTCCTGGGGTGGAGGGGGTCTAATTGTCAAACCATTGTCCTGCTTTATCTCTCCTCTGCCACCACCGTCGCCGCCTCCGCGCCAGAATGGCAGCGCGCGCGCGCGAAAGAAGCGTTCTTCTTCTTGAGGAGGAGGAGGAGGAGGAGGAGGAGGGGGAGGAGGAGGAGGAGGAAGAGGAGGAGGAGGAGGAGGGGTACATGATGTCAGTCTCCTCCTGCCTCCTCCTCATCTCATGGAAACAATGGGCTGGGCTTGGCGTTGGGTTGGATCAGCTCCCAAGACTACTTGGAGGTAACGCTAGACGATTTTATTCATTCACGAGCTGACATAGACGAAAACCAAAGTAGATAAAGGAATAGATATGAAAATAAAATAGAAAAATGATAAATCGATGAATAAAAACAAGTTGAATAATAACCGCAGAAGTAAATAAAACAAATAGATCAGTAAATCAACGAATAGAAAAAATCAAACTAGATAACACAATCATGTGAATATATTTTCATTTCAGTCGAGCAGCTGGAACGCATGCATGGGAAAGCAGTTATTTTTCTTTTTTCTTTTTATGGGGGGTGGTTAGGTCACAAAATAGGACATTTCTTTTGGGTTCCCAAACCTGGTTGGCTCTGCAGGGCCGTGACCCAGTAAGGTCACCATAGCGAGTGACACGATCACGCCCGGGAGCGTGACGTCATGCTTCCCCCCCCCCTTCGCCCTCCCCATTTACTTTATATATGGCGTTGGAAACTAAGAAATATGCTTAAGTATGCTCAAGTGGATTTAACCCTTAAACACAAACTTGGGGTGATGACCACCTCAGCAATTTATGAAAAAAAAAAAAATTCAATATGGAAAAAATGAAATTTCAATATTTTTGTATTATTGTGTTTTATTACCAGAAGAATTAAGTTACTCAAGTAAGTTTGATGGTCAAAAAGAAGAAGAGGAAGTCTACTTTCTGTGGAATTTTTCAGAAATAAAATTTTGGGAATGGAAATGTGGTTTTTCTTCTTGATCTGAAAATGGGGTTTTGCAACACCTGTTGGATATCTCTGCGGTCGCGCGCAGGCAGTCCAAATCTTCTGGTGACAGCTTGATGAGAAATACCAGCCGCAAGGTTAAGTTACCTACGTCGTCATTTCTGTGGGGATCGCGTACTACAGATGAATAAAATATCCTGGAGCCAGTAAGACTGAGTGTGTGTGTGTGTAGTGACAGACAGGTAGGTAAAGGAGGGAGGATAGGGGTGGGTGACTAGGATTTATTTATTTTTATTTTTATTTATTTATCTATTTATTTATTTATTCATATTTTTATTTATTTATTCATTTATATTTAATTTGGGAGTGCAGCTATAACGACCAATATCCTCCCCATGGGGAAAGGAGGGGAGGGGCTGAAATTAGCTGCTTCACAGACGATTTGCTGACAACTCAGAATTGGGGAAAATAAAAATAGATAAACGAATGAATAACTAAATACAAATATATATTAATAATGATGACCTAAATGATAGTAAGAAATGGAGAATGAAATAAGAAAACAACAAAAGAACAAGAACATAAACAAGAAGAACGAAATCAAGAACAAGAACATGAACAAGAAGAACGAGATCGAGAACAAGAACAAGAAGAGCGAGACCATAAGACGAGAAAAACAATAAGAACAAAAGAACATGAACAAAAGAACAAGAACATGAACATGAAGAACAACGTGATCAATAACAAAAACAAGAATATTAAGAACAAGGAAAACAAGAACAAGTCCAAACAGAACAAGAAAATGAAGAACCAGACCAAAATCAAGAACAAGACGAGAAACAAGAACAAGAATAAACAAGAAAAACAAACCAAAAAAACGACAAGAACAAGAAGAACAAGAAGGACTGGGGGGTGGGGGGGGAGGCTGGTGTTAGGTCACAATCCCCGCCCATAACAAAGAACCCGTTGCAAGGGCATCTCTGATCACGCCCGGAGACCGGAGGGCGGAGCTGATGGGCGTTGTGGAGGGGCAACGACGATGCTCCCGCCAACCCCGCCTGCACGTAGGGAGTAGCCTCCTCCTCCTCCTCCTCCTCTTCTTCCTCCTCCGTCTCTTCTTCCTCCTCCTCTTCTTTCCCATCCTTCTCTTCCTTTTCCTCTTCTACTTCCTCCTCCTCCTCCTCCTCTTCCTCTTTCTCTTCTTCTCCTCCTCCTCTTCCTTTTCCTCTTCTACTTCTTTCTCCTCCTCTTCCTCTTCTTCCTCCTCCTCTTCCTCTTCCTTTTCCTCTTCTACTTCTTTCTCCTCTTCTTCTTCTTCTTTCTCCTCCTCTTCTTCTTCCTCCTCTTCTTCCTCTTCTTCCTCCTTCTCTTCTTCTTCCTCCTTCTCTTCTTCGTCCTTCTCTTCTTCGTCCTCCTTCTCTTCTTCTTCCTCCTTCTCTTCTTCGTCCTCCTTCTCTTCTTCGTCCTCCTCCTACTATTCTTCCTCCTTCTATTCTTCGTCCTCCTCCTACTATTCTTCCTCCTCCTTGTCTTCTTTCTCCTCTTCTCTCTCCCCCTCCTCTTCCTTTTCTTCTACTTCTTCTTCTACTTCTTCTTCCTCTTCCTTCTACTCTTCCTCCTCCTCCTCCGACCTCGCTCCGCCCTTTGTGTCTCCTCTTGCTGTGCTGCGCCTCCTCCTTTCCTCCTCCTCCTCCTCTTCCTGACAGCGTCCTTCGCCAGATTTCTTTGTTTGCCCAGAAGAACTTCAAGAAGAGGAAGAACAAGAAGAGTTCGAGAAAGCGAGGAAGAGTTTGCGATGAAGGGATGGAGTCTTGTCTTCCATAATATGATCAATAAGGAACAAGAAGATGACTTTCTCTCTCTCTCTCTCTCTCTCTCTCTCTCTCTCTCTCTCTCTCTCTCTCTCTCTCTCTATTTTCTCCTCTCTCTCTCTCTTTCTATGTCTTTCTCTGTCCCTCTCTCTATCTCTCTCTTCCTTCCTCTTTACCTCCCATTATTCTGTGCATAAAATATACTTTGAACAATATAATGCATACACACACACAAAGTATATACTGTACATACATAAATACATACATACTCGCAAAGCACACACACGTGCACAAAATCTGAAACTTGATGACGACAATACGATCATCGCTAATTACGCTGGTCATATACTCGATACTCGTACATATCGGGTTCCTCGATTCATCCTGACGCTCGGGATAAGACAGGTCGACCTGTCCACCACAGCACCACGTACAGTTGATCCAAAGTAAGACGATTGAGGTTTCTTAAATTCTTCGAGTACTGGGAAAATGATCTTTTTAATCATTATCATTGTTACCATCATTACTGCTATTATGGAGGCTCGCTGGCCGAGCGGTTTAGAGCGACGCTACTTGCGGCGGAGGTCGAGGTGACGACGGTTCGAACCCTGCTAACGGCGAGTTGAACAAAGGTCGCCAAGCACCGCTCCCCCGACCTCCTATTCCAAGTTACACGTACGTAGATCACGCGAGCTTACACAAAGAGTAAAAAAGTTCATTTTGGCACTGCGTGCGTGCGTGTGTGCGTGAAAGGTCTCACCATAGGTTGTGAAAGTGACCCAACACTAAATCCTTCTCAGGACCCCCAACCAAAAAGAGATATATTTTTAGAAAAAAAAAATATATATGAAAGATAAATTAATAAACAAATAAAATAGATAAAACACGATAAAAATAATGATAATGATATCAATAACAACAGTATCAACAACAATAATAACAGCGACAATAATAACTACGATAACAACGACAACAACAACAACAACAACAACAACAACAACAACAACAACAACAACAACAACAACAACAACAACAACAACAACAACAACCACCACCACCCTTGGATAGCACTCTCGTATTCTGGTTCCCAAAGGAACTCTTTCTGCCTCATTGATCACACCCCACCCCACCCTACCCCCCATACGGGAAAGGGGGGGTGAGGGGGCCAAGGGGATCGGGAGGGACGGGAAAGGGGTGCAAACGAGGGCAGGGAGAGGTCAAAGCGAGGTGAAGGGGGAGAGGGGGGAAGGGGAAGGGGAAAGGGGGAGTACGGGGACAGGGGAGAGAGAGAGAGGTAGGGGAGAGGGGGTGAGGAGGGAGAGGGAGGAAGGGGGAGAGCAGTGGGGGAGAGTTAGGGGAGTGAGAGAAGGGGGAGAGGACCGGGAGGGGAAAGGGGGTAGAAAGGGAAGGGAGGAGAAGGGGAAGGGGTAGAAGGGGAAGAGGGAGAAGCCGAAGGGGGAGAAGGGGAAGGGGGAGAAGAGGAAGGGGGAAGGGGAAGGGGGAAGAGGGGGAAGGGGGAGAAGGGGAAGGGGGAGAAGAGGAAGGAGGGAAGGGGAAGGGGGAAGAGGGAGAAGGGGGAGAAGGGGAAGGGAAAGAAGGGGAAGGGGGGAAGAAGGGAAGCAGGAAGAAGGGAAGGGGGAAAAGGGGAAGTGGGAGAAGGGGAAGGGGGAAGAAGGGGTAGAGGGAGAGGGATGGGAGTGGGAAGGGGGAAGAGGAGGAAGGGGGAAGAGGAGGAAGGAGGAAGAGGGAAGGAGAAGAGTAGGAAGGGGAGATGGGGGAGAGGGACAGGAGGGGGAAGGGAAGAGGGACGGAAGGGGGTAGGAGAGGGAGGGGAAGGGGAAGAGGGGAGGGAGTAGGGGGAGAGGGAAGAAGGGAGAAGATTGGTGGGGAAAAGGACAGGGAAGGGGGGAAGAGAGGGGCGTAGTCGAATGGGGGGTGTACAGGGGGGAGAGGGTACCGGGGGGGGGAGGAAGAGAGGGAAACCGAAGAGGATGGGTGGGCCGTTTGGATCCCCTCACGGTTTTCCAGATCTCGTTCCTTCGGGAGTCGCTCCACTGGTGTTCCGGTAGGTGGGGAACATGCGCGGCTCGCCCACACGCCCACACACCCAGACACACAGATCTCGTGACAATTACAACCTTCACATTATCCCGACGCTACCAAGAGGAGCGTGGTAATTTAAATTTAAACAAATGAGTATATAGACAAACAAATAAACGAGATAAACAATTCATAAACAAGTAAATAGATAGAATGACCACATCTATGGATGCAAAAGTACAAGTAGATGTGAGGAGAAATAAAAAATAACGATAAATAAACAAGTAAATTGGAATTCTGTCGACCTAACGGCACCCAAGATTTATGTTTGAAAATAGGATAGCAGGTTAACATAATGAATAAATAAATAAATAAATAGATAAATAAATAAACAAATAAGTGAAATAAATAAACAAATAAGTGAAATGAATTTTGATACTTAGGCAAACTAGACATCGTGACCTTCCCCACCCACCCCACTCTACATTTAACATCTCTGGTCGCACCCTATCCTTCATCAAGCTGCCCCCCCCCCCCATCCCCTTTCCCGCCTTCTAACCTAACCAGTCCTTCCAGTTCTCTACCAGGCTCTGCGTCCGCTCTCTCGCCCCTCCGCCCTTCCCGGATCCTTTTCCTAAAGGACCTCGCCACGCCCACACACGCCCAAGAGGTCCCAAGAGAGAAGGTCTGCTCATTAGCAATCAAAGGCTAAAGCAACAGCTGGCGCGTGACGTCACGTGGAGGACTCGAAGTAGCAAAGGGATCTTCAGTGGACTCTTGGGCAGCTGGAAATCAATCTACCTCTACCTTTACCTCCGTCCGTCCCTCCCTCCCTCTCTCTCCCTCCCTCCCTCCCTCTCTCTCTCTCCCTCCCTCTCTCTCTCTCTCTCTCTCTCTCTCTCTCTCTCTCTCTCTCTCTCTCTCTCTCTCTCTCTCTCTCTCCCTCCCTCCCTCCCTCCCTCGCTCTCCCCCCTCCCTCCCTTTCTCTCTCTCCCTCCCTCGTTCCCTCTCTCCCTATCTCTCCCCCTCCCTCCCTCCTCTCTCTCTCTCTTGCTCTCTCTCTCCCTATCTCTCCCCCTCCCTATCTCCCTATCTCTCCCCATCCCTATCTCCCTCTTTCTCCCTCTCTCTCTCTCTCTCTCTCTCTCTCTCTCTCTCTCTCTCTCTCTCTCTCTCTCTCTCTCTCTCCCTATCTCTCTCTCTATACAAAGACCACCGTGCAGCATTGTGCAAGAGGTGTCATGATCACTGACCTTGCAGCGCAACGTGATGGGTCAGGTCACGCGGGTCGGGTCAGGTCGTTGAGGTCAAGTCAGATAACACGTCAGGAGAATCCTTTGTCTTGCATCCTGTAGGCGGAGAGAGTGTGTGGCTCCAGGTACGAATACAAAAAATGTGTGAGTGGCGGCTCCCAATGGCAAAGGTGGCACCTATATAGGACCCTTCCTGGAAAAGTGCCAGATCAAGTCATCTCCATACAGTGCCAACACTGCCCAGGTCGGTCCAGACGGACACCTTCTGGGGATAAAATTTCAGTATTTTCTTATCCCTAATTAGGGGTGCAACCCCGTGGACAGGTACCCAGTCCCCGGATTGGGTCCAAAGTTTTGCCTAAGAAATGGATGAGTACAGATGATATCTATACAGTAACTAGAAAGGGCTCTACAAGGATATATAACAATTGTTGGAAATGGGAAAAAATGATATTTCATAAAAAACAAACAGAATAAGGATGAATAAACGAATAAATATAAAAATGAACAAGACAACCGTTGAAAATTGGACAAAATATAAATTCCAATAGAATAGAATAAACTAAACAAAATAATAAACAAGATCGTGAAGATAATGTCAACCATCGATAGTCTAGACTTCTGCTGTACGAAAAGTCTGAACATCTTTTTCGGTGAATCTTATGAAGAGATTCTCCTCACCGACACCAGGCGATTTCATTCAGTTGTAGGAAGAGAATATTTTTCTTCAGAGGGGGGAGGGGGGATCGGGACCCCATGTTCTTCCTTGTCCACCCCCACCACAATACCCTAAACTGAGAAAAATATATAAAGGGCTTAACCGATTCCAATTCATTCTTTGCTAGGTAGAAGGTAACCCTTTAAACCTGAGGTAGCCCTATGAAAAAAATATGTATGTATATATATATATATATATATATATATATATATATATATATAAATATATATATATATATATATATAGACACATATATATATATATATATACATATATATATATTATATATATATAAATATATTATATATATATATACATATATTTATATAATATATTCTAGCACGGTGTCGGCTATAACAGACATTAATTTTAGGTTTCAGTGTGTTATGGTAGCCACAATCACAGAATAGAAATAAATGTAAATAAATAAAACAAATAATCACAATCACAACACGAAAACAGAAATAAATGAAATACACAAGAGAATAAACAAAAAAGGAACAAACCCATATAAAACAAGGACGAAAAAAAAAATGCAAGGATCTGCAGGCTATTAGATCTGTCACGTCACCAGGTACACAATAGGGGAAAGTGTTGTCACTCGTGAGGCCACTCTCCTCGTCACGGCATGCCACGCCACAAGACGTGACGTGATGAGGGCAGCCGGCCGGCCAGGAGGACCAAAATAGGAAAAGGCGACCTCGCCAGGATTTCATGGAACCTCGAGGCCTCCAAATATGAAGGTGGAACGCCCTCAAAGGAAATATAGGTTGATAACATTGCACATGTGTACGATCACACGCGCGAACACACGCACACATACACGGAAAACAGAATCAAATACACACTAAAACACACGTACACAACCACAAACGCAAACAACAAGATGAGGCATGTGTGTGCGCGTGTAAGGTTACAGAATTACCTAGAGTGCAGGTAATTTACGAGCTTTAAGTTCTCGTCTCGAAAGGTAAAAGCTGTCGAACACGAGACAAATAATATGGTTAGTCACACACACAAACACACAAACCCTAATATCTACTGAGTAAATGTTACCTGGTAGTGGATCGATACCCCATTTTGTGCTGTGTTTGCTCTCGCCAGCTGACTACAAGCGCAAGCGTTGATCAGAATGAAACATGATGTCATGGGGGTCAAACTCGGGCATGAGATTGGACACAGTTGTAAGAAACATACAAAGACGGTGGCCTCAGTCACAAAAGCCCAGAATGGCTTGAATGCTTGCATGCACACGGGCGCGCATATATAAAGATAACCACACACGCTCGCGAGCGTGCGCGCGCGCACACACACAAGCACGAGCGCTAACACAACATACAGACAGGGAGTGCACAGTTAATAGAAGAAGTTTGTAATGATTATCCCTAAACACATTCTTGGTATATAATAACAATGATAAGTCAAACCCTATTTTAGCGGAAATAAACAAATAAACAAAGAAATTAAATAAGATAAAAGAAAGAGTGAAATATTATATAGTTAAAGAAAATTGAAATTGATACTTAAAATAATAGAAAATAAAATGAAATAGAATGAAATTGCCTGGAGTAGTGCACGTTCTAGGTATATGTATGAAAAAAATAACACCATCAGTGTGCGAAGAGGTCAAAGTGTCGGACAACTGATGATCCCGACTGTACGTTTACGCACAAAAGCCCTCCTCACGCCCGACGTCAGAGCGCGCCCACGCGGGCGTGGAGCCAACAAGGCGATGCGGTTTTTATGATCACGATCGGGCGCGCGCGTTTGATCGGAAGACAGGATACATGACTATCCAGACAATGGCCGGGGAAAGTGTAGGAGCGACTGTGGGAGGATTCTGAGCCAACTTTCAGGAGTAATAAATAAATAGATAAATAATGATAAACAAATAGATAAATATTGATAGATAAAGACAAATAAATTAAAATAGATAAGCAGATAAATTAATCAATCAATATACATGAAAATAGATAGTCTTACTAAAGAAAATAGAATGAATAAATAAAGATGTATGAACAAATGAATGAATATAGACGAATGGTTAAAGATCAATGAAGAGACGAATGAATAAATACATAAACAAACAAATACAGAACTAGAAAAATATAACAATTTAAAGTCAAAGGTGAATAAATACTAAATGATTAAACAAATAGATAAATCAAATAGATTATAAAAATGTAATTAACTTTTTAGATGCATTTCACGACACGTATCTTTATTCAATCTAACGCTAGGTGATCTCATACACCCGAGGATAACTTCCTTTGCAGTAACGGGTTTAAACCGAATTTGATTAACCTTTTCCCCTTCCGTCAAGTGGTCTCGTATTCTGCCGGGACTTTAAACCAAAATACCCAACAGCAGCAGCAGCAGCAGGAGCAGCAGCAGCAGCAGCAGCAGGAGCAGCAGCAGCAGCAGCAGTAGCAGCAGCAGCAGCAGCATTAAAAGACCCAAAAAAGTATCCTTCAAACCAGTGTTAAAGAAAATACCAATAAAGCCATACACAAATAAATATTTATATCGTTGCCTCCAAAAGGATGATAATATTCTTACAATAAATAAATAAATAAATAAACGACTAAACAAATCGACAAAACAGCCAATAAATGATTGACAAATGTATAATAAATAGATAACTGATAGATATTGAATAAATAGATAAATAAAAAGGATCGAGCTGCAGTGAAGGAGCTAGACCCATCCAGAAACCTTGGATACATTTTACTGTCGATTATTAGCCCTAATCTCTAATCAAGGCTTGTATCCTGTGGCTTCTACCAGAAGACCTCGTTTGGCTTAAAGGATATGATGATGATGATGATATGGTTTAACGTCACATACTCCCCCCCTCCTATTGGGAGGCTAGGACGGTGCCCCTCACTGAGGGGTTTGTAGCGTGGAATTTAATGAACCATGCCCTTGGTTCAACTTCGCTGGTGGCAGGATTCGAACCGCCCTCACCTCGACCTTCGCCGCAAGAAACGACGCCCTAACCCGCTCAGCCAGCGAACCCTTTATTAATAGCCAAAAGGGCTTCAGGGCTTCACAAGCTTTCGCCCTTCTCCATCCTGGAATTCGGTGACCTTGACGCTGTGGTGACAAGACCTGACATGTTGACACCAGGTCGATCTTTTCATTCAGGCCTGGGATCGGACCCTGGTTGAAAGAGACGATGTCTCGATCGTGACCCCTCCCCCAACACACACAGAACTGGTGAAAAAATGAAATAGAAATAAGATAAAATAGATATATGATAAAATAAAATTGAAATAAAAACATCAACTACGACACAGTTTGAGGATTGCGTCACCGAATTGATGTTAAAACACACTCAATTGGACTCTTCCTCCTCTTCTTCCTTCCCCTCCTCTTCCTCTTTCCCCTCTTCTTCCTCTTCCACTTAGACCTCCAAATTTACGGATGGAAATCTTCCTTTGTCACCACCACCACCACCACCACAATGTCAAAAACAGCAGCAATTGCAAAGACAACAAAAACAGAGCCAATAACAGAAAACAATAATGGACCTTTCGTGCCTCGCCTCTTCCTTTGTTTCCAATATCTGCGTCTCATTTCCTCCAGCGGCACTACTCACTCTAAAAGACCACCACCACCACCACCACCACCACCACCACCACCACCACCACCACCACCACCACCACCACCACCACCACCACCACCACCACCACCACCACCACCGAGTGCATCGGAGGACGCATAGTGCCTCTCTCCCATCGTCATTTTTCAAGTCAGATCCAATGTACCTCATATACATACGTACATACATACATACACACATATGACATACATATACACATATACACGCACACACAAGTATTTACATAGGTGCAGTGAATGTCTGGATCTTTGTGAAAGTAGGGAATGTAGACAGTCCCGACCTCCCCCACCCCCTCTAATTGGGACGAGGAGACTGCGTGGGTGGACGGACGGTGCCACAAATTTAGAGACAAGTCAGTCTTATCTAAAAAAAATTCAATGAATTCTGGCTAAACGATAAAGGTTACAAGGTATGAAACCTAACTTACAAAGGAAGAGTGCAAGGCTAAAACAGATAAATAGATAAAAATCTTTTCCAGATGGGTAATATGACGGTTGCACTAAAAAAGAAATAACTTTTTTTTTTGTACATTCATTTGTTTCTCTGTCTGAATGATGTGCCAAAACAACCCTTACGATACTCAATAACAAAGGCGAGAATGCCATGCGAATACAGTAGGAGTATAAGCTGGTCTTTAAAAAAGACCTGTTCTACCAGATGCCTTGTCTATTTATATCAAATTTATCAGATGCGGCGTCGCTTAACATTCGAATATCTCGGAGCACAAAAATGAAAATAGATATAAAAAAGATTAAACGAAAATTTGGAAACACCGTGTATGTTATCAAACTCGTACATTTATCAAGGTTATTATTATGAATAAGTTAGAATGACCTAACACACAAATCTCTGTCAAAAACAAAAACAAAAAAACAATAATAGTAAATATGTATATGTTCATTTCTTCGGGTATTTCGCTTCACAAAAATATTTAGATTTTTTTGATCAATTATTTGGGATACCTCCCCCACTCCCAATTCTACTCACCCCAACCCTAAGTCAAAACTAACCCCCCCTACCTTCCCCCAGAATCTCAACTCACCCCCAACCCACATCAGAACGACTCGTACTTCCCTCCCACCCCACCCCACTCCACCCAGCCTACGATCAGAGAGTGGGTACCCCCCACCCCCACACCTATTGGGACAGTCCCCCCCCCCAACAAGACAGCAGTAGTAGTAGGCATCCCGCAACCGTTATGAAGTCCGTTTCAGGAAGGAAGGCGGGCGGTGGGGGTGGGGGTGGGGGTGTTGGCAACGGGAGCGAAGTCGTCGTCCCAGCGACTTCGCCTGCCTTGACGAAGACGTCTCAAGTCGTCTCCCATAATGACTTAAGAGGTTTCACGTGGAAGGCCCCTGAATGGGGGGGAGGGGGTAGGAGGAAGGGAGAGGTAGAGGTGGGAGAGGGGGAGAAGCGTGGAAGAGGGGTGAGAGAGGGGTGGGAGAGGAGTGGGGTGGGGTGGGAGTGGGATGAGAAGGCGGCCGACCAGAGAGCGTCCTCCTCCTCCTCCTTCTCCTCCTCCTCCTCTTTGCGATGACGTCATTGATTGTCCGAGACGGCCTTGGGAGGAATTTAATACCGAGAAAGAAAAAAAGAAAGAAAGAAAGCGAGAAGGAAGGGAGTGTCGGGCTGGATTGACCCTTGAGGTCCTTAAGAAGGGTTCATTTTCTTTTCTTTTTCAGGTAAGCGATTGTCCCGTAGACAAACGTTCCTGAAAGAGACGTTTTTGTTTCGAGAGAAGGAAGGTTTGGGTGGTTACGAGTCCTGTACCCCCCACCCCCCCCAAAAAAAAAATAATGAACATATAGATAAAAAAATAATAAATAAATAAATGAAAATAAATAAATAAAATAAAGAAAAATTAATGATGGTAATTATAAGGTGTAAATAGAAAAAAAAGGAAGACAGCAGCTGTATGAGGATGGAAATAACAGGAAGGGAACGTACTCTGTCGAGGCAAATGGGTAGCCTCAGATAG
>NC_134785.1:67091741-67107036 GCF_046742065.1 Oratosquilla oratoria | reverse complement strand
GTAAATGGGTAACTGTATCAAGCCAAAGGGGGTAGGTATGTGACAAGGGTTGAGAATCGCTGTATTAGCTTCACGTTCTCGTGATCAGTGGCGCCCCCAACTGATTGCGGTGAAATGTAGAACTACAATGTGCGTACTGTTATCAGTAAGTGCATTGCCTTGTTCTGACAACTTATCAGGATCTTGAAGATTGCTAGGATTGAAGTGAATTCCCATGGATTGTTTTCGGTTCTGATTGTTGATCCGAAGCTCTAAGAAAATTGGTAGTTATTCCAATATTGTGCCTCCCGCAATGCTCTGGTCATTGTTGAGTCTTGTATATCAGATTTCCGTATTTTGACAACGCCAGACAGCTGATAGTATATTGGTAACGTACAGCAGTGGGGAAAGATTATTTATAAGGATAGAAGCGCTGATAAAATACAACCCAGAAACAGTAATGAATTGATACTCTGTTGATTAAGGATTCATTCAAGTAGGTTTATTCTTTGTAGCTTTCCCAATACCTTTATTTTTCATCGATTAGGCTGTCCATATGGATAGAAACGCTGGTAAACTGGAGCCCCAAAGACAACAACAAATTGTTAGTGTGTTTATTGAGTGTGTATCCTAACACTATTTACCGATTATGCCTTACAGCACATGATATGAACCTACACGGGCATTGAAATCTCCAAGAAGGTTAAGTTTGTTCCTTCTACATGTAAAACTGAGAATTGAATTGAATTATCCATAGAAGATATTTTTCGCGTTTGGAGATGTTAGAGAAGGTGCTTACACATGGCCAGAGTACTGGGTCTGTTGATGATTAGATTTTTTGGTTTTATGGTCTGATCCCTGATACCAGAGGGTGAGGCTGATAACCAAACATCAGTGTTGCCCTAACAACAAATTCGAATCTTGGATTCGCTGCTCTTCTTTGAACGAAGAAGAAAAAGAGAAAGGAAGGGGAAAGAAAAGAAGAAAGGAAAGGGTAAGAAAGAAGAAAAAGAAAGAAAGACAAAAAAGAAAATATATATTCCTCGCCGACTCTTGTCAAAGTCTTCCTGTGGCAGTTGGGTCTCGGTGAGAACAACAAAATATTCTCGTTATCAGTGAATGCAAAGTCTTTGTTACGTTTACAGGAATATTTGTATGCAACATTATTCTGTGTTTATCCTTGGTTTTGTTCTCCAGGTGTTTTTTCCTAATCAGTCACGAGGGTCTTGGGGGTGGATCTGCGTAGGATTTAATAAAGCCCAGAGCGTCCTCGATGTTTCTTGGCTTACAATTTCCGTATTAACATTGCCGGGTTTCTAGTTCCCATCTTGGAAGTGGTAGCCTTCATTCCTTGTTCAGCTTCTTAGAACAGCAGTTACATCTGGTCTTGGATAACGTGTTGGACTCGTGATCGACAGTTATTACCCTCGCGGAAGAGAGCTCAGAGCTCATATATGACCGATCTATGGATAACGTTGTGACACACACACCCAACTCCCCGCCTACGAGAGTTGGAGTAACGACTCATAGCGCAGCGATACTGAAATTGTTTCAGCCCTGGGCGGGATTCGAACTCGGACCGCTGTAGTAGCTGTCGAGTTGTGTGTGTGTGTGTGTGTGTGTGTATATATGTGTGTATGTGTGTGTGTGTGTGTGTGTGTGTGTGTGTGTGTGTGTGTCTTCGTGTGTGTTTGTGTGTGTTGAATACAACTTTCCTTCTCGTGACTCAAAGCTATTAAGGGTTTCAATAAACTGCCCCCACCCAGTTTTGTTAACAGAAAACTATTCATGCAATAAAAAGATCATGTAAAGACATAAGCGGAACCAGGGGTCACAGGCTCAAGTACATAAACGGCAGCGACAAAAATAGGACAGAAAAGAATATCCAACAAACATTGGCCCAAACCATACGACATTTTAAAAACAAATATGATAAGTTCAAATAGACAAGAGGGGGTGATGGAGAGACGGGTTAGGAACCCAGATAAGCAAAGAGCAGGACAAAAAGTATCGACATTTAGATGCCGACTTAATGCACAGGGAGAGCACGTGGCCCCAAAGATGATCCTTCAGAGAGATGATGTCACCGCAAGCAGAGTTGAAAGCATATAGTAGTTAGGTCGGCTCTATTTAAAGATAAAGGGATGGGATGCTAAGGGTAGCGCTCTTACACGCACATACACACGAACACACGCGCGCGCTCGGGCACAGCAGCACCAACAACAAATATCATCCACATACATATTCGTATATTTGGGTAAAGGACGCGTGTTAATCCAATTAGTCAAAATAATAACGACATTTGTATGATAACGAGAAAGTTGATCATAACAGGGATGCCAATGACAATAAAAAAAATAGAAATAATAATTACAGTATAAGCAATAGATATGTTAACGGTACGTACAATAGTGATAATAATAGAATCAATAGGACAAATGGGATATTTGACAGGATTTGGTGGGTGAGAACGGCAGGACATTTGTTATTTGGGGATGATACTACATTTATAGCTGATTCTGAATGGAGGCTCGAGTCAGTTGGGCAAGGAGGTCTATGAGAGAGGAGAAAGTTAAAAGAGAATGTGAGGAAAAGTAAATGGATAAGGTGTGTGTGGGTGTATGGACGTTGTGTGTGTGTGTGTGTGTGTGTGTGTGTGTTCGTGCGTGTTCTTCTGGTCTTGGATACGAATGCAAAGCTCGCGAATGAATTTATATTTGATTTTTAAACCAGGTGAACAAGGAGCGTGTGTGTGTGCGTGTGTGGGTGAGGGAGGGCGTGGGTGGAGGGTAGGAGGTGGATGTGGGAGGGCGTGTCAGCGAGGGAGTATGTGAGAGTGAGCCTGTGTTTGTGTACAGAGCTACACACATTGGACTGGATGACCTACACGGGAACAAATCGAAGCTCATAACATCCTCTCTCTCTCTCTCTCTCTCTCTTTCTCTTAGTATCTCTTGTACTAAACTCAACTAGTCTGTTTTGAACTCTCTAGAATTTAAGATTACTTGTAAGGGCTGCACGATTTCGTAGACGCGATATTGCTCATAAGAATAGAAGAGCTGATGAAATAGCAATGAAACATATATATATATATATATATATATATATATATATATATATATATGTGTGTGTGTGTGTGTGTGTGTGTGTGTGTGTGTGTGTGTGTGTGTGTGTGTATGTGAGTGCGCGCGCGCCCGTGTATGAGCGAGTGAGAGTGGAGTTACGGAGTAGCCCCGGAGGTGAGCGTGAGGAGTAGGAATTAAATTATAAGCGAGAGTGCACACACGGGCGTGGAGGGGTGAAAGCAGGAGAGGCTATCCTCCGGAAGGGTGGAGGAGAGCCGGTGATGATAAAGTACCGTGTGGTGGTCGTTGTCTTCATCATCATCATCGTCATCATTATCATTGTCGCCCAGTAATGATCGTTATCGTCACTGTCTTCGTCATCATCGTCGTCTGTTGGTGATAGTCTTCATCATCGTCATCCCCTGGTAGTGATTGTCTTCATCATCATCATCGTCGTCGTCCTAAGAATAACTGCCATTCCTCCTCAGTTCTGCTCCCAGCACCATCGACGCCTGCCCAAGCACTACCTAATCCCCGCACCGTTGCATTGGCTGAGCCAATATTTACTTTCCTTTTCATTCAGCACGCATGCACTCTCATTGTTTGATTTGATCTCTGGGACTCTACCAGTCTTCTGTGACTGTTGAACCCAAGCGTATGTTCAGTATATACAGTTACTGATAGACCGTGAGGGATGGCTGCTAATAAGCGTCTATGAATTCCATTCAAAGAAATTTTTATTACTTTCAACGTCTGATGTACCTCTTTTCTGGTATCCAACTCTTAAATCATTTCTTTATAATTTCTGTGACTCCACCTCATCGGTGTTATTTTGTCCCCCCACCGATAGAACAGCTGGTTATTGGCGATGAAGTACAATAGGAAAAACAAGTCTGATGACTGGCAGTTTAAGTTAGTGCACAGTAATGTTCCGGACATTACTAATACTCGTACCTCAGCCAGTCTGGGAAATGTGGTCTGAATATTATTGCTAAGTTCAGTACAACTCACTGCATTCCGTTCAGGCGCTTGTGTCCTTTGTAGCACTGTGCTCCCAGTTGCTATATTCTACAAATCATCGCATTATCAAAGCAGTGGTCAGTTTCAATATATCATAATCACGGGAGGCACCTTTGTCCCAGCCTCTTTCCTAATATAGTGCTCACTATCTGACCACTGCAATCATCACCATCATCCCATTATTCTTTGTCTCCTCTCGTTTTGAAAGAAAAGAGATGAGGGATATCATTTGATCTGATGGTTGTGGGTACTTATGTAAGTGTTTATTTTTAGGTCTTAGTTTTATATTTTCTGTCCCTCTCTCTCTCTCTCTCTCTCTCTCTCTCTCTCTCTCTCTCTCTCTCTCTCTCTCTCTATATATATATATATATATATATATATATATATATATATATATATATATATATATATATATTATAAGCACTTATAATTTTGGTTGGGACTTATATCCAAATGGACGAACGACAGGGACCGTTGGTCTTACGGGGCGTATGTCAGTGAGAATCTTCCTCCCACGCGTTTGCAAAACCCATACTCGGTCTCGGTGCAAGATCTGTCAACTTCCCTGAATTCTTATCACAAATAAGAACTGACAACCGGCGACTGCTCTCCTGTCCCTAGAGTAAGCCGGTGACAGAAACAATCCCACATTGATACAGCACAGACAAGCCCAACGTTTCTTCCCAGAGGGATCTATGGGCGGGCCTGACGACCGTTGCCAGCCACTGTGGGGTTGTGGGTTTCCATTTACTGAAAATGTTGGTACCCATTATTATTATTGTTGTTATCATAATACGCAAATGGTACCCATATTTATCTCGAGTATGATGCACGTGAGACATAGACGGATAATGTAAAAATTATTTGAGTAAGGGCACAACCGGAAGAACCTCATCCCACGATTTGCGCAGTGTACACACACATGCACAGCGCCTTCGTGGGTATAATCCAAGGTGGTGAGAGTTAAGCTTCCTAACCCTCACGCTTTCAGAAACTCGTGGCGGGAACAGCACCGAACTGCAAGGTTGGTATCTGTCCTATTGAGCAAAGTGGCCTTTTTCAGGTCTCTTTTGTCTTTTTTTTTTATATGAAAAGGCAGTATCAAACATTTTCACTTGTTCCAATCCTCCAAATAAGTAAATAAGTAAAGTAAATAAAAGTAGCGATAACGTAATTTCTTTTTTCTTTTCATTTTATAATTGTTTTTTTTTTATAAATTTTCACTTGGTTTTAATTTCAGTAGTTTTTATATAATATGCAGTTCATATTTGCATAGTCTGAATAGCTAGATGTAGCATTGTACAGTAATCTTTATATTCAATCTTATGTCTACCATGCATACCATACATTGGTTGTATTTATACATTTTGAACAAGAAAGAGTATATGTTCTCTTCAAATAGATTTACTTGGAGATACATGCGATGAATGTGCATGTAGAATAACAATTATAAGAGGGGAAATTGTCAATAAAAAAAGAAAATAAAGAGGGGGCATCACCTTCAGAGTACAGTTTTGAAAATAAGTTCCTCGACGCTTTGTGTGTGCAGCCTTGGATTCTGGCAACAAAGACGCAGAAAGTTATCTTGGTAATCAATCACGGAAGAAAAAAAAAATCGCAATCTTGTTCCCTGAGTTACCAACACCATCACTGCTATATATTTTATTTCAAGTATAAAGGATTTGAATTTTTTTAAGTACAAATGTGGTGTAGCATAGTGTCGTAGTTCTTTCTCCAACTATACCCTATGTAAGTTTAGATTGTAATGTTGCTTCTGTGAGATGTAGATAAAAGTCGTACTAGGAAATTTTGTTGTTGATATTTTTCAGAGCATTTTAGACCTATTCATTGAAATAAGTTTATTTATTGTACATTTTCTAAACAACAACAACAGCATCGTTTTATTTATCTGTGTAAGAGTGTGATTGGAAATCACCTTTTGATAACGTAAGTTCCTACAAAAGTTTTTTATATTTATAAATGTTATTCTATTTTAGTCAATTGTCCTTTTCGTTTCACAAAAACCTGTCCTGTTTTAGACCTGGGTATCTGGCAACCGTGGCCAGTCCCCATGACTTGATACTAGACAGGGCGGGCGAGAGCCAGGTAGTCGGTAAACACGCCTCTTGATGCGAGGGTACGACAAGGTGCACTGCGCATGCACAGCGTATGCACGTCGTCTCATGCGCGCCGGGACTGCGTCCGAATGTGTGGGTCTTCAAGATTAACGACAAACTGACGGCTTCGCTCGTGACAGGATGACGACCCGTGTGGCTTGTCAGCGCACGACCTGACATTGTATTACACAAACTTGTAGCGGCATGGTCGTCTGTACCCCCTCCTTGATGTTCTTCGTTGCCATGTTCCAGTAGAACTCGAAAAACGACGTCAAGTGCGAGAACGCGAAGGGGAAAGAGGAGAGGTTGAGGAGACCGGAGGGTCAGTCGTGTGCAGGGTCGTTCTCCTCGCTGACCAGAGATGTAACACGCCACAGGCACGGTTGCTGGTGAACGGAGACTGTTGACCTGGCTCATACAGTGTCTGGTCGTGTGTGCACAACACAGCTGTCAACGCGGACGATATTCAGCCCACGCCGTTTATGCGTTGTTGTTGATTATATCTCTAATGCGGGTCCGTGATTAGCTTTGGAATAGTCCCAACGCGTTGCTTTTTTCTGATTTGATAGATAAGGTTCTCTCGTTGGAGGGTACTTAAATAGGACCGTCTTGAACTAATGAGTGATCAGAAGTTCTCGCCCAGCAACGGATCTTGGTGCCGGTAAGCGAATAAGGCTGTGACATAATAATAGTGGAAAGTATCGAGAGTGCGCTCGCCCAACCGTTGTGGGAGTCGGCGCTCTCAGTGAAAGGAAACCGTTTAACGAGTTTCGCGAAGAACAAAACAAAAACGGGCACAACCGAAAAAGAAAGAAAGAAATGAAGACATGAAGAGACTTGGAACAGAAGCTCAGTGACGGGACTGCAGTGTTGCTGCACCAGATGCAGTGAAGTGGCTTCTCTTTCCTGCTGGAACCAAACGAGTCCAGACTTCTTCTTGCAGTGCTGTTGACGGCTTCACACTTCTCTTTGCTACCACATCGCCGAACTACTTCCAGCCGCAACCATGATGCTTGCAACGTACTTCGAACAGGTAAATGTACACTTCGAGGTCAACCTCGAGAACCTTGGTCTCCCGAGACTTCGTTCTTGACAGAGGGAGTGGGGTCACCACATCAGACACCATAACTCCTCATGTAATAGCATAATGTGTTCTCAGGTTGATTCTACATTTTAATTCTTATATGACCTGTCTTCGGGGAACGAGGGTCACTGCGCGTGACCTCTGATGACCTGCCGCTTGGGTCACTGTCATTCCTTAAGCGGAATAAGATCGTCTGACGTCACTAAGAATAATATGTAAAGGGACAGCATGGAAAGAGGCCTGAAATCCTTGCGTGTGGTGAAAAGTTCAGTTGAAGAGAATTACCTGGCGTTAACTACAAAAAAATGTAGCGAAGGAGTGAGTTCACTGCTTGGAGTATTCGAGGTTTTGTTAGGTGGATTTATATAGCTGCAACATGGCGGTTGCGGTCTCTTGAGAAACTATTGAGTTGTCCTATTCCACATGATTTTGCTTTAGAAAAAAATAGTAAATGGAAAATAATGACGGCTTGCAATTTGAATGGATTTGGCGTTGCGTCAGAGGAAAATGTATAGAGCTTCACTGACCCCCCCCCCCCCCCGTTTACCGGCCGGAGAGGTACGACGGAGATGCATGAAATAGCCAGGCGGCAAGTGTAATCAAAGATAAAGTGTATCTTCGGGAAGGGAAGGGGTTGGTTGAAGAAATTGCTTCTGATTTCCTTAAAAAAATTAGTGCCATTCACCGCCGGGAAGGTGGTAATTAAGACGAATAAAATCGGTTGACTAATCAGAATGGACTGCGTGGGGTTTAAGTGCTAATTGCAGTGTCCATTGCAGTGAATGCTAACAAAGTCGAGGATAACGTCAGAAGCGTCGTTTATGGTATGCTGTTGGGAGTGTTTTGAATGATTCATTCATTAGTTGACTTTGGTGACACAGACCAGACCCCCAGACGGGTGGGGGAATGGAATTTTATGGAAAAAAACAACAACATAAAATTATACAAAATAAACAAGTAAATGAATGAACAAACGAATGAAAAATTTATTTGATTTTTCGGATGAAAACACGTGGTATCATTTGAGTTCGGTATTCTCAGTGGGTTCATCTTTAAAGCTGAATTATTTTTTTGATAGACGGATTTTTTTTTATATTGTTTCTGTAAACATGGCCGGGAAAATTAGTGGCAGGCGTATAGATAAGACATATAAGAAAACAGTGGCTGATGATAATGGCACTCAAGTTTTTTGAGGGAAATCAGAAACAATTTCTTTCAAAATAATGTTGAAAAGTGAATTAAGAATGGTGATGTTATTCTAAGTGATTAAATGATAGATTTAAATAAAAATTATAAAATAGGTGAAGAGAAATGGAGACTTTGTCTGGATTTCGCCATTGGAAAATTGAGAAAAAGTTATAATAAAGACACTATCTTGTTTAGATAGAAGGAAGGAAGATACAGACTAACCGCGTTGTCGGTGAAATAAACTTCCTTCAGAGTCCTGTATTCGAAGTTTTCAACGCAGTTGGCTAAATGCGTGGGCAATATGATATGCTGTCTGCCAGTTTGTTTGCTTACGCAGCTGTTTGTCTGTTTATTTCGGTTATACATTTTTTCGTCGATCGGTATTCTTTGACATTGCGGTTCATCGTAAATGATATTCATAATGTTTCAGACATTAATGCATTTGATTGTAGTTTTTTTCATAATGTTGCGGACATTTTTGCAAAGATAAGCAGATAGTATTATAAACTACGTATATTTCAAACTGCGATAGAAGGAATTATGTGAGATATTGTTAAACTGATAAGAAAGTGATAATGTTCTAACTTGTATTATGTGAATTTTATTTAAAGTGAGTTGGAATTATGGATTTACGAGGTCGAATTGGGAAAAAATCGAAATTACACTAAAAAGGAACCACAAGCTTCTGGAAGCCTCAAAATGTGTTTTCTATCTAAAAAATAAGGCTCATGTAATAAGATGCATTTTGTTAACAACGATAAAGAATAAAACTAACACAGATCAGGAGTATGACAATAAATAAAAAATTCCTGGGACGCTGACAGCAATAAAGTATCAACATCTGGTCAAGTCGGCACACATTTTCGGTTGAACAGAGAGGTACTCTTACGTTCGAGTTTTTGCAAACATTTTGCAGCACTATTTAGCTAAGGGACGGTCACTCGCAAGCACGCTGAATATTCATATACATAACTATATATGTATATGACGCTGTGAGGGTTGTTTGCGTTAGTGAGTAACAGTCTCAATAAATGTTCCATATATCTGTGCAGTAGAAAGAGGAGAACCATAAATGGTTTTGTAGATCATAAAGTCGAGTATTGAGACGTACTACGTGAAGACCAGCTTTACCCAATTTGTAAACAACTATTTGTTAACTGACGACGAAGAGTTACGTAAACTAGCATTGGTTGAATAATATATATTTATTTATGTGTTTGTATACTTTTAAAGTGCGAAGTAAATCCCCCATATTGGAGACACATGGAAAACATCTTAAGTACGTAATCTGTTTTCCTTTTGTGATAGCTGTCGAAACTATGAACTACTGTTTTTGATAACGAATAATATGTTTACAGTACGTGTAAGAATGGAATCGATCCGCGGCCTCCAGGAAACTGGCCACAATCACTGGTTTGTCCAATAAACCACTCGCTGAAAATATTTTGCTGAATAGTCTGCAGTGTGTAGGGCAGTGTAGGATAAAGTTCAGTGTGTCTTCTTCTGTGTTGTAGTTGCATCTACGGTATTCAGCGATTGTCGTTTGAATAATTCTGTATCGGAGGTTGGTGACCTGAACATAGGTATGCATGTGCAGTTCATACTTGTCTTGGTAGTGAAATCTCTGCTGGGGTGATTTCTGGGAAAGTCTGGTGAAGTACGGAATGTGGTAGTCTATGAAGAGGTGCTTGTTTTGTGACCTGTGCAAGTGTGTATGTATGGAAGTGTTGGGTACTTGGGGTAGGTTGTTGTATATATTTGAATAGGATGATGTTGGGTTTGTTTTTCTTGTTGCGTTTGGTGAGGTTGTGTTTGTCGTATGTGAGAGTTTGGTGTGTTCGAGGGATTTTGCATGGGATAGCGAGTTTATCAATTCTGCCGTATTGCATAACTTGGTTTATGAGTGGAAATGTATTTTTTGGCGTTGTTTTAATGTAGCCAAAAATTATTTTTCAGACTATTTTGTAAGGGGAATATTTTGGTTTTTAAGTATATTGTATATCGTATGTGTGTCATTGGTATTGTTTTAGCGTATTTAGTTATTATTTTCAGTCTTGTATGGTTGGATACATTTATTTTTGTTTTGCTTATTTTCATTGTATTTATTTGGTTCGTTTCTTATTCACTTGTTTTATTTATTCATGGAGTGTGGTTTACCATCGCGTCTGTCCATGTGGGCCATCTTGCACCACCGTCACACGGTTGGCCACTGGGTGCCTCTTTGATTTATGATCAGGCCAGACCAACGTCACAGGGAGTTGTGATGGGGCACGGGCACCCTCTCGTGTCTGCAGCCTCTTTGAGGCATGTCCAAATGTTTTCGGCCGACGTCTTGTAATTGTTATGCTGGGTTGTTATTGTGAACTCGTCTGCATAATCATGTGTGAGGTTTGGTGCTGTGCTTAGGGTTTGGAGAGGGAAGGTCGTGGTGTGTGAATACGTTCAACATGAGCGCTGGTGGTAATATTACCCCTTGAGGAACTCCGCTGTGGACTTCTTTGGTCCGCGATAAATGACTGTTTTTGAGATACTCGGCACTCTCTTTTGGCTAGGGAGTCTGCCAACAACAGTTTGTAGTTATGGTGCCTTTTTTCTGGGGACTGTGGCAAAAACCTAATTCATGTTTGTTGCCATTGTTAGTGTTCTGCCTGTTGTCAATTTCTTGTTCAAAACACCTTGTTGAGTAATGTAAAAATGGATATCTGTTGATGATGTAATTGACTTGTTCAAGTTAACCTTAACGTGTGTTACAGTTAACCTGAACTACAAATAACTAACATTGTGCACGCAAATAAAAATCGCACTTCCATACCAGCAAAGAATAATCCTCAACTCCCATTCGTCCGGTACATTCAGAAAATTTTAAAGGTGACACAAGTAATGCAGAATTGCCTGGAAACAAATAAAATATGTGTCTAATCAAATATAAGAACGTTAGAATCATCTCTTCAGTCCGTAACAGTACGGTGTCAAGATGAATGGGGCAAATTTCATGATGATCATTCTTATTCGGTCACACTACTTACTTGCTTAATCTTGACAAATGTCCGCAGCCAGCAGTAACTATAGACAAGGTCTTCTTGTGGACTACAGTGAATAATTATTATTTATTATATGACTTTGCTGCGGATTTTTGGTTAGTTAATATTTATGTATTCCGTGTAGGTTTTTTGGTTCATAAGTATGCAATGCCTATTATTTTTTTAGCTATCGAGGAAGAGAAGAAGTTTCTCAAGGGCGAACCAGTAATTTTTTACACCACGTACTAGTCC
Source organism: Oratosquilla oratoria (assembly GCF_046742065.1). Lineage (NCBI taxonomy): Eukaryota > Metazoa > Arthropoda > Malacostraca > Stomatopoda > Squillidae > Oratosquilla > Oratosquilla oratoria. The sequence continues at coordinate 67,095,311 of NC_134785.1, read as the reverse complement.
AATAGGCACACATTAGCGTATGCCATCGAGCTTTCCTATGGTCAGTACCTCAAAACCAGTTTATCACCATGCAATATTTTTTTTATAGATATACTGACATATAAGTCTAAGGTGCACAAAAACAAGTTCTTACTGTTTAACATGGCACTATCCCAGACAAACGGGAGCATGTATCATGTAGTCCAGCCGGTTCCCGACCAGTTTGTTCGGAGGTCCTGGGCTTATGCAATGCTGTTTCCAAACCTTTCGTTAGGTCCTTCTGTCACCGAATGAAATTGTTTGGTATCCACCAGCTGCTACTGGTCGGTCTGTTGACCCTCTTGGAGTCTTCTGGGGCCTTCTGGGGACATCCAAGGATCACAGGGGCCTAAGAATCCAGAATGGAAACTACCGGATCATTACTTAGGCTAAATACTCTTGGCAGATCGCGATATCTCCAACCCTGTCCCTTATGGAAACCGCCAAACGATGAATTTTGTAATTATTTTTTTTTAGTTATCATGATTGTAATGAAAATTATTTCGTCGGTAGTAACCAGCGCTTCTGTCCTTGGGGACCACGGAAGACATAGAGGTGGTGCAAAATTGAAGGAGGATGGATGTATAATAGAAGTTAAAGATGATAAAAATTTATTTCCAATTATGAAATATTGCCTCGTGACTCTGGTCCGTTAAGGTGTCACTAAAGCCCCTAAAATATTGAGTGCAATCTTAATTCAGCAAGGTATTTATTACTATATATTACTGTATTACACAGGGTGGACCAAACTTGTGTGTAAATTAGTGCACAGTGTCTTTCATCAGTATTGTGAAAAAAATAGGGCAAACGTTATACACAGTAACGAGGAATCATTTTCACAACTTAAAACAATATATCGTAATATATTACACAAGCATTGAACACTTAATATTTTGAACTTGATAAATAACATTGAAAAAGGAACAAACTACTTATCCGGAAAGCCATTTGGGGATTTGATTCAAGAATCACCCCTCCAGTTTATCGACTTCTGGGTCTACGACGTCTGAGCATCCTAATCAGTGTCGTTCGCAAAAATGTCGTATTTTATATTATTTATTATCATGATTCCTTGGGCGACGATAAGCGGAGGTTACCCGGCAAACAAAGGGACAAAATCAGTGGTATGTTTAGGCCCTTACCCCGTTTTCTTTCTTCATCTTCTCCTTTTTTCTTCTTAGCCTTCATTTTCTTCTTCCTCCCCACCTTTCTTCCTCCTCCCAACCTTTCTTCTTCTTCCTCCTCCTCCTCCTCCTCCTCCCAGGACGCGATGTAATCAGCTAATCTTAACATCACATAGATAACCTAACCACCAAGCTCTTGTCCAGGCGACAGCAATAGCCCCCCAGTGTCAAGTGCCATACTCCATCACCACGACGGGGATGAGGGATGCGACGGAGATGACGTCACTCAGAAACAGTCCCCACACTCCGACACGGAAGAAGTTAATCCATGCTAAAAGTTGAGGAGCCTACGCCAGGAAGCGCTGAGTAGCTGCGGCCGAAGCCGTCACCCTTGCCCTGTTGGGGCAGGTAACAGTCATTATTGGGAATCGGGGAGGAGTGCGGGATTCAAACCCACAACTAAGCGAATGTAAGATCAGCACGCCTCTAATGATGCCACCATTGTGAAAGTTGATTGCTATAAGAATGAAAACAAAAACGATTTCTTCCGAAGAGAATGGCCAGTAATTGATATCGTGATAGGATTACACACTTAACGTTTAATACGCAAGTTACATGTGTAATCTGTGAATCTTCTAAACGTAAATCTGAGTCTTAACGACTTGGCAACCGACCAATCAACAATAGCCATTCGTCATGCCAAAGGTGTGTCTAATGGCGTAAGTTTAGATGGTAATACACAAAGCTGAAACAAAGTGTGTAATATTTATACTATATTAAATTTTCTAGCTGGAAATTGCTTTATCCACACTTGCTGTGTTTGGTGATTCGTGTATTGAAGATATGCCTATTGTAAATAAAAGCTGATTACTCTTTATTACTTTACTTAAAAAAAGATGACAGGCTCTATTACTGGGAAGAATGATGGAGTTGATTGAAAACAATTAAATAAATACCAACCACGATTGAAAAGGCAACTCTCTATTAATATTTTAAACTACTCAAACATACCTCCCTCACGATATAATAACAACAACGATCTCTGTGGTATTTGGAAATGGAGGGAACTTTGCATGGAAAATGATCAGTTTTTTTCAACGATAGATTCTTCAGGTGAACGGTACGCATGTACACAAGTAGTCTTGAGTACGCGACGTAAACAGCATAATATTATGAAACAGCTGATTGTTTTTGTAACCTTGGGGAGTGTACAAAAGTGGCAAATGCTGTCGTGGACCTTATCGGGAGCCTTGTGAAGGATAGAATCAAATTGAATGATGACATTGTAGTTTTATTGATTTATTTAGTTTCTTTGTCATTCATTATATATCATTTAATATTTCTTTGGTGTTTATTATTTTTATGTATATGATTTAGTATTTCTTTGGTATTATTTATTCATTCATTTTTCATCCGATCTCGCAATTGACCGAAAGGTATCTTGTCGACATTCGTAATCATTGTAACCCATAGTAAGTTGGAATGAAACGTAGCATCAACTTTAATCGATCTCCATGTTGGGATAAGTTATGGCTAAATGAAAGAAGAGAAATGAATTAACCCCCTTCTGTACCGGGTGCCACTTTTATTTTATTTTATTCGTTTGTTTGCTCTGTCTGCCGATTCTGTTTCTCCGTGGCGTCCATCTCGGCAGGAACGTGGTTTGGTTGCGTGTGAGTAAGGTAATGGATTCCTGTGGTCACTGTTTTATTTTCGAGCCGAGATTTGATAGTTCACATAGAAGGTTAGGCAAGGTTAGATTAGGTTTGGTCATGTAAACGGTAGGTAAGGTTAAGTTAACGTTAGGTAAAGTTAGGTTAGATTAAACGAACGTTAGGTAAAGTTAAATTCGTTTTTGCTTAAGTAAGGCTAACGTTTGGTTAGGGTAGATGAACGTTTGGTTAGGTTAGGTTAACGTTTAGTTAGTTTAATGTTAGGTTTGCATGATTTAACGTTAGGTCGAGTTAGATCAGCTGAAGATGAAGCAACGGACGAGGTCAAAATTATTCTAAATCTACGATTTAGAAAAGTTGAATGCACACAGGAGACGAGACCCAGGTCAGTGATACCTAGAAGTCAAGGTGGCTTTATCCTAGTCGCTTACACTAGGTACCACAATATAATAATTCGGAGACAGGTTAGCTAGTGACGCGTGTGATATGGTTCTCGTATATTTATTTTTATTTTGTAAGATTTGTGTCATACTTTTAAAGGCGTTCTGGTTTGCATATATGATATATATATATATATATATATGTATATATATATATATATATATATAATATGTATATATATATATATATATGTATATATAATGTATATATATGTATATATATATATATATACATTATATATATATTATATATATGTATGTATATATATATATATGTATAGGTATATATATGTATAGGTATATATATGTATAGGT
>NC_134785.1:66989241-67089241 GCF_046742065.1 Oratosquilla oratoria | reverse complement strand
TTTTGTGCATAATACTATGCGGATGGCGGAGTAGTTCCAACAAAAATAGTTTACTACACATTACCTGTGTGAATAAGTGAGCAGTGGAAATGGGAATTAAGCCTCGAAAGCAGGTTGCAGAAGCTTACGACTGGAACGTAAATTTTGTCGTCTTATCACTGTCGCACACACCTCAGACGCTTGGGCCAGGGTACGCAAGACGTATCAACCGGTTGCAGCTATGTTTAGCGGTGGTGGACTTCTGTTTACACCTTTGGCTGTTTGGACACAGTCACATCTTGCTGCTAAGACGTAAACACAGCCTTGCGGTGGTTATCACCGACAGTGTAAATCTTCACCACCTGGCCTAAGTGGTGTAAATACCCTTACGGCCATCAGTTAGCCTTGGAGATCTAGATAGTGTTGATGTATGGACTTGCCGAGACGAGGAGGAATTCGTAGGGTGGGGAGAAACGCTACTTCAGACCGTCTCGCTCCTCAGCAACTGCGTGCTATGTCATTGTGTAGAGTACGCTGGTTCTCTCCCTCTCTCTTTCTCTCTGAATTGTGGTTTTTCTCTCAAGTTTCGTTCTTAATTCAATCATTGTTCTCTTCCCGTATGAACGTTCATCGCATGTGTTGGGTCCACCATGTCGGAACTAAGTTTCTTGAAAATCAAATGTTACTGTTATGTAGTTATAAAAGGAAGGTGAGGATGTAATTTTATGAAAATCATCATAATCATTCTCCTCTTCCTCCCCACATTTCTCAAAGACATGATTGTACCATGCAGTGGATTGGTTCCAGCCGCGATTCACTTGTCCCCGACCCGCGTTTAAATCCAACAATACCGGAAATTGCAACTTACCCTGGCAGTCCAAGGACCTGCGGGCATCTTGTCCCTATCTATTATGCGCGTGTTATCTCACACAACAAGATAACCACGCCGATTTGTTGACTTAGGTCGTCCATTGTGAAGATTTGGTGCCACGTGTAAATACACGCTTGTAAACGATTACTACCGACATCCCTTCGTTGCTCCCAAGCATACCACTACAGTAATCGCAAATAGACACAACACGGATGTGCAGCCAGTTTATGAGAGTCTGTTTGTCCTCGTATCATGCGTACGTGCGTCTGTCCACGGACTTCCCCGAAAATTTTTCAATGGGTGGTCGTCCCAAATAAGCATCGTATCATTGAAAGCCGTCAATGGTTTAGGAAGTTGCCAAATACCTCTTTGTGTAACGAGTCTTGTATTTTGAAGATCGCGTTTTCTTGGTATTAGGAAAAACACTGATGCTTTTCTGGGACGTTGATGTCCTCTTATCTGGTAAGCGTTGTTCCAATTTCATAGAGTTGGTTTTATATGTTTTGGAGGCAATTGTTTATTAGTTCTGTTGTCGCAGAATGGTTAAGTTGTCTGTATAAGAGAATGTTTATGTGTTTTGGGGTTGGATGAGGTAGGTCGTGCTTGGGGAGGGTAAACAGTGTTAGGAATATGATTAGCCCACATACACCGATGTGAAATGTTTCGGTTCTGGGTGAAGTGTTCATCTTTTATTCTTTGTTGGATGCCTTTATGTCTCCGTTTTGATTTTTTGGGATAGTGTCTTGTGATTGTTAACTATTTTCATCTCACTGGTATTGCCCTGTCTGGTGATTTATTTACTTATTTGCTTAATTGTTTGGTTATTTTTAGCCCATTGAGGACGTATTGCAACGCGTTTGTGACCAAAGTGGGTTTGGAATTAGTTCGTTGAGGATTGAATTTTCCACTGGTTTGGAAATGGCGTCCATAAGTCTTTATCTTGGTCGACGCCGGGCGATTTTATTCAGCTGAGTCAAGGATCCCAACCTTTAGGGAGAAGTTCCGCGACCACATCCGCAGAGTTTGGTACTCAGGTTAGGCTGAAGACGGTGCAATTATCTTTGGAAATTAACATGCAGCTCTTTACACTGGAAGTTCTGGGAATCTTCTCTCCTGATGCTGTCCCACCTTGGGTGCTTTCAGAAAAGTAAGCTTAAAAATATAATCATTACACCGACACTTGCTTTGAATGTTCGTATCTTTAGGTTATATTTTATCCGGAGGAGCCCACTACGATCACCATTTTATTCTAATTTGTTTTGTATTATTTTATCTTTTTGCCGCTCTTTGAACTATGTAAACAGTGATTACTTAAGCTCTCCTCCTTTGTTCTTCAATATTAACGTTCGTCCCTGAAATTTTTCTTTACATTTCGCCATATTAAATGATATTAAACTTGGTTTCTGGTAGAGGGAGTGCGCAAGCCACCTTGCATCGTATGCTAATAAAGAAAACCCCTTCAATACCAAGGGTGTACCACGGAAATAAATAGAATAGCATACCGATAACCAAGATTAAAGGAGAGGGGGCACACACCGTTAAACGGGTTAATGGAAATAGACCATAACATCTTTAACAACGGGATAATGTCACGTAGGTGGAGAGGATATCGTGGTTGCAACTTGGCTGAAAAAAAAACCGACACCACCCGGTACCGTTGGGGTTAACTGGGGAAGGCGCGAACGCGCACACACACGGGCAGCTCAGTCCAGGCTGGCTAACACGAAGTGAAACATCGATTTTGAATAAATGAATATCATTTGCATGCGAGATGTAAAAGTACACAGTTGATATGTGTTTTTTTTTAATATTTCGTCACATAAACAGGATGAAATTGCCTCTGAAAGAAAATTAGCTTATTATGTCATTCACACCCTCGGCAGACAGGTTGGTAGGCCTCGTTTATGGCGGCAAAGAGTGAAGCGTCCTGTGTGTTTATGATGTTGCAATTTTGTCGTCATTGCGTTGCTTTCTTAGTCGCGAAGGGCTTACACGCATGGTGTTAAAAAGGATCAGAGAAGAAAACTATTTTTTGTTTAATTTAAACTGGACGGACTGACCATGCGTGTATGCATCGTAAGAATTCACTATTAAGGTTACACATTTATTTCTTGATACTGAAAACACTATAACATTTGTCCATCAAAGATATGTCTTAAATGTGTTTTTCAGTTCAGCAAGAGGTCTTGGAGCAAAGATAAAAGTACTTTTTACAAGATATAAGAACACAAACCAACTAAAATCGGCTTACCTCTCATATAAGTAATGATTGAGTAAATATGTTGCCTGATTCACATACGAATTATATGTGAATGGTTTGATTATGGAATACTAGAAAAAATGCAGCACTAGAGAAGAAAAATAAATACAATATTACAATGTGCCCGGAGAAGGTAACGGTGATGTAATGGCAAGTTTAATATGTCGCAGTCCAGTGTTAATAATGTTATTTCACAAACTAAGGATACGCTCACTATACTGAGTATTCTCGAGAGAGGCAGATAGGCAGACGAAAAAAATAAAAAGAGGAGAGGCAAACAGAGCTGTTAAAGTCAGAGGAGGAAATATGAATGGAGAATGTAGAAACTGATACAAGACTATGGAAATATTTGCATATGCTTTATCGATTTTGTTGTCATAGACTCAATTGGTATCCTGTTTTGTCTAGAAAAAAGTATTTGCCTTTTTCTTTTCTACAAACCACGCGATTGGATGACCTTTCATTTTTCTGCGTCACTTTGACATGATTGTCTCATTATTTCATATCACGTCTTCTCCATTGTTGATATTTTCGTACCGGAAAATAATCCTTCAATAACTTCCTTGCGAAATCGATTCGGCCTGTACATTAAGTTGGCCCGATATGATTTCTCGTAGTGTCTTTTCTACATTTTCTTTATTGTGTGAAGAGGTGATATGATTGTTTACGTGTTAAATACTCGGTAAAAGCGTAATCTACAAAAGTTGAATATGTAATCATCATAATTTTCCAATTCTATGAGAAAAATACTTTAATGTTATAATAGTAACAATGGTACGAGTGCATATTTAGTATCATAAAGTCGCAGTAGAAGTGGCAACAATGGAAATCTTCCAGGCGAGTAAAAAGTGAATTTGCACATCATGTTTTTTACTTTTAGTTAGAAGTGATTTCGTATAATTTTAACACTATTCTTATTTGATTTTTATACTGCCCAATGACACAGGAATCGATAGTTGATATTATTATAAGTGTATAAAGAGAGTTTAGAATGATTCCCGTCGACGGGGACGAGACTGCCCGCGACGATGGGCGGAAACGGTTATAAGTTTAAATTCTTCAGTCAAACCCCACTACATGGTTTGCCCGTGGCTTCGATATGGACCGAAAGGTCTCCTGTCGGTTTGTATTTCCACTGTATTACATTATACATGCACGATACAACACGGGTACGATCTGTTGGTGCTCCAAATATGGTTCTCGGCACCTCAACACTGGCTCTTCTCGAGATGAAGAAGGAAGCTGTGATCACCTTGACCCCTCCTACTCCTTTAACCCTCCCTCACAATACCTCCAAGCTCTCCTCCGTCGCCCTTCCCTCTCCCTCCTCTACCTTCCCGCCTCCCTGTCCCTCTTCATCTCCTCTTACAATCCCTCCAACCTCTTGTCTCCCTACTCTCTTACTCTATCCGTCTAATCACATCCCTCCTGCTCACCCTCTCTGGATTCTCTTCTCGAAACTTCTCTGCCTATAGCGTGCGTGAAGACGACGCACGCGGTAATGACGCTGTACAGCCCCTGGGGATTTCCCATGATCCTCCTCTGTGCCCCTCCCTTAAACGCTCTTATATTCAGAGACAATGATCCAGCGTTCTATGAAATCCTTGAACACAATGGCATGTTTGGAGGTTGTTTCTGCCTATGGAAGACTATTTTATTCAGTTGAGGGACCCAGGACGAACCGGACCCAGTATTGTCCACTCGTTATCTGAATGAAATTGCCATGCATTGGATGGAAATATAAAAATTAAAATAAATACATGTAAAAGCAAGAGTAAATAGACAAAGAAATAACTACAAAAAGCATCGTCATGTTGAAGAGGTTAACGTGTCGGCCAAGCCTTTATCTTTTGTATCCCTCTGAATCCTTAGCAATACCGTTCTGTCCCTCACACTCGCTTACTCTCTTCACCGCCTTCCTCCCACCCCCTCTCTCCTGTGCCACCACTTTCAACAAATCTTTCTCAACAATTCTTAACAAGACTCTCACACCATTCATTTATTTTCTGCCATTGTTTTCTTTCTCCGCTATATTAACATCTTAATTAACTGCTTCACAGTTGTCATGTATATTTCTGAGTAATTTATTCTTATGCCTGCATGCCACTCCTTTTATATAAGGATTATTATTATCATTGTTATTATTGGTATCATTACCATCATCGGTGCTACTATAACGTGAGGTCTACCACATTATAGCGTGAGATCTACCTCCCGTTAGCACTATAGCGTGAGGTCTACCATTTCCATACATTTATTTTAGCGATAAACACATATTTTGTACATATCCTAGGAATGACCAAGATAATTGGATTTCTAATTACATTCATATTAAAGAAAGAAATGTAAAAATAAACATGTTATATATTTCCATACATTTATTCTTGCGATACACACTTCGTACATCTTCTTAGAATGACACAAATAGGTTATGTTAGGTTAGATCAGGTCACGTGGACAGGTCACTTTTTTATGTATTTGGGCAGGACACATGTTTGATGGGCAGGTGAGAGGAGCGTCCCGAAGGAACGTTGGTCACGCGGTAGGTGTCAGGCTGCACCTGGTAGGCGACATACGACGGTACACCTCGCGTTATAGTAGCACCCATCATATCATTATTATTATTATTATTATTATTATTATTATTATTATTATTATTATTGTTATTATTGTTATTATTGTTATTATTATTATTATTATTATTATTATTATTATTGTTATTGTTTTTTACCTCTGACAACGAGATTTTTTTTTCTTTTCAGTTGTGTTCGTTTGCTTGATTGTTAGCATTTTTACACCAAAATATTATGAACGGATTTTAATGAGATAAACTGGATTGGTGGAGTATAGCCAGAGGAACACAATTGTAACTTTCATTGATATTCTATTCACGATCCTGATCTAGGAATTTGATAAAAGTTTAAACCGGTGAGATAAATTTACATCAATCCTGGCATGTTACAACCCCAAGACTGCTTCTATTTTTGCACGGGTGGCGTGCACTGCCCCTAATATTACCTGTGGAGCTTTTCTGATAGGCTAAGTGATATTAGACGTGAGCTCGGTCACAGAAAGGAAAATAAGGGACATGAAATGCGTGGTGGAAGTTTGCGTTCTCAGTGCTTCCAGATATTATTAGTATAATTATTAATATTGTTTATTATTATTATTATTATTATTATTTTATCGTTTAGCGTAATGTGTCCAGATAGTGCCTGTAGAAAAATGGAAAGCAATATAATGTTGGAGATGAAAATGAAGTACTTTGTAATTAGGCTGGAGGAAGGAAGGGTATTTTTTCACCGTTTTGTCTGCTCTGGCGCTGTTATACCCTGCCAATGGGAACTTCTCCCACTGTATTTATTTTGGTTAACGTCAGACGGTTTCAGTAAGTGGGGGAAAGTCCTTCCTATATTTCTCACCTCTCTTCTTATTTCTAGACCCAGTAAATAACCACGCAAAACAACTTTGAACTAGCGACATTCAAACTTCGTCCTCAGCACATTTGAGGCAATTTTTGTAATCTTTTGAATTTATATTTTTAAGAACAATAGCCGAAAGTATTCATCTAACCCAGAGTTAAAATTGTTGTAATTCAGGAGATAATGGACCTTTAACTTAGGAGAGAGATAAAAAGTGTTCACATTTCCATAATTACCAAGTTAGCAGAATTACTCTTGCTCCGTTCAGAGAAGCACGGGGACAAGAACTTTCACTCGATAATTATCATCTTGTTTATATGCACAGAATCATCTCTGTCAACGCAGACTTGTCTAGTGTGGCATGGGTCTTTCAACCGTAATCATATCACCTCCCCCCCCTCTCTCTCTCTCTCTCATCTTCCCCATGGGGACGATTCAGTCGGTTTGTAGACTCGTTCAGATGCTTTGCCGGGTCGTCGCTTCGAAACCGTATACGGAGAAGACCCGATACAAAGCTGGCGCGATAAGGCCACCACAACGACCAAGCTCCCAGAGAAGAAGGACATAGACCACGGGACCCTACGTCGTTAGGCCCCGCAGACAGCGGCACCCAAGTGGCGTGCTGGCAGATAATTGTGTTAGGGGCACTCTAACGAGGGCGGGTGGGGGTGGGGGGAAAGGGGAGGCTAGTTCTGAAGTGGTGCGAGAAGTAAGGGAGATGTTGGGAGGTCAAGAGGATTAAGGATGGTTAGGACGAGGGAAAAGGCGTTTAGAATATTTTCGTGGGGATAAAATAATTCAGGAGTATTAAGTGCTTTGCTAACAATAACTAGAGTTTCTATCCTAGGGGGCAGTGTCGCACCAAAGAGGTGTAGTTAGAAGAAGTAGATATTTAAGAAACGAAAGAAGAATTAAAGTTGAAAGTAATCGTCCTTAATTTTAAAGTTTATATTATTTTGTGGTCAGAACAAGAATATAGCGTGACTAGTTCGTAGTGGTGTTGTTACTAAGGTTCCTAGAATATTACGGTCGATACTCCATATCATATACTCTAGGGGCATTTAGATGTTAAATCCTTTACTGCCGAAGGTGTGGTCAGGAAATGAATAAAATTGCCTGGCGGGAACGAGAACGAAAGGAAAGGGACCACTAGGGACGAAAGGGGGTGATAAGGGGATTGGGGTGGGGTGGGGAGGTAATTGGCAGGATCCCTAATAGACGCAGATGCGGTCGACCGCTTCTTCGTTGATCTTTCTCCTCTTTTTTTTCTTTTCTTTATCCCTTCTCTTCTCCCTACCTCTTTTCAGATCATTCGCCTGTCTTCACTTTTCCTCTCTCTGATCTCTTCTCGGCCTCATGTACTTTTTGTTCCTTATGAAATTATTTTTTTCTTCTGTTGTCATATTTTCTATTCACCTATATACACGAGAATATCATCGGTTCTCTCCTTTCCTCCTCTCTCCGTTTCACTCCCTCCTCTCAGTCTCCCTCCCTCCTCTCTACCCTGTATGTTTTTTTATCCCCATACATTCTTGCCTCACACTAATATGGCGCCGCCATACCATCAACTTTAGTCGTGTTTGCTGTTCACACACTGCATCTCAAGGTTCCCTTTGTATCTGTTTTTTTTCTTTTCCTTTTCGTCCTCAGGTCTGTCCGTCGCCCCCCATTTTGTCTTCTGCCCTTCTTGCTTCACTCTTTTCTTTCCCTTCAACCTTGTTTTATTTATGTTTCTGTCTGCCTTTTCGTAATAATATTCGCCATGTTTCTTCTTATCTCATTCACGTAATCTATTGCCACTCATTATAACCCCTAATACATTTTTTCCTAGTTCAGGATTCTCCCCCTCTTCCACTTTTTCGGTCGTTTCCCGACCAGTAGCTCAACATTTTACGAGCGCTATCCGTTAGTTCGATAAGCAGTACATGTGATTTACCTTTAACGCCTCGGCAACCAGTAGCGTACCCCAGGTTTACATTCCAGCTCTCAACGCCACGGTCAACACAAGACTTGATGGCGTTTTGGCGCGAGAGCAGAGTAGGGTAAGACCCCACTTGAACGCACATGACTCAATGCGTTTCATTAGTCGCTTATTCTTGTTGATCTGAGACGGAGGGGAAGGGGCCTGTGTCGGACCCGACAAAGTTTGGGGCCAACGTATACAAAACAACACTCATCACCAGTGCTTCCTCTCTCAGCCTAATAAAATCGTCCGGCTGTAGCCAAAATAAAATTAATTTCTTTTACCACGGGGACGAATATATTAATCGAGATGGTTTTAGTAGAAACATTCATATCTAAAGTCTACCCGCTTCACAAAGAAGGAAGTTTATGTTGCCTAGTTTTCAGGAAAGGGTTACATTTTATTTTGTGAAACTGGATTGACCGTTTTAAACCTTCGAGAACATTACGATTTCATGCACCTTGTGGATAGATCCTATGAGTTAGGGTATAGTGTTCAAGAGAAAAATAGAATTGGAAAGCAAAACCCAACGTCTTGAGACGTGACAAGAATTTTATTATTAGCTTTTATCGATTATTATCATTATCGTTCTACATATTTTTCATCTTTGTAAAACGTGTCTTTTTGTAGAAAATTATCTCAAGCACAACAATAAACGCAACTGAATGTGTATATATAGCGTTTATGAATATTTATTGTTATCTTTTTACACAATATTCACCTTACAGTCATATATATTTTCTAGTATAGAAAATATTAAGCAGCCAACGAGACATTTGAATAGTGGGTGGACCAGGAACTTATTTTAAGTTATTTCACGTAGTCGAATGCCACCAGAAGCGACCGTTGCTGAGATGGCGGGATTTCAAAGGGAAGCCAGAGACGTGCGTCAGGGCTCATTACTTGTCCGAGGACGCCAGAACCACGCTGCAGGTTGAATCACCAGAAAAAAAAGAATAAATAAAACAAATAAGCACAAGGGAACAAATTAATAGATAGACAAATAAAGAATTGTCGCCATTCGTAAAACTGGTCTTAATTCGAAAATTCATTTCATGTGTGAAATTTTAAGATAAGTGCTTTACATGGTAACAATTTAAGATAAAATACAAAAGCATAATAGAATAGTAAATTTTAGATGAAATTGAAAAAAATATATGTATATATTTAAGATGATCCTACATTCCTATGTACGAATTACTAAGCCTTTCTTTTTCTATTTCTTCCAGGTACATATTGTAGTCACCCATTGAGATTCACCCCGCGAACTCAAGGGGACGGGAATGTGTCACCCAACCAGTAGGTAATGGAGTATTTAAGATACAGGTTTTAACGCCTTAACTGGCGGGCCATGTGTTCCTAGACTAAGTGGTCCATTTATCACGTGACATGTGTCGGCTGACAGGAAAGGAGGAGGGTTGTATAATGTGATGGGAAGGCTCAGGGAGGTGGACTGTGGCGGGTTTATTTCGTCTTATGGGTGGATGATTGGGATATGAAGAGGTGGGTGATGTTCTTCATATAGATGGATGTTTCATGCCATTGATGGATTGTGTGTTGAGATTGGATCAAAGAGAGAGAGAGAGACGGTTAAAGACTAAGCAAGGAGTAATGAAATATGGCAGAGTAGGAACGGTAAGATTCATGAATGGACTTCTACAGGTGAAATGGAGGGAAGGAGAAGTACAAGACAGCCTGTGGTGGTTTGGATCATATTATGAGATTGGATGAAGGTTCATAGTCCTTAATGGTAATCCCGTGAATGGGAGGAAGGGATTGAGGACGTGAAAGGAGAGATTGAAGGAGTGTAGCAAAACGGAGGGAGAATAGGCAATAAAAAGTGATGAGCATTATTTTTTTCAAGTGGAGATTAAACGGGCTTATGGAAGGGGAGGAAGGAAGAGGAAATGGGGTCAAGAGGAAGAATTGTGAAGTTCGGAGGGTGGGAGGGGGGGGGGGTTGACGAGATAATGTCAGGAGGGGGGTGGGGGAAGGATTTTTTTTTTTTTTTTTTTTTTTTTTAGTGAAGTATCACTCCCCCCATTCTCGAAGATCAATCATTCCGTTGCCCTTGGTCGTCTGCACAAGACCCGCGGCCTACATGTAACCGTCAACGGTCAGATTTGAAGAAGTTTGGGTAAATGAAGAAAGACAAAGAAATCTTTAGCCGATAAGATTATTTCTCTAATAGCACCTTTTGTTGATTTGCTGTATATAACCCCCTACCATAAATCAACAGCCACTCCCCACCCCACACATACTTCCCCCCTGGCCAACTTATCGAGGGAAGCATTACCAAAAACAGTCTAACAGGTAACAGCGGTGTCTGAATTTACCTTACCTTTACTATTTGGTAAACGCGTACCTAGGCGCGCGGCTCAGAACCCTCTTCCCGACTCACTCCCCCATTACGAAGTCGTCCCCTCCCCTCCCCTCCCCTCCCCTCCCCTCCCCCTTTCCGGAAAAGTCATCTCCCATTGCTCGGTGGAGGCCATCATATAGCAGAACAAGACTCGTAGTAATGAATCTAAATTGCACAATTTTTGGTTTAAGAAATTGGCAAGAGCTGGTTTACCAATAGTGGTTAACGAATGAAATAGACTTAGTAACCATGTAGTGAGCGCTGAAATAATGGCTTGTTTCAACTCATTAAACTCCGATGACAAGATGACTTGACATTTGGTCAAATAAAACAAAAAATCATAAAACACCAAAATGTTTGATCAAACATTTTGGTGGTTTATGATTTTTTGTTTTATTTGACCAAATGACAAGACATCTTGTCATCGGAGTTTAATGGGTTAAGTGAAAAAGAAATAACTACGGATAGGGAAGGCAGGTGGTAAGGGACATGCAACTGCCTAGTGTAGGCCTTATGGTCTCTTGCAGTCTCCTTCATTTCTATGTACAGTCGGTGCCACAGCGCATGTCTTCTGGCGACTGGGATCGGGGCTGGGTGAACGCGTTTCATTGTATTATTCCCATGAATTTAGTTATAAGTTGAGAGTAGATTCATAGGCACGTTTCCTTTTTAATTTATAAAAAATTAAATCACACGGACAACCCAGTCTTATTTCATGAAGAACAGATGACTCAAAGACATATTTCATAGGCACGTTTTTACATATTTCATAGGCACGTTTTTACATATATCATAGGCACGTTTTTACATATTTCATAGGCACGTTTTTACTTTATTTATAAATAAATAAAAACACGCGAAACCCATATTTCTTGAAGAACAATTGAACAAAATGCCTCATATTGAACTGTACCACAAAGTCTGCATACGAAAAGAACATGTAGCTCAGAATAAACGTCTTCTTCTATTTCTCAATGAAGACGACCCCAATTATAATTACAGAGAAAGACCTTTTGTCATTTGTACGTATAAAGGGAATGTTATTCATATCCAATTCTCATTGCAAGAGCTAATTGACTGCTTCTCCGTGTAGGGTATTGACTTTTATGTAGTTTATATTTTAGGGTCTTCAGATACATCCACACTAACAAACTCAACATTCGTTTATAACTTGAGAATAATATTCACCCCCATCCTACCATCCTCTACGGTAGGAGTGAAGACATGTTTGATGGCCTCTAAGAGACCAAAAATGAAGCCCACAGCAGCGAGAGACTGTGAGAAGGTCTAGTGACTGGTCAAGAAACGAGACGAGGAGAGTTTGTACCAAGTCGCTAAAGGAAGAAGAAAAAGAAAAAAAGTAGACTCGGCAAATGGGGTCAGAGGTGACGCGTGTGGGCGAAGGTAAAAGGAGGAAAGGGAATTAGGAAATCGTGGTTAGGTTTTGTGAGGCAGGGGGGCAATTATAATTGAATGCGTTTGAGTGTGTGTGTGTGCGCGCGCGCATGTGTGCATGTGCGTGATTGTGTGCGTACATGCGTGATGCCAGTTTTGGATAGTTCTTTGAAGTCCGCCGTTCTGTTTTTTCATTCAAAATAATGCAGTACTTGACACATACGCGCGCGTGTATATATATATATATATATTATATATATATATATAATATATATATATATATATATATATATATATATATATATATATATTATATATATATATATAATATATATATATATATATATATACACTTTGGAGGGTACACTAATCAAAATTTTCTTCGTTAAAGAACGCGAAGCAAGGAAAACGCCCCCATGAACGAAAGATAGGTGAAATAGAAAGAAAATGACCACAACAATCAAGAATTGCATTGTCTTTCGTTCACTTTTGAGTTGGGTCGTTGTAGTGTAGAAAATTATCGTTGCCAAATTGCGATTGTGGAGCGAACTCGCTCTGCCAACATAGCTACAGTAATGATGCATCAGTTGTGGTACAGGTCGGATATGTTATCATGTATTATTCTGAAATGCACTTGATTCGTAAAAAGAAATATATATATATATATTATCTCCAATGCTATCATGGTTTCAGCTCTGACGGTATTACTTGTATAAGAAGTTTTTGGGAATTTTCTTCCAGCTGAATATGTAGCCAGAATATGTAATACGACGCTATATCCGAACGCGTTGATCCAGAAATGTTATCTATTTGGTTCATCGAGATTAATTAATTCATTCGCTGTTCATGGCGTTTCCCTCAGTTGAAGAAAATCGCCTGACGGCAGGTAGACCGAAGCTACAAGTCGTTGTTAACAAAGGAAGAGTGACTATTGGACACTGCGCCTCTCAAGAGCGTTTTGTTTGCTTGTGTCGTCGCAGGTGTCCCGCCGCCGACTTACCCCTTCACACCTCAACTTGCAGACTCACGTCACCATCCCTGTCGTCACTATAATTCATTGAATCAAGAGGAAGATCCTTCCTCTCCGATTATTTGTTTGCAATTCTTATTTTGTTTATTGATATGCTGTTGTATACACCCAGACAAAAGGAAACAACGAACAAAATTTAAGAAAATAAAAGTTTCATTTCATATCGTTAGATAAACGGGTTATGACTTCAATGTCACCATAATCAACCCTGCCCTACATGCTAGCGTCAGAGCCAGTGTTATCAGATTATATCCACCTGTTCCACCGTCTTCCACCACCACAGTCTCGCTCCAGTCTTCACGAGCGTTGCCATTCCACCAGTAATAACGTCCACTCCACCAGTGTCAGTATCACGATATCCGTTACTCGTCCACGCGTCCTACACCAGCGCCACCTATATCGCCAACTTTAAAAGACGATCGATGACAATCGGAGAAGAGCAAGACAGAGGTGAGGGTAATAAAATATTCTGTAAGGGCCTCTTGTTAGCCCGTGCGAACGAAGTGATAAGGACACCGTTGTTGCCATAAAAAGACATCATCAATCATCTTCATATTATGTTTAGGTTAACTTGGAAGCAGCAATAAGCGAACGACTGCATAAAAGTGTATCTGTCGTATGTTAAGAAAAGTAGAATAATTAGATAAATTGATGTATGAATTAAGTAAATAAATAAACAGATGAAATACAAGTAGGTGAATCAGTGAACGAACGAATAAATTGAACAAACGAGGAAATGAAACAGGTTGAAAAATAAGCGAGTGAATTTACAACAATACAAATAAACAACAATAGGGCTAGAGCACTGCATATGCGGACGAGACTATTTGGCGAGTTGTTTATTTAGCGTGGATGGAACTCGCAACAGGGACCAATGCCCTTATGTGCTTATCCGATCGAGCATTCAATCACTGCTAAAGACGGCAGGCCAAAAAGGCTGTCGACGCATCCAATACATCAACTTTAAAGTTGATTATGCGTGTTGGTCGTTGTTTAAACGTGAAAACATGTCATTAGCTCAGAAACCACCGACGGCGAATATTGTTTTGGGATTTTGAATTAAAGTGGTCCAGAAGGGGAAGGGTCTTTATCTCGCTACCGACGTGTTGCAAAAACAAAAACCCTTCGTTCACAGTTAGTTAGCCAGAAGAAAAGAACAGACTCTCGCTATGGGAGGAGGTTATCGTACTAGTATTTTATTTTTCGTTACCAAATTTGAACGAAATCGCCTGGTAGGAAAAAACGTAGTTAATTCGACAAGGAAAGTTCCGTTTGAGATAGCGTGGTGCAGTTTAGAGGCACTGAGCCTAAACTCGTTTGACTTGGGGTTAAAAATAAAAAACTGAGATGCATGACGATTTTATTCAGCGTTGAAATGGTTCTCAAGGAGGCTGAAGGACAGTAATTCATAAGTATTGGATATGTGTAGAAAATCATATTCAGCACACAATAGACATTGCGTAGAAACCTGTTCATCCCCGACATGTGACGTGTCACTAGTGTTCCTGTGATACATTAGAAACTACATTTATGAGGTAGAAATTATCAGGAAAAATGTATGTATGATAATTGTAATAATGGTAATGGTAACAATACGAGCAACAATGATAACAATGACAATAAAATCGTCACTGTCGTCACCACCACCATAATCACCACCACTATCGTCATCATGGGCACCACCAACCCCACCTCCATCATCATAACCATAACCACCACCACCATCATCATCATCATCATCACCATCATCATCATCATCATCATCACCGCAGCACCATCAACCCCACCAGCATCAGCAGCAGTACCATGAACCCCATCATCATCATCATCACAATCACCACCACAGCACCATCAACCCCACCAGCATCATCATCAGCAGCAGGAGCATCATCATTATCATCGGCAGCAGGAGCAGCACCATCATCATCATCATCATCATCACCATCACCATCACCACCATCAACCCCTCCAGCATCATCAGCAGCAGCAGCAGCACCATCATCATCATTATCATCGTCATCATCATCATCATCATCATCACCACCACCATCACCCCACTACCACCACAAGTAAAAATGAGCCACAGAGCATCCTGTCGCATGACACTCGAGCCCCTACGGACCGCCTTTCCCCCCTCTCCCCGCCTCTTAAACATCTCCACACTTCCCTTCCCGTCAAGGGCCTTGAGGCCGTTTCTATCTTAAGTACACCACTCTGCAAGTCCTTCTTCTTCATCTCGTTCTTGTTGTTGTTGTTGTTGTTATTTTCTCTTTCCTCACCCCTCTCCTCGTTTTCTTTCAAACCCTCTTCATGTTCCTTCTCCCTTCTTCCTGGATTTATCTTCCTTCTCCTCCTCCTCCTCTTCGTCTTCGTCCTCGCCCTCGTCTTCCTCCTCCTCTTGCCAAGTGCCCCCCACCACTTTTTTCTATCCATCTTCCTCTTTCTACCATTCTTCCCTCTCCCCACCCACCCACCTCCTCCTCTTCGTATTCCCCCACCTCCCCTTTCTTCTACTCCCTCATTTCCTCTTCCTCCTCCTCTCCTTCTCCCTTCCTCCTCCTCCTCTCCTCCTTCCCCAATGTCACCTCTTCCGCCTTCCCCTCTCCTCCTCAGTTTCCCCTTCATCTTTGTACACCTCTCCTCCTACTTCCCTGACACCTCCCATTCCTCCTTATTATGACAAATGGAACGTTGCTGGTGTGCATCAGTGGGATAGGGTACCAGATAGTCACTCGAAATGCAAACCCACCAAGTAACAGTAGACAGTTCTCTGCAGTAGGAGGTTTAGTAGTGAGGGTCATATTACGTCTTTTTCTTTCAACTTCGGTCAAGTTATGCAACAGAGTTGGGTTATTGAATATCTTCATCTCACGTAAATCACGAAATACGCCATTTCACTCGCTTATGAAAATAAGTAAAGGGCTAATATACATACAATGAACAGAGTACAAATAATACAATTCCAGCTGGTTAAATAGAAAGCTGGGAGAACAAAGGAAATGTAGAGTGCGTGGAATATAAACAATAGAGCCAAAGAAAAGCCTTTTTCCTTCAAGACAAATGGAAAGTTGAACTTGGACCAATTTTGTGCCAGAGGGTGTTGTATTCTCACCACAAGCAAAGAATAGACATGACATCACGTGACTGCATTGTTGTTTCGCTACGGTAGCCCTCTGTACATATTTTACTCTGGCTTAGATAGGCTCAACAGATCCTCCCCCACCCTCGTAGCTGAATAAAATCGTCATGTAACATTAGCCAGGATTAACTATATAAAGAATGACGGGATATTCTGCCGAGTGTGAATCCTGTGTCTCCAATATATTTTTTTCCTCTCGTTTTTTTCCGTTCCACACAGTTCCCGCCCTGGCCTTGGCATGGCTGCATGACGTCATGTCGTTCTTGTTATGCGTCGTCTTAAGTCGTGCCGTGTAACGTGTATTTTCAGTAAGAAATACTTCATTGTATATTTTCTACTGTGTATGCACGTCTTCTGTTACAGAACGTATATACCCAGGCAGTTACAGGGATCTTGAACCTTTCATCTACAGTCATTGTGTTGAATATTCACTGCTTATACATATTGTCTCAAATTATAATCACAAACTGCACGACCCACTTCTGCACACATTGTTTTCATTGTACAATTAGCCCAGCACGATTGTGACACAAACTTGTTTTTGTTCGTAGTTTTGGGCTAATAACTGCATACATTTGATGTAGTGTTTAAGGTGACTAGTGACACCTTAACGATACGTAGCATCCTTATGTGATTGGAGACTAATATTCACGCAATACATCTTGTGTTTTTTATTTATTTATTTTAACTAAACTTATCAAAATATGAAAACACGCCTCTTGGCCAATATTACTAATGGAGTCATTAAAAAAAATCGTAAAAAATATCAATGGTGGCCATTTCACTAAACGACCGTCACTGAACGCATATTTAAAACTATTTCGTGTGCGTTCGAATGTCATCAAAAATGTGAAGAAAGTCTTCTGACGTGAATTTCTAGTATTGTAGACCTCTATAAGAACATTTCAACAATGTTTCTGACATTCTTATGTTTAACTTCTCTCAGTTCGTTATTTAGTTTCTCTGACGAAAAGGTAATTTGACATTTAGAGATTTAAAAAAAAAAATGTAACCGAAGTCGTTTCTACTCGAACGAACTCACAACAATTGACGAGAATCTGCCCAGTATGAAGTGGCTTTTACAGTCGAGATACAATGCCCCCCACCTCCGGAATGTCTTTTTGTCAAATAAAATTTTACAGACTTTTATATTAGCGAATGCTAGATGAATATATTCATCTTATAGAGAAAATGATGCCGATATCAGCTCATTTTGTCTGGCGTGTGCCCACACCATGAAACTAAATCAAATCACCAGAGATTAGCCAGAATGAAATATGAAAATGGTGACACCACATCGTGGTGATATTGATCGATGCCCAAATAAATTCTCACCAATGTATCCGTTTGACTTTTAAACGGCCGAGTTTGCTTGGCGGTCTTTATTTTTCGTAGCCAAATTAAAATATTTGCTTCTCACGCTTAACTCATAAAGTTATTCTTTTTAACTTTTGTACGACCTAGAATTGGTTTGGCAACAAAAAAATGCTTATTTTCTCAAGCAAGTTATGTATCTATTCTGAGTCCTAATTGAATTTAAGCTGGCATTGATGAAACACATAAAAGGAAAATGAATTCCTTAGACGCCTCTGTCGTCTCATTGAATTTATATCAATCACTGTGTTCGGATGAATATGAGGTCACAATTTGTTCACTTTTTCTTTAGTTTAAGAAAATTTTCCCTCATCTGTTGCTGCCCCCCTCTATTACCAGTAAATTTCGAACAGTATTACATCTTGTTATCTGTACGCAGTCCATATATACGGGGTATCTGACTGCGTAGTGTTTATCGATTTAGGAAAAAGAAAATCCCTCCTGACTTTTCATACTTAGAAAAAATTAGGTGATTTTTCATGTTATTTCTGCTAGGTTATTTTGACTAAGTACTACACCAGAGACTATTAAATAAAATCAAAGCCCATGGCATAGGAGGAAAAGTGTTAGAATGGATTAGAGCTTGGATTAGTAACAGAAAACAGCGGGTCACCATAAATGGAGTAAAATCTAGGTGGGGCAATGTTACTAGTGGGGTTCCCCAGGGCTCGGTTTTGGGTCCCTTGTTGTTCATTATGTACATAAACGACTTAGACGATGGGATAAATAGTGATGTTAGTAAGTTTGCGGACGACACTAAAATAGTACGCCTAATTAGGTCAGGAGACGACGCAGAGATTCTGCAGGATGATCTTAACAAATTGTTCACATGGTCTGTGAAATGGCAAATGAATTTCAATATCTCTAAGTGTAGCGTGTTAAACGTAGGGCTACACAACCCCGAAAATATATACAGCTTAGATAACACGCTTTTAGAGAAAACTGAGTGCGAGAGAGACTTGGGAGTTCTAGTGAGTCCGGACCTTAAAACCAGGAAACAGTGCATTAGTGCCAGGAATAAAGCTAACAGAGCATTAGGTTTCATTGCTAAGATAGAAGTGCAGAAGTAATTATCAAACTCTAGCGATGGTTAGACCCATCCTTGACTATGCGGTACAGTCTTGGTCTCCGTCCTACGGAATGGACATCAATTCACTAGAATCAATACAGAGAAGAATGACCAAAATGATACAAGGACTCAGAAATTTGCCATACGGAGGCTTAGGCACCTAAACTTACACTCTCTGGAAAGACGCAGAGTGCGGGGTGATCTAATAGAGGTGTTCAAGTGGATCAAAGGCTTTGACAAAGGTGATGCAAACAAGGTCATCATATTAAAACAACAGGGCAGGACTCGCAGTAATGGATTTAAACGGGACAAATTTAGATTTAAGAAAGAAGTAGGTAAGAATTGGTTTACTAATAGGGTGGTCGACGAATGGAATAGACTTAGTGACCATGTAGTAAGTGCTGAAACTATCAGTTGTCGTAAGAAACGATTAGACAACTTTATGGATGGGGATGACAGGTGGTGATGAATACGGAACTGCCTTGTGTAGGCCTTATGGTCTCTTGCAGTCTCCTTCATTCTTATGTTCTTATGTTATGTTCTTGTGTTCTTTAGGATTAAGTGAACGCGCCATGCATCTTTAGTGATTCCATCAATTGCTTGCCAGGAGGCGATTTTAAATTTGGCTCCATTTTCGGCGGCAAATGTGTCAGTCACGCCAGTTTAGTAAACAGTTGATAGATGGATTAGCCTTTAATTTGGTGGAAAATTAAACTTCAGTGTCGCCACCCTTGCAATGCGGTGTATCAGTACTTCATCCAAAGATAACGCTGAGTAGGGCTGCTTCGGGAGTTCGTTGTGTAGTCAGCTTCCCGGACTAGTGTGTACTGATTTTTGATAATTAATGATAGTAATTGAAATTAGATGATAATGGTGATGATAACAAGAGAACTAAAGATAATAATAGTAATAATAATAATAATACATATACCAAGCGCTTTTTCCCCTTACAATGGTGGTAGCCAAAGTCAAAGGCATAAATCCACTCCCACCCATTTCATCTCCACATACTTCACT
Source organism: Oratosquilla oratoria (assembly GCF_046742065.1). Classification (NCBI taxonomy): domain Eukaryota; kingdom Metazoa; phylum Arthropoda; class Malacostraca; order Stomatopoda; family Squillidae; genus Oratosquilla; species Oratosquilla oratoria. The sequence goes on along the minus strand of NC_134785.1, from coordinate 67,069,360 downwards.
CCCATTTACCCACCTCCCTCCCTCTTATCTTTGCTCCTCCTGGATGACGGGTCCTCCCTGCATCTCGCCCAATGCTCCGGGTCAGAAACAATGCAGCAAGACACAGCACATCCATAGCAAAGTAGCTTCATTTGATTGGCGACCCCCCCCCCCCACTCCGACCCCTGATGCAGAAAAAGAGAAGACGGGGAGAAATCCCTTCGGGCTGCGTCAAAATATCATTCACACATACTCCCTTCCACCCTTCCATGCATCACAGGATCACCCATTCACAACCATTCTCCACTCACCCCTATCTTCTGTCTTCTACCTTCCGTAACAGACTTTTTTCCAGTGCCCCAATAATAATAATAATAATAATGATAATAATGATAATATAATAATTATTATTATTAATAACAATAATAATAATAACAATGATAAGAATAGTAATAATAATAATAATAATAACTACAAATATAATAATTATTATTAATAATAATAATTATAATTATAATAATAATGACATAATTATTATTAACAATAATAATAATAATAACTAATAATAGTAATAATAATATAACAACAACAACGTAAGAGGGGATACACGGTCTAACGTGTTTAAAGTGATGTGTGAACGGGGAATTTGGGGTTTAACTAACGTGTTCGACAACCAAATACCCCGTTCACACATCACTTTAAACACGCGTCTGTCGAACCGCGTTCGACGAACCGTGTAAACCCCCTCTAACAAAGGAACAAAGGTTTGAAAACTTCTTTTCGCCAATCGATCAGTTGTCGTCGTCGCCTTCGCCTCGGCCAACTCTTTCCCGCCACGGGCGAGCCTCGAACAAACAACGACGATCTGAAATCGATTTCCCGCCCAATGCCGCCTACACGAATGTAGGTCATATCTGCTTTGCCTCGCATGTCCGTAAAAAGTCGAAGGAATTGAATTATGCAAACACACCTGGGGGGGGGGGCAGAAACTTGACCAGGTTTATCTTTTACTTTTTTGGGAGACAAGTCGAGGATGTCAGTCATGTGACTTTTGAAATGAATAATGTGTAAGTTACTTCAGATATTTTTTCTGGCTAGCAACGTACGATTTTTATTCAGCTCAGGTGGATCCCGTGGTTTGGGAAAGTTAATGGATATATACATCCATCATGCTCCGAGAATTCATCAGTAAAGAGGAAGGAAAAGGAGATGGGAAGAATGATAAAAGGAAGGATGAGGGGAAGGAAGAGGAAGAAAAGGAGAAAGGAAGAGAAATAGAGGAGGGAAAATAAAGAGTAGGATGAGAGGGAAGAGGAGATGGAGGTAGGAGGAGGGAGAAAAGGAGGTTGGAGTAAGCAGGAGGATGTAGAAGAGTGGGAGGAGGATAAAAGGTAGGATGAGAGGAAAGAGGAAGAAGAGAAAGAAGGAGGAGACGGAAGAAGAAGGAAAAGAAAGGAGGTTGTGGTGAAGGAGAATGTGAGATAGAATTAGAGGAAGAAAGAAGACTAAAGGGGAAGAGGGGTGGAGGGGAGGTGAAAGGAAGTAGAGGGAAGGAAAGAGGAGGAAAAACTGGGATGAGTACGACGTCATCCACCTGCAGTCAGCACAGCATTAACCAGTAATTTTGCAAATAAAATAATAGTAGTAGTGTTGATAAGAATAGAAATAGTAACAAAAATATAATAATGATAATGACAATAGTACGCTTTCCGTGTCTCGGTGGTGAGCCACTAGTGGCATGATCGTTTTCTTTCGTGATGTGCCAGATGCACGACAATGAATCAGAGAGAATTCAACTCCCAAATGTCGATACTAAGTGATCTATTGCCGTTTAATTTCCTGGTAGGCACCAGAGCGAACACAACGTACTATTCTCACCCTATTCCATATATCTGGGTTAGCTAGTTAAGGTAGTGCTTGTGTTTTGTGTCTGCTACACGTATATTTTCATAGGAAACCGTATCATGGGGATGTATTACGATCTAACCCCATTGTGTCAGCTTGGTAGCAATTACGGAAGCCAAACGAATGTTTTCTCGTACATGACTTACATTTTTTGTCATGTATATTCTTTGATTCCATCATTACATTTACAAGTCGAGTCGGTTTGTGTAAACTTTTGGAATGAATTATTACTATTGTTTTCCCATTATGGTCGAAATACCTTTGGAAATCATCTTACCCTATTGACAAAAATATTCTTTTTGTTTAATATCAGTATAAATTTAGTTATTTCTATATTTAATGATTAATTTGTCGAAAGATACACATATGACACTCATTGACATATATAAAAACTACCAGTTTATTACTAAGGGGATGCCAACGAAAATGAACATTATAGTCTAGCGACAGAATAAACTAAAAATTGTGCCATAAAAAATGGGCAATTCACTTGATGTATTTAGCAGATGCGTCACCAAAGGTCCTGCGTAGGGTATCCGTTGTATTCCTCCGGCCAAGCCCATGACTCACACGGAATTATTTGTAAATAATAACAATAACTTTCCTGTCCACTGGTCGGGATCATATTCACAATATCTGATAAGGAGTGAAAGTTTTGACAGATATGATGAAACGCAGCGTGGCAGGTTGACAGGGGTACCAATCTCGATGTTTTCTCATAGCAATCGCAGAACATCAATGACATCGCATTATTAATCATAAAATGTCTAATAATTACTAAAACAGACGCATAGAAACTAGCCACTCGATGCTTTAAGGAACAAGATTTTTTTTATTGACTCAAAATTGGTCAATACTATTTCTGTAATGTCTAAACGCATTCGTTCAACAACAGGATTTGAGACTAATCTTCACTCGTAAAAGAATCCTTATCACTATCAACCTCCATCCCTCCATTCAGCTAACCTCCATCTCTCCTCCACTACCTTCACGACTTCGGCACGAAAGTAGACCAACCGTAGGATGTAGTTTCTTATTACATGTTCACCAGTTCATCTCTTGTGACACCACATGCATGATACACACGAATCAACCATGAAAGAGACAGACAAACAAACTAACAAACAAATAAATAAAATAAATAGAAAAAAGAAAAGAAAAAAATACTGTTGCAGTTTGACAATCGTCTCGTTGTCAAGCAAGAACTTCTCTTATATCTTTGCAATACCAAAAAGAGTCCAAACAGGCCACTGAGTCACTTTCTCGTCCTGCCAAGTGTGCAGCTTATCTTAATGCAGCTTACCAGGCCTATTAACAGCGTACTGGTCCACACCTAAGGAAGCGGGCACAGCAGGACGCTTGATGTAACCCAACACTCCACCGCAAGTGACAATATCAAACAAGACGGTGTGACGAGAAACACAACTACACCTGTCTCGCTCACTCACAATGCACGTAGCATTTGTTAAATAAATGGTCCTCTGCACGTAGCATTTGCTAAATAAATGGTCCTCTGCGCGTAGCAATAGTTGAATAAATGGTTCTCTGCACGTAGCATTTGCTATATAAATGATCCTCTATACTTAGCATTTGCTAAATAAAAGGTCCTCTGCACGTGGCATTTGCCAAATAAATGGTCCTCTACACGTAGCATTTGCTAAATAAATGATCTTCAAATTTCTAGAAGAATGATACATTTCTCTACGGTTTTATGTTAATTACTGGGAGTTATGGGTCAGTAGATTAATAGGTATACTCGTATAATGAGTATATTTGGTGACTTAGTAAAATCATTGACACATTCTACGCCAAAAGCTGTTGGATGGGGCATTCCTCAGCTGGGGGTAGCCAGAATGAAATATGTAGGAACGATTACTGCTGAAGGGTCCATTTTGTGATATCCTCACTCCATGTAGTGCAGTCTTAAGCCATTAATAGGTATGTCTTTTTGATAATTACATTTATTTAGGTAATGTCGAACCCTGTTTTATACATATTTTTTCATACTGATCTCGTTGACATGACGTTTGTCACTAGTTGAACACCTTTTTGTTCGTGACTTATGTGTTATATATACCTTTCCGTCAGACGATTTTAAATTTATTTATGTATTTTTTGTGAGGGAAATTTGTCCTTGGGGGTGACAGTCGTGGAGTACTTAACGTACACTCTCGGAACTTCAAACATCGACTTTGACTAACCCTTGTCCTTGCTTTTCTTCTGCAGTACCCGTCATACCTGGCGGAGGCGGCGAGGCGTCAGGCGGACCGCGCCATGGCGAGTCCGTCGCTGCAGGCGGTCAGCGAAGGAGGAGGAGGGACGTACACGGCCAGCACCGAGGAGGAGGAGGAAGCGGACAACCACATCTGCTCTCAGGAACCCGGTGATCGCCTCCCCGCCCTCCAGAATGCCAACCGAAGGAGGACTCCCTCGGGGCCCGACGGAGAGGAGGACGGGCCAGAGGCGCTTCCGCTGCAGGAGAGGACCGTGCTCGCCCTCGATGATCCGCAGCTCAAGGAGTCTCAGGTTTCTTGCAAAACCAAGAAACTGATTTCCCAGGTGAGAAAAGGAAGGAAGAAAGACAACCCCTCTCTTTCGTCGCAGTCGCCAGGAGCAACTAGAGAGCTGTGCTCTTGGATTAAGTTTCACTCTAGTTTTGTGAGCATGCGTCATGTATGTGTATATACATGTATATATGTGCTCACACACATAATTTTATATATATATATTTATATATATATATACATACATACTGTATATGACGTGGGTGGGAATATGAAACGAGTCTTAGTCTGAATTTATTCATGATTAGTTCAGTAGATAAGCTTATCTGCTAAACTAGTCAGAAATAAGCTCAGACTAAGACTCCTGTGTTTATTATTCCCGCTTCTGTCAGAATATCTCAGCATATGTATACGTATGTTTATATTTAAATGCATGAACGTATATTTATTTCTATTCATATGTATATGCATAGGAATATCATCATTTAACTAGTGAAACAAAAGTAGTATTTGCAGTGACCAGCAATTTAAAATCCTGACCATATTTAATGCATGAACCTCGCCGTTCCTTTTCATATTGTAATCAAATATTTCGCTACCAAAATCAGTTTTGGAACTCTAAGGCAAGACAAGATTAACTTGAAAACGTTTCTTTGTTAGAAGGTTTAAGTATTGGTATTAAGGGAATAGTAAACACACTTAAATTGTAACCATATCTTAATGATAGAGGCGGTCTTAATATCATTATTTAATTAAGAGTAGTTATTAAGTGTAGAAGTAATAATGTGGAGTAGCAGTAATAATAATGTAATTATTACCACCATTTCAGCTTATTGTCATCGTGCAGGTAATTACTTTACCTCTTGTCCCCGCCACAGGATGTGGAGAACGAAGAGAACACCTCACCCTCGGAGGAGGACCGCCTGTCCTCGGCCACATACAGCGTGAGTCGTCCCTCGTCTACTCCCCACCCTCCGACGAGCGTCTGTCCCGTCCATGACTCCACGAGATACCGTCTGAGCACTGCGGGAACATCAGATGCTCCCTTCTCCGGCAGTCCAAGGTCGATGGCTGCTGAGAACCAGCTCATGTGCTGCGACATTTGCACGGCACCATATAATAACCCAAAAGTAAGAAAAAATAAAATAAACTCCTGGAGTAGTGTGGAAAAGTACTGGCTCAAACCGCTCTCGCGCGCGGGGTCAACTGCAGAGCGCGGTATCCGTTTAGAAAATTTATATATTTATTTGAATATCCCATAATTATGAATGTTCATGCGAGTAATTAGCAAGATAAAGAACGGGAAGCTACTTTGTCTTCCTCATTACCTCCCTCCCATCTGATATAGTGATAGAAGCTACGAGAAACGTCGGAATAAAACTGTTTGGTAGAAATACCAAACGCGCCTACTGTGTCGACATTCAAGTGGGCACGACAGTTAAGCACGAGGAGTATGACGCATGAACGCTATTGATTCCCTTGGTTAGACGCTAAACTCACACAGTCACTCCAACTTAGACTGAGTGAAGCTTACAAAGGAACAATGGAATTATTTTATGAAATTTAATTAGATGTCTGTTTACCATTATTAATTATTCATGTGTTGTTCCATATGGCTTTATCTATTGATCTATTTTTATCGGTTGGGGTGGGATGCCAAGAAAAGGCACGTGGCTGGTATTATTTTTCGGAAAGACCTACCTATCAGTTGGAGGTTCCTATATAGACCTACTATTGTGGTTACCTAAAATTTATTCATTTATATACACGAACAAAAAGTCGATATCTCAGTTGGAGGTTCCTATTGTGGTTACTTAAATTTTATTAATTTATATACATGTACAAAAAAGTCGATATTTCATAAATTAGCTTAGAAATAAAATTTCACACACAAAGAGACCAGTTGGGAGCCATAGAGAAATACGAGACCTAAGTAATTTAGACATGTTAGCTTTTGCATTAGTGTAGACAAGACAAACCGTTTTGGAGATAAGAATGGTTATGAGGGCGATTTGGAGTCCATTTTGGAGGAGTATATATTAGTGGTAACAAACATCAAAATTAGTAGTAAAAGTGGTGTTAGTAGGTGTAATACTATCAGCACCAGTAGATGCAGTAACAGTAGTAGTCATAGTTATAGTGACACTAGTATTAATAGAAGTCAGTGCTGGAACATGATATGCACATGCTTTAGGGCACAAAGGAAGAGCCCCCCCACATTATTTTATTTATTTACATATTTATTTATTCATTTATTCATTTATCTATTTTCTAAGAAAATGCATATATACTAGGATCTTGTTTTGAACCTTCTATAAACATTTTCTTGTCAGCTGTTAACTATCGTGATGATTTTTATATTAAAATATCTTCATAGTGACCTTGGGAACAAGAACCTGGCAAAAGTTGAAAAAAAAGTATAAATATTTTAGTTAATTTCAGAGAACCTCATTAATACGATGTGGACAAGTTACCTCGTGCCTTAACGTGTTCTCATTGTTCTTCTTGTTCTCCTACAGGTGTTGCCCTGTCTTCACACCTTCTGTGAACAGTGCCTCATAAGCTACACGCCTGCTGAGTCTCTCACGCTCACCTGCCCCGTGTGTCGCCAGCAGTCCATCCTGCCGAAGGAAGGCGTGAGTAGTACATACATGAAGTACTGGGTCTTCGCATAACACTATTCCACATATACGCGCATGTGTAAGGTACACAGTGACATGAACGCGTTCAGTAGGAAAACACACACACACACACACACACACACACACACACACACACACACACACACACACACACACACACACACACACACACACACACACACACACACTGTGTGTGTGTGCGTGTAAGGTCACAGCATTACCCATAGATCGGTCATATATGAGCTCTGAGCTCTCATCCGGGAGGGTAATAACTGTCGATCACGAGTCCAACACGTGATCCAAGACCATGGTGAATCACACACACACACACACACACACACACACACACACACACACACACACACACACACACACACACACACACACACACACACACCGTGAACAGATTCCAGGTGGTGGGAATTTGCGAAGCGGGCCCAAGAGTGATCCCTGATGGACTCAGCTTTCGTGAACGCCGTGTGGCCGGACCCCCCCCCCCCCACGAGTGACCGGAAGTCAACAGCAACAACAACACCTACTGCTGCAGTTGCTGACTTCCGGCGATGTGTCGTAATGTCCCAGGAATGCGGGGGACATTCCAGCAGGTCAGATCAAGCCGATCTGAACCTGCACGTCAGCCAGCAGTCACGTGGGGGTAGTCTACTGTCACGTCGCCTCCCTTCCAGGCAGTATCCTGGAAAGTATTGGCAGTCGTGATGAACTCCTTGCTTGATCTTTTTTTATCAAATTAACTGTCTCCTCAATCCACCAGGATCATCTCTATTTATGTATTTCTGAAAATTATCATTTCGTTATTTTTTTATTTATAAAATACTTGAGTTTTTTGTACTAAGTTTTCATACTATTCTGTCTGAAACCCTTCACTTACTACACTTATTTACTAACGAGCCCTCATTTACTACCAACGAGTCTCTCAGAGACTCGTTGGTAGTAAATGAGCCACTGATTTTCATTTACCCCTCATATCTACTAACAAGCCCCACATTTACCACTCTTATATACCAACAAGCCCCTAAGTTTTTACCCTTATTTACTAACGACCTCCCTCATTTAATATTCTTACCTACTAACGAGACCCTCGCATACTTCTCTTGCCTACTAACGAGCCCTTCGTTTAATTCTCATATTTACTAACAAGCCTTTCATTTAATAATCTTACCTACTAACAAGATAAACTTCTCTTGTCTACTAACGGGCCCTTCATTTAATAATTTTACCTACTAACGAGACCCTCATAAACTTCTCTTGTCTACTAACGAGCCCTTCGTTTAATTCTCTTATTTACTAACGAGCCCTTCATTTAACAATCTTACCTACTAACGAGCCCTTCATTTAACAGTCTTACCTACTAACGATCCCTTCACCTACTAACGAAACCCTCGCATACTTCTCTTGTCTACTAACGAGCCCTTCGTTTGATTCTCTTATTAACTAACGAACCCTTCATTATCTTACCTACTAACAAGACCCTTATAAACTTCTCTTGTCTACTAACGAGACCCTTATAAACTTCTCTTGTCTACTAACGAGACCCTTATAAACTTCTCTTGTCTACTAACGAGACCCTTATAAACTTCTCTTGTCTACTAACGAGCCCTTCGTTTAAAACCCCGTATTTACTAACGAGCCCTTCATTTAAAACCCCGTATTTACCAACGAACCCCTCATTTACTCCTCTTATCTTCTAACGAGTCCCACGTTTACCCCTCTCATTTGCTAACGCGCCAGCAACCTCTCCTGCCACAGGTCTCGGGTCTTCAGTCGAATACATGGGTCCAGGGCGTGATGGACTCGCTGGGCAGCGCTCCTTCGCTGACCTGCGGCGACTGCCAGGGCACCACCACGTCCCAGTGCCAGGAGTGCCACACATATCTCTGCAGTGCCTGCGCAGCCACACACACCCAGGTAAGAGGGGCACCAGAAGGAGGCGCTGTAGGAGGCATGTGGGGGAATGTCTTTGGGTCAGAACAGGGCGCGTTCCTAGGTGTGATCCGCTTTAGTTTGGCCGCGGTTAGCGCTCCCAAACAATTAAAGCAATATAGGTGCCGGTATAGTATGTGGCCTACCTTTTGAATGTGGCCAACGAAATTTGTCTTTGGTATAGTATGTGGCCTACCGGACATTTATTTCGGCGTGAACCTGTCTCTTAAGCTTTAATAGGTTGGGAACACTAACCGCGGCCAAACTAAAGCGGAACGCACCAAGGAACGCGCCCAGCTCTGCTTTTGGTGTCAGTTGGAGGTAAGAGGCTTCTAGTGAGTCATTTGAGCTCTTGGTAAAAATTACAGGAACGTATTACCCATATATGGCACTTCATCTGTGGCAAAGAAGTACATAAGTATACAAAGTATATCTATGGAGTGATATACACACATTTATGAGTACTTGAATAACAAATAAGAACTAAAGTAGATGTATAACCAAGAAGAACGTCTGCTACAAGACTTGTCTGACCCAAAGGTAATTAAAATATTGAAAATAGATTAATAAATGAATGAATCAGATAGAAAACAGACAAAAACAAATAAATGCGCAAATGAATAAGTAAATAATGAAACGAACGAACGAATGAATGAATGAATAAATAAAGAGAGGAGCTCAAGCTAGCAGATGCTCTACTGCAGCCGAATACATCACCTTTACTCAGTTCGTTCGGGTCGCCGGTGCAAGCGGGCGGGCGGGTGGGGGGGCGCAGTCGTTGGTATCCACTGGGGGCTCGAACCCAGGTCAACGAAACACGAAATGCAGTGGACACTGGTGCACCTGGATTCCTCTCATGGTTATAATGTGACGATTCGGGACTTGAAATTGACAAATGACCTCTCGTGTGTGTGTGTGTGTGTGCGTGTGTGTGTGTGTGTGTGTGCGTGTATACGCTAGATTGCATTGACAGGGTAACACAGTTCTTCAGTGCGAACATGTATCCAGTTTAATTTGTATTCAGAATAGCATGTACATTCATTTGAGGATAAATGGATTTTAAAAAATTGTAAAGCTTTGTTTAAATTGAGAAGGGGAGAACGAAACTAGCAGACTCAACAGCCATGTTTCTTTACTCTAATTAGTTTCGTGACAGTTTAACTTGTCCCTGTCTCCGCGGAGGTGTGTGTTGGGGGAAGCCCCTATCGGTTGAATAAAATCACCTGGCGACAGCCGACATAAACACTCGAGGTCGTAAAGCACAGCGAAAGGGTCAAACCCACAAACTCTTTTATCAGAACACCCGGAAGAACTCGCCGGAACGGGTGGAGTCTCGCCGAGTTCTTCCGCCGAACTCAAGCACCGAACTCAGGTCGAGCCCTGTGGCCCACCCGGTTGACGCAAGGAAACCCGTTTGAGTTCGTGGAAAACCTCAGTCAGGTCTTGTGGTCAAACCTTGCACTCGAAGAGTCGTTGCTGGAGCGGTCGAGGCGTCTGCAGACGACACCACCACCACCGAGCGCTCTCATGAGTGGCTGGACCTCCCGATCAATCATCCGTGACGTGGCAACGGAGTCGGAGGCGATTCCAGGAGGCCCGAGAACAGAACGAGAACAGAAGACCTCGCCCGTTGAGCTGGATAGATAATTGGTCCTTATCCCTTCTGTATCTTCTCTAGAAACCATGAACAAGGCCCCTAGATTAGGTACACACATTCTTTATCTGAGAAGAAACATCACAAACCTCCCGTATGGTGACGACATCGGTGGGTCAGTAGGAAGGGAAGGCGGGTTGGCTAGTCTGGTCACCCATTTGGAAAGAGCCTCTAAAGAGTTTGTCATGGAAACAATCACATTAAAAAACACGTTTATGGCAAGTGCCAAGAGTGCTATTACAGAAGACATCACAGCCCAGGAGCAGAACCTTGGGATAATTGAGCAATTCAAATATTTGGGGACAGTCATCACTGATGTAGAATCTCAACCATAAAACCTCAGAAGTCGTATAAGCAATGACTTAACGATCCAAAGAACAACATCACTATGAAATATAAAAGGCTTCTGCATGCAGTGGCACTCGCCATCTTCCTGCATCCAAAGTGCACTGGTGGCGTAATCGTAAGCGTGCTGGTCTCGCATTCACTAAGTGTTGGGTTCGAATCACGCACTCCTCTTCGATTCCCAGCAGTGACTGCTTCGGCCGTAACTACTCAGCGCCTCCTGGCGTAGGCTCCGCATCACCTGCATGCATGCAAGGCTTGAGCTCTCACTGAACAGGAAGATGCAGTTGGCCAAATTAAGACATTACCACACCATCTCAGGGATCTCTTACCTTAACCTCATCACAAACGAGCAGGTCCGTGCCTCCGTCCCCCAGCACCACGCTGACCTCCATGAAAACCTCCTCAGACCGTGACCCAGAGAGAATTAAATATACTTGACGAGAGAGAGATGGTGTGATAATTGTATTATGATCCAGTGACCATGCAGAGACCGTTCTTACAAAGTACGGTGAGATAGGGGAAGAAGAGAAGAGACAGAGAGAAGAGAATACGGACTGACAACATTGAGGACTTGGGTGGGGAATCCTGTTACAGAGATCTTGGCTAGGAGGGATGGAGAGAACCGAAACAGAGTCGGTTATCCGAAGACTTCTCCCGTAGGTAAGGGAGGAAATGCAAGTTAAGTCAAAGCAAAACAAGGCAACGGTTCAAGTACGAAAGAAGGAAAATGAAACTATGGTACCAAAGAAGCTACATGGTCAAATAAACTAAACTATTCAAACAAATGCAATGCTGAAGCAGCTGAATGTATACGAAGAGGAAACGGGAGAGAGTAGCTGCGTGTAGGCCGGACTTATATCAGCCAATCAAGACCCCGCCCCCTTGATGACGTAAAACCGAAAGTCGCCGTGAATGATTTATCACGGTTGTCGTGACCATTCACAGCAGGTTTTTCGTTTTACGTCATCGGCTGGAAGGGGAGGAGACTGAGTGACTTATCAATCTGATCTCTGACGTAGAAGGCCTCCAATTAAGAAGAATTTCTCACAAATTCACTGTAATCATTCTAGGATCTAAACCACATTTTGAAATTTGAAATAAAAAAGTATATATATGAGTGGAATAAAAAGTTGGCATATGGACATTCAATTGCATTTCGTGCCTGACAGTTCACCAGCGCTTCTATTCATGTAGACAATGCATCGCCGTTATAGACATTAAAGGGGATAGACAGTCGGGCAGACAGTCCCAGGACAGACAATGGGAGGAGTGTCGTGTAGATGCCTACGTGCACCAGATAACTTAATCTGGTCATTATTTTTGCGGTCTCGAAGGGCATTACAGCATATGCTTTCGGTCTCTTTATTTTTATATTTCTTTATTTTATTATTTATTTATATGTGAAGCATTGCTTCCATGGGGGAAAATGTAAAAAGTATATTAATGTTAAATGAACAGAATTTTTTTAGTCTTTGATAATATTAATTTCCTAAAACACCAGTTCAATAAATCCTTTAGAAACAGAACCACCATAGAATAAAGAAATATACACGCCACACATATGTCCAGAAGACATGCCCCGAAAATTTGCTGAAGATATTCTAGTGCACCGTGGCAGAAACTACATGACCACACAGAAGCAATTTAAGCTGATGGTCATGTCAACTGCCCAAGCAGCGACGGTTCCCACCAGCCGGAAACGTTAGGCTAGACAAGCCTGAAACACTGGATGCATGGCCAGACTGAAGTCGATTATCGGGAAAACAGTGAAATTCTTCGAAATGCACTTCAACTGGCTGCGAAAAGCCTACACGTGTAAGATAAATAAACGGACCAAGTTGCTGAGAGCGACAGAGAAATGAGCAATAGTGTGAGAAGGTAAATGAATCAAAGAAACAAAGTAGAACAGGAGAGTCTGGTAAAGACGAGAAACGAAGAAGAAACACACAGAAAAAGGAACATAAAAGCGTAAAAATGAGTAATCGATAAAGTGACATGTACGCAAGCGCAGTGTGGCGGTCGACGTTAGCAGTGTGGTGGTGGAGGTGGTGGTGGTGGTTGTGGTGTGATGTCAGTTATCGTCAAGGCGGCGTGTGGAGTGGTTGATCCAATAGAGTGTGTAGTTCGCGTTCGATTGGTACCGTGCATTCGATTAGGCAGTGATTGCTTCACTTGTGCCCCCCCACCGGCCAAGAGGACATTCTTGAACGAAATCCCAAGACCCCGAGGAAGTTCCTTGGTTGCTATTTACGACCTTATGCACAGGTGGAATACAGCTGTGAATTGGTTCTCATGAAGTTTCCTACCCGTTCATGAATACTCTTAATTGTTTCGCAGTACGGTTGGCCAGTATTCCTACCAGGAGACCAGTACTGGAGGTCCACTGGTACTGGCCAGTGACTGCTTCTGATCCCATCCATATGGGATTCTGGGATTCGTTAAAGATCATCATCCATGAAGGAAATGAAAAAAGAACGGACCTACCAGGAAACATGCAGGCTGATGCTGGCTGCCAGATGACCCCGGAGGTTCTGGAACTTAAAGGGAAGATATTCAGGGAAGAGGGGGACAACTGAGGAGAAGGAGGAGGAGGAAGAGGAGAGGAGAACGGGAGGAGGAGGAGGAGGTAAGGAGTGGTGATGATGGTGAGGGGAACGGAATAATTGAAAAAAAAAAAACAAGGGAGGGGTTATGTCCAGGGGAGAAGAGGAGAGGGAGGATCATGAGGAGGAGGAGGAGGAGGAGGAGCAGGAAGTGAGACGAACATCCAGCCAGCTCGAGTTTGCAAACGAATTCGGAAAGGCGAATGCTTGGATTAGAGGGGTACCATGTTTGTATTCGCCCAACCTAATGCTGTAAAGAACCGGAGGGAATGGCTTTGGAGCGAGGCACAGTGGTAACCGGAAGGGCTTGGAGAGACGAGGGAAAAAAAACGTGGCTAAAGTAGGGAGGGGTCGAGAAGAGGCAAAGGGGGAAAAAATTAACACGTGGCGAAGCTGTAGCATACAGAATTAGAAGTGGAGGATGAGTGGGTGGAAGAGGTGGAGGAGGAGGATGTAGTAGAGTCCACTTTATGAATAATATATTTGGTGGACAGAAAGTCGATACGGCTGCACCGCCAGAATTGTGGGGGAAAACCGATGCTCAAGCCTTGGGCGGGAAGGGGATGGAGACGCCATGCACCTAAGAGGGTGTTTTCACTGTCTGACGGTTCGTCGAACGCGGTTCGACAGACACATGTTTAAAGAGATGTGTGAACGGGGTATTTGGTTGTCGAACACGTTGGTTAAACCCCAAATACCCCGTTCACACGTTCACACGTCACTTTAAACACGTGTCTGTCGAACCGCGTTCGACGAAGCGTTAGAGTGTAAACCCCCTCTAAGTCGACAGGACCTAGGGAGATGTCTGACCAAGGGAGTATGGGGTTCACGTCTAACCACTAACATGTGTCAGATATGTATTTTGTTGTTGTTGTGTTATGATGATTATAATGGTGATTTAGTGATCATGTTGATGGCTACGGTGACAACGGTAGTGGAAGGGTTAATGTTGGAAGTCGTGTAAATGGTGACTGATGGTGATCAAAGCGGTGCTGGTGTTGATACTGATGGTACAAGTAATATCTAGGATTATTGTATCATTGATGACAGGAATAATGGAAGCGATTTTGAGAACTAATTTTAATGAATATTGTTGCTGCGAATGCGATGGTGCGGGCAACGACAGTACACGTCGTAGGGGAAACGCACAGGAGAGGAATCGCCTCCAACGACGGGGAGGATTAGAGAAAAGAAAATAATTGGACCGACCCGGACTGAAAGAACAAAATTGTTTCACACGCAATGTTTATTCGGTTTTATTCTATTGTTTATCTATTTATTTATTTTTGCCAGAATTGAAATAACACAACAAAGTATTAAAGGTCTTCGTAGCCAACTTTTTATCTACGGGAGGAAGAACAGCGTTACGAAGCGAACATATACTGAAATGTATTTACAAAATAACAATGGCAAGGTTTCACCATAACCTCAGGTATCATCAACCATTACACACGCACATACACGTGGTGCAGTTTGTAGAGTTCCCGGCTGCCACTACGAAGGTCCGGGTTCGAATCCCGCCCAGGGTTGAAATAAGTTCAGTATCGCTACGCTGCGGGTTGTTACTCCAACTCGTGGGCGGGGAGTTGTGTGTGCGTGTAAGGTCACAGCATTACCCATAGATCGGTCATATACGAGGTTTGAGCTCTTTTCCGGGAGGGAAATAGCTGTTGATCACAAGTCCAGCACGTGATCCAAAGACTATGGTGAATCGCACACACACACAAGTATGTGTATATGATATTACTTTGCTTTATCTTATGATCTTTGTAGTTGTGCCCTATATATGCTTTCCTCCGATCCTCTAGCACTCTCCCCTTCCTTCTGGACTTCAGAAAGACAAATGGAGGTCAATTGACCTCGTTTCAGTAATACTTACCCCAATATTCTGTAAATTCCCGCAGCCTTGCACGTCTCTTTTATGCAAATGTTTTCTTTCAGTTCCCCCTCTGCTTCCTGTGCCCCAGATTCCTTTTCAAACTTCTTAGTTCAACAGGTTCCTAAGATGATTACCCCACGTCGCCATTACTTCCCCAGGGCCAATTTACTGTCCTCGTTTCTCCTCTTTAACCTCTTCTTGCTCTTTTCTTGTTCAGAACGAGGTCTTCTCTTTTCTTTTAGCCTTTTAGCATTTCTCCCTCCCAGTCTATCCTTGCCCTCGTTTCTTCATTCTCACAAACCTGGCCACTATTTTCTTCTTTTTTACTCTTATCATTTTCTAGCTTTTTATCTTCCCTTGTTAATGTAGTCTACATTGACTTCTCTTTCTTATTGAAAAATATTTGTATATCCTTGGTCCACCTGGAGTTTCTTCCTGTTATTCTCGAAATCTTGGTGGCGCATATGATCTCTCCGTTCAGTAAGACAATTTCTTCATTGTTTCATTATTTTCTAGTGCATTCTCATTCCAATATAAATTAATATTTCTTTCACTTCTGTCCATTTCCCTTAACTCGTCCCCATTGACCTCGCTTCCATTAATTATCTTTGCCTCACTCAGAATCAAATCTCCCCAGTGTCAAAAAAATAAAAATAAAAAAAGAATCTGAACATCAATATTACACTCCAGCAAACAAATTTTTCTGACTGATATCTTTAAATCTCCCAGTATCACTTCCTTCGCTTCATTCTCGGCGCGAGGATGTCCTTATGTATAGAAGCGCTGGTGAACTACACACCATAAAAACACAACAGCCCTCCTGACCATTCATACACGTTTATGACTGAGTTGCGTGCATTTCTCCTAATGTTTTTTTTGTGATCATCAGCACTGATCATTTGAACCCCCTCTCACTCTCAGTGTCCCAATGTCATGCATACATATACGCACACAGACACAAGTGTACACATACACTGGCATACGCACGTGCACACGCATACATATACACGCACTCATACACGTACGCACCCATACATACACACGCGCTCACACACGTACGCACACATACACATATATACATATGCTTACATATATTTAAAGCAAAGAGACAGGACCCCAGGGGCGTTGCCCCTTTCTTGTATACTACACACATATACATACATACATGCGCCCCCCCACACACACATACACACACTCATACACACACACACACACACACACACACACACACACACACACACACACACACTAAACACAGACTGGCATTCTATCATGGAAATTAGCGTGGCCTAAAACATGCACGGGAGGGAACCAGAAATCAGGTCATGAGGGTGAATCCCCGGGCGATGGGGAGGAGGAGGAGGGGGAGGCAGATTGGTATAATGAAGAGGGCGTGGGAACTCCTATTGTATACATAACTGGAAACGGGGTCATCACCTTTGCCTTGCGTGCTAGGATTTCCAGCGCAGGTAGGACCCAGCACTCGGATTCAGAGGAATGGTGTGATGAGTAGGGTTAAAACAGACACGCTACTCGGTGTAGTAAATACGAATTCGGTAGATGTCGTTTATTATTTGACGGTTTGGCATTTATTGACTGCAAAGTTTATTGTTGAGTTTATGTGAGCCAAGTGATAAAATTAGATTTATTGTTCTCGTGCGTTTGCGTGGAAGTAGGCCTACGTTTGTGTATGTACCCAATTGTGTGAACTTTTTTGTGATATATAGGTATTATTCGTGAGAACTTAGGGAGTTTGTGTTAATAATCGTTGACATTTGTGTTAGAATAATTCCTTCCATCGTATTAAAATTATCTTTGGGATGCATTTCAGAGAAGTGTTAAACGTTTGTGCTCAATTCGAAAACATACCAAAAGTCTGTTGTGATCGATCACACCGACTCCTCATTTGCTCAAAAGAAATAATAGATAAATAAATAAACAAAATACTCAAATGATATATATTTGTACGAGTTTTTATTGTGGATCTGTATTGAGTGAACTCCACATATCAGATGAATAAACGTTTCTATCCTGGGAGATCCGGTTCGCGCTAGGGAGAGAAAAACAACTAAGGCTGATCGAAGCGCCGATGTTAAAAACAGCCGGACAAAAGCAGGGTGAGAACAAAGGACGTGTATGTTAAAGACTATATCATCTCCCGAGGGATAAAGCATAAGAAAAAGGCATAGGAATAAGAGGGAAAACAGACGGACGCGGTGCTGAATGGTCAAAGAAAGATAACTTAGCAAAGGAATTGAACTAGCATTGCCACAAGAAGTCGCTTCTGGTACGAACCCGTGGACATTGTAAGTCAACAGGTTGCCACTCGAAGAAGCGTCAGTGATTGAAGTCCATCCTGCCAGAGGCGAGCAAGTTCGTTACTCATACACGCTGAGGCTTACCGACGCCATGAGTCCCATCGCTTGCAATGTCGAGACGTCGGTTGAACCCAAGCTACAGTCGCCGCCGACTCCCTTCGCCCCTGGGACAACACCTCAAGTGAATAGTTCGGTGAGTCCTTTTCGAAGCTGTGTTGAGCTTCGGTCGAACTGTCCGAGGTCACCTTGAATTGGAGATTTGGGTATTGTCACCACATGTTCCCATTGGTGGACATTCGTCTGCTACTTGGGAAATAAATGCAACGCGATGGCGTTGGTGGAAGTCGATGTTGTTACCGAAAACGCCTGAAATTACCATTATGTTAAACTAGATTAATTTGCGAGGTGAGTCTTGTCTATCTCGAGTCAGAGGACAGCCACACTTCATAAACAATGAAATACACTTGAAACATATTGTCTTTTGACAAAACCTCGACAGTTGCGAAGCCAAAATGATATATTTTACATTTCTACATTTCTCAATGTCATTGAAAATAAAAGCTGACAAAATGCAACTCGAACACTTGTGCCTCGGCTTATACGCCTAGTAGCCATAGGCGCCCGACGTGTACGGTGTTTACGTGCCATTCTTAATTTTCCTTGTTTTCATTATTTGGGTTACAGTTGTGAATTTTAGTGTGCTCTGCTATATCTTCACTCGTGTCTCACCTTTACTTCACTTACAGGATTCTGGGAGTGAATGCCACAGTCTGGTCAGTGTTCAGGACGTGGATCTTTGTAATGCCTCAAATGGCTTCCAGGAAGATTCCACCACACTATACTGTCCATCTCATCAAGGTGTGTTTCCAGTTATAAGTAACGTTATCCAGTTTTTAAAATCTTTACTCGGGAAAGGACTATCTCAGCTAAACTTTATGTAGCAACTGCAAAATCGGACACAAAGAATCTTTTTGTAAACATATATTTTTGTTCAGTATAAAGGAACCTCTGTTCAATAGATGATTAAGGGGCAGAGAAGAGTAATTACATTAATTATCTATCATACCTAACCTCAAGATCATGTACGGTTCCAACTTGGTCTATATCCTTAATTTCTGATTATCATATTTATATTTTAATTAAATTGTTCTAGCATGGGATATATCAGCTTCTAAGCTTTTCCAAGTATATATGCATTTTTATGGAAAACCGAATATGTATTTTTTCATACCTTTTAGACATCCCTTGTATTGATGTAGTACAGTAATTCTTTATCACTGGTTGAAAGTAGTAGGAGGAAGAGCAATTGCCAGTTGACAGCCTTCCTTATGTGGAAAGGTGGAAGAAGTATAGTTGAAGGTGATAAAGATCTTGGGCCCAGTACCAAGACCAGGTATCAGTTTTTTGGAGTTACACCTCCAAATGGAGGTGAGGGAGTCAACGAGTTTTGAAAATGGCCAAGAGAACGAGTCTCTATGCCAGCAGTTTTGGAGGACCACCACAAACAATGACCATTGTAGCTACCTGAATAAGACATATCCTATTTTTTCCACTACAATCACTCACCAAGAGGCCAGCAAGATTCCCTTGTATTCCTTAGATTTCAACACTTTTCTTTCCTTAACCCTCTTCTTTGCCTTCCTAATCCTATAGTTGACAAGTATACAGTATATAGGCATACAAATGTCACTGTTACCCACAGGCCAAACATTACGGTTCTACTGCCGAGACTGTGAAACTGCCATATGCAGCAGCTGCACAGATATTGAGCACTGCACCCACACCACACTCCGTCTCAGCGATGCTATGGAGGAGCAGAAATTTGCCATGCAGCAGCTCATTGAGAGGGTCACCATGCAGGTGAGTCAGGTTAGAGTCTGGTGTGACCCAAAGGTGTGTGAGTTGAAGTGGTAGAATGGTCAACTGGGAAGCAAATTGGATATGAATGGAGAAAGGTGAGTTCAGTGTAAACTTGAGCCTAGAAAGAGGTGGTCAAGATGTCAGGGAAATGGGCTAAATGAAGAGAGATACTTGACCCTGCCTGTAGACAAACTAGTGAAATTTGTCATGTGATGCACTGAGGAAGAATACAATTTTTTGCACTTACAGTATATTACTACCACCATGTAACCACCATTCTTATATTCATCAGCTGCCTTGTGTCAAAGAAGGCATATGTGACATTCAAGACATCTGGAGAAACCTGGAGGAGCACCGGGCGGAAGCAGAGAAGGAAATTCGAACTTGTTTTGAAAGTCTAAATGAGCTCTTGGCCAAGCGACAGACAGCACTCATCAACACTCTGAATACAGTGGTATCTCTTAAGCAGAAGACACTAGGTTAGTGTGTGCTAAATGAAACTGAATTGTATTATTTATTATAGGGTAGTAGTGTTTAATAATGATTAAAACAGATATCTTGGGCCTGATCTGGAAACAGTGCCAGCCCCTGCACCTCCAGATAAGGGTGAAGGTGTTGATGGGATTTAAAGAGGAGTGTTGGGGAGGTGATTCTCTCTGATGTCCATCTCACACAACCACTAGGCTTCCAATTGGTGGTTCACAGTCACAAAAATAACTGCCACAGCCATGAAGTACTGAATATCCATCTGCTTCTGAATTCATAACCCTTTACATTTTCTTCCACAGCTGAACAGAAAGGTGAGCTGGAAGCTTGGGTTACTGGTGTAGAGAGTGGCTGTGAGCTGATGGAGAAGGCCTTGAATCATTCAGCTGCCATGGAAGTCGTGCTAGTCAAGAAGCAGTTAGGGGAACGGCTGATGGACCTTGCTGATGTCAAGCTCCTACCGGCACCCAGGGAGAACAGTCATCTCAAGTAAGGAAAGGGGAGAGTAATAAAGTAAAGATTACCAGAAGGGAACAGAAGACAAGGACACAGGGGAAAGGAAGTTGAATGAACAGGAATAGGATTTGGGATGTGATTCACCACAGCAGGAGACTACTTGAAAATTTCATACATTCATAATTACAAAGGCCACAAATGCCCTAAAAGTGGGTTGGTTAAGTTAAAGCACATCCCCGCAAAAAATACCTACTCAGCCATCCTTTACAAGGGGAAAAAGCCTTTTGACATGTATGCATTTATCTATTTGTTATAGGGGGTGTGTCACATGATTTAATAGTATATCTTGTTGCAGGTTCTCTGTAGGTAACATTGACCCCCTGCGAACTGCACTAGTTCATGTTGGTGAGATCCAGAGTAATAGTGCAGTGGCTCATCAGACCATAGCAACTGGCGAATCTCTCAAACATGTACGTACTATAGCTTGAGTTTCATTTATGTATATGTCAGTTTTTAGTAAATCTTGAATCAGGTTGCTCACATTGGTTCATATGAGGATTTCATGAGAAAGAAAAATGTCTTGCTTCAATATGGCTCTTGATTCAAGATTTGTCAAGTTGCCTTTGGAATAGCTTTTACTGATACTCAGACATTGTCATTCGTTATTAAGAAGTTGATGTTGTGTTAGGTTGCAGCTGGACGCCAGTCAATTGTGACAGTGGTGACGCGTGATTATCATGGAGAAAAGGCAGATGCAGGCAGTGCTGACATCAAGGCAACCATTGTAAGGGCCTCTTCACCTAAGGACCCTGCATTGGGGCAAAGTGAGGTTAAGGAAGGCATTGTGTGTGAGCCCCAGGTGCTGGACCTCCATAATGGAACCTATGAACTAGCTTTCACATTGCCTTGTGAAGGCATGTACCACATCAATATTCTTTTGTATGGAACACATATCAAAGGAAGCCCCTTTAAGGTATGAAGTTAAAATTCATTTTAAGATTTCCTCTCTGTTGACACTCATTTTCCACTTTATCTAAGCAAGTTTTCTTCATAGAAATGAAACTGTATTTCTCATGAACTATCTTCTTACAAGTCCTCTAGATTAAGTATTTTTTCCACTTGTTTTTGTAATGATATAGCAACACACAGTATTCACCTTTGTTTGACATTTCTATTAAAAAAAAAAAAAAAAAATCTTTAGTGCAGTATTGTCCCCAAAGATAGAAGTGCTGGTTGGTAGCAGTGAAATACAATGATTTACACTAACATAATTATTCATTGTACTGTAGAATTACTCTTATGGGCCAAAGGCATTTAGCATTAGCCTGTCAGAGACAAATCTCCTGAGCCTTATTATTTCTAAGGTTAACTAAGCTGAACATAGGGTCCCCACAGGGACTATGGGCCCTTGTTTTCAAGAAGATTATAAAAAACTGTGAATAAAATTTTTTGGGAGACTCAAAATGGATATAAGTGAATGTAATGTTGTCCAGTACTTAGCATAACAGGGTCAGACTGTCAGCTGAAATTGAGTAAAAGATTGAAGCACTGGATGGGCCCAGAATACCTGAAAGGCTTGGGGTTTGCACAGTGGCCATGCAAATATCTGCTCATAGAGAAATGCTGAGTTACTTTTCTACTTGTTCTGTATCAACACCTTTTTTCCTTCTCAAGTAAATACTATTGTTTATTTACAGCCAGAACTTGCCCTTGTTTAACTTTTTCTCATCATACTAATATTGGCCTCCTCCTCCTCCTCATTGGTATCTGTATTCAATCATGGCTTTCTGGAATGAACAGCTATCAGCTTGATAAAAATGTCGAATGTAATCATGTGAAAAAATATGGAATGATATCTACAGCACATGAATATCTGGAGCATATGTTTGATTATGTGGGTTGTTTATAAACTGGAGGAAATAATTGAGAGTTAGAACTGGAGATGAACTGTGGAAGTAATTATACGATATTTTATTATATATTTTTTCTTGTCCTAAATAGGTTGTGGCTGTAATGGAGGAGGATAGTGCCAGCAGTGATCGCGGTGTGCCAAATCCAAAACTTGGTCGGCAGACCTCCCACTCCACTCAGATTACTACAAGAACATCGAAAGCATCAAGAGCATCGAGAAGACCACTCTCTCATAGGTCAGAATAAATGTTCAAGATATCATAGTCTAGTGTTTTGAAATTTTCGTGTCATATATTGCTACTGTATTCTGTCCCTTACTTTAATATATGTATATGTTATTACATATATACCAAATGCCCTCTCTTCTTATAAGAGGGTGGCAAAATTGGAACACACACCCACTTTATAAATGGTAGATAAAACCCATGTAACACCCTTCCCATCTCAGCACCTTGTAAATGAAGTGTCATCCTGCAGTGGCACAGCCAAGGAAAGGCCACAGGAAACTTGATTTTTCTTTTCTTCTCGTAGATCTTCTTGCTCCCGAAGAACAAATCCCATTGAGGATGACCTGGTGCTCAAAGTTGGTCGTCGTGGACGAAACCGGGGAGAGTTTGTCAATCCGCAGGTATTTTTTTATATAATTTTTTTGCTAATTAGGGAATAGTTATACTTTTCTCCTATTATTACTCTTGTGTGTGAATGAATAATGTGCAGCATGTGCACAATTTTACTTTTATAGGGAATGTTAAAGGATTTATGAGTCTAGCTTGTGGATGCTGCCAACTTCATATGAGCCACAGAGTTGTTATTGTTGTCAATCCTTAGGCTGTCTGGCTGAGCAGTCCTATCTCCCTAAGGAATGCCATGGCTGAAATGGGGTTTTCCCACAAATCTTTTATAGTGTGTATATTGTGTTGTTGGCATGTATGATTGTGTACATTGCAGACCCATAATGTGATGTATGGTATGGGGTGAAGTGTTGCATCCTGGACAGTTATCTGCAATGAGACCATGCAGCCCCTTCTGGTAGCTTAGAAGGGCTGGATGGTGGTCACATTGCAGTTTGGCCAGGTGGACTTTGTCCTTACAGGGAGAGAGGATTCAAAGAGATGGATATCAGGGGGTCTGGGATGCAGCAGTGTGTTCTCATTCAGTTTGTTGATGGAGCAGTGAGTGATGTGATTATGGATATATTTCCAGAGGCTGGTGCCTGGTGGTTGTGGAGGAAGAGAAGAGAGTATTTGTGTGTGGTATAGGTATTTGGGTGTTGTTTTGATGTTTCTTAGCATGTGGGTGTTCTGCTATGTAGTGTAGTGGGTGTGCTGTGTTTGTGGAGGCTGCATTAAGTGTTTGTGTGTTTCTCATGTCAAGGTGATCCTTGACATTGAGGATTTATGTTTCATAGTGTAGATGGTCTGTAGGTGTATATGTGCAACATGTAATTGTCTTTAGGGCTTTGTTTTATATGGTCTGAAGGGTGTTGAGGTGTGTCTTAGTGAGATTAGGGGTCCATGTTGGGCTTACATAATTCATCATTGAGCCACATTAAGGAAATCACTCAGCTACAATTAATCAATCAATCCATTTATAAGTCTCATATATAACAATTCAACATTTCCACCCAGGGAAATTCATAAGAGGGCTCTAGGACCTTTGTCAGCCCCTGGTTGAAGAGAGTGAAAAATGAGGAGGTGATGAGGAGAGTGGGGTGGAAAAGGAGTTGGAAAATAGGGTTGATAAAAGAGTATTGGGATGGTTTGGACACATGGAAAGAATGAGTGAAGAAAGAATAGTAAAAGAATTGTGGAAGGCAGAGGTGGATGGAGTGAACATGAGGGAACAATGAAAGATGAGATGGATGGATGGGGTAAAAGGGGCATTGGGAAAGAGGGGGATGTCTGTTGAGGAAGGAAGAAAGAAGACAGAAGATAGGGGTGAGTGGATAATGGTTATGTATGGATGATGCTGTGATGCATGGAAGGGAGTGGGTGGGGGATGGGGAGAATTAGGGACTATGTGTGAATGATAATTTGATGCACCCCGAAGGGATTTCTCCCCATCTTCTCATTTTCTGCATGAGGGGACAGAGAGGGGGGTTGCTGATTAAATGAAACAGCCTTGCTGTGTCTTGTTGTATTGCTTCTGAC
Organism: Oratosquilla oratoria; assembly: GCF_046742065.1. NCBI lineage: Eukaryota > Metazoa > Arthropoda > Malacostraca > Stomatopoda > Squillidae > Oratosquilla > Oratosquilla oratoria. Next base: position 67,044,724 of record NC_134785.1, on the reverse strand, counting down.
CCAGGGTAGTGGGTGAGGTGCAGGGATGACCCGTTATCCAGGAGGAGCCAAGGAAAGAGGGAGGGAGGGGTGGTGGGTGGGAGTGGAGTATGTGGGGATGAAATGGGTGGGAGTGGATTTATACCTTGAACTTTGGCTACCTCCCTTGTTAAAGGGGGGAAAAGCCCTTGGTATATGTATGTGTATGTTATTATTATAATTGCTATTATTATTATTTATTTATCACAATGCAGTAAGGAAAGAATGAAGTAAATAAATTTTTCTTTGCATGTGATACCAGGCTCATCTCTCATATCTGTTGATATCTGATTACTTCTTATAGGGTATCGCTTTCTCAAGCATCAAGGATGGCCGTCTTGCTGTTGCTGACTCGAACAATCAGTGTGTGCAGGTGTTCACCCTCAGTGGAGAGTGTAAGCTAAGGTAAGGTTTCAAATGATTCAGTTCTTTGTGTGTGGGAAGGTTCATCTCATTTTCATCTACAGGGTCAACCCCAGGACTGTGAGCATAATTGTCAGTTTGTTACCTTGGTGTGATACACAGTTGAATTTTGTTTGCATTACATCAAATATTGTCTAACCCTTTTCTTAAGTGGTTACCTTTTACTGTTTTCTAGCCAAATGAATTTATTCACCTAAGGAAAATCACAAGCAATTGAAGGATGGAAATATTTATGAAAAACTTACCTTTTACAGTATTTTTATTTATTCATTCTGATCACTGCAATAAAGAAGAGCTAAGCTGAACAGACATGCTCCTTAATAACATTTTAATTTTAGTTGTTGGGTATGTATGATGACCAAAAATGGAGAGAGTGATTGATTTGAGGTGATTACGACTATAAGCTGGTGACATATAAACATGACACACTAATACACCAATGACAACAGTCCAACATTTTTTCCCAGAGAGATCAGTAGGAGTGCCCTAGTATTTCTGCCACCCATTGTGGAAGTATAGGTTTCCAGTCAGTAAAACTTCAGGCATTGGTTATTGTTATTAGTGTTGGTATTTATTTATCATAACAATATTGTATTATCAATATTATTCCCTTACAGGTTTGGTGTTCGTGGCCGAAATGTTGGGCAGCTCCAGCGGCCTACAGGCGTGTCAGTTCTGCCTAATGGTCATTATGTTGTAGCTGATTATGAGAACAAATGGGTGTCTATCTTTGAACCATCTGGCAAGTATGTTCGCAGGCTTGGACATGGAAAACTGCTTGGTAAGTCATTCTAAAAGAAGCAAACTTCCCACTGACATAAGAATGCAATGGAGTCAGTGCTGCATTAACATAATTTTTATTACTTCTGCAATTATTTCACCTATGCCTACAACCACCAGCCAGTCCATCCATTCCCATAGCAGACCAAATACAAACACTAAACACTGTGATTGCCAATAAAATACATGAACAAAAAACACAAAATTGGCAAAGCTTTATCAATACACTTGATCACAAAACAAACACCAGCAAATTGTACAAAACACTCAACAGCATCACACTATCCAACACTAACACTACACGCTCTCACGCAGCAATAATCACAACAACAGATAATCTACCCTCAAACAGACAACAAGCAAACGCACTCATACGTCATTTTGCACAGACGAGCCATCTTACATCTCACCCTGACGACCGACGCACCATTCGACGTAAGAAAGACTTCCCCACAGACTCAGACTATACACCCTTCATAGACAGTCAGACAAAACTCATAATGCATAATCTCAAGCACTCATCTGCCTGTGGCCCTGATAACATAAGCAACATCCACCTAAAACACATTGGACCACAAGGTATACACGCACTCACAAACATTGCAAACTACAGCTATTCACACAACACTATACCCGACATCTGGAAGCATGGTAAAATAATCACCATTCCAAAACCGAACAAAGACCCAACAATCCCAACATCGCACCGCCCAATCACACTTCTCTGCACCCCCTCTAAAGTCATTGAACGCCTAATACTTAAACTTGTCACACCATATATTCCCCTTGCTGACTCACAACACGGTTTTAGGCCACTACACTCCACAAACACTCTTCTGACAAACCTCACACAAAGAATTTTAGATGGCATCAATTCAGATAGGCCCCACCACAGAACCCTTCTTATAACATTGGACATTAGTAAAGCTTTTGATGCTATCCCCCGCCACAACCTAACAAATAAAATATATAACACAGACATGCACAATAACACCAAAAGATGGCTGGCCAATTATCTGGCAGGCAGAAATGCTCATGTGTCATATAATGGCCAATCATCGCACATCAGAAACATTAAGAACGGAGTACCACAGGGCTCAGTTCTATCCCCCACATTATTTAATCTATACATGCATGACTTACCCACGCCAGACACCTCAGAAATACAAATCTCTTCCTACGCAGACGACATAACAATCACATGCACACATCATAACACAGACAAAGCTGCAGAAATAATCCAGCCTTACCTTGACACACTCAACACATGGTTCTTCACAAACAGACTCAAAATAGCTCCAACCAAATCTACAGCAACACTTCTCACCAACTGGACAAAAGAACACAAATACATACCTCATCTCTACATCAACAACACTCTAATACCACACACAAACACACCGAAAATTCTTGGTGTAACATACGATACATCCATGTCTTTCAAACAACACCTCACAAACATAAAAAACAAATGTACACCTAGACTTAACGCACTTAAGTCAATCACTGGAACAACATTTGGACAAAACAAAGAAACCAATATAACAATATACAAACAATGCATACGCTCAGTGATGAATTATGCGAGTCCTGCATGGGCTCCTAATCTCAGTGAGACACACCACAACACCCTTCAAATCATACAAAACAAAGCCCTAAAAACAATTACAGGCTGCACAAATACATCACCTACAGACCATTTACACCATGAAACAAAAGTCCTCAAAGTCAAGGACCACCTCGACATGAGAGGCACACAAACACTTGCTGCAGCCACCACAAACACATCACACCCGCTACACTACATAGCAGAACACCCACACACACCAAGAAACATTAAAACTACACCCAAAGACCTTTATTACGCACAGATACTCTCTTCTCTTCCTCCACAACCACCAAATACCAGCCTCCGGAAACATATTCATAATCATATCACTCACCGCTCCATTAACACACTGAAAGACAACACACTGCTGCATGCCAGACCCCCTGATATCCACCCTTCTGAATCCTCTCTCCCACGAAAGGACAGAGTCCACTTGGCCAGACTGCGATGCGGTCACCACCCAGCACTTCTAAGCTACCAGAAGAGGCTGGACGACCGTGTTGTGAACAGCTGCCCAGGATGTAACACTTCACCCCATACCATACAACACATAATGGAAGACTGCATTATACACAATCATGCACGCAAACAACACAACATACACTCTATAAAGGATTTGTGGGAAAACCCAGTTTCGGCTGTGGCCTTCCTTGGAGAGACGGGACTGCTCGGACAGACAGTCTAGGGAACGACAACAACAACAACAACAACCACTATTGCAGTTATTATTTCTTTGATCATGATTACTGTTCATTTACCACTACTACTGCTTCTTTTGCTACTTTTCTGTTACTCTTGCTGTGTTAACTACTGGTAATGACCACTTTCCTGGCTGTCAGAACACAGCACACAGTTGAAGGCTCCAGATGCAGTTGAGTTCCTCCTGATGTATCTTTCTCACTTCACTTATGACTCCTGTTCCTTCTGCTGCTGATAATATTACTGGTACCCCACTATTTGTAATTTTGTCTATCTATGGACCAAGGCTTCTTTTCCCTTATAAAGAAGGTAGCTAGCTAAGGTGCATCCACTCTCACCCATCCCATTCCCATCTGTCACCCATTTGTGTCCCTGTCATATTAGCTCCTCTTGGATGAAGGGTCTTGACTCCCTGCTCCTTACTTCCCATACTGAGGTATTGACTGCACATTATCATGCAGTAGTGACTGTATGGTAGCCACCAATGCTTTAAGAATTGTGTAATTTTACTTCATTTCTAATTTTGCTGCTTAACTTGCTGATAACACAACTACTGTTATTTTCATTTTATTACTACACATAACAACAATGGAGTCCTCCTATGGAGCCTGCACTATTCAGTTTCTTCACAAGTGACCTGCCTACTCCAAATCCGGAACATAACATCAAATCTCTTGCCTGTACAGATGACCAAACAACAATTGCTATGTAAAGCAACTACAAAAGAGCTACTAAAGATATGTAGACATACCTAGACAAATTATAACAGTGGTTGAAACAAAACCGAATGGCAGCCTCCCCTCTCAAATCATCTGTCACATTACACTCCTCAGACAACCATGAATCAAAGAAACATCCACCAGTTGAATTAATTGTCCAACTTATTCCGTTGGACAAAAGCCCTAAAATCCTAGGCCTCACTTTTGATATGCACATGTCCTTCAGCCTACACATCAAGGACCAAATAGTGAAAATTAACAAGAAACTAAACATGCAAGATCAGTAGCAGTCACTGGTTTTGGCCAGAAGAAATAAACACTAATTACAGAATACAAATTTGAAGCTAGCAATGATAAATTGGAGAGTAGGAGATGGGACCTAATGAGCATTGTTCCTTTCCTGTATACTACAGTTATGTAAATACAAATGGTTAATAGGAACCACACTCAACAATACCCTCCACAATGTGGTACCTTGTGGCAACTAACTTAAGCCTTGTAGACAGAAATCACTGTGATAGACTGATGAAATATAATACACATATACCAAGGCTTTTTCCCCCTTACATGGGAGGTAGCCAAAAAGGAAAAGGCATAAAATCATTCCCACCCATTCCATCCCTGAATACACTCCACACCCCTCCACCCTCCCTCTTATCTTAGCACCTCCCAGATGATGGGTCATCCCTGCACCTTGTCCACTGCCCTGGGTCAGAAGCAGTGTCGCAAGACTCAGCACATCCACAGCAAGGCCGCTTCATTAAATCGGCGACTCCCCCTCTCCGTCCCCCCATGCATAAAAGGAGAAGATGGGGAGAAATCCCTTCAGGCTGCATCAAATTTTGCTCACACATACTACCTCACCCCCCATCCCTCCGCCCATTCCACCTCATGCATCACAACATCATCCATATACAACCATTCTCCATTCACCCCTGTCTTCTGTCCTCTTCTGTCCATCTTCAACAGACTTTCCCCTCTTCCCCAAAGCCCCCTTCACCCCATCCATCCACCTCATCCTAGGACGTCCCCTCATGTTCACTCCACCCACATCTGCCTTCCATACCTCTTTTACTAGTCTATCTTCACTCATTCTTTCCATGTGTCCAAACCATCCTAATACTCTTTCATCAACCCTATCTCCCAACTCCCTTTCCACCCCCGTTCTTCTCCTCATTTCTCACTCTATCTAGCCTAGTAACCCCCATCATACTTCTCAGACACCTCATCTCAAACACATTCAAACGCCTTCTCTCTTCCTCTCTTATGTTCCATGTTTCTGCCCCATACAGTGCTGTTGGCACAATCATTCCTTCATACAGTCTCCTCTTAGCATCCATTCCCAAATGTCTATTCCTCATTACACTTTTTAATCCACCAAGGCATTTACTCACTTCTCTCAATCTACATTCTACCTCCACCTTCACTCCACCCTTTCCTGCCACATTTGCACCCAAGTATCTAAAACTATCCACTTCCTCCAGTCGCTCTCCCTTAATGCTCACTTCCAGACTACTGCCACTTTCACCCCTTGTACATCTCATCACCTTACTTTTACCCACATTTATCTTTAGCTTTCTTCTATCACACACTCTCCCAAACTCTGTCACCAACTTCCTCAATCCCTCCTCTGATCCTGCCACAAGCGCAGTGTCGTCCGCAAACAACAGCTGGCTCACCTCCCACTTTTCTCCATTTTCTTTAACCATCTCCAATCCCTGACCCACTACCCTAGCATTTACCTCTCGCACTACCCCATCCATGTATAAGTTGAAAAGCCAGGGCGACATAACGCATCCTTGACAAAGTCCCACCTTTACCTCGAACCACTCACTCTCTCCATTTCTAATCCTGACACAAGCCCTACTACTCTCATAAAAACTCTTGACAGCTCCTAGAAGCTTTCCTCCTATCCCATATATCTGCATAACCTTCCATAGTGCCTTTCTGTCTACCCTATCGTAAGCCTTTTCCAGATCCATAAAAGCCCAAAAAACATCCTTCCCCTTTCCTATAGCTTTCTCACATATTTGTCTTGCCACAAAGATCTGATCTACCTAACCTCTACCCGTCCTAAATCCACACTGTTCCTCACCAATTACTCCCTCTGTTCCTCTCCTAATCCTCTCAATCAAGATCCTCCCATAAGCCTTCCCAACTACACTTAACAAGCTAATCCCTCTGAAACAACTACATTCACACTTGTCCCCTTTTCCCTTGTAAAGTGGAACTATACAGGCACTCCTCCAGTTCTCCGGCACTCTACCCTTTCTCCAGCTAACATTAAATAACCTCACCAGCCAGTCCACCATCACTGTACCTCCTTTTTTTAGACATACTGCATGGCATCCATCCAGACCAGGTGCCTTACCTGCTTTCATCATCTTAACAACTGCCTTCAAATATAATGCTTATGTGATTAATTCTAATTATATGATCCTGTGACCCAAAGAATACAATTGGTTTGCATATGAATATGACTTGTGGTTGTCACACTCAAATTCTTTGAGGTACCAAAAAATGATGGAGAAATATGATTATTTCTTTATTTTTTTTCCATTTCCCCAATTCCTCAGTGTCTTGCAGTAACAATTATCTTCTGTCCCTTCATAGGTCCAAAGGGTGTAACTGTGGACAACAATGGCCATATCATTGTGGTGGACAACAAAGCATCCTGTGTATGCATCTTCCAGCAGTCTGGCAAACTTGTCACCAAGTTCGGGAATCGTGGCACAGATCCCTACCAGTTTGCTGGTCCACACTTCGTAGCTGTCAACAGTCTGGGTCAGATTGTGGTGACTGATTTCCATAATCATTGTGTTAAGGTGAGCCTTACTGATTTCACCATCTTGGCATGTGTTGTTCTTATGTGTGTGCATGTATGTACAAACGTACCAAAGGACTGGTACCTGGCCTCTGGAGTGGGCTCGTATTCTCATATTTTAGCTGTCAACTCTTACAACAATTTTATTTTCATATAGAGAGGACACTACTCTGGCATCTGTGCTACCACAGATACCCATCTTAGTAACATGGAAACAAACCTAAGGACCTACACCTTTCCTACTTACACTATCAATCTATCTATATACCAAGGGCTTCTTCCCACTTATAAGGAAGTCAAGTCGAGGGATGCACTCACTCCATCCTTCCACTCCTGTCCATCCTCCATTGTTTCCCTCTCGTCTTGGCTCCTTGTGGATGAAGGGTCATCCCTGTCTCTTGCCCACTGCCAGGGTCAGAAGCAAGTGACCCCAGAACACCCAAAGGATTTTGACTGAAATCATCAGGTTAGCCAGTTTGGCCAAAACTTACCCCAGAGGGAAAGTCGTGGTCAGGGCACTGGGAGGTATATGTGAGGAACCTGGACCCAAGGGTGGGTGGGTGGTACTCAGCCAAATGTGAAGATGTGGGTGGAATTTTGCCTTTCTGCCTTTGATGCCTGCACCTTTGGCCTGAGGGGTTTCCAAGTTAAATCTGCAGGAGGCCTGGTGGCCCTCAACCTGTGGGTAAGATAATGGCCCAATTGGACAGAGTGAAAAAAAAACAAAAAACTATTCTCTATCTATATGCCAAGGGCTTCTTCCCTCTTATAAGGGAAGTAGCCAAGTCGAAGCACACACCCAGTCCCACCATTCCACTCCCATCCACCACCCATTATTTCCTTGTCATCTTAGCTCCTCATGGAAAACAATGGGTGATGGATGCCTTGACTTGGCTACCTTACTTATAAGGAGGAAGCCTGCCCCCCCCCCCTCCCTCCCCCTCTCTCTCTCTCTCTCTCTCTCTCTCTCTCTCTCTCTCTCTCTCTCTCTCTCTCTCTCTCTCTCTCTCTCTCTCTCTCTTACATACACAAAACAAACAAATTACTCACACGAGTCAATACAATATTACACAGACAAAGCATTGTTCCAGCTGAGATGTACCACGTTTCTATATATCCATGTGCAGTATATACTAAGTGCCTTTTCACCCTGTACGAGGGATGTAGCCATGCTTAGCAACACAAAGGAAGACACAACTAATTGGACCTACTGCAAAAACACATTCAGACTTGCACAAAAAGCACCACAAAAACACAAAACATACTACAAATAAACATGAACAGTATACTGAACATACTGAGTTGCACATAGACTACAAGAAACCAAACTGTCATTTTAACCTAACTTTACCAAATATCCAGCAATCATGCATACTACAAAATACAAAGATGGACTCTTATAACTGAAGATTTCTTCTTCTTTGTCTTGTTCTTAATAGTTCCCTTATGTAAGCACCATCTGTACACTTAACTCTGTTATTACACTTAGACATAACACATTCCTCAGCAATATCCAGGAACCACACACTAAATTTGTCTTACCTGTCTGCCTGATGGTGTGTGTAAGTGCACATGTATGTGTAATCTATGTACTTGTGCACTGGCTACACTTGTTGGTAGGCTTTGTTACTCATGTAGACCTATAAATTCACAAGTTATGTAATAGCTAGTATTTTTCATATTATCTTGTAACAAAAGAAACAGAAAATATGCCTTTATACTTTCCCCTCTTTAGGTGTTCAACAGTGAAGGTGACTTCCTCTTTACATTTGGAACAAGTGGGGAAGGTAATGGACAGTTCAACGCTCCCACGGGTGTGGCTGTCGACGAAAGAGACAATATTATTGTAGCTGACTGGGGCAATTCCAGGATTCAGGTGAGTTATTCCTTTTTGTTTCCTCCCATTTCTATTATTGTATTTCCCCTTATATATGACTACCCTTGCAAGGAAGAAAGATTATATTTTACTTATTATACACCCTTTTGCTGGATTTTCACAGGCTGCTGGGACTTCATATGTTTTCAACTGCTAATTTGTTTAATTTCCAGGTGTTTGACAGTCAGGGGTCCTTCTCATCATATGTGAACACCCTAGCAGATCCACTTTATGGACCCCAAGGGCTGACACTCTCTCCAGATGGACATGTGGTGGTGGCAGATTCTGGCAACCACTGCTTCAAAGTTTATAAGTACCTTGAAGACTAGTCGCAAAATAAAAAGATAGATAAAGAAAATAGAATAAAGAGAGAAAGAGAGAGAAAAAGGGAAAGAGAGAGAGGGAGGGAGGGTACTCTGTGCATATAAGAATGGAAAGACAGACAAGATGAAGCACAAGGAAGGACAGGTGATTGTTCCTCAAGACTATCATCATGCTGATAGTCTGGGAGAGACATGGGGAAAGGGGGATAGATAATGGAAAATATGTGGGTAGTGTGTTGCAGGTACAGGTTTCCTGTTGTGTACTGTGGTCTGAGGTTATGTAATGTACTTGCCTAATTGTTGGTTCCCATTTCTTTTTCTTCATCAATCAAACTTAGCTTTAAATTTGCCTATGGTTTTAGATTGGACCATGTCTACTTTTAGGATATTCCATGATTAATGGGTTGTAGTTTCAGTAAAAGCTTTTCAAGCCAGGAGCATGACTCGAACTTGGGACCTCAAACTTGGGACCCCAAAGTGCTAACCACTTTACCAACACGCCATGTATTTACCTAATTGTAGGTAAATAAAATTTTGTGTATGTGTGTGTGCGTGCATATGCGTGTGTGTGTGATTCACCATTGTCTTAGATCATGTGTTGGACTCTTGATTGACAGCTATTACCCTCCTAGGTGAGAGCTCAGAGCTCATATATGACTATTCTATGGGTAGTGCTGTGATCTTACACACACATACACACATGCCCAACTTCCTGCCCATGAGAGTTGGAGTACCAGCTCGCAGTGGAGCGATACTGAAATTATTTCAGCCCAGGGCAGGATTTGAACTGGGACTGCCGAAGTAATGGTTGCAAATGCCACCACTGCATCAAGATGTGTGTGTGTATGTGTATTTACTTAATTGTAGTATACAGGAAAGGAGCAATGCTTGTTGGGTCCCATCTCATGTTCTCTAATTTTTTAACATACTTAGCCTCAAATTCATGTACAGTTCCAACTTAATCAATCCTTGATTACCAAATATCATATTTAGATTTGAACTCATGTATTGTGTGTGTGTGTGTACATGCATGCATATGTGGGTGTTTGTGTGTTTGACCTCATAGTAATATGCAGGAAAGGAGCTACATTTGTCAGTCCCATCTCTTTTTATCCAGTTGTCATACTTATTTTGTTCATTTTGTGTGTCAGTCCCATCTCTTTTTATCCAGTTGTCATACTTATTTTGTTCATTTTGTGTGTATGTGTATATATGTATGTTTTAAAACTTTCATTCATATATGCAGTGGTACTCTGAGAAAATTGACATCATAAAGTGAGAAAATGCTAACAGCAGCTCAACTTTGCCAAGAGTAGCATTTAGACCAATTATGACACAACAGAGTTCATATTTCTCTCTCTCTCACTCATATATATGTGTGTGTGTGTGCGTGTTTTTGTGTATCCCTTATTATGACTTGAAGTAATCATTTATATATCAGTTTATGACAACCATCATTTAGATTCATGCCATCTCTTTATGACATAAATCATTGGAGTGAATCAGAATCTTGCTTATACAGATATATTCCTGAAATACGTTGTAATTAGCCTTGATATTATCTAAGTGTTTATATCCTTCCTTTGTTGTGTGTGTATATATATGTATATATATATATTTTTTCAGAATAGATTTTTATGTAACTGGCTCTATATACCAGATTCATACTACTCTTTGGATGGTAGTAAGGGGCTTTCCTTAGCAGAATAGCATTGTCTGGCGGCTGCCAGAATGTATAAGACAACGTCACTTGTGAAATAGTAAGATAGGTTTTAATCATTTGAGTAATGTGGTAATTTCCCTCATTTGTATAAACTCGTATTGCAGTAGCCAGAGTATGTGTGAAATGGGTTAATATTTCAATGGGGAGTGGGTTTTTCTTTATTAATTGTCTTGAATATTTCTTCTGATTAACTGAACATGCTTGCTTTTATTACTTGCATTGTTGATCTTCCTTATGATACATTTATTTTCTTTATGTTGTTGCCAATTATGATTGTTAATTGTTGTATTCAAATGATGGAAGTGAGGCAGATCTCAAGCTACGCAATGATATTCAAAGTTGCTTGTGCCTATATAGTGTTATATTGTAACACCTGCAGAAAACACAATATAATTGCATGCAATAGAACATGCATGTAATAGAACACACACAATGAACTTGTATACATGTAATTTGTACACTATACTGTATACACCTGTATATCATATATATACAGTATATTTTTAAGTGCTGGTCTTTCTCCACCTTTTGGAGGATATGTTCTACTGTTACCATGGCAACAAGAACAGCAATCAACAATGCCTTTGGTATAGGGAGGCTGGAACTATGTTTGTTATCATGTATAAATCAGCATTACCAATGAACTCTATAAAACATGGTGAGCCTCAAGTTAATGAAAGGTAGGTGTTGCAGGTATGAGTAATTGGTTCAGATGAGAATTGTGCATAAATATGTATATAGTGATTGGTGGATGGTTTAACAAAATGAGAAAGTGGGGCACATGGAAGAGCATTTAGAAAGTATGTACATTGTAAAGGATGCACTTAGTCCATCCATCTGTCTCAATTAACAGATGTTTTAGGCAGGAAGGAGTGAAAGGGATGACTGTGATAGAATAAATGTGTGAAGATGCACAGCTTCCATGCTTAGCCATCTTACTTTCCAGGTAATGGTGTATAAACGTGGAAAAATGAAAACATTGAAAAGTAACAAAATAGAAATAAAGAAGATAAGCATATGATTATAAGATACTTTTCATTAAGACACCAGTCTCTAATCTAATCCGTTTCCCTTCTTGTAGGTGGAACTATGTCTGCAAGTGTCATGTTGTGATTATGTAGCTTTGGAGCTTCACTGAATTTTTCAACACTCATTCCATATTTTTCCTGGCTATCAGTCTTTCTCTTATTTTACCTCAGCCAGATACTTTTCAATTTTCCTCGCCTTCCTCTCTATCTTGCTGTACTCCTACCTTCAGTCACACTCTTGTTGCACTACCTCTACTATGAGTCACTATCTTTTCTTTAAAATCTTTCAGCTTTGGGTAGTTTCCTCTTCCATTCTATTTGGTTTTCCATACAACTGGAAATAAATTATAATAGTAGTAGGCCATAGTTGTATCCTGACAGAGTTTACACCAGAAGTTTTGTAAACATCTTATGTTCTTATGGATAGAAATGTTGCTGCTCTATCTTTGCCTCAGATTCTTTATGACTCGTTTGGACAATGAAGTAGACTGTGCTGTTAGGGTGAGCAGGTACATGTTCCAAGTTCAATTATTGTCTTTTTTTTTCTCATCTGCAGCCTGAATTCTCTTGTAGTGTCCTTTAACAATGCTTTTGTATTTTCTCATACCTTTGTGTTTGGTGGCACACATGATTTCATTTTGATTACTTATTTTGTTCTGAATGTAAATTCAGTGTTTACTCTATCTCCTACATCCTAAGGATCTCGCTTACTATTAGCTTTTATCTTCTTGATCAGTTTGCTGAAAGCAGTTATCCTAGAGGTCCACCACTACAGTTTTGCTCCCCAATTTGTTTTGGTTTGTGTTAACCATTCCAGGTTCTAGCAGTGACCCTCCTATCTCAGGTTCAATTTCCATGATCATTTTAATTTCTTTGATATCCTTTATTTGGGTTTAACATTTTCTGTTTCAGATTGTGTTTCTTCCCTTTCTGTTGTACATCTGCTTCTGTGCTCACAGTTGTTCACTTCTGATTTTTTATTTGTGTATTTATCTAATTTAGCAATATTCAGCTCTATATCTCCTTAATCAAACTTTGCCTTAAATTCATTTATATTGTTGGTCTGAATTATATCTTCTAATTTGTTCCACAACTTGTGCATCTGTGTGTGTGGATGAGTGCATGTGTGTGTGCTTATCTATATGTACTTAATGTCTTGCAAGGCTGAAGTTGATACTCATGAAACCCCATGCTCACTCTATTGCCCAACATTTTTAGGGTGCCTTCATGTTATTTGTTTCAATTCTACTTAGTCTGATCATTAGCCACATCTGCAGGGTGTGTGTTTTGCATATATGTGTTGGGGGGTTGCATTTTTTGTGACTAGCTTGAATGTATCAACAAACCCAGAAGCATGACTGGGTGTTGCATGTGTTTCATCATGCTTAATGGATTAAACCAACAAATGTTGCTACTCACGTGTGTGTGTTACTTAGATGAGCAAAGACACTAGATGATGATGGCTGAATAGTAGTGGTTTACTTCATAACACTTCAGCTGCCTATAATGTCTCACCTAGTCTTAGTTAAGTTTTAGTTTAGTTGATAATTCTAAGACATTGTATGAGGAAACTTAGTTCTTTGAAATTTTTGTTCTCATGCCAGTGCTGATGAGGCATGCATGATAAGTTAACAAGATAATCTGTGGACAAGAGTAACAGGAGGTTCACCATAGTAAAGGGCAGGAGTGTTGTTGAAATAGTTTCTTAGTAACCCCTGACAAGAGTTGAAGATGATTAGTGGACTATGGTAAAGATGACTGGTCTTATTGCAGTCTTTGAGTTATATCATATGCTTCTCTCATGTAGGTGACATAGTCTGGAAGAGACCCAGATGATTTAGTTTGGAAAATGGACAACCATCCATTCTGTTTGTTGTTAGGGGTTCCCCCTTTAGTTCCAGGAAGTTTGTGGTATATGGCCTCTGATAGTAGCCCAGGCTTTTAGGAACTTGAATTGCAATAGAGATGTTAACTCCTGTTGGTCAGGGGCAGGAAGAAAGAAAGGAAAAGAAAAAGGCATGAAATGCATATTAATCTAACTACTGTGATGGATTAACCAATCTGCATTTTATATTTTATATATACTGGAACAGTAAACTCATAATGTAACAGATATTGGTGTACTGCACCTGTTTAGGTAAGATGATGGTATATGTGACCCAATAGGTGGGAAGTCCCTGTGTGATGATGATAGTGAATAAATTGGTAAAGTATGTGAGAAGCAAGTGGCAATGACCTCAACAATCCCATGATTGAAAGTAACAACGTACATGTGTATGTTGATAACAGCAAGAATTTATAGGAAACTTATGATTATGTAATGCTTCATTGTGATCTACTCATCAAAATGTTTAATAAAACCTAGATGCATTAGCTTCCATATCAATATCCTTGCTGGAACTGAACTCTCACAGAAGAGGATAACTCAACTTTTCACTGTGCATAATAAAACTATTACAGTGGTCCACACCGGACAATCTTGGGTTGACCCCTTTAGTGAAAGACCCATTGCTCAGCTGAATAAAACCTGGTGTCACCCAGAATGAAATCTGTGTAGTACAGGAATATAAGAACCTACCCTCAGCTGGATGAAATGATCTGGTATTAGAAGAGAATTGATTGCCATCATAAAAAATAGGTGAAGGCAATTAGTATCCCCTTATCAAACATGGGAGCACTTTTCTTGTATTTTCCTGCAAAGTATTTGCTTCATATTAGAACAAATCCCCCATTCCAATACTCCTGTGCATTAAGTACCCAGTCTGAAAAGTGTACATTACATTCAAACTAAATCAAACCAAGAGTTGTGCAGTGTGCTACATAATGATAATTTTGTGTTTACACCCTGTCTGAGGTATTGTCTGCATGTGTGGGGTTAAAAGCTGGTTAGTAGCATGCAGCTGATACTTTAGGGTCTATATGGGGCGCCACTACGGAGCAGAGCCACACATCATTTTGTCTGTACATACATATATATACCAAAGGCTTTTTCCCCCTACATGGGGGGGGTAGCCAAAAAGAAAAAGGCATAGAAACCACTCCCACTCATTCCATTTCCTATATATTCCACTCCCCTCCCTCCCTCTTATCTTGGCATCACCTGGATGACGGATCATCCCTGCATCCTGTCCACTGCCCTGGGTCAGAAGCAGTGTCGCAAGACACAGCACATCCACAGCAAGGCCGCTCCATTCACCTCATTCCTTGGGGTGAATGCAAAGGTAATGGGAGGTGGTTAAAGAAAATGGAAAAAAATGGGAGATAAACTAGTTGTTATTTGCTGACAACACTGCTTGCAGCAAGATCAGAGGAGGGATCAAGGAAGTTAGTGATGGGGTTTGGGAAGGTGTGCAAAAGAAGTTGAAGATAAATGTGGGGAAATGTAAGGTGATGAAATGTGCAAGGGGAGAGGATGGCAGCAAATTGGAAGTGAGTATTAAGGAAGACTGGAGGAAGTGGATAGCTTTAAATACTTGGGTGCGAATGTGGTGGGAAAGGGAGGACTGGAAATGTAAGTAGAATGTAGATTGAGAGAAACAAATAATTGCCTTGGGGGATTAAAAAGTTTAATGAAAAACACATTTGGGAATGGACACTGAGAGAAAATTGTATGAAGGGGTGATTGTGCTGACAGCACTACTGTATATTGGGCAGAAACATGGAATGTAAGAAAGGGAGAAAGATTAATGTGTTTAAGATGAAATGCCAGAGAAATGTGGTAGGGGTTACTAGGCTGGACAGAGTGAGAAACAAGGAAGTGAGGAGGAGAGTGGGGGTGGAAAGGGAGTTGGGAGATAGGGTTGACGAGTTTTGGGATGGTTTGGGCACATGGAAAGAATGAGTGAAGAAAGATTAGTAAAATAATTGTGGAAGGTAGAGGTGGAGGGAGTGAACATGAATGATGACCAAGGATGAGATGGATGGATGGGGTAAAAGGGGCATTGGGAAACAGGGGAATGTCTGTTGAGGAAGGGATGAGTGGAGAATGGTTGTGCATGGATGATGCCGTGATGCATGGGAGTGGATGGGGGATGAAGGAGTATGTGTGAATATTTTTATGCAGCCTGAAGGAATTTCTCCCTGTCTTCTCTTTTTCTGCATGAGGGGATGGAGAGAGATCACCAATTAAGTGAGGCGGCCTTGATTTGGATGTGCTGTGTCTTGCTGCAATGCTTCTGACCCAGGGCAGGGATGATCTGTCATCCAGGAGCCAAGAAAAGAGGGAGGGAGGGGTGGTGAATGAGAGTGGAGTATGTGGGAATGAAATGGGTGGGAGTGGATTTATGCCTTTGACTTTGGCTACCTTCCTTGTAAAGGGGAAATAGCTGTTGATATATGTATGTATATATAGTTGCATCTGAGGCAATTGGAATCAGTAGCCAGTCAAATTTTGTGTTGGTACAGTACAGTATAGGCTGGTAACCTGAATGCATTCATACTTGTGTGGTTCTTACCAGGGCTGTGGAGTCATACCAAACCTTTGTCTCTGATTCTGGCTCCTTTATTTCTGAGCTACTGACTCAGACTGACTCAGATTCTCCTATGTGTAGAAATACATCAATTAACCCATCCTACATATATCAACCAATGTCTTATGCCAGCTAATTTTCGAATATCTTGTGATGTTTAAAACATACCATAACTTAACCTAACCTATCCTACATACTCCAACTCAGACTTTGACTTAACTCAAACTAGAACTCTGACTTCAATCTTTTCACCAACTCTGATCCTAATTCAATCTAACCTAACCGAAACTTACCCAACCTAACTGAATTTAACCCAACTTAACCTAAGGTAACCTAACCTAACTTCACCTAACATAACCAATCTTAACTTAACCCATCCTAATCTAATCTAACCAAACTTAAACTTAACTTGAACTAAGTAAACCTAACCTATCCTAGCATAACCTAACCTAACTTAATATAACCTTATCTAACCTAAACCAACCTAACCTAAAATAACCAAACCTAACTTAACCAACTTAAACTAACCTGACCTAAATTAACCAATTAATCCTAACCTAACATAAATATGGCCCTCAACCTGTGGGTGAGATAGTGAGAAAGCCGTACACAGAGCACTGTGAGGTACATGTGAGAAACCTAGACCCAGGGGCATGTGTGTGGGGACCAACGAAACCCAACACAAGCAAAACTAACCTAAACGAACCCTGACCTAAACAAACCAAAATAACGCAAAACCTTACCTACCCTGACATAACCTAATCTATCCTAACATACAGAAACCTAACTTAACATAATTGAACTCAACCTAACAGCCTAACCTAACTTCACCTAACCTAACGTAATCTCAACTAACCAAACCAAATGCACCCTAACCTATCCTATACTAACTTATGGTAACTTAACCTAAATTCTCCTAACCCAACATAAGTTAATCAATATAACCAAACATAACTTGACCTAACTTAACGTAACCAAACCTAACAAAACCTAATCTAACTTATCCTAACCTGACCTAAGATAACTTGATGTAACCTAACCTAGTCTTTATCTCAATCTAAGGTATTCTGACCTAAATTAAACTAATGGAACCTAACTTAACCTAATCGAATCTATGCTAGCCTTCTTTACCTTAGTCCAATATTTCCTAACTTAACCTGACCTAACTTAATGTAACCTGAACTAACTTGATCTAACCTAATTTATGCTATAACTTAAACCTAACCCAACCTTAACCCAAACTAACCTAACCTAATCTAAATTAACCCAAGCTAATCTCTTAACCTAACCTAAACTAACCAAACCCAACCCTAACCTTACTTAACCTAATCTACCCTAATCTAATGTAACCTGACCTAACCACTAACCAATCTAACATAACCTAATTTAAACTAGCCTAACCTAACAACCTATCTTAATTTAACTTAACTTAATCTAAGTTAACATAACCTGAGGTAACCTAACCTGACTAAACATAATCTAACCTAAACTAACTTAATCTGACATAACATAATCTAACCTGAATCAAACTTAACCTAACCTGATCGAAACCACCATAAAAAACCTATCCAAAATTGACTTTGCCTCACCCTAACATAAAACAATATAAGTTAACCTAACCTAATCTAACTTAAAGTAATTTATCATATCATAACATAACCTAGGCTATCCTAACTTATCTCAATCTAACCTATCGTAACCCAACCAAACCTAAGCAATCCAACCTAACCCAACCTAATTTAATCTAACCTATCCTAACTAAACCTAACCTAATGTAAACTAACCTAATGAAACTTAATCTAACCAAACCTAATGTAACCTAACTTAATAAACCTAACCTATCCTAACCCAATCAAACTTGAGCAATCTAACCTATCCTAACCTAACATAACCTTACCTAACATAAACTAACCAAACCAAATTTACCTCAACATTTCCAAACATAATTTATCATTACCTAACCAGCCTTAATCTAACCTAATTAAACCTAATGTAACTAAACCTATCCTACTTAACCCAACCTAACCAAACTTAACCTAATATAACATAAACTAGTCTAAGCTTAATCTAACCTATGTTAACCTTATTTAACCTAACCTAATGGAACCTTTGCTAACTCAACCTCTTTAAAATAAACTAACAAAACCTAACATACCCTTAACTAACTTAACCTAACCAAACCTAAATCAATCTAACTTAATCGAACCTAAAATAACAAAACCTTCCTAATATAACCTGTCATAACTTAACCTAACCTAGACTAACCTAATCCAACCTAAACTAACTTAACCTAACCTAACCTTAGATAACAATGTTAGGAGTATGAGACCATTGCATTGAAGTCTCCGAGTATGATTTTGTCATGTGAGATTCTGTGGAGAACTAGTTCCAGTGACCCATAGGAAACCACTCAGGAGACCTCACACCTGGAACACGTCCTGGGATCATGTCGAACAGTGGCATTGGAGCGTGGTTGCAACATCTCCCTAAAATGATAAGACACTTGAGAATGGTCATGGTTAGTGGGTGGGGCGTTAGGCCACCTAGGGCATCGTGGACTTGATACTTGAGGCTGCTAGTCATTAGCTTTATCGGAGTCGAGGTGTGGGACATTGTGATCTCTCTTGAATGTGTAGGTGGGCCAAAGTGGGGTCACTCACAGCTCTATTTTTGCTAAATCATTTAGTGGTGGTGGTGGTATGCCAAGAATATACCTGTGTTAGGAGAGAGTATAGGCAGTTGAACTGGCAGTTGGCAGGTTTGGCAGACAGCAACAGCAGTCGAGCTGGTGGGCAGTGGTGGCAGACGAACTGGCAGACAAGTGGCCACAGTTGACCTGGCTGACAAGTGACGGCAGATACTTGTGGTAAGCAAAAGTGTAGGCAGTTGAACTGGCGGGCAAACTGGTAGTCGTGCTGGCAAGCAGCAGTGGCAGACGATCTGGTAGATCAAGTGGCGGCTGGCAGCAGTCGTGCGGCAGACAGCGGTGGCAGACGATCTTGCAGATCAAGTGGTGGCTGGCAGCAATCGATCAGTTGGTAGTCGAGCAGCAGAGCTGGGGATAGGGGGGCCCCAAACGTTGGGCAGCCAAATGTTAGGATGGTTGAAGGCAAACTCTGATGGAGAGTTGGTTTTATTTAACAATGAATTTGGGCACCAATGTCATGTGGCTAGCTTCTATTGGTGAGAAAGGAGGGAGGGGGCAGACGAGAGGGCGAGGGAGGTGATGACTTGTGTGTCCCAAGTCATGTCCCTAGGCGATCTGGTTCTTCGTCTGTTTGTCTGTCCTTATATACACGGGCAGATCATGATCTGTGCTTTTAATTGGCGTGAGGTCAAAGTGTAGTGCATAGGGAAGTCGGACACAAAATGTTCTCAGGCCACTGACTCATGTAGACAGAGGGTATGGGGACTGGTATTGCACATGAGTTCCTAATAGAAAATTTCGTGGCTAGGCAAGGCGTGGGTTGTGTCATCATTGGCTGATGCTGGTACTGCACGTTTCTTCAAAAGGGCTTTGTGCTGTCTCATGTGGTAGACCCTGGCACTGGTTAGTCATCTTTGGGGGCCTAACAGGGTTTGCCTTAGGCTGGTGAGCTGCACATGCGTTTCTTCAAAAGGGGTTTGTGGTCTCTCATGTGGCAAACCCTGGCACTGGTTAGTCATCTTTGAGAGTCTAACAGGGTCTGTCTTAGGTTGATGAGCTGCACGTGCGTTTCCTGAAACAGTCTTTGTGAGGGTTAGGTGGCCAGCTGTGGCTCACACGGCTGGATGGCATATGAGTCACATGGCTGGCACCATGAGCAATTCCCTTGGGGGGCATTGGAGGTCAAAGGTCATGGGGCAGGGCCAGGACATGCCTTACAGTAGTCTTGGCCCTTGCTGGGCAGCCAATATTAGGCTGGTTGAGGCAAACTCTGATGGAGAGAGAGTTGGTTTTATTTAGCAATGAATGTTGGGTGCTAATGTTATAATAGGGCTTGCGTTAAGGGCGAGAAAAGGGGGATGGGACGAGACGGCAAGGGAGGTGACAACTGTGAGTTTCAAGTTGTGTCCTAACTTGGTCTGCTTGTATGAGGGGGGGGGGTGAGAAGCAGGAACAGTGAGCCAGGCTCACATATGATGCTCCGAGGCAATCTGAATCTTCAGCATTTGTCCAGCCTTTATATACACATGCAGGTCATGACTTGTGCTCCCAATTGGCATAAGGTCAAGTGTGATGCATGGGAAGTCAGAGGCAAAACATTCTGGCACTGGTGGCTCACGAAGATAGAGGGTATACGTTCCTCAATGAATCCAGTGTTCATCATCAAGTGACTGGCTGAGGGGCAGGTTAG
The DNA here is from genome assembly GCF_046742065.1 of Oratosquilla oratoria. Classification (NCBI taxonomy): domain Eukaryota; kingdom Metazoa; phylum Arthropoda; class Malacostraca; order Stomatopoda; family Squillidae; genus Oratosquilla; species Oratosquilla oratoria. The sequence goes on along the minus strand of NC_134785.1, from coordinate 67,023,896 downwards.
TCATTGCTGGCCGAGGTGCAGGTTAGTCATTGCTGGCCGATGTTGGTACTGCACATGTTTCCTCAAGGAGGCTTTGTCCCACCCGTGGGCCTCAAGGAAGCTCTGGGCTGAGTCACACAGCTAGGGGGGTCATGAGCATGTCCCATGGGACCACTTGCAGGTCAGTAAAGTCATGGGACAGCCAGAGAAAAGGTGAGGATGGGAGTGAGGACTGGGATTGAAGACTACTCCTAACAATAATACAATACATTGAAAAAGTGAAGATAAAACTTATGGGAGTGTAAAAGAACTATCAACATATGGACAACTGGACAAACTCATAACATGTAAAAGCATTGATCCCCGATGCATCCACAGGATACCACACCACTGATTTTTTTTTCCTGCATATCATTCAATATATTCATTAATAAAATCAATTTTACTATGTGCAAATAGAATTGGCCACACTGTGACACTGAACTAACTGTATAAATACTCACTGGTTGTTGAAATATAAATGGTCAGTTGAAGATATTAAGAGTGTGGCAGATCATTCATGCTCAAAACTCGGGTGCATGGGTTGAACCTGAACTATTATAGGAGAGTATAGTAGAGAACTTAAACCAAGAGAATGAGTGCATATATAAACCTTTCACAATACACTACTCCAAAAGATCCCTGAACACCCAACTAACATAAGTGAAAGGCTGATGACCTGGTGCATACCTCTCACTATGGGGCACTATGCTACAGTTATCATTGTTTATGCACCTATCTTCAGTACTGAAGATTTGACAACAGACGCTTTCTATGAGTCACTAGATCTAGTTCTCCTCAGAATCTAGCGTCATGACAAAAGCATACATGTTGGAGACTTCACTGCCTGAGTTGGATTAAAACACTTGGCATAGGAGGCCTCAATAGCAATTGTCTTAGACTTCTAACATTATACTCGGAGCATAATCTGACCATCACAAATATGCATGTCAGTATTGCTTCTGATTCACTGCTTCTAGTTTGAATTACTATACATGCCCAACTTTTGAGGTAACTTTGGGTGGTCATTTCCAAAAAGGACACTGCAATATGTGTATATATATACATATATGAGTGGACGGGCGGTCAGTTAAACACAGAGAACAGTTGGAGTTTTATTCACTGATGTTTCGTTGCTAGTAGTTCATTTAGACCAATGTGGTCATCTTCCAGATTGGAACAAGATAGAGGTGCTCCACAAAGGTCTAGAGAAAAAGAAAAATAGTGGAGGCAGCCTACATTATTTCCCACCCCTGCATCAACCATAGGGAAGGGTTTATAAAATTAGCAGGAGCGGTAGGTACTCTAATCATCAAGGAGGTAAAAAGGACAATTGAGAACGGAGGGAGAAGTGGCATGGTCGGAGTCACATGAGGACGGATGAGAGTATGGAGGAGTGAGAATATGTAGGGAGAGGAACACGGCAAGGATGGATTATATAAGCTGTTAATTTTCTGAGACTGTATGTACTTTGAGAATGTCCTGGTAAGGACAAAACATCAGTGCATAAAACTCCAACTGTTCTCTGTGTTTAACTCACCACCCTTCCACTCATTTGTCTTCCATACTTCAACATATACATATATATACATACACACATACATATACCTAGGTCTCCAACACTCACCCTCTGCCACTTGTGTGGACGTTTAGGCCCAATACATAAAACACCACCAATTCCCATAGTGAGTTTATATTTTGGGCTAAAACATATGCAGAAGTTACAGCTGGTGTGTTAGATTATGAGACCTAGGTGTATACATAACTACATACATACATATACCAAAGGCTTTTTCCCCCTACATGGGGGGGTAGCCAAAAAGAAAAAGGCATAGAAACCACTCCCACCCATTCCATTTCCTATATATTCCACTCCCCTCCACCCTCCCTCTTATCTTGGCACCTCCTGGATGACGGGTCATCCCTGCATCCTGTCCACTGCCCTGGGTCAGAAGCAGTGTCGCAAGACACAGCACATCCACAGCAAGGCCGCTTCATAAATTTGGCGACCCCCCCTCTCCGTCCCCTCATGCAGAAAAGAAGAAGACGGGGAGAAATCCCTTCGGGCTGCGTCAATTTTTTTTTTCATACATACTTCATCCCCCACCCACTCCCCCTCATGCATCATAGCATCATCTATACACAACCCCTCTCCATTTCTGAGGAAACTGACAAAATACAAATCTTACTGCACAAACAAAACCTAGTTGTGGCATTACCATGATTATGTATTGATGGTGAGGCCGGGGTTACACGAGGAAACTTGCACATTTTTTGCTCAATATCAACCCCATATCTCTGATTACAGCCCCACTGCCACATGAGGCGACTCGCTTAATTTCTATCTTTAGTATGACCCAGTGGATACCATGTTGAACTTATGAGCAGATGGTAGGGAGTTCAATTCCCAGGATCCACTGCCTGCTTCCTAACAGCCCTGGCCAGGCAGGGAGGCGACCCACACATTGGCCTAAAAAACTCAACAGCTGGCCACAACTAACAGGACATACCTTACCAAGGGTTTCTCATTACCCATTTTGTGGAAGTGGGATGGTGAGTTTTTTGGGTATGTAAATACATACATACATATACCAAGGCTTCTTCCCCCTTCCAAGGGAGGTAGCCTCAAAAGGAAAGGCACAAAAACACTCCCACCCATTTCATCCCTAAAATACACTCCACACCCCTCCCACCCTTCCTCTCATCTGAGCACCTCCTGGATGACGGGTCATCCCTGCACCCTGCCCACCGCCCTGGGTCAGAAGCAGTGTCGCAAGACACAGTACATCCACAGCAAGGCCGCTTCATTTAATCGGCGACCCCCCCTCTCCGTCCCCCTTTGCATATAAGGAGAGGACGGGGAGAAATCCCTTCGGGCTGCGTCAAAATTTACTCACACATACTACCCCACCCCCCCGCCTATTCCTCCTCATGCAGTCACAACATCATCCATATACAACCATTCTCCACTCACCTCTGTCTTCCGTCCTCTCCCTTCCTTCCTCAACAGACATTCCCCTCTTCCCCAAAGCCCCCTTCACCCCATCCATCCACCTCATCCTAGGACGTCCCCTCATGTTCACTCCCTCCACATCTGCCTTCCATACCTCTTTTACTAGTCTTTCTTCACTCATTCTTTCCATGTGTCCAAACCATCCTAATATTCTTTCATCAACCCTCTCTCCCAAATCCTTTTTCACCCCTGTTCTCCTCCTCACCTCCTCATTTCTCACTCTATCTAGCCTAGTAACCCCCACCATACTTCTCAGACACCTCATCTCAAACACATTCAAACTCCTTCTCTCTTCTTCTCTTATGTTCCACGTTTCTGCCCCATACAGTGCTGTTGGCACAATCACTCCTTCATACAGTCTCCTCTTCGCATCCATTCCCAAATGTCTATTTCTCATTACACTCTTTAAACCACCAAGGCATTTACTCGCTTCTCTCAATCTACATTCTACCTCCACCTTTTCCTGCTACACTTGCACCCAAGTATCTAAAACTATCCACTTCCTCCAGTCACTCTCCCTTAATGTTCACTTCCAGTCTACTGCCACTTTCACCCCTTGTACATCTCATCACCTTACTTTTACCCACATTTATCTTTAGCTTTCTTCTATCACATACTCTCCCAAACTCTGCCACCAGCTTCCTCAATCCCTCCTCTGACCCTGCCACAAGCGCAGTGTCGTCCACAAACAACAGCTGGCTCACCTCCCACTTTTCTCCATTTTCTTTAACCATCTCCAATCCCTGACTCACTACCCTAGCATTTACCTCTCGCACCACCCCATCCATGTATAAGTTGAACAGCCAGGGCGACATAACGCATCCTTGACGAAGTCCCACCTTTACTTCAAACCACTCACTCTCTCCATTTCCAATCCTAACACATGCTCTACTACTCACATAAAAACTCTTGACAGCTCCCAAAAGCTTTCCTCCTATCCCATAAATCTGCATAACCTCCCACAGTGCCTTTCTGTCTACCCTATCATAGGCCTTTTCCAGATCCATAAAAGCCCAAAAAACATCCTTCCCCTTTCCTATAGCTTTCTCACATATCTGTCTTACCACAAAGATCTGATCTACACAACCTCTACCCGTCCTAAATCCACACTGTTCCTCACCAATTACTCCTTCTGTTCCTCTCCTAATCCTCTCAATTAAGATTCTCCCATAAGCCTTCCCTACTACACTCAACAGGCTAATCCCTCTGAAATTACTACATTCACACTTGTCCCCTTTTCCCTTGTAAAGAGGAACTATACAGGCACTACTCCAGTCCTCCGGTACTTTACCCTCTCTCCAGCAAACATTAAATAATCTCACCAACCAGTCCACCATCACTGAACCTCCCTTTTTCAGACATTCTGCATGACATCCATCCAGACCAGGGTATGTAAATATTTTACTATGATGTTTTCTCTTTTTCTGCATTAGGGTATGGAGGGGGAAGTTGCTGATGAAAAGAAATGGCCTTGCTGTATTGCCTTTGACCCAGGGCAGTGGGCAAGATGCAAGGATGATCCATCATCCAGGAGGAGCCAAGAAAAGAAGGAGGGAAGGGGTGGTGAATGGGAGTGAAGTATATGGGGATGAAATAGGTGGGAGTGGATTTATGCCTTTGACTTTGGCTACCTTCCTTGTAAGGAGGAAAAAGCCCCCTATGTATATAACATTAGTTTTCACATTCTTTTCTGATGCCCAAGAAGGGAGAACAAATGCATGTCCAGCATGAGGTTGCACCAGATGTAGGAGGTACATAAAAGGATTGTCTGCCATAAAGCCAGGTGGCTGGCTATCCTAGTGCATTAAATGTTCCAGAACTTTTAATGCTGTGCGATTTATACATTTTAAGTAACAATATTTGAAAATCGGCTGGCACATTGTGACAGCCTGAAAGTGGCTGCCAGATGGTGGTTGTGCCTGAAATTAACTGTACAATTCTATTCAAAGCCAACAAGAGTCGGAATCATGGTTATCTTACCAACTATGATTTCTCTCATCCAAAATTCCTTCAACTCCAACTCTTACTGGATTTGAGCCTGTCAGCATTGGTGTCTTGATTACATTCATTTTGTAGTTATAGCATGAGGGCCAGAGGGGGGTTGCCATTTTAACAAAGTGGACTTGCTGTGTTTTGTGACACTGCTTCTGACCCAGGGCAGTGGGCAAGATGGAGAGATGACCCATTATCAATGAGGTGCCAAGATAAGAGGGAGGGAAGAGGGTGGAGGGGAGTGAAGTATGATAGGGATGGAATGGGTGGGAGTGGTTTGTTTTTTGACTACCTTCCTTATAAGAGGGAAAAAAGCCTTTGGTATATGTATGTATGCAGTTACAGCTGAGTGACCCCCATACTCTGTGAACTGATTTGATCATATTTTCTGTGGTTATTGATATTCAGAGTGAAAGAGAACAAGTAATACAGCTGTAACTGTATTTTATATCACGAGTATTGTTGTGCATCATCATACATCAGGCAACCGATATTGCCCATGAGAATTTGACTCGTATTGAAGAGATTAAGTAAATTTTGGGGAAGCCTGGTGAGATACTGAATTTGGAGGTCTATTGTGGGTTATTCATTCTATCATCTGAATGTGACGTTACACACAAGTGAGAGTGGGAGTAGAGTATGTGGGTATGAAATGGGTGGGTGTGGATTTATACTTTTGACTTTGGCTACCTCCCTTGTAAGGGGTAAAAGCTGGATATGAAAATATTAATGTCAGTAAAGTATGCATAGGATAAGTTAAAAAAATTCTGGCAGAGATGTTAAACTTTAATTAGCAAACACTTGCATAATTTTTGTAGTTTTTTAATTACCTTACTCCCCACCTTCCAAAACTACTTTGGTATCATGGTCTTTCTTCTTTTTCTTCTTCTTTTTCTTACTCTGTCCTAATTCCTCCTCTCCCTTGTCTTGTACACCAATAATATTTAAGTCTTGTTCAATATTTAGGTCTTGAGACTTAATCTTTTTTTTCTTGGTAAAAACTGGTTCTTGATTATCTTGAAGGGCTAACTCCTGTTCACTAGAAATCTTTACTTTCTTTTTCTTTTTTCTTTTAAGTTCTTTGTGATTCTCTTTATCTAAACTTACTTCATTATACATTTCTCCTTGCTGGTCTTCTTTAAGTTTATCTTTATTCTTGTTCTTTTTCTTCTTTGGTGCCTTCCCTATCTCTTCAGTATGTCCATTATCTACTAACTGCTCACAATCTACATCCTTATTCTTTTTCTTTTTCTTCTTTTTGCTTACGAAACTGATGTCTTCCTTTATATCTCCATTTTCATCACCTTTACTTGGCACAGTTTCAAAGTTTTCCTTTGCTCTTTTCTTCTTCTTTTTAATGTGGGTATGTTCCTCTTCTTTATCCACTGCTGGCATTCCTTCTGCATGGCAATTTCTATCCATTTCCCCATATTCCTCATTCTTTCTCTTCCTGCCATGATTTTCACTTTGCTCTAAGTTCCATCCATGTCCATTATTTGCAACATCAATTCCTGAATTAAATCCACCAAAACTTGGTCTCTCATAATCTTCATTCTCCTCTATCTCACTATAGCTATTGTTCATAGTTTTACTATGGTTTTTGGTCTTCTTCAAAAGTGCCATCTTCTTTGCAAAGTACTCCTGAAAAAGTATGTAACTGTTACTATTCCTCTAAAGACTGATAAAAGTATTTCACTACCAACAATTAGAATGTTATATTAGAAATATTGAAAGCAAAGCACACACAAACTTTTTATCACACATTTTATGCGCATGCTTGAGAAACAGAGAGCAGACAAGAAGACTCCCCCCATGGGTACCCTCCACTCACACCCATCTCGTTTGTGACAAAACATAAAATGTTGGAAAAAAGCCTTACCTGAATGTTACCACCCTTGATGGTGGTCACTCCATGAGTATGTTCTGTATGTCCTACCTCATCCTCCACCTCTTCAGCTGCTAATTCTTGTGGGGCCTCTTCAGCTTCAGGTTCAGCTTTCTGGGCCTTAGACAATTTGGAGCCAAGGATACAAGCCAAATCATCCTCACCATAACGACTTAAATCTTTTCCCCTTGTGAACTTATGATAGCTGAAATAGAGGGTAATAATTACTTCTAAAACCAACACAGCAACTATAAATGTAAAACTATAAACCAAACATAAATAAAACATACCATAAGATGCAGCTCTTAATCTATCACAAAGTAAGGTGTTCTATGTAAAGAGTTCAACCAAAACATGTAAATTTATTTCATTCAATTTTTGTTGAATACTGGAAAAGAAGAGGAAAATTTTTCCAATATCAAAATCACATGATTAATTTTTGTAGTCATTTGTATCAGTGCATACATACATACATATACCAAAGTCTTTTTCCCCCTTACACAGGGGGTAGCCAAAAAGAAAAAGGCATAGAAATCACTCCCACCCATTTCATTTCCCATATATTCCACTCCCCTCCACCCTCCTTCCTATCTTGGCACCTCCTGGATAATGGGTCATCACTGCATCCTGTCCACTGCCCTGGGTCAGAAGCAGTGTCGCAAGACACAGCACATCCACAGCAAGGCTGCTTCATAAGTTCGGCAACCCCCCTCTCCATCCCCTCATGCAGGAAAGGAGAAGACGGGGAGAAATCCCTTCGGGCTGCGTCAAATTTTTTCTCATACATACTTCCTCATCCCCCACCCACTCCCCCTCATGCATCACAGCCTCATCTATACACAACCTTTCTCCATTCACCCCTATCTTCTGTCCTCTCCCGTCCTTCCTCTACAGACATTCCTCTCTTTTGTAAAGCCCCTTTCACCCCATCCATCCATCTCATCCTAGGACGCCCCCTCATATTCACTCCTTCCACCTCCGCCTTCCACACTTCTTTTACTAATCTTTCTTCACTCATTCTTTCCATGTGTCCAAACCATCCTAATACTCTTTCATCAACCCTATCTCCCAGCTCCCTTTCCACACCTGTTCTCCTCCTCACCTCCTCATTTCTCACTCTATCTAGCCTAGTAACCCCTATCATACTTCTCACATTTAATCTCAAACACATTCAAACTCCTTCTCTCTTCCTCTCTCATGTTCCATGTTTCTGCCCCGTACATTGCTGTTGGCACAATCACTCCTTCATATAACCTCCTCTTAGCATCCATTCCCAGATGTCTATTTCTCATTACACTTTTTAATCCACCAAGGCATTTACTCGCTTCTCTCAATCTACATTCTACCTCCACCCCCACTCCTCCCTTTCCTGTCACATTTGCACCCAAGTATCTGAAACTATCCACTTCCTCCAGTTTCTCACCCTTAATGCTCACTTCCAGCCTACTGTCACTCTCTCCCCTTGTACATCTCATCACCTTACTTTTGCCCACATTTATCTTCAGCTTCCTTCTTTCACACACTTTCTCAAACTTTGTCAGTACCAAGACTATATCCAGTCAATTGAGTAATAAGGGGTATTCAATGGGAGGAAGATGGATACACTAAAGTTTGGACACAGCTCTGCTACAACTACCCTAGCAGTGCTGTCCCTACATATGGAACAGCAGAGTTATTGTGCCTTGCAAATATACCAAGGCTTGTGAAATCTTGATACTACCCTGGGTTGCAGAGTTAAGGACATATTCTTACAAGATATTTTCGTGTAGATGAAAGACAGTGAAAATATAAAGAGAGAGATAGAGATACATATGACATGGAAAAGGTGCATATCAATAAGTGCAACATTATAAGAAAGAGAGAAGTAGGTATGTCTGCGATAACAAGATCACCTTAAAACTTACTGAACTCTTGCTTTTGATTTTTTAGACTTGACTTCAAGTGATGTTCTTTTACTTGCAGAATCTTCCATACTATCACTGGGCTTTGTCTCATCATCACTATTGTTTGCATTATTTAGGTTAGCCAAGACGTTTTCAAAAGCATCATAATGTTTAATCCATTCATCATCGTTGCCCTTATAGCCAACACCTACAAAGAAAATTCACCTTAATAAAATATTAATTTGAAATATATCTGCTATATCTTTGCTAATTCTATGTATTGACGGGTATACATACAGAAAAGTGTTTTTTCACAAAAAATAAACAAATAAATCTATGAAATCTATTAATTTGAAAACTATTGTGCTTTTATGTTGGACTTGTCCAATTTGTCTGATGAGCAATAATAATGATAATAATACCTGTTGCCTTGAATTTCACTGACTAGAAACCCACAACCCCACTGACATTGTCAACTGTTTTCATGCCCTATGAGGAGCCATACACTCAGGAACACACAAAACTAGTACAAAGACTATCTAACTTATAAATGAGATATGTTCCTGAGGGCTGTTTGTATCTTGAATTATTTGAAAATACAATGTCAGAAGATATGGGTGAGTGGAGAATGGTTGTGTATGGATGATGCTGTGATGTGTGGAAGGGGGTGGGTGGGGGATGGGGGTGGTGGTGAGGGAGTATGTGTGAATGAAATTTTGATGTAGCCCAAAGGGGGGGGGGGTCTGATTAAATTAAATGGCCTTGCTGTGGATATGTTTTGTCTTGCTGCATTGCTTCTGACCCATGGCAATGGTCAAGATGCAGGGATTACCTGCCATCCAGAAAGAGCCAAGAAAAGAGGAAGGGAGGGATGGTGAATGGGAGTGGAGTATGTGGGGATGAAATGGGTGGGAATGGATTTATGCCTTTAACTTTGGCCACCTCCCTTGTAAGGGGGATAAATCCCTTGGTATATGTACATATGTACACATTTTGGTGGATATGGGACTTAGAGTACCTATTTATTGGCTAGCTTCACTGTATTATACACCTACATATTACTACATACATTAAACATAAGTAACATTAACACAAAGTATATATATATACATATAAAATACAAGCTAATATAAAAACACAAGCAAATATAAAATCATAAGTATGCATCAAGACCTATTTTCTTACGTAAGAAAAAAAGAAAAGAAAGAAGGGAAAAAAAAAAAAAAAAAAATCATACTGACCTTTGTTATTCTCCCTGACTGATACTTTTACATGGTCTGTTCTTCCCTGTTCATCCTTTCCAAGACCTTTACCTTTAGACCATCCCATCTTCTCCATCAGCTTTTGACCAAATTTATTATCATCTGCAATATATGGGTAAATATATTTGAATATTACTACATACAAAGTTTACAGAAAATAAGACTGCATAAGAAACAATATCATTAAAAGCATAACACAGCACCATAGAATGAGAATATATATAACACTGTACACAGACAACTGAAAGACTATGTTTGGAATGGTAACCCCTTTCACTAACAAACGTGCACACTTCACTTAAAATTTAAGGACTATTGGGAGCTTTTGGTGTCCTCCAAAAGAGACCTTGGTTAATGGTTTGACTGATCTGAGCTCTTTAGGATATCACATTAAATTTCTCAAAGGAAAATTACATGCATTTTTGTGTGTGCATGTACAATAAAGGGACAAGGATATCTGGAGCCACACCTATAACTAAAGAACAATTGAAAGACATGTCAGTGACCACTCAAAGCATTGTAAATTATAGATTGAAAAGAGCAATAATATCCCTAAAGTGTTACTTTATTTTTCTTGGCAATACTATAGTTTATCCTACTGTTATTGGGCCAGATACATCCAAACAATTTTATTTAGTTTTGGTATATATCGATGGTGGATAGATTCTAAAGAAAGACCTGTTCCCCAATTTATTTTGATGCACATATCAACTTTTGTCTTACCTTTATTACATACATACATATACCTAGGCTTTTTCCCCCTTACAAGGGAGGTAGCCAAAAAGGAAAAAGCCTTGGTATATGTATGTATGTATGTAATAATGATAAAACATTATTGTTGACCGAAATTATCCATATCTTCTTTCCACTTCTAAGAGAGGTAGCCAGACAAGTTATTCACATATACACAAACACACACAGCCATCCCACACCAATCTCCTTTTTTATCTCAGTTCCTAGTGGATGAAGGCCCTCCCTGCTCCCCAACCACTCCCAGGGTTAGATGCAATTATAAGATAAAAAGTGAATACATGTCTTTGCTGGCTACCTCCCTTATGATGGGGAAGAAAATTGTCTATATATTGATATTCAGGAAATCATGGCAACATTATCATCTCAATAAGCCAGAAATTATTTCTATATCAATTGTAAATCTCTCAGATGCAATAAACAAGACCAAATTGATTGTTTTCACTATATGTTGACAATAGTGCAGTGTTATTTTTGTCGTATGACTAATTACAGCAGAAAAAAAGGCCAGATTATTATGTTGCCTACATTATGTTAGTGTTTGGGTTTAGTTTAGGTTTGATTAGGTACTATATATTGGCTGGGATTTTTTTTTCTTTCTTTTTACAATTCTTATTGACAACAATATAACATGGCTAAATTTTTATATATAACAACAGAAAATTAAATACTAGTTTTGTAAATTATAATACATCTACATAAATGAATAACAGAAAAAGTTGGTAAAAGAGATACACTCACAAACAGAGCCGAGGCAGCTGCTTGAGATGCCATCTTTGTTTTGACAGATGCAGAGGTCAAAGAAATTAAAGTATGATCAATTCATCTGTTCTAGCCTAGCCTAACCTAACCTGCATTTAGAAATGCGGTGCCTGTAATTCTAGAGATAGCCACGGTCACTGTCTTTGTCTTCTGAATCTATCAAAACAGATGGCATCTCAAAGAGTCGCCACAGCTCTGTTTGTGTATCGCTCTTAGCATCTTTTTCTGTTATTGATTTCTGCCAAGAAAAATATAAATTATGTTGATGTATTATAATTTATGAATTATTTCATTTTGTTTGTGTATTGCTCTTAGTATCTTTATCTGCTATTGATACATGTAAAGAAAAATGTAAATTATGTTGATGTATTATAATTTACAAATTATTTCATTTTCTACCGATATATTGCATACATGTGCACTTCTACAAAAATACCTTAAAATGTCCCCCTGGGAATAGGCCAGTATTCCTGCAGTACATAAATTATATTCATCAGACAGGTAATATTACCTGTATTGTAAATATAATCTATTAAATATCAACAGTGATAATAGTAATCTGTATGAAAAGTGAAAATCCATGCATGTAAGAAGCTTGCAGCCAGCTCAGCCCATTGCCATTTTAGCCCATCGCTAACTTGTAACTCGGCACATCGGCTGCTGGAGTTGGCATCTTTGTTTTGATAGATAACAGAAGTTGAAGAAATTAAAGTATGATAAATTTGTCTACTCTAACCTAACCTGTGGGAAAAAAAAAAAAGTGGTGTTAGCCATGGTCATGGTAAAGAATGTAGTTTTGCCAGCAGGGCGAAGTACGGGGTTCTGGGTGAGGAACCCCCCAGTGAGAATCTGGCAACAAGGCCTGGGGGATTGTGGGTGGCACAGAACCTAGCTAGATACCACATGAGATGATGAGAGGCAAACACAAATTTTTAATGTGTCATTCAATTGCTCCTAATGTAACCATTCCACTAAAAAAATAATCTTTCCAATGCAAAAAAGAAGGAAATGAAAAATATGTTTGTGTGATACTGGAATAGAATCTAGGGACAATTTATAGTTTCACCCAACCAACAATTTTCTGATGTGGCTTATGTGTTTCTGGTGAGATATGTTGTGTATTGATTGATGGTGTACATCATTTCCATCGCAAATGTGTAGTTATGAAGTAATGAATTTTTCAACTTATGCCTACATCTCCTCCCCAACGATCTTGGGGGACCTATGAGAATTTTTTTTTTTTTTGTTAGGTTAGGTTAGGTTGAGGTGAGGTTAGGTTAGTTGTACACAAAATCATGACTCTTGGTCCTCTCGAAGCTTCATGAATTTATTCCCTAATTTAGGGTTAGGAACTCTTGCACCGGCGGAGTGGCCTTAGCTAAATGTAGCTGATTGAGCAAGAAATTTTGCGAATTGTTGGTAATGCTGCTCAACAATAACATAACAACCCTTGCGTCAGCCTCTGCCGCTGCCACCGTCAAAGGTGTAATTTATGTATTTTTGTATATTTTTTATGTGTTCTGTTGAATTTAGACCTGTTTTGCAATGCACATTACTCAATTTAATGCTCTCCTCCCAAAAACCCTGATTTCCCACAGGTCCCCCAAGATTGTTGGGGATGATAGGCATAGATTGAGGAAACGATGTGTTTGCAATGGAAACGAATGGTAAAATCAATCAGTTCACCACTTAAATCACTAGAAAAGCAGAAGGTGCAGCAGAAATTCGTTGGCTGAGTGGAACTGTAAATTGACCGAATCTAGAATTGTAAGTAATTTGTTGAAATATGTTGGCTGGGTCTGGGAGCTTGTCAAGATATACTTAATACTACATTATCCATATAATACCAAAGTATGTAACTACTAACCGTCACTCCAGTAATTTCCTCGAGGATTTAGCGTCCATTTGACTCTACGTTTTGGTTCTGCTAGCATTGACATGTTTAATGTTAACGTTATTCAATATAGGACTATCTGGTGCACTCAACAATTCTTGATCGTTATGCAAATTCCATGCAGACAGCAGATCTGTCTACATACCAGGTAACACCCTTATTACACTAGTAGTCGTAGTGAACTTGCTACGTGGTTAACCAAAACAAAACGGGAGCTTTATAAAGTTTTTTTCTTAGCAAATGTTAACTAATTCCATCATCTCTGCCCACATGTTTACAAAGAAGGAGTTGTTAGAAAAGATGTGAAACCTAGGTAATGGTTTGTATTTGTGCCATCTATATGTAACGCCATCTTACATTGAAAACACACACTATTATCTAAGAAAACGGAGAAAGCTATGACAATCGAAAAATAAAAATGACCCAAGAAATTAGACAATATACACAGCCTCGACAGTATTACTCAAATTGAAAATATGTTATGTTTTTTCACATAAAATTTTCAAGAACACTGGAATTAGCCGAACAATACATAACTGGTAATCAAAAAAAATATGGGCTGAATACATATAACAATAAAATCAAGATTATTCTCATAATGAACGAGAAACCAGAAAAAAAAGTTTGTACAGTAAATAAAATACTGCATAGGCAATTTTTTATATTATTGTTAGCTCTCATGTTCGTTTTCTTTAAATTTTGATATCGTAAAAGAAAACGTACATTTTCGTTCTGCGTTGAAAGTAAATTGGAAATTAATTAATTTACACTTACCTAGTTATAATCTTCTTGTCTCAGCCTTAAAACATATTTGGCATAACTTCTTAATTTCATTTCGCATTCTCCTTTGTTAATTTGGCAAGAGTTATAAAAACGTAGAAACTTTTGTGTTTATTGGAATTCCTTTATTGCTGAAGAGGACCACAGTTGTGGTCAAAATATACAGATTGCCTGTTTCTTTTGCTTTGTTTCTCCGACAATGGGTTATATTTAAACATTTTACAAATGTGCAATGACATTTTGGTTTTGTGAACCCTTTATTGGAATTAAGCATTGTCATAATGTCTACGAAAAAGAACTTATGATTATGGTGCACAGCAGTTGTTCCAAACCTTTTCTGGCTTGAGGCACCCTTGCCAAGCCTTTCTGAAGTCCCCGGCACCCTTATTAGAAAATCGAAATTCTAGTCGGTCAGTATTTTGTTGATTCAACATCAGTGAAACAAAATGTTGTCCCTGGATGATATGAAAATACTCATCTTTACACTGATGCTGCTTTAATGAACAAAAATGGATGACAGAGAAAGTCGGTAATATGAAAATTATTTTTGCCCTGAATTTTGGAGGCACCCACAGTTCATCTCACGGCACTCTTTAGTGTCGTGGCACACCGGTTGGGAACCACTGGTGTAGAGGGTCAAGTTATCGATATGACGTAATAAACGGTAAATATCAGCTCAATTACCTTGTACGTGAAATGCTTTGTGAAAGGAAACTTCACATTTAATTGAATGCTATGCATTGCCCAATGAGCCATTTACAGTCATTATGACGAAAAAAATAAGGATATTTCCTCCTTTGAAGAACATCTGAACAACACAAATACTGAAAAATTATCCGTTTATCATAAACTTGTAATAACCTGAACATTACATAGTGACAAACTTAAAACCAATATCCTACCAGAAGCATCAAACATTCTTTGGAATACCAATTACTTAATTTCCATGAATATTTATTTTTGTTCACAACATCTTGCACTTTGCAGCGAGTTTCACTTTCCACTCCTGGCTTCTTCCATAAACTTGATCTAGTCTTCCTCTTGACTTTTCCCTCTTTTTATGAGCATGGCATCACCAACAAATAACTTTGCGTAGCTACATATAAGTAAGTTTATTTGGCATTGAATCAATATACATGAAGTGCAGATAATGAAAAGAACACATAGTTCGAAATAACAATTACAATTGCCGAGGATAACACAAAAAAGCCATTCATCATGCATTGATGCATATGAAAAATATTGATGGTGCCAGTACAGAGCCCTGTGGTACCCCACTAGTCACCTACCCCAAATCTGACATTTTTATTCTTCATTACTGTTTTCATCTATCTATATTTCAGGAAATCCCTCATCCATTTCAGTATGCTCCCTCTAAGTCTTCGTTTTTTTCAATTTTCATATTGATATTTTGTACCTCATGTGACCTTGTACTGCAAAGGATTACAAAGAAGGAGCATGCCGACAGGAGACCTTTTGGTCAATAACTAGGTCGGATGCGAAAAATTATAATAATGATAAATAGATAAAGATATACATAAATAAAAACAATAATAATATAAATAATGATAAATCAAATAGACAAATAAATAGGTAAAGTTAAATAATAAATAAAGAGGTAAAATGGTTAATAATAACAATTTGACAGTTAAATAATGATAAATGATAATCAAGTAAATGATAAACAAACAGACAAATAATAAAAAACAATGTGAAGTAAATTACAGGCATTACAACATCTTGCTTAGGTGTTTATCTAAACGAATCTTAAAGCTTCGAACTGAACTACATTGCAGTGCCTCTGCAGGAAATTTATTCCATTCATTAACTACACGGTTGGCGAAGTTGTTTCTACCCACTTCCAAATTAAAACTATTTCCTGACAGACTGAGACCATTATTTCCTGTTGGATTCTCATTCAGTGTGAAACTTTTGTCACTTTTGATGTCAATTCCCTTTGGAATCTTAAAGACTTGTATCAAGTCACCTCTGAGGCTACGCTTTTTTTTTTTTTTTTTTAGGGAAAACAGATTCATATGTTTTAGTCGATTTTCGTATGATTTATTTTTGATATTTGGAATCAGTATTTCTTATTTTATTTAAGTCATGAGACTTACGACTGCATAACCGAGGGAGCCTCTCTGCCCTAAGTATCACCTGGCCAAGTGCTTGCTAAGCATAGGCTGACGCAAAACTGATTGTCGAGGAACACTGGAGTTGGGCGATGCTACTATACAAACACCGAAACCTTTGAGTGGGATACAGGCGTGTGTGTCCACCACGCAAATACATCACGGTTCTCGAACAAATGTAAAATGAATGAATCATTGTACATCGAACTTTTACTAGCCCCGTTAACACACATGGCATGTCGTCCAACACGGATACAGGCTATCTATCTATATACCAAGGGCTTTCCTCCCTTACCGTTCCATCCTCACCCATTCCATTCCTATCCACTACCCTTTCTTTCCTCTTATTTTAGTTTCTCATGCATGACGGGTCATCCCTGTATCTCGCCCACTGCCCACCGCCCACAGATATAGGTACCGCCCTCGGATACAAGCACCTTATCGAAAGCCTTTTTCAAGTCTAGGTATACACAATCTATCAAACATCTTCTTCCATGTAGCACATCAACTGCTCTCGAATAAGAAACCTAACAAATTAGTTATATGACCTTTTTCTGAATCCAAGTTGACTGTCAGTCAATATCCTCTTCTCCAAGGAATTCATTCATCTGTATTTTACATTTCCCCACACATTTCTACTTATTGTGCAGGTCAAGGATTGAAAGATTCTTCCCTACTCCCTCTTTTGAAGATTGTTATCACATTAATTCTTTTCCAGCTTAGAAGCAATCTTCCCTCTTCTAAGGAACAAACAATCACTTGGTGCATTTTGTCCACCAGTTGTTCTCTGCATTCTTTTAGCATCCAATCTGAGAGCTCATCTGGTCCCAAGGCCTTTCTCAATTCAAAGTTCTTGAGAAAATTATTCACTTCTCGCCTGTTCACTTTTCATATCGCTTAAGACATCTTCGTTAATTCCCCCTTCCCACCCTCAAAGTCTTCCTCCTTGTGAACACCAGTGAGAAACTTTTATTAATTACTTCAGCATGCATGTTTTCCTTTAGCTTGGGTATTCATTCTCTGTGTTCCCGCTTGCTATTTGTAGAATAAATTAGTTCCATCTTTACATCTGTCATTTACACCTTTTCAAAAATCCTTTTCTTCCTCTCCTCTAACTCTTTTATATTTGTGTCTGGTCCTCTTGAGTTCATATTTTGTCCTCTTTCTCCCTATCCTTCTCTATCTCTCCCATACCTTAGCTTTCTTTTGTTTTGCTATCTCGCGTCTTTCGTTAAAGCTGTCTGTTAGGCCATCATATGTTAGCCTGGTAGTCTGCCCACGTTTGGGTAGCCAGTTAGACTGGTTGAAGACAAAGTCTGGTGGAGATAGAGTTGGTTTTATTAATCATGAAATGTTGGACGCTAGTGGGAAGGAGTGATGATAAGCGAAAAAGCAAGGTAGGTGACGACTGTGTCTCAAGTTGTGTTTCTGGCGATTTGCTTGCGGAGATTAAAAGGCGGGGAAGCAGCTAACTAGGCTCACGTATGCTGTCCGAGACTATCTGCATCTTCGGCGTCCGTTCCGCTCCTTATATACACGGGCAGGTTATGACCCGCACTCCTAATTGCCGTGAGGTCAAGCGTGCTGCGTGGGAAGTCAGAGGCAAAACGTTCTGACGCCGGTGACTCACGAAGACGGAGGGCAGGCGTTCCTCAATAAACCAGTGATGTGTGTCACGTACTGATCGAAGTAGTCATCGCTGAGGCTTGTGAGTTGCACGCGTTTCCTGAAGGAGGCTATGTGCGATGGTCACGCGGCAGACCCCAGGACTGGTTAGTCATCCCGGGGCACCACGAGCGAGTCCCTCAAATAGGCTTTGTTCCATCCGTGGACCTCAAGGAAGCTCCGGGTCGCGTTGCAGCTGGGCAAATGCGAATGTGTCCCGTGGGTCCACTTGGGGGTCAGAGGGTCGTGAGACGCCGAGAAGAGGTGAGGCGAAGGGATGGGGACCGGTGAGTAAGGAGGTGTGGACCGGTCGTGACGACTAGTCTTGACACTGTCCCTTTTGTGATTCCATCTCACTCATCTGAGCACGTATTTTTATTGTATTATAATTCTATTAGCATTATGTATAGATGTACAACGTAAAAGTGATGCGTCATTGTATGTGTGTGTGTGTGTGCATACGTGTAATGGATGATTCCAGAACATTACAAATTGCCATTTCTGTTTACATGATTAATTATAGTTTTATTTTTATAATGCAAAATTTGAATGAACGGGACATAGATGACTAATATTATTAAATTTAAATTATTGTTTAATTGAGATTTGGATGTATGTAAATTTCTGTGTGCAAGGAATTAATTAGAAAATTTATTATAGACAACCGTTGGGCACGCCGTTCCAAGCTTGAGTGACGCGTGTTAGTTAGATTAGGGAGCAATCCTGTGAGAGAGACAAGTGCTTAGTGAGATTGTGGAATTGTTGAATGAAAACAACATTTTTCCATCCTTGTGTTGTAAATCTTGGGAAGATTTCCCATTTCTTCCTTGTTTCTTTGATCTTATTTAACTTTTTTTTTCAAAGTAATTTTTGCTGGTCCTGTATAACCTATTTTTGCAAAGTTGTTTCCTCCTTGTCTATATATTTATTTTCTCATATCTGCCTTCTTTGCTTCCAAAGTAATTCTAACGACTACACGATTGCTCTTACCCGTCGGGCACTGTTATTACAGTATGTCGGTGCTACGACTTTTCACGAGTCATCTTATCACACGACATTTCACCACCCGACAATTAACCACTCGTCTTTTCACCACAGAGACATTTCATTATTTGACAGTTAAACACCTCAACAGTTAATCATTGTTCATTTCACCATACGGGACTTAATTAGATAATCACTCTTTTCTAACCATTGTACAAGTCAGGAAATTGTTTTTGACGAACTACAAACTATAAACAATAGCTACAGCACATACTGTATGTACGTAAGTATACAAACACTGGGGAATTAGGGATTAATTTTGGAAAGTGTCAAAACATTTGCAGGAGCTAATCTACTATAATAAAGTAGTAGCTTCTGTCTGTCTGTCTGTTTGTTTGTTCACGAACTCCTCCTAGGGTTTTGGAGATAGACCCCCATAACCATATATATTCTGATACCCTATCACTCCAGGTACTTGGAGAACTATATATAATTTAAAAAAATATATTATTTTGGCTAGGGTTAAGGGTTAAAGGGGTATGGCTTGGTAACACGCCACTACTGTAGTATCCCCTTCACACGATTGGCATTTTGTGACAAAAATTACTATGATTAAACAAACCATTGTAGGTGTTCATAGATATTATTTATGTTTGTGAAATTAATGTTGCCACAAACTATGATAGCCTTTGTAAAGAGAAAGCATGTAAATGTAAAACGATTGTATAATTTTACCAAATGTTTAAATATTGGTTATTTTTATTTTACTTATTCGCGGGCGGTAATATACTCGAGTTCAAAGATAAGAAGTTGGTTCAGTTCTTCCCTTACGGCCGAATACGAGTATATTCTATTTCTAAAAGGCGTCTCCCTCCTCAATTTTTTTTCTTAGTTAACATTTTATTTGTGTTACCTTTTCCATTGAGTTATATTGATACGTGTAACTTTTCTCCACAAATTCTATCAAAATTAAAATTATCATCATTTGCCCGCAGCAACAAGCGGGTAATTTGGCTAGTGTATATATATATATATATATATATATATATATATATATATATATATATATATTATCACACACACACACACACACACACACACACACACACATGCAAACAATCACATCACCGTGATACAAAATGCAAAATAACCACAGGAGAAGGGAAACTTGTAGACAGTAAGTACTTTCGTATATTACATCCTCAGACTAAATGACAGAGATACAGAGTTGTGTTTAAATGTAAGTATGAGGTAGCAACCATAGTAGGGGGGGGAGGGGGAGACAATACAACACGGAAAGGGGGATGACCTTACCTCTATCGACCTGACCAACACATAAGGTTAAATCTGGCGGAAAGATTTTGGTGACCATGTGTGTTACCAATTTATCACATTTAAAATGTCCATGGCTTAAGTTTATATTTCTATCAAACGTGCCTGATATTAAGCAGGACTCTATTATATTTCTTGTAGGCTTTTTCCTTTGGTTAAAATTGTTGCCTTAGACCAATCAATATGGTGGTTGTATACTGCTTTATGTTGAAATAACGCATTATTTTCCTGGGCAGATCTCACACTATATTTATGTTGGGAAATCCTTGTTTCTAAGTTTTTCCCAGTTTGTCCAATATAAGATTTGTTACAATCATGGCAAGGACTTTTATAGACCACACCGTTGTTGTTAGGAGGGCTGTTCTTCATTAAAGTTTTCTTAATGATGGGGTCATATTTGAAAGCTACTTTGATATCCAATTTCTGGAGTAGGTTGACAATACTAAGAAAATTTTGCTACCTGATACATACATTTACTCTGAAGATGTAATATACGAAAGCACTTACTGTCTAAAAGTTTCCCTTCTACTGTGGTTATTTTGCATATATATACATATATATATATATATATATATATATATATCTATATATATATATATATACATACATATATATATGTGTATATATGTATATATATATGTATATATATATGTGTATATATATATGTATATATATATACATATATATATATACATACATACATATTTTCTATTGAATATCACAGCATACTCAGCGTTCGTGATCTTTTTCTTGACACTGTCAATTCTTCTCATTAGTCTCTTCTTCGAACTTGGTAAATGATGAATAATATTTCCGATCGAGTCCATTGTGGACTCGATCGGAAATATTATTGATCATTTACCAAGTTCTAAGAAGAGAATAATTAGAGGAATTGAAAGTGTCAAGAAAAAGATCACGAACTCTGAGTATGCTGTGATATTTAATAGAGAATGCCTCGATAAAGACCTGCTCCCTAAATTCACTAATATATACATACGTACATACATATATTTATATATATATATAATATATATATATATATACATGTATACATATACACACCATCTCGCGGAGTCCACTCAGTAACACATTTGCTCCATCGCTCATCAGTGGTTTGCGCTAACATACCTGCCCAATTCCGCTTCCTCCCTTTTACTGCCTCTATAATATCTTTCACTCCAGTCTGGTTTCTCACCCAGCTTGATCTTTTTCGTTCTATCAGCGTTATCCTCACTATTGATTTCCCAATTCTTCTCTGTGCACTCATTAGCTTTGCCTTCATCGCCTCCGTCAGTTTCCATGTCTCACATCCGTAGATCAATGCTGTCAGTATACAGTGATTGTAAACTTACTTTTTTCAAATATAAAGGTAGTCTCTCATGATCTTATACTTATCAAACATTTTCCAACCAATTGTAATACGCCTTTTTATTTCATTATCATGATCTTTAATAATTTTCACAATCTGACCTGAATAAATATACTCAAATTCTTCAAGACTCTGAACATTAATCATAATCTCTCTACATTGAACTTTCGTCTTTAACATTAATTTGGTTATATTCTTACTAATTTTCAAACCTACTTTGAGACTTTCTTTGTTTAGATCACTCAGCACATCTTGCAAATCTTTTGCTCTTTCTGAAATAAGAATAATGTCATCCGCAAATCTTAGGTGGTTAGAATATTCGCCATTGAGCTTCAAACCTTTCTCTTCCCAACTAAACCTTCTGAAAATCTCTTCCAAGCAAGCTGTAAATAATTTGGGTGAAATTGTATCGCCTTGGCCTACTCCTTTCTCGATCTTTATCTTTTCTGTATCTTTATGTAGTGGGATTACAGCGGTACCTTTCGCATAACTCTTTTCTAGCACCCTTACGATATGTTAGTTTTGACCCTGCTTGCATAGCGAGTTCTGTACTATTTATAGAAACCGGTATGCGTATATATATATATATATATATATATATATATATATATATATACATATATATATAATATATATATGTATACAAATATGTATACATATATATATATATATATAATGTATATATATATATATACAAATATATGTACATATATGGATATATATATATATATATATACATATGTACATATATATGTACATATATATATACTTATATATGTACATATATATGTACATATATATATACATATATATGTACATATATACATATATATGTAGATATATATATACATATATATGTACATATATACATATATATATATGTACATACATATATACATATATATATATATATATATATATATACATATATATGTACATATATATATATATATATATATGTACGTATATGTATATATATATATATATATATATATATATGTACATATATATATATATATGTACATATATATACATATATATATATATATACATATATATATATATATATATATATATATATATATATATATATATATATATATCACGGACTGTGATCCTCTTCAGTATTCTACTGAAGAGGATCACAGTCCGTGATCGAAATATATGGATATAGTTTATTTAATTTCTTCTTATCCAACACAGTGGGTTCTTGTTGAATATATATATAATATATATATATATATATATAATATATATAATCTACATATATATATTATATATATATATACCGTATATATACATATGTTTACACATATTATATATATATATGTATGTAAATATATATATATATATATTATATATATATATATATATATATATATATATATATATATATATTTATATATATATATATATATTTTTTAGACAAATTATTTGAATGATGGAGAACATAAACACAGGGGAAGGCTCGGAACAAAACGGACAATTGCCCTTTCCTAGATACGTTAACCCTTCTTAGGTAAAGTGGGGTCAGACAGACCCCATACTTTTTTGTTTTTTACTTTTAATATACTAATATATTACATATAGATATGTACTCCCATATACCTTCTTGATCAGTGAAGTAGTTTAATGGGGTGATAGGGTCATTAATGAATCTTGCTCTATATAAGCTTTATAGAGCTTTTGAGCCCGTCTGACCCCACTTTACCTGAGGTGTGAGTAGCGTGGGGTCTGTCAGACCCCACTTTACCTGAGGTGTGAGTAGCGTGGGGTTTGTCAGACCCCACTTTATCTGAGGTTTGTTCATGTCATATAAATGTTTTATCATTTATACTTATGGGTAAATAATAATTTATTCTTTTTTATCAACAGAAAAACATACATCCGAGTTTGATTTAATTTATTTAATCTATTTATTTTATTTATTTATTTTATTTATTCCATTTTCCCTCTTTTGATCACATTGATTTTTATCACAATGTTTAATTTCTGTTCTGGTAATGTGAGTTTCTTTTCATATCATGGTCACGCTATACTCATATTATCATAAACATGACATTCCGCCACATTTTATTTGATTGATTTATCCTTCCCCTCTTTTGTTCAAATTTAATTTATCACATATTTTGTACCACATATAAATGCTTAATATTTTCTGTTCTGTTAATATGTTTCTTCTCACAACAAGATCACACTATTCTCATATCATCATAAAATGTGACATCTCGCCACATTTTAGGACACCTCAGTCACTCTATTCCCACACATACAGCTGTAATTTATTCCATCCTTCCCCTCTTTTTGTTCAAATTTAATTTGTATAACATATTTTGTATCACATATAAATGTTTGATATTTTCTGTTCTGTTAATATGTTTCTTCTCACACTATTCTCATATCATCATAAGATGTGACATCTCGCCACATTTTAGGACACCTCAGCCACTCTATTCCCACACATGCATCCGAGTTTGATTTAATTTATTCAATTTATTTATTTGATTTATTCCATTTTCCCTCTTTTGATCACATTAACTTTTATCACAATGTTTAATTTCTTTTCATATCATGGTCACGCTATACTCATATTATCATAAAACATGACATTCCGCCACATTTGATTTGATTAATTTATCCTTCCACTCTTTTGTTCAAATTTAATTTGTATCACATATTTTGTATCACGTATAAGTGCTTGATATTTTCTGTTCTGTTAATATGTTTCTTCTCACAACAAGATCACACTATTCTCATATTATCATAAAATGTGACCATTCAACCCCCATCTGCGATGACTGCAATTAGATTCTTCAGTATCACAAATTCCATTATCAGTATATCCAATAAAATATGTTCTTCATTATCACTAGCATTATGTATGAATTGCTCGACTCATGTCCTCTCAAGAAAACTCAAAACCCTCTGAGACCACAAACTTCCGTCAACGAAGGATGGGGTTTTGCTGAGTCAGGGTAGGAGTGCTTAGAGCCATAAAAACTTATAAATAATTAACTTAAATACCATTAAAAACTTATAGATTGTTTGCTGGACCTAGTATCAACCTTCCCTGAAAATTTCATTAAAACCAGTCCATAATTTTTGCGTAAAATTGGTCAAAGTCAAAATAATTACCTCGTTTTATTTTCAGATTTCATGGTTTATGAAACACATTTATTATTCATTTGTTGTAGCTCTGCTTTTCCTTAAAGATAGTTGGGACATAGGTCTCTACAAAATGATGATGACCAACCACTTCATGTTTCATGTTTTCAGTCAAGCATCTTCTGAAGTCAGCAATATCTTATTTTTCATAATTTTTTTTGTAATTTTCATTAAAATACATGTCTAACAATTATAGTCACTTTTAAGCATATAAATGGAAGAATATAAGTTGAAATACATATGTTTTGATTTCTATGTCAATAAACGCAGTAGAAGTTTTTTTTTTTGGGGGGGGGGTCTGTCAGACCCCGCTTTACCTGAATCGTTTGTCAAAAAGACCTTTACCTGTTTAGGGTTAATACGACGAGTATGAAAAACTGTGACTTTCTCAGTATACAGAAAGGAAACAAAGAGGATTTAGTACATTATTTCTCCGCACATGATGATAGGGCAAAGAGTGGTAAAGTAATAGGATTTTTTCTCAGGGCAGTACGAATCTGCAGCAATGAATACCTAGAAGAATTTTATTATATTATGAAAACCTTTGACAAACTTGAATATCCAGAGGGAATGTTGAGGAGAACAAAAAGAAAAACAATAAATATTTATAATCGCGGAAAGAGAGAAATGATAAAAATAATACCAATTTTATATCAGTACCTGGCTCAGAAACGTCACCAATAATAGACAAATATTTAACAAAAACAGGTATAAACATAGCTAAAATAACTAACAAGAGGATAGGTGATTTGATAAAGACTTCCGAAAAGAGAACCAATTCCGAAAACAGCGTCGTATACAAAATCCCGTGCAATAGTTGTTCAATGGCATATTTTGGCGAGTCATCAAGGGGATTAGAAAAAAGAATTTATAAACATAAAAACGACATAAAAGCACATAGGATATCTAATTCTTTAGTAGTTCATGCGGAAAAATTCGATCATTTACCAAACTGGAGAGGAGCTGAAGTGCTACATAAAGGTTTTGATAAATTCACTAGAAGAATTGTAGAATCAGCATATATTTCAACTAATAATTCATCGAACCATCGAGGAGGGTTTATCAATTTAGCTAAACAAACTAGTATTTTAATTCTAGAACACGCCAGAAAAACGACCTTTCCCAAGTGTCCGAAAAGGTAATTAGATTTAGTACATAAACTTTAATTGCAGTTCTACGTACACTCTCTGAAGAAGTTCTACGCGAACGAAACGTTAGAGTGTTTAGGGTTCCGAGCCTTCCCTTTGTGTTTATGTTCTCCATCATTCAAATCATATATATATTATATATATATATATATATATACATATATATATATACACACACGTATATATGTACACACACACACACATATATGTATATATATTATATATACATATATGGATATATATATACGTATATATATATATACTGTATATATATATGTATATATAATATATATATATACATGTATATACATATACACACACACACACATATATATATATTATATATATATATATACATATACATATTTGTGTATATATACATATATACATGTTTGATGTAAGCGGAATAGGAAACACAGGAGTCTTAGTCTTGAGTTTATTCCTGACTTGTTTCGCAGGTATGCTTTTTCAAAGGAATATGTGTACAAACGGGCTGTGGGCATTATATACATGGGGTGGACCTCACCACCTCTCCGAGTTACCATAGTTGGTGGCGAATGTGAACATCACATTGTGGCTCACGTAACAATGAAGACATTTTACAATTAAATATGATAACACTAATACCAAAGAAATTATTAATAGAAAATGTAACAATAGTAATGATAACGATGAAGATAAATATTAATATTAACATTAATAACAAAAAAAGATAGTAGCAGTACAGGAAATAATAACAATAAAATAAAAGTAATAATAATAAAAACAAAAATGAAAATAGAAATGATAATACTAATAACCAAGAAATAAAAGTTATTAATAGTAATTATGACAATAATAGTGAAAACAATGATAATAAAAACGAAAAAAAAAAAAAAAATTAATTTAATATTTAAATATTAACTATAATAATAACAATAATAATAATAAAGATAATGAAAGTAATCATAAAATTATGGTAATAATAAAAATAAAAATGTAATGATAAAATTATAAATATAATTATATATATAAATAATAAATAAATATAGTTATAATAACATTGATAATAATAATAGTGTTGAAAATAAATAGTAACAAATAGTATTAAAAGAATAAATCATGATAAAAAGTTGGGGCAAGGTAGCATGGAGGAATGTCAGAGTGAAAGGAAGAAAGCTGGAGAGGGTAGGCCGAAGTGGGAAAAAGGTATCTACTTAGGGTCGGGGGGTCTGTATATACATATACATATTTGTATATATATGCATATATATGTATATATGTATGTATATATATGTATATATATATATGTATGTATATATATGTATATATGTATATTTTCTTTGAGGCATATTGAATTGTATGCAACAGCAAATTGAGCTCTAATGAGTTTCCGATGAAGAGTTTCAAGTCTTCTAAAGATCTCTCTAGCATGGGTAGAACAGGATACAAGACGTTTCGCTAATCACAGTTAGCATTTTCAATTGTGACAATAGCAAAGAAATGGATGATTATAAATACAGAAGGTAAACACTAGGAAAGATTACAAAGAAATGACCGTTATTCTGGTCTGAAACTGGGAAAGGACACTTTGAATATCGGGGAAAGGAACGCGGGAAGGGGAACTGTGACCACTGGGAAAGGACACTCAGATGACCGTTACTGTGGCCTGGGTGTCCGTCGCGGACGGAGTGACTGCTCATGGGAGGGCTGATTTGTCTCGTAGCTGGGTTGTCTGGTTTGGCGGATTCTGAATGGCTTGAGGCTGGGGAGGATGGTGGGGGGCTTCCTGTTGGGTGTTCAGTGTAGGTTGGCTGTATTTAATGTGGAGGGCCTCAAGGAGGGCAAGGCGGCGCTTGTCACTTTCTTGGTCTAAAATGGTGGTATTGTCCACTAGGATGGATCTGGTGATTGGAATGTTATGGGTCTCCTGAAGGTGTCGCTTAGGGCCTCCATTGTTAAGGTGGTATGTCAACCGTCTGGAAAGGCGAGTGGTAGTGAGTCCGATGTAGGAATCTTGGGGCGTACAGTCCCCAAAAGGACTCTAAAACTGGTACACCAGACTCACACACTCGATGTCGGATGGGCGTGGGGAGCTGTTATTTTTCATGATAAGGTCTTTAGTTCTCTTGTTCTTATAATAAATGGCAAGTTTAATGCGGTCCATCTCGTTGGTGGGGGGTCACATTGTCCTTGATGATACGAAGAAGTGCTTTCTCATCCTCCTTATAAGCGCTCGACATGTAGGCCCTATAGAACAAGGTAAAGGTATTGCCTTCTTCTACAGGAGTCTGTTGCCCTTCGTACCACTTGCTCATGACGGCCCGCAGTACACGTTGGCAGTCGCTGTTTGAGTGGCCATTGTTGACTAAGAGCTGTGTAGACCGGTCAATTTCTTTCTGGGTGGAGGTCCAACTGGAGCAATGGGTGAGGGCTCTCCTATAGAAGGATGCAATAGTGGAGTCCTTATATTTTTGAGGGCACTCACTCTCTCCATTCAAGCACAATCCAGGATTAGTTGGCTTGGTGTACACTGCTGTGTGGGTGCTCCCGTCGGTTTTCTGGGTGAGGAGCACATCAAGAAAAGGAAGGACGCCGTCTGTCGCCTCCTCCGTCGTAAATCGAAGGCCTGACACTTCCTGAAGGAGGCAGCGAAGGTGTTCACGCTCCTCAGAGTCGGTGGTCCTCACGAAGATGTCTACGTACCAGCCGTACAACAAGGGGCGGCCAGAACGATTGAAGACCTCTTTCTCCACCGAGCCCATGAAGAAATTGGCGAAGAGAACACCTAACGGAGAGCCCATAGCCACGCCATCAATTTGTTGGTAAAGTTTACCACGGGGGCAACGGAAAGCGACCTCTTGTGTACAAATCCTCAGAAGTTCACGAAGGTGAATCTCTTCTAATTTCAACAGAGGTACTGGAGAAGACCGATATACATGATCACAGATGTAGTCGATGGTGCGCTGAACGGGAATGTTTGTGAAGAGGGACTCCACGTCAAGGGATGCCATCACTCCTTCTGCGGGGGCGCTGTTCACACAATCCAGAAACTCACGGGGTGACTTAAAACAGTACTGTGTGGGAACAAAAGGCGTGGGGGTGGCATTCAAAGTTTTTGCCAAGTGATATGTAGGGGTGGGGATTTGGGAAATGATAGGGCGCAAAGGGTTGTCATCTTTGTGTGTTTTAACGTTACCTTCAGGAGACCCATAACATTCCCAATCACCAGATCCATCCTAGTGGACAATACCACCATTTTAGACCAAGAAAGTGACAAGCGCCGCCTTGCCTCCTTGAGGCCCTCCACATTAAATACAGCCAACCTACACTGAACACCCAACAGGAAGCCCCCACCATCCTCCCCAGCCTCAAGCCATTCAGAATCCGCCAAACCAGACAACCCAGCTACAAGACAAATCAGCCCTCCCATGAGCAGTCACTCCGTCCGCGACGGCCACCCAGGCCACAGTAAGGTCATCTGAGTGTCCTTTCCCAGTGGTCACAGTTCCCCTTCCCGCGTTCCTTTCCCCGATATTCAAAGTGTCCTTTCCCAGTTTCAGACCAGAATAACGGTCATTTCTTTGTAATCTTTCCTTGTTTTTATCTTCTTTATTTATAATCATCCATTTCTTTGCTATTGTCACAATTGAAAATGCTAACTGTGATTAGCGAAACGTCCTTGTATCCTGTTCTACCCATTATATGGCTTCTATCGGCAACTTGGTTTTTTCTTTACCTCTCCATGCTAGAGAGATCTTTAGAAGACTTGAAACTCTTCATCGGAAACTCATCAGAGCTCAATTTGCTGTTGCATACAATTCAATATGCCTCAAAGAAAATATTTTGCCGCGTTACTCCAATACATATATATATACATATACATATGTATATAATATATATATATATATATATATACATATATATATATATACATATATATATATGTATATATTATATATATATATATACATGACAAGTGTCATTTCCTCTGAAATAATGGTCAAGAGGCATCAGAGCTAATTTTCCATTGAGGTGTGGCAGGTCTGCGCCCCCTTACATGCATCAGGGGGAACGAATGACACAAATTTATGATCCATCACGTCACTCACTTCGAAAGTTTCCCTTTGCCTCTGGAGTATGAAGATTTTGTCTTAGAGACTCGATCGCAATGATGTTTGTCATTGGCTCAGACGAACTCATTGGTCTCGTAAAGACCTCGGAGCGCCTCGGCGAAGGCACTTTTGCCGTCGCCTTCGGAGGAGTCCTGAAGGGCAGGCCTGTATGCACCAAAGCATACAAGGAGAGGGCCTCAGCCCAGAGAAACATGCAGAAGGAGGCAGGAATGCTCCGCCTGCTCTCGGGTCTCACAGGAGTTCCTCGCCTTCTGTATGTTTGCCCAGCACCTCTCGCACTCGTGACCTCCTTCGACGGTCACGACATCCTCGGGGCCAAGCTCCTGGAGGAACCAGTGCCCCTGACAGCGCTTGATGCGGTGGACGTGCTCGTACAGGTCGCGGAGACCTTGAAAGGCCTTCACGCACGACATGTGTCCCACAACGATATGAAATGGGACAACATCGTGCTGCGGCAGGAAGGACGCCGCTATATCCCCACCGTCATCGACTTTGGCGCCGCGTGCCCCATCGGGATGGCCCCTTACAGATCCTGCGACGAGAAGAGACACCCCCATCTGGCGCCGGAGTTCGCGCGAGGGCTCGTCGCCAACTTCCGGTCAGACGTGTATTCGATGGGTCACGTCATTGAATGTGTTCTCTCCCGCGTGCCCATAACGTCTTCGGTGCAGAACGCCCTCGGTGCCCTCGTTACTGCCGCAAGGCGACCCCAGCCGGAGGAACGGATCCCCCTGGGCACCTTGGCGGTCAGACTCAATGACATCTCTCAAGTGCTCTCCGAGACACGTCACCAGGCTTTCGTCAGAATGGTCCTTGGTTTTGTAAAGGAGCTGATTAACAGTGGAAGAAATCTTCTGGTCGCACTGTGGAACAGACTTTGGGGCTGATGAGAACGGAAATACCCAGTCTTTTATTCCTACGCCATCCAACGACAGGATCTACTGAGGTTCTTCAAGAGTTTATGGGGTTCAGAAATGGCCTAAAATGGCAAAATAGAGCAAAGGCAAATGGAGAATATTTGTATCGCAATTAATAAGAGGAAAACCCATTGACTGGATCACTGCCTTAATTTCGTTTTTCTGCTGGGCAACAAATATTCCATTTAGAAAGGCAACGAAAAAAGGTCACCTACTCATGCTTTGAGGCAGATTTTTGTTAGCCTTTGGAGTTTAAGAAAGGCTCCCCTCAGCTGAATAAAATCACCTGGCGGTAGGCAGAATTGACATACAGTCAAAGCGAGTAGTTTTTTAATCCTATTTTTCTCAACTGAATAAAATAACCTGGAGATTGACAGAATAGACGCCAAAGGGTTGAAATAAAATTTATTTTTCCAGTGGGCTGTCTTCTTCTTCCTACGTGTATATATATTTCGTTAAGTGTGTTTGAAAATTCTGAATTTATTATTTTTCTCAAATTGTTTTATTCATCTCTCAAGATCCTCATTTTTTTTAAATGTTGCGAAAACGTTTTCGTAGCCACCACATGAGATTCAGTAAACCATGCTGTTGTTATTATGTTCTTTTCTACCCTTACCTCTCACTACTTCACCTATCTTCGTACTGGATGTACTGGCGATCTTCAGCCCTGCTCTGCAGAGTAAATGTCCTAACTCTTCTGTGTACTTCGAGTTGGGAAACACAATGAAGCCACCTTCCTTAGTCTCCTTTATCTCATCCTTTCTCTTTTTCATTATCTTAAGCGCTATGGTGGTTGTGACTTAAACTACTTTGGGGAGACAGGAAGAGGCCTACACAAGCGGACATATGAGCACAAGAGTGATCTGAGGGCCCACCGAACATCAAATGCCTTGGTGGTTCATGCGGAGAAATATGGACATTTACCTAACTGGGACGGAGTGGAAATATCAAAACAAGGGTTAGACAAGAAAAAACGAAAAATAGTCGAGGCAGCTTTCATAACATCCCAGCCCTGCTGTAACCATCGGGATGGTTTTATTAAGTTGTCCAAAACGTCCGGCTGGATGGTCCTACAGGAGTTGAAGGGTACGAGAGGGAGGGATGGGGTGGGTTAAGGAACGCGGAATGATGTGAGGTATAAATTGTTGATTTCCTGACCATGTTTGTACACTCTGAAGAAGCTCTGTTAAGAGCAAAACGTCAGTAATCAAAAACTTCAACGATTCTCGGTGTTTATCTCACCACCCTGCCACTTATTTTGTCGTCCATTCTACAACATGTATGTATATATGCACTTTTGTTTTTTTATTGTCAAATTGTCCTTGTGTATTGTCTTCTAATAATATTTTTCAAACAAAAAATCCTTTTTTATGCTCCTTGACAGAACATTTACATATAAATTACTATCTGTTGATGTAAAAAATTCTTAAAATTAACTATCATATATGAAAAATTGTAAGGTTGTCAATGCATTTACAGTTATACGATTGTGAAGAAAAGTCGTACTGATTAAATGTAATGGTGATGAAAAGTCCAGTGGTGAAATGTATTGGTGATGAAATGTCAGGTGATGAATTGTCTGATGATGATCTGACGCATGATTAAAAGTCGTATGATGATGTGTCGGGTGACTAAATGACGAGTGATGAAATGTCACCTAACCAGTATGTCAACCTCATTATGTTCTTTTTTCAGTATGGTAGTCTTACTGGAGTAACTTCACCTCTATATCTTGCTGGTTCTTTCACCCATTGGGTCATTATGTTATTTTTTATTATATTCAACAGTGCATTTCGCATGGTTTCTTACTTCCACAAGACAAGGGGATCACTTTTTCATAGATCTGTCTTAGAATAAACATATGAACTGTTCAGGGTTCGAACTAGGATTGTGAGTACGAGTATGATGTAGTCTTCTAGAATTTGAAAGCACGATAATAGCGACTGGGACTATGAATATTCATATTCTTAGATACATTTTGTTCTAATTGAAACTATGATTGAGAGGCAGACTTAAATCAAAGTGTTTATTAAACACAGTATAAAATTGAACACAATTTTCACACCAAAACATAGAAAACACAATTGACCTCAAATACATTTTAGATGAATCCTGTAGTTGGTCTTTCATAAGAAGAAAAGATGAAAGGAAAACAAAGAGTTTTTTTCATCCTATGTGACCTAATGGCGTAATGGGAAGCGCGTTTGCTGGTCTCGCATTAGCTTAGTTATGAGTTCGAATCCCGCACTTCTCTCCGATTCCCAGCAGTGACTGTTAGTTACCTATCCCAACAATCCAAATACATAGGGCAAATGTGACGGCTTCGGCAGCAGCTACTCAGCGCCTCGTGGCGTAGGCTCCTCACCATCACCTCCTTTACAAACGCATAAAGGGAATGGAATTCAAGATATATACTTATATAACTCCATCCAGTGAACTTACTCAAGAAGAAGAAGAAAGCAAAACAAAAGAACCGAAAAGAGAAGGTTCCCGAAGAAGCTGAAAATGTTTAGATTATAAACATGTTATGATAAGCTAAAGACATAACAAATCCAAGCCCATGAGCACATGTACCTAGGTTCTCGTTAACCCTCCACATAAATCTAACCCACATAAACCACATATTCACGGTAGATTTGACCACTTTTGTGGTTAGTTTCGCCTCCGTCTCCGGGCCCTGACACACCCTCGGGGTCCACGCTGCCGTAGCGACGCCTCACCTGTTGCAAGGGGCGGACCACACCCACTTGTTGGATCCCCTCCTTATCCGAGGACCCCCGGCCCCGCCACACCCCGGCCCCCAGCCCCGCCACTCCACGCCCTCTCTCCACTACGCCCTCCAACGATGATGCCACCTGTTGTTGGCCTAACTACATTCCTCCTCACGAATCCTGAACACTTGCTACCTGTGGGACCACACCCACTACCCCGGCCCAGCTCCTAGGAAGCAACAATGCAACAGGTAGGGCGCCAGCGGCAGGACGGTAGGGGGACGGGAATGGGCGGAGTCCGAAGGGTCAGGGTGAGTGTATTTTACGTGATCGACTTGTATTGACATTCAACAAATAGTGATGTGATCAATCTTGAGCGTATGTTGTGAAGGTACTCGAGCATGAGGCATAACTATGGTCTAGCTATTTCACATTGGCAACTGAATCGAGAAAAGGTTACAGTAGTCACTGAAGTCACGATCTTGTGAGAAATGACCAATACGTCATGAAGAAAAAAGTAATGCAATGGAATATAACAATTACAGATCAGCTATTCCAAAATAAAGATCTACACCAAATGAAAAAGAAAAACGAAAAGAAGAGGAAGAAAAAAGTCTGTGGCTCATTCGATTGACCAAAGCTAACATGGTCGAGTCGACTTCATATTATCATATTATCTCTCATATAACCTGACGTCAACTTTCATCGATCTATTATGGCTAACATTACCAGATTTTATTCAATAGAAAAAAAATCTTTCCACCAGGAGAATTTAAACTTATGTCAATTATCTTCCAAATTATCCTAATATTTGCTGTCTTGTACTGTAATCCAGGCAGTTCGGGTGATCTCCCCATGACAGAAGGTGCTGTTGCTGT
>NC_134785.1:66979241-66984241 GCF_046742065.1 Oratosquilla oratoria | reverse complement strand
GGTCGTTTAAAGGAACTCTCCAGTTCGGTGTCCGCCCCCTCAGACAGACAAAAAAAAAAAAATAAAAAAAAAAAAAAAAAAAAAAATTATATATATATATATATACATATATATATTGTCTCCTGGAGTTTTTATTCAGTTACGATATTTTTTTTATCAATAAAAGAGTCAACAGGCATAGGTAACAGTAATAATCTTCATACATTTTCATTCTGGCTGCCGCCATGTGATTCTATTCAGCTGTGGGGGGTGAAAATCCCACTTTCCCATTGTCTGGGGGCTTAGATGTCAGCCATTATATACGCATAAATCCTTTATGGTTTCCAGACCTTCACTGCATTTTCTTTTTTATTTTTGTGCACATCTGCTTGACTGATTAAATCCTTAATTTTGTCCCCCCTCCCCTCCCACCTTTCCGCCATTTTAAATACGACTCTTTTGTTTTTGGATACGAGACTTCTTGCTTTCGTCTTTCCAGTCGTCCTTGTTCTGTCCTGTAGCTATAATTTCACCAGGTTCGCTTTTTAATCTTTGTTTATTCGTCATTCATTTCTTTTCTCTCTCTATCTATCTCTCTCTCTTTCCCTCTCCCTCCTCTCTCTCTCTCTCTTCTATCTCTCTCTTTTATTGTTTGTCTCTTTTAGATCGTCTTCGCGTTGTGGGTCCCACGCTTAGGTCTCGTCCTCTTCCTCTTCTCATGAAGGTCCTCTCTCTCTCTC
The DNA here is from genome assembly GCF_046742065.1 of Oratosquilla oratoria. Taxonomy (NCBI): domain Eukaryota; kingdom Metazoa; phylum Arthropoda; class Malacostraca; order Stomatopoda; family Squillidae; genus Oratosquilla; species Oratosquilla oratoria. The sequence goes on along the minus strand of NC_134785.1, from coordinate 66,983,522 downwards.
TCTCTCTCTCTCTCTCCGTTCCACCCACTCGTCTTGTCTCCGCTCGCTGTGCTCTCCCCCTCCCCCTCCCATGTAAGTTCCTTTCCATTCCTTATCCTCTTCCATTCTACACAAGTGATGCTTCCTCTTCATCCTCCTCCTCCTCCCACCTCTCTTTCTCCCCACCTCCTCCTCCTCTCTTTCTCCCCAACTCCTCCTCCTCCTCCTCTCTTTCTCCCCACCTTCTCCTCCCCTCCCCCCCACACACACACCTTCCCCCCAAATGGCACCGCGCAGCGCGCTGCACGGAATCGATCTACCGTGTGGCTTGCAAAGTTTCCAATCACTCCCAGATGACTTGACAAGCGCATATTTATAATGACTCTTCCTCGAGGGCCAGGGGCGTTTCTGGAGGATCACGTGATGCCCAGTCCTTCCCCTGGCCTCTGCCCGCGTTCCAGGACTGGAGGGGGAGGGACAGACACGTTGTGGGACGGTATAGGCCTGCGTGAGTGGACGGGAGGGAGGGGAGAGTGGGAGGACGTGGGGGAGGGGGGGAAACGGCGGGGTGATCTGGAATGGAGGTGGGGGAGGGTGATGGGTGGGTGCGTTAGGGTCGTGGTGATACGAGTAGGGGGGGATTTCAGGTTAGGGGAGGATATTTTTTTTCGTTAGTTTCGAGTTACGAATGGGAGAGTGGAAGGGTTGTAGCCTTGAGGTTCGCTCTCGTCTTATACGCGTGAGTTATTTTTCGACCTTCTGAAAGTGACTCTGCCCGGTGTTCTAGCTCATGCCGGGACCTGGAGGGTCGTGGTGGTGGTGAAGGCGGTGTTGGAGGTGATTGCACCGATGGTAATGGTGTAGGATAGGGTGTTGATGTACTTCGGGAAGTATTGGTGTAGGAAGAGGCAGCGGGATGCGACCGGGTAGAGGATTGAGGCTGTGATGAGGTGGTGGTCGACATGACGTCACAGGTGTGGTGATGTCGGATGTTCATCACGATGACGTCGAAGGCAACGTCTGAAGTTTGTAAATGCAAAGGGATTGCATCTCCAATAAAATCAGCTCCTGGAGTATCATGATGACATATAATTCACAATTTTATTTTGTCAAAGGAACATGATTTCATTTACATGGGAAACGATTTCTGGGAAAATAGATCAAGGAAGCATGATTATTTGAGACCCAATTTGCCCAGAGTTCGCCATTAGGCTAAATAAAATTGCCTGATTAAAAAATATCTATATTATACGCCATGTTGAAAGCGTTAAGTTACGTAGAGTAACGGGATATGATCACAGCAAGATTTCCAGAAAATTCTTCGATGGGATAAGGTACATACGAGGGTACAATTCGTACCAGCCTTTGTCACAACTAGTCCGCAGTTGTTATGAATAACTATTCTGGATGTGTTCCTCTGCCTATTCACTCTTCAAAGAGGATTATGATCGTGGGATCCACAAGCGAGTACGCGGATATGACACGGATGTAGCTGAGTGGCGAGCTGTTTTCCACTTTCATATCCCCCCGGCTGTGCGATTTTGGAACCTGACTGGGAATGGCGGAATATCATACGACAGTTTCAGAAATTTTTATTCATTTATTTATTTATTTTGTCTAAGAGGAAAATCACTACACGGATGCGGATGATCACGAATGGTGAAGAAGGAGGAGTGTGTTGTTGAGGTTATTCCCAGCGTCTGCCTGGCCCTTGGAAACAGTTGTTCAGAGTGTGTGTGTGTCTGTGTGTGGGTGGTTATCTGCGTGAAAGCGAATGGGAGCAGGGAAGACGTCCAGCTCTCGTGCATGGCTACAGAGGCAATGCATGACTCTTTTGCCCCATGGGGCGACAGGAATACACCAAGGACTTGGTGGATAAAGGATCAGTATGAATATCAGGATGCAGATGTACTCTGACAAAATGGAGAATATTCTGTGTTCCTGAGTTTTTTTGAATAACACGTGTTTGTTTTTCTTTTCCAAAAATGACTGCGAGTTGTTTGTCGGTTGAAATGTAAAAAACGATCTCAGTCATCTCTGAACGACTTCGGTTAAGACCAGACGATTTAGTTCACCTTAGGGAAACTCCTCATTGTCTCCACGGGTTAAAATACACTTCACCGGCTGACAAAAATTTCCTGTCAGCTCATAAACACACAGAAAACCTTTACCCTAGACGAGAAAAAAAAGAACACACAGAATACGCTACGTAATCTGACTGAAACTGGAGACCAACACTGCAACGACTTTGACGACAAAAACAAAAGTGAATCGACTGCAGATGCAGTTGCGGAACAGGTGTGGAATGTCGAGAAGGCAGCTGTAGCAAGTACAAGAAGTCATGGATGAGCATGCAGCAGCAGCAGCAGCTGTAGCATGACAAGGAAAACCAAACAACTGTTGAAGCGGATGTATCGAGACTGCTTGCAGAAAGGATGGGTGAGGGAGGAGGAACGGGGTGGATATGTTTTCATAGGTGTTAAGAATCCATGTGAGGCAAATGAGGTGTGTGTGTGTGTACGTGTGTGTGTGTGTGTGTGTGTGTGTGTGTGTGTGTGTGTGTGTGTGTGTGTGTGTGTGTGTGTGTGTGTGTGTGTGTGTGTGTGTGTGTGTGTGTGTGTGTGTGACATGAAACACGTGCTGGACGCGTGACCGACAGCTATTCCCTCTCGCCTCGGATGAGAGTGTAGAGATCATATATAGACCAATTTCTGGGTAATGCTGTGACTTTACACACAACGCAAACATCCTGAAGAGAAGGGAGGATAATGACAAATTTCAAACACTGTGATGCTTTTCAAGCCCTAGCCGGGGATCGATCTCGGGTCGACTATTTGATAGTCCATGACGCTTGCATCCACTCTAGGATGCTCCCTTTGGTTCCTCCATGGTTTCTAACTTTTCATCATTCTTGGGTTAGGTGTTTTGTAAATTTTTCTAGATCCAGATATAAGCAGTCCACCCAACCCTCTCTCGCAACACATCAACCGTTGTGGGATAAAATGTTTGATTTATTTAAAAAATAATCTTATCCATACTACTGAGTTTTTCATGGGTCATGATTGTTTTCCATAATTTTTATCTATGAGTAGGTTATAATAATAAAGCTTACATGAACATTAAGCCACTAACGTTTCCAAGTCATGATATATTACCATTAAACCATAACGATATACACAACCTGAAATCTGCTATTCTTTTAATTTACATAATTTCCACGCTGTCCGTCTTCCATCAGTGCAATTATACTTAAAAAAAAAATTGCCAATCAGTTACATTTTTTTTATTCGTGGCGTTTGTTTTGAATAACATGCTGCATGCGGATCTGCGAAATAAAATTGATGACTAACGAAGAAAATGGAATGGTAATGGAAAAATTAACGTCGACTGCAACGGCCTCAACCGACATGACGTCAACTCGACATTTTAACGATTATCTTTATTACCGTTACTTTTGTCACTCTTATTAGTAACAATGTTGTTATTGGTACATAATGTTATTATTGATGTTGTTATTATTGCTATTATTATTATTATTATTATTACTGTAATCATTATTACTATTATCGTTCTTGTTATCATTACTACTATTGTCTTTATTATTATTTATCATTATCATTATTACTGACTTATTGATTGAAAGACAGACAGACAGGCAGACAGACAGACACACACACACACACACACACACACACACACACACACACACACACACACACACACACACGCAAACACACACACACACACACACACACACGCACGCACACACACACACACACACGCAAGCACACACACACACACACACGCACACACACACACGCACGCATACACACGGAGGACAGTCCATTTTTATTATTATATTTCTATTTATTAATTTTTTATTTATCATTATTATTTTTTCATGTAGAAGGGCATTAGAGAGTAAGTCCTCCTCGCGCAAAAGTTGGATCTCCCGAAGGACTCCTCCTCCTCCTCCTCCTCCTCCTCCTCCTCCTCCTCCTCTTTCTCGTCCTCCTCCGGACAGGAAGCTCCTCTCGGGTCATCCTCGAGTCCGCCTAAGTGAAAGATTTCGAGGAAAAGGCGGAGAGCCCTTGAGCAAGAAGAGGAGGAGGAGGAGGAGGAAGAGAAGGAAGAGGAAAAGGAGGAGGAAGATGAGAAGGAGGAGGAAGATGGAAAGGAGAAGGAAGAGGAGGAGGAGGAGGAACATGAGAAGGAGGAGGAGGAGGAGGCAGACGAGGAGGAAGAGGATGAGGAGGAGGAGGATGATGAGAAGAAGGAAGAGGAAAAGGAGGAAGAGGAGGA
>NC_134785.1:66951741-66961741 GCF_046742065.1 Oratosquilla oratoria | reverse complement strand
CATTTGGGCTTAAAAAAAAACATCGAGAGACCATTCTGGCTGGGTTTTAAGAGCCTGGTCACTGGGAGGTTGGGATGTAGTGAGGTTAAGAGGCTTCAATACTGTGAAGCACTTGTGTGCCTTATTGAGTCTGGACATGGTAGCTTGTGCACTGTGATACCGTATTTACAGTGTTTGGTGCATAAAACGCGGCCATGCAGTGTCACTATCACAAGAAGGGTGATATCATTTGTCCGTTTGTTGGGTATACAGTGTGAAATTTATTAATATAAATTGGAAAATATAAATTGACGTCCTCGGTGAAAATAAATAGCGATAATCTGATCTCCGATTAATTAATTATTTAGACTGAGAAATGTCAGTCTATTGAAGAACTATTAAACGCATATTTAAAAAGAAGGTATGTGCTTAGCTATGTGGTCGGTGTTACGCGAGCCTTATGCGGTGAAGTCCACATAAGAAGTATGTGGTACAATTGAAATGTGCATATCAAAGATTCCATGTACTTATTTTTACGTTTATGATATTCGTTAAACGCACTGCTATTGTTACGATGACTATCATAATTCCTATAACCATTTGGTACTGTTGTTTTATCTTTATTAGTATTATTATCATTGTTGTTGTTAACAATAGTGATAGCAACAATAATAACAATAATAATAATAACAATAATAGCAATTATATTATCATTATCATTATTATCATTATCAATATCATTATCATTGTGTGAACATTGTGACGAATGTGGATAGGAGGTAAAGGAAACACGGGGTGAGGGGAATACTTTTATTCCTGACTAGTTTCGCCCTAGTGTCTTCTTCATAAAAGTCACTCAGGCGAAACTAGTCAGGAATAAAGATATTCCCCTCAGCCCGTGTTCCCTTTACCTCCTATCCATATTATTACCATTATTATTGTTACGAAGATGATGACGATAATGTGTGCTTTGATTTGGCTACCCCCTTATAAGGGAGAAAGGGCATTTGATACTATATATATATATATATATATATATATATATATATACACACATATATGAAGGGAAGACGTGATGTCTGGCTACGATACAAGAGGTTTCTTCATAATATATTTGTTAGTGAAACCACAAAGCACATATTTACAAATAAATTCCGTTTATTTAGATAATGTCTGATCGATGATATTTTTCACCGTGAAGAGCGATTAGATTGGTGGTTAATTATTTACAATGAAGCAATTAGTTTAGAAATAAATCTAGTTTTTTGACTGATCATATGGGGGTTTCATCAAAAACGTGATTATTGTAGATAGTCTGTAGTGTAGACGTTTTGGCTTTTGTGTCTACATATCGGGAACTTATGTTTTAAAGTGCAAAAAAAAGGAGGTTTCTTCTGTGACAGCAATATGAATATTTTGTGAGAGAAGGGTGATGGTGCACGGATCGTGTGAGGCGAATGTGAACAAACTGTGCAGACCGTCCAGTGACCTTTGGCATATACCATACAGGGAAAGAGAGGAGAGGGAGGAGAGAGAGGGAGAGAGAGAGAGAGGGACAGAGAGAGAGGGACAGAGAGAGAGGGACAGAGAGAGAGAGAGAGAGAGAGAGAGGGGGGGAGAGAGAGAGAGAGGGAGAGAGGGAGAGAAAGAGGGACAGAGAGTGAGAGAGAGAGGGACAGAGAGTGAGAGAAAGAGGGACAGAGAGTGAAAGAGAGAGGGACAGAGAGTGAGAGAGAGAGAGGGACAGAGGGTGAGAGAGAGGGGGACAGAGAGTAAGAAAGAGAGGGACAGAGAGTGAGAGAGAGTGGGACAGAGAGTGAGAGAGAGAGAGAGACAGAGAGTGAGAGAGACAGAGAGTGAGAGAGAGAGAGAGACAGAGAGTGAGAGAGAGAGAGAGACAGAGAGAGAGGAACAGAGAGAGGGACAGAGAGAGAGGGACAGAGAGAGAAAGAGAGGGACAGAGAGAGAAAGAGAGGGACAGAGAGAGAAGAGAGAGGGACAGAGAGAGAGGGACAGAGAGAGAGGGACAGAGAGAGAGGGACAGAGAGAGAGAGAGAGAGAGAGAGAGAGAGAGAGAGAGAGAGAGAGAGAGAGAGAGAGAGAGAGAGAGAGAGAGAGAGAGAGAGAGAGAGAGAGAGAGAGAGAGAGAGAGAGAGAGAGAGGGACAGAGAGAAGAGGGATATAGGGAAGAGGGAGAGGGAGGGAGGGAGAGGGACAGAGGGAGAGGGACAGAGGGAGAGGGACAGAGAGGGACAGAGGGGGTCAGAGAAGGGGTCAGATAGGGGGACAGAGAGACGGACAGACAGATAGACAGATAGACATAGAGAGGCAGACAGAGTCAGACCGAGGCAGACGGAGGCAGACCGAGGCAGACAGAGACAGACCGAGACAGACAGAGACAGACAGAGACAGACCGAGGCAGACAGAGACAGACCGAGGCAGACAGAGACAGACAGACAGACAGACAGAGAGAGAGAGAGAGAGAGAGAGAGAGAGAGAGAGAGAGAGAGAGAGAGAGAGAGAGAGAGAGAGCGAGAGAGAGCGAGCGAGAGAGAGAGAGAGAGAGAGAGAGAAAGTGTGTGTGTGTGTGTGTGTGTGTGTGTGTGTGTGTGTGTGTGTGTGTGTGTGTGTGTGTGTGTGTGTGTGTGTGTGTGTGTGTGTGTGTGTGTGTGTGTGTGAAGAGAACAGACTCGAGAAGCAGTCAGAGCGAAGTTGGCCTGTCTTGCAGGTAATAAGCAAATGGTTTGCCTTTTAGCTCATTTCCGTGCGCTAACCTTCCTCACAGAAAGGGTTAAATCTAGACTGGTTTAACCCTGTTCCCTGTGCAGAGGAAGGGATTACACTTTGGACGAATAAAATCGCCTGAAGACAGTCAGAACAAATGTGCAAAATATTGGAAAGAAATTGACGCGTTAAGGTAGAATGTATGCTGTTGTCTTGCTGTATGAAAGTAAGACAAGATTTGTATAAATGGAGTTAAATTGGACAAGTTTAGATTCAAGAAGGAAATAGGCAAGAACTGGTTTACCAATAGAATGATTAACGATTGGAATAGACTTAGTAATCATGTGGTGAGTGCTGAAACAACTTGTTGTTTTAAGTGAAGATTAGATAACTATGGGTAAGGGTACAGTGTAGGCCTTATGGCCTCTTGCGGTCTCCTCCATTCTTATGTTCTAATGTATGGAGTAGGAGTGTGCTAGAAAATGTCTAGTTTGTGATAAATAGGATTGTGCATTTGAATGATGACTGATGTACAGTCAAAGACAAAACTATCTTCCAAGGTTTGTCCGAAGATGGATGAAACATGGCGAAACATTGTAACAGACGGCTAACCGTCTCTAGCCGATTCTCATAATGTTTCGCCTTGTTTCATATATCTTCGGACAAACCTTGGAAGGTAGTTTTGTCTCTCGTTGTATAAGGGCTCCTTTCTAGTTTGTGTTGAACAATCCTGTAACCCAAATAGGCACGTCTGAGAAAGAAAAAAAATGCATTTTGATGCACAGGTTCTTAGGTTCGAAAAAATAATAATAATAATAATAAGATTGCGCTCGTTTAGCAAAGGACAATGATTGAAAATTCTCCATTACAGGGACTCAAATAATGTAAGAAATTCGTGAAATGTAAAGAGTGTGTTTTGACGTTGAAAATATTTTTACTTTTCCGTAATACATGGATTGAATTGAGGAAAAATTTAAAGGTGAAATAAAGATATAATTATCTTGTCAGATTTGTAGAAATATGATGAAAATTATTATTGAATTTGGTCCTTTGTAGCTTCCACTACTTTTCATATAATATGAAAAAATATGAAATTATTATAGATATAAAAAATACAAAAAAGTAGCAGATAAGATAAATGACAAAAAACACACAAAAAAAGAAAAAGAAAAAATCAATAATAACAACTTTTGGTAACCGGAAGCTAGACTTCATTTTTTTTTAATATAATTTGGCACCATTCATGATCACTTTGATTCTGAAACCGTTACGCTGTAATACACCGTCATAGTTAACTTACGATTACAATTAAACAAATTAATGATATCAGAAACGTTTTATATATGGACCAGTTTGCAACTGGCTAGGAACAGCCGTATGGTAGAGTGTTCCGTATTGCAATGTTAAAAATAAAAGTCAAAAGTTGCATATACGAGTATGAACCAGTTTGCGACTGGCTCGGTGCAGTCCTTTGTTGCAAACACACTTGCAAACTCGTGTAAAATTGCAAATGTAGACAAATGTGTGTGTGTGTGTGTGTGTGTGTGTGTGTGTGTGTGTGTGTGTGTGTGTGTGTGTGTGTGTGTGTGTGTGTGTGTGTGTGTGATTCACCATGGTCTTTGGATCACGTGTCGAATTCGTGATCGATAACTATTTCCCTCCCGGAAGAAAGCTCAGAGCTCGTATATGACCGATCTATGGGTAATGCTGTGACCTTACATGCACACACACACCCAACTCCCCGCCCACGAGAGTTGGAGTAACAACCCGCATCGCAGTGATACTGTAATTATTTCGGCCCTGGGCGGGATTCGAACTCGGACCTCCGTAGTGGCAGCCGGGAACTCTACCAACTGCGCCTCGAGATGTGTGTGTGTGTGTGTGTGTGTGTGTGTGTGTATGTATGTGTGTGTGTATGTATGTGTGTGTGTGTGTGTGTGTATGTGTATGTGTGTGTATGTACATATTTACACATGTGAACATATGAAACGTACAAATTTCCATTTCGTTCTGCCCGTCTTACATTACTGACCTATTTCACACCAAACGAGGGTCTGCGTGTCGGGTGTCTTTTGGAAATCAAGAGTCGGAGGAACGGAAACGGGGCGGAAGTCTCTCGTTCAAAGTTGAAGACGAAGTGAGGACGGGGGGGGGGATGTGTGTGTTCGAAGTCAGTAGGTTCTTCCTGTGGGAGGAGTGATACCGATTAAAAAAAAAAAAAAATGGTTTAGTTTTTTGTGTCTACTTCTAAAAAAGAAAATTATGCGTTTACGTAGCCCAGAAAAAAATAGTGACGGAGGGAATTATAATAATAATAACAACAATACAGGAACAGGAAGCATCCTTTCTGTGGACTATTAGTGAAGAGAGTAGAATCGAAGAGGTAACTGGCTCTAACCACAACTACGCCATTTGCATTCGCTGGTCTAACGAGCCGCCTGTGTTCGTATAAGTACATGGAATGAACCGAGGAAATTCTAAAGACTAAATCCACGAAGGCTCTTTTAACCAAAATGGAAATACGAACTTTCCAGTTCAAAATGCATAGTTATGATTATAAAATTTATTTTCATGTTTGTCTATCTTCCAGTCTATTCATTTTTTGCATCAGCACTCTTTCTCTGTCTGTGTGTGTGTCACCCATTTTTTTTAATCTTTACTTTTTTACTTTTGCTTTTTTTACTTCAAAGCCCATCGACACCCTCATCTCCATCCGAAGGTGCAACCCAAAGGGGGTGACAGTCGGTGTCCGGACTGGGCTGGTTATACACTGGACAAATTTAGATTTAAAAAGGAAATAGGCAAGAATTGGTTTACTAATAGGGTGGTCGACGAATGGAATAAACTTAGTAACCTTGTAGTAAGCGCTGAAACTATCAGTTGTTTTAAGAAACGATTATACAACTTTATGGATGGTGGTGATGGATACGGAGCTGCCTAGTGTAGGCCTTATGGTCTCTTGCAGTCTCCTTCATTCTTTTGTTCTTATGTTATGCAAGATTCATCTATGGGAGGGATCGTAAATATTTGTTGTTGATGAAAGTTCGCGAATTTTCAGACTCAAAGCATCACTTGCTTATTCTATTCCTTTTTTCTTTTGCCTCTGTCTATATCTCTATATGTATCTATCACTGTATCTCTCCTTCCTCTAGTCTCTCGAAAATACTAACCATAACCTAGCCTTTAGTTGCTGTGTCAAATTTTTTCCAGTATTTTCAACAGCCTTCGAGTCGAATAATTTACAGAAGCTTTCTGATTGGCTGTGATTACAATGCACCTGTTTGTTTATTTCCAGATACGCTGTATGAACCAGGGAAGCATCACTAACAGCCACAAGATTCCTCAGCTTCCGAAACCTCTTCCAACTATATCTGATCCTTCCCCTTTCCTTCCTTAGCTACTCTTCCCATATCCTTGCTAAGCTTACGTTTGTCCCTGCCTCTGCCATTTGACACACTCGATGTCTACTGCTTCAGAACGTTAACCGAGATTAACTCCCCCCCCTTCCCCCGTCTTCCTTCGCAAGGAAGATGTGTAATTCACATTCCCGTCTGTGACACAGCTGGTAAAGAAACTGATGCGTTTTAAAACATACATGCATCCCGTGAGTTGTCTGTGAAGTTCATGCTGTGAAGATCTAGTCGCGTTGCTACGTCTCGATTCTAGAAAAAAAAAAAAATCTGTAATAAACCAACAATGTCTTCCTAAAGGCTATTTATTCCCTTTGCCTTCAGACTTTTAATATTGTCCATATAAATCAGGTTTTATTTTGGAGAAATAAAGTTTATATGAAAATAGAAGATAAATGGTAAGAAGCTTCGAATGTTAAGAAGAAAATAACAAAAGTCTTTAGTGCTCAGACGGTTTTTGATTGTCGTGGCTCTGAGTTCAGACTGCACAACTTTGGTACAGAATAAGTCTTCCGATTTGTATTCATAATATACACAAATATCGATAAGCCATAAATGGTATTTTATTAGCAAATCTACCAGTGCACGAAAGCAACATACGATAATATGCTAGTGGGATTCCTAGAACATAGATAGATTTCTTGTAAATGAAACTGAAAATCATCTTTCATTAGCATAGACGAGGAGGGAAACGTTCTTACAATTTCGATTAAGTATAAAGAAAACGAATAATTAAGGAATCTTAAAAGAATTCTCTCAGTCTCCTTAACTATGCATTCGCTTGAATGTGATAAACTAAATTAAGAGTGAAGGAAGTTCATGCACTGATTTAAGACTTCTTGTGGGATTCATACTTAGCACTATAACCCACTGAAGACATTTCCTTAACAAAATATACATTGTACCCAGTCAATAAAGCTTAAAAGGGTCTACTGAAAAACCAAACTAAGTATCCATAACATTTATTATCAAAGAGGCATACCAGTATAAACGAGCAGCTAAGGGAGAAAGACCAGTATTACCAAAAGTCTTCACAAGCACCCATTCCTAGCAAACCATTCCAAACTTTAGATCTACTCCCTAAAACCCGTCCGGTCCCGACCCCAAGAACCTCTTCAAGATGGCGAACGCAGGTCACTTGGTCCGGCGGACGTCTCAGCGGGAGATGGTCGTCCCTCAGAAGAGTTTGGACCGCTTTGAGATGCGCGACATGAGGAACCGTCTGGTGCAGGAGAATGGAGGACCTTCTTACGGCACCACCAACCAAGGCTTCGAGGATCCACAGGTGAGATCCTTGTCAGAGTGTTTTTGTGTATGAATAAAGCCAGGTTGCACGCCTTCCTTCGTTTTGGTAGATGGTGTTCAGTACTTCAAAGACAGACAAGTACGGACACATGTGGTGATCAAAGAAAACGGGCCCCCGGGAAAGAAAATTGGATTCGCAGTATGAACTACTCTATCTGGAAGTTGTTGGTATGTAAAAGGAATAAGCTTTTCGTGAAAATGTGTATTGGTGAAGTATTTACTGTACCAACGTAAGATACTGAAGACGCTTAATGATTAAGTACAAGCAGGGACTTAAGGAAGATAATCCAACTTTCCAGTGATATAGAATAGCATAACATAAGGATGTGCGCGTTAACTTTAAGTTAGTCTTACTTTTCAACGTTCTGTAATCGCAGTTTATGAGGATTGTGATTTCTATAGTTTAATCAGGTAAGGACAACGATGGTCAAGAGAAGTCAAGTGTGTCAGTGATATGCATACTTGATATGAGTTCTAAGGAAGGTAAGTTAAGGAACAATGGATATATAAAGGATAAACATTGAACTATGATGGAGTGATAGGTCATTACACATATGTATTTGTATCGAACACACAAAGTTTGATAGAAACGATGAAACGGAAGCTGAAAATGGTTTTCATCATTGAGATGAGACTGTGAACCAAAGCTTCGCATTTATTTCCTGTCATAATAATCTTTCGTCTCCACCTATGAAATTGCGCCAACTTTTCCTGCTGGAAATAGACTTCGTTCAAATGGTGATAAAGAAGTGTATTAACCCTCTGCCTACCGTCCTTTAAGTTCATTTCGTGTATATTGATCACGATCATCTTAGAACATCAATGAACTCATGCCCTTTTTGATCATCAGTGCGGTTTTTGGAAAGGATCCCTGGTCTTTCGCTTAGGGATAGTCTAGTGACGCTTGTCGGTGCTCTTGCAAATCAAAAAGCTTTGATAGTCTAACATCAGTATCTGATCTTCAGGTTATCTATTTACGGCATCTAACATTCTCTTCGGGTTTTCAAACATGGTTTCTTCTCTGATCACATTTTAGCTGCCGAAGTCGATGGTCTTTGCTTTTCTCCCATGTCTACAGCGTTGGATATTTCACAGAGTTCTGTTCTGTCTTTTAGTGGATTTCTTCTGTTCATCAACATCTTGGTTTACATGTTTTGCCCGAAGCATCCATGCACTGACATAATTCTCCGTTTTTCCATGTAATTCTTCATACCTCCTTCCCAAACCAAACTCCTTCCTCTTGAACAGTGCATACAGAACCCTCAACACTTTCCAAACATATCTGATTAAAGGAAAGAAAACGCAATGCTTTCACTGCCTTTGTTTTTAAGATCACATAAATTGGCATCTTTTCTTCTTGACATTTCATCTTCAAAGAAACACAGTTTTTTCTCTCTGACAGTTCAAAAAAATCTTGGTTTATCCTTCATTAGCATAACGAACCCCCAAAAACACATCTGTTATTACGAGAGAAAAAGGTCTCATGATAATAAGTGTCCTTTGCTATTATAAATGTTTCTTAATTTTTTTTCTACTCCCGAATTATACAAGATCTTATGGAGTGCGCACCTCATATCTGATAGACTCCTCTTATGAAGTGCTATTGGATAATGTGGAGTTTATAGTCATCTTATTGAACTAGTTTTTATTTTCATTGGCATTGTTCAACCTCTTCCTGTTCACCTAAGTTCTGGTTTTTCTTTCTTCTGTCGCTATTGTAATGATTGTTGTTGTTCTTTTGAACTTAATAACTGCATACCTCCCATCATTAGAAGGCCACGGAGTACTAGACTGTCTGTGTCCTCTTATCCCTTATCTGGATAAACACCTTTTGTAAGAGTCAATCAGTCTGTCTTTCGTCCCGCTGGGAGACTCAGAGGGAGCTCAATTACAGTTGATTTCCCCCTGCCTGTCAACACCTTGGGCTCTGAAAAGGGGGGAACCACAACAGTCTATTCTTAGTCCTTGGATCTCTACTTCGTTCATCTCCTTCTCCGCTTCTTCAGGAACAACAATTTTATTTTTTTGTAGATCCGTGTTGAGCACAGAATAAAGCTGCAATAGCAGTTTGTTTATTAATACTTCAACCTTATCTTGAGCGCGTACAGCTCGTCATTCATAAGCTTTCTATAACTAAAAAAATAACCTACATCCTCTGAATTTACATTTGAAGCTCCCTCCTTCCCCATGAATACTTTTTATATTTATATTCATTCCTATGTAAACACCAAAATCAAATGTGTTGATTCTGATCTTGCTTTGTCAACAACCCAACTCATAATAACTCGTTTCATTGATCTACATCAAGAGTTCTCAACCTGTTGTCTCACGTACCCCGACTTTATGTATTACTGTCATTTAACTTACTGGAGAAGTCCACTTCAACACTAAATTAAATCGCTTTGCATCCACTAAATCCCACTTGTTTTCGGCTTGAAGCTCCACTTGTGACACTAGGAGCACCACTAAAGATCCACTGGACCACAGGCTGAGAACCAGTGGTCCACATTTTTCCTCCCCCTTTCTGTTCTGTAACAACTACCACGCCCCCTTTTCTCTATCTTCGCCTCCCCCCTTCCTCG
>NC_134785.1:66942187-66946241 GCF_046742065.1 Oratosquilla oratoria | reverse complement strand
ATCACTGCATCTCTCCTTCCTCTAGTCTCTCGAAAATACTAACCATAACCTCGCCTTTAGTTGCTGTGTCAAATTTTTTCCAGTATTTTCAACAGCCTTCGAGTCGAATAATTTACAGAAGCTTTCTGATTGGCTGTGATTACAATGCACCTGTTTGTTTATTTCCAGATACGCTGTATGAACCAGGGAAGCACCACTAACAGCCACAAGATTCCTCAGCTTCCGAAACCTCTTCCAACTATATCTGATCCTTCCCCTTTCCTTCCTTAGCTACTCTTCCCATATCCTTGCTAAGCTTACGTTTGTCCCTGCCTCTGCCATTTGACACACTCGATGTCTACTGCTTCAGAACGTTAACCGAGATTAACTCCCCCCCCCTTCCCCCGTCTTCCTTCGCAAGGAAGATGTGTAATTCACATTCCCGTCTGTGACACAGCTGGTAAAGAAACTGATGCGTTTTAAAACATACATGCATCCCGTGAGTTGTCTGTGAAGTTCATGCTGTGAAGATCTAGTCGCGTTGCTACGTCTCGATTCTAGAAAAAAAAAAAAAATCTGTAATAAACCAACAATGTCTTCCTAAAGGCTATTTATTCCCTTTGCCTTCAGACTTTTAATATTGTCCATATAAATCAGGTTTTATTTTGGAGAAATAAAGTTTATATGAAAATAGAAGATAAATGGTAAGAAGCTTCGAATGTTAAGAAGAAAATAACAAAAGTCTTTAGTGGTCCGACGGTTTTTGATTGTCGTGGCTCTGAGTTCAGACTGCACAACTTTGGTACAGAATAAGTCTTCCGATTTGTATTCATAATATACACAAATATCGATAAGCCATAAATGGTATTTTATTAGCAAATCTACCAGTGCACGAAAGCAACATACGATAATATGCTAGTGGGATTCCTAGAACATAGATAGATTTCTTGTAAATGAAACTGAAAATCATCTTTCATTAGTATAGACGAGGAGAGAAACGTTCTTACAACAGTACCAAACATTTCATTTAACTTAATTTCGATTAAGTATAAAGAAAACGAATACTTAAGGAATCTTAAAATAATTCTCTCAGTCTCCTTAACTATGCATTCGCTTGAATGTGATAAACTAAATTAAGAGTGAAGGAAGTTCATGCACTGATTTAAGACTTCTTGTGGGATTCATACTTAGCACTATAACCCACTGAAGACATTTCCTTAACAAGATATACATTGTACCCAGTCAATAAAACTTAAAAGGGTCTACTAAAAAAACAAACTAAGTATCCATAACAGTTATTATCAAAGAGGCATACCAGTATAAACGAGCAGCCAAGGGAGAAAGACCAGTATTACCAAAAGTCTTCACAAGCACCCATTCCTAGCAAACCATTCCAGACTTTAGATCTACTCCCTAAAACCCGTCCGGTCCCGACCCCAAGAACCTCTTCAAGATGGCGAACGCAGGTCACTTGGTCCGGCGGACGTCTCAGCGGGAGATGGTCGTCCCTCAGAAGAGTTTGGACCGCTTTGAGATGCGCGACATGAGGAACCGTCTGGTGCAGGAGAATGGAGGACCTTCTTACGGCACCACCAACCAAGGCTTCGAGGATCCACAGGTGAGATCCTCGTCAGAGTGTTTTTGTGTATGAATAAGGCCAGGTTGCACGCCTTCCTCCGTTTTGGTAGATGGTGTTCAGTACTTCAAAGACAGACAAGTACGGACACATGTGGTGATCAAAGAAAACGGGCCCCCGGGAAAGAAAATTGGATTCGCAGTATGAACTACTCTAGCTGGAAGTTGTTGGTATGTAAAAGGAATAATCTTTTCGTGAAAATGTGTATTGGTGAAGTATTTACTGTACCAACGATACTGAAGACGCTTAATGATTAAGTACAAGCAGGGACTTAAGGAAGATAATCCAATTTTCCAGTGATATAGAATAGCATAACATAAGGATGTGTGCGTTAACTTTTAAGTTAGTCTTGCTTTTCAACGTTCTGTAATCGCAGTTTATGAGGATTGTGATTTCTATAGTTTAATCAGGTAAGGACAACGATGGTCAAGAGAAGTCAAGTGTGTCAGTGATATGCATACTTGATATGAGTACTAAGAAAGGTAAGTTAAGGAACAATGGATATATCAAGGATAAACATTGACCTACGATGGAGTGATAGGTCATTACACATATGTTAGATTGTATCGAACACGTAAAGTTTGATAGGAACGATGAAACGGAAGCTGAAAATGGTCTTCAACATTAAGATGAGACTAAACCAAGCTTCGCATTTATTTCCTGTCATAAAAAATTTTCGTCTCCACCTATGAAATTGCTCCAACTTTTCCTGCTGGAAATAGACTTCGTTCAAATGGTGATAAAGAAGTGCCTGAACCCTCTGCCTACCGTCCTTTAATTTCATTTCGTGTATATTGATCACGATCATCTTAGAACATCAATGAACTCATGCCCTTTTTGATCATCAGTGCGGTTTTTGGAAAGGATCCCTGGTCTTTCGCTTAGGGATAGTCTAGTGACGCTTGTCGGTGCTCTTGCAAATCAAAAAGCTTTGATAGTCTAACATGAGTTTCTGATCTTCAGGTTATCTATTTACGGCATCTAACATTCTCTTCGGGTTTTCAAACATGGTTTCTTCTCTGATCACATTTTAGCTGCCGAAGTCGATGGTCATGTCTACAGCGTTGGATATTTCGCAGAGTTCTGTTCTGTCTTTCAGTGGATTTCTCCTCTTCATCAACATCTTGGTTTACATGTTTTGCCTGAAGCATCTATGCACTGACATAATTCTCTGTTTTTCCATGTAATTCTTCAAACCACCTTCCCAAACCAAACTCCTTCCTCTTGAACAGTGCATACAGAACCCTCAACACTTTCCAAACATATCTGATTAAAGGAAAGAAAACGCAATGCTTTCACTGCCTTTGTTTTTAAGATCCCATAAATTGGCATCTTTTCTTCTTGACATTTCATCTTCAAAGACACAGTTTTTTCTCTCTGACAGTTCAAAAAAATCTTGGTTTATCCTTCATTAGCAAAACGAACCCCCAAAAACACACCTGTTATTACGAGAGAAAAAGGTTTTATGAAAATAAGTGTCCTTTGCCATTATAAATGTTTCTTAATATTTTTTCTGCTCCCGAATTATGTAAGATCTTATGGAGTGCGCACCTCATATCTGATAGACTCCTCTTATGAAGTGCTATTGGATAATGTGGAGTTTATAGTCATCTTATTGAACTAGTTTTTATTTTCATTGGCAGTGTTCAACCTCTTCCTGTTCACCTAAGTTCTGGTTTTTCTTTCTTCTGTCGCTATTGTAATGATTGTTGTTGTTCTTTTGAACTTAATGACTGCATACCTCCCATCATTAGAAGGCCACGGAGTACTAGACTGTCTGTGTCCTCTTATCCCTTATCTGGATAAACACCTTTTGTAAGAGTCAATCAGTCTGTCTTTCATCCCGCTGGGAGACTCAGAGGGAGCTCAATTACAGTTGATTTCCCCCTGCCTGTCAACACCTTGGGCTCTGAAAAGGGGGGAACCACAACAGTCTATTCTTAGTCCTTGGATCTCTACTTCGTTCATCTCCTTCTCCGCTTCTTCAGGAACAACAATTTTATTTTTTTGTAGATCCGTGTTGAGCACAGAATAAAGCTGCAATAGCAGTTTGTTTATTAATACTTCAACCTTATCTTGAGCGCGTACAGCTCGTCATTCATAAGCTTTCTACAACTAAAAAAAGAACCTACATCCTCTGAATTTACATTTGAAGCTCCCTCCTCCTCCATGAATACTTTTTATATTTATATTCATTCCTATGTAAACACCAAAATCAAATGTGTTGATTCTGATCTTGCTTAGTCAACAACCCAACTCATAATAACTCGTTTCATTGATCTACATCAAGAGTTCTCAACCTGTTGTCTCACGTACCCCGACTTTATGTATTACTGTCATTTAACTTACTGGAGAAGTCCACTTCAACACTAAATTAAATCGTTTTGCATCCACTAAATCCCACTTGTTTTCGGCTTGAAGCTCCACTTGTGACACTTG
>NC_134785.1:66912187-66932187 GCF_046742065.1 Oratosquilla oratoria | reverse complement strand
AGGAACAATTCCCTGCTACACATTGCCTCTCCTTCCTGTCCCTGACTTTCATCCAGCCAATCAGCAGTCAGAAGTTTGAACCAATTAGGAGCCAGCACGGGTTCATCGACGACTTTATAAATACTTTCGACATAGAAAAAAGAATATTGTCCTCTATTTAATGCTTATAAACTGCGAGTAGCGATCAGAAAAAAATTGTAATTTAGAGAGATACTGTTATTCGTTTCCCGCTATTATTAGTTAATGAAATTGATATTACACAACCGACGAGGGAGTGATTTTTGTCGTATATCGTTCATACTCTAAATACAAATCACAAAATATATCATTACTATATCCCTTTTGCAAATAGTATTTCATAATGATTATAGAATATAAATGTTATGTTTATATAAATATTATTCGATTTTTTTTTAAACGATTCCAAACACTTTTTCATTTAAATTCGAATCCACAGCTATTTCAATTCGCAAATAGCAACACATAAAAACCAAACTTTTCCTGGGATTCTTTTTAGTGACTGGATATTTTCATCTTTACATTTAAATATTTTAAGTAATATTCCTTTTTATATTTGTACTAACTGGCGAATGATACATCAACTGATCGGACGAATAGAATACCGAGATATTATGAAACTGAAGGACATATAAGTGAATACTTTGAACATCTTTAACCCTCACATATTTACTGTATTTTCCCATAGATTCGCTAGCCTATTTCAACCCTCAACATCACGATGGTATACATACACACACAAACACACACACACACACACACACACACACACACACACACACACACACACACACACACACACACACACACACACACACACACACACACACACACACACACACACACACACACACACACATATATATATATATATATTTATATATATATATATATATATATATATATATATATATATATATATATATGCTAATGAGAAACATTGGTAACTTGTGTTCAATTATGCAAGAGTAACCAATAGGAAAGTGAATCCAAACGAAGCAGAGCGCTTTCGTATATTACATCTTCAATGCAGATGTAATAAGATGTAATATACGAAAGCTCTCTGCTTCGGTTAGTTTCTCATTCCTAGTGGTTACTCTTGCATATATATATATATATATATACATATATATATATATATATATATATATATATATATCGATTTTACGGAGAACCAAGCCCACTTATAGCTAGTGGTTAAGCTGGTACGTATCCTTGATAGACTTTCATCGTTGTAATACCTGAATAGAATCGCCAATGACAACGGTGTCAATCAAATAATTCCGACAGTTGTCCCCGGACTCGACCCGAGACTTGCGCAGTGGCAGGTCGTCGCTCTACCGACTATGCTACTGAGACTACTGAGACGAAAGTCTATCAAGGATACGTGCCACCTTAACCACTAACTACAAGTGGGCTTGGTTATCCATAAAATCGAGATTAGGACGGCAGTTAGCAGTCAACTCAAATCCTGCGGGAGTTATATACATATATATATATATATATATATATATATATATATATATATATATATATATATATATATATATATGTATATATATATACATTATATATATGTATATATATGTACGTATATATATATACATACATATATATATATATATATATATATATATATATATATACATAGTATGTTTATACCTAAACCTAAAGAAAGCTTTTGCAACGGTACTTCAAGGTTATAGATATATCCAGGCGTGATGTGATGTGTGAATTTTCCGTGTAAAATTCATTTATGCAAATACATACACAACCATACAGGAACACATATCCTGCACAAGCGCAAGCTTGCACAGAGGAGCGTGCAAGCAAGTTTGATTGCAAACAAAAACACGTTAGTCAAAAATACGAAGGTTTTCCAAAAAACATACGATGCATCGAAAGAACAGGATGGACCCAACCAAAGAGGTCTCCTGGTATATATATAAATTTTCAGTAATATAAGGAGACAAAAGATTTTAGAAACCACATAATAAAGAGGAAACAAGCTCATTAAAGTTATTTATTCATCTATTCATCTATTCATTTGTATGTTTATTCAATGGTTATTCATATATTATATATTCATGCAATTATTTATTCATTCATCTATTACTTGCTTATTTATTTATTTATTATTTGGTTATTTATAAATGTCTTTATCTACTTTTTCATTTCTTAATTTTTCATTTATTCATTTATTTATATATTCATTTATCTATTTACGTATTCACTTATCTATATATTTTCTTATTTCATCGTTCCCATGGGATCCTTGTTCTTGCCATCCTACCCCCCCCCCCTCCACCCCAAAGTACTTCCTTCATCTCCCAGGTTCTTCTCCAGGTCCCTGGTGCCTTTTCTGTCTATCTCTCTTTCCTCGTCTATTTCTTCTTTTCCTTTTCTCCTTTCGTGTCTCGGTTATGTTCTCCTTTGGTTTTCGTTCTCTCTCAGTTCATACTTTTCTACTCGTTCGTCTATTTCTTCGTAAAGGTTTTTTTCTTTTTCTTCGTTCATTTTCGTCTCTTCCTCTCCCCCTTCCTCTCTCCCCTCCCTTTCCCCTCTCCCTCTCTCTCTCTCTCTTTCCCTCTCCTTCTCTCTCTATTTCTCCCTCTCTCTCCCCCCACCTCTCTCTCTCTCTCTCTCTCTCTCTCTCTCCCCCCCCTCTCTCTCTCTCCCCCCCCTCTCTCTCTCTCTCTCTCTCTCTTTTCCTTCCCACAGAAGATCTTTTGTGTAGTCTACTTCTCCTTCTCCTCTTCCTCACTTTCTTCCTTTTATCTTCCGTTTTTTCATTCTTCTTCATTCCTTTACCCCGCGTTTCCCTTTTGCGGTTAAGTCCCCTATTTACTTTATCTAACATTTACGCCTTTTATCCTCCTTTTTCTCCTTCTCCCCTTTTCTCCCTCATCCTCCCTCTTTGTCTCCCTCCTCGCCTCCTTTTCTTTTCCCACTTGCCCTCGTTCTTCTACTTGTTCTTGTTTACTTTCTCCTCGTTTCCCCTCCTCCAAATTTTCATTTCACTTTCCTTTCTTCACCTTCCTCCTCCTCCCTTCATCTCCCATCACCTTCCTCTCCCTTCCCTTGATTGTCGTCTGTCCTCTTTCTTCTCCTCCTCTCTTCCCCTTTCCTCTTCTCTTCTCTCTTTTCCTACCCTTTCCTTCCACTCCTCCACCCTTCTCTTCTCCTCCCCATTGTTTCTTGTTCCTCTTTCTGCCTCTTCCCTGCAGCCTCCCTCACTCCCTCTCTTCCCTTTCCTCGTCCCAAGTCGTGATGGCTACCGGCCGCTTTGCCTCTACCATCCCCCTTCACCTCCTCTCGTCTTGGCAGGCATCCAGTCTTTATCCTACCGCCCACGCCCCATCCTACACTCCTACACGGGCTGCCTTCCCCCAGCAGCTCTTCGCGTCTTCTTTGACCCGACACAATCCTACTCGTCGTCGTCAAAAAAAAAAAAAAAAAAAAAAAACGCCGCGCTTATTCAGCATCACATTATCCTTTTCCGTCACCACAATGTCCTCCTATCCTTCCCACCCCCACGTCCCATTTTCCTATTTCCAAAACCATTACATTTAACTCACATAATGTAGCGCCAGTAATTAAAAAAAAAGAAAAAAAAAAAAAAGGTCAATTTAATGCCGAGCCAGACTTCGCCGTGTCGCCTGGGTGAAAAATGACTGAAATTATTCACCAATCGAGCAAATTAGGAGAACATAATTAGAAACATTACATTTCCCGTTTGACTGCGCTTTATGTGGTCACCTCACGCTTACTTCCCTGCTAACTGTTTTGTATTCACCTCTGATGTCAATCAGAGAGCTTTACTAGGAATATTCATACCTTTGTGGCATTCATATACATAAAAACGCAAAAAATCTAAGGGCCCAGTCACACTAAGCGTACGACCTGTTTCTGACCACCGACCGGCCAGTTGCAAGTAGTCTTTGGAAGTCGCTGGTAGTCGGTAATAAGATAGATAACTATAAAGATCGATCGATAGATAGATAGATAGATAGATAGATAGATAGATAGATAGACAGATATATTAGAACACACACTGAATAATCCCCAGTACATAGATTTTGTGTCGCCGACCAATCGCTTGGTTTTCGGTCGAAGGTGGTCGGAAACAGGTCGTAAGCTTGGTGTGACTCGGGCTTAAATACATTAGTGTACATAGGATAGAGGAGATTGAATGTCATGTTATAATGACATACACACACACACACACACACTCACACTCACACTCACACTCACACACAGGACATTCGGAGAGGTAGTGGAAGAAATACACGTGACGGACGTTTGAACCGTCCTGGTAACCAACAAGTATGGGACAACTGCTCATAATTTATATAATAATTTAAATAATTTTGAAATTTCATGAGAAATATAACTATCTAATTTGTACAAACCTTGATGAAGATTAACATTTATCCCCTTACTAGATTTGATCAAACTGCATTCAATCAAATTTCTTTCTGTTATGTTGTTGTTGTATGTGATGACTTTAGCGTTATCCCAGTCAACTGGGTGGTTAAAATGGTTACCAGGACGGTTCAAACGTCCGTCACATGTACTTCTTCCACTACCTCTCCGAATGCCCTCTTCACTATGTCATATATTCTGTACCTTGTTTCTTCATTTTATAATTCCTTCTTTGTATCTGCACTGAAGATGTAATTATACGAAAGCGCTCTGCTTCGTTAGTTTACTTTTCCTAGTGGTTACTTACGCATATATATATATATATATATATGAGTTTAAATCTCATATTACAATAATACACATATATATCAAACTCATTTTCATCTTGATATTTCATCAATCCCTGTTTAAATTCATATCTTCCTCGTACAATACGCAGTCAACTATGGTGTTTAATCTTTCACCTTTTCATCTTGCACAACATCGATCTTTCTCAAATGCTTCGTTTAGCTATTGACATCCATAACCAGGTCACAGTGCTCCAGCATCGATCCTATCCAATGTGTATTCTGATCGTCCAACGCCGTGTCATCATTCTTTATACAGCAACGTCGCCATTTAGAAGTATGTCGTCGACATTTCTCTATGAATGAAACTTTTTTTTCGAGAAACGGTTATAGCATCACTTTTATTTATTATCGCATTGATTTTTTTTTCGAAAGCTATGAACAATATCTCACGGAGATGTAACATCTACATGTCTCATTTGTTTTTACAAAGACTTTATTACTGCATCACCCCCTCCCTCCCTCCCTCCCTCCCTCCCCGCCTCCCCGCCACCCAGACATCCGTCGCTGCTGCTGTTTCACTTTCATAATCCACCACCGCGCGATCTGATTACTAACCACGACTTTTTCTCTCTCTCTTTTCCTCTCTAATTTCTCCTCGGTCATGCTAGAGGAGATCAAGCGTGAAGAAAAGGACGGCGTCGGGAACGATTCCGGAAGAAGTAAGTATAGATATAAACCATGCCCTGCATCCCTGCCATCACGACCCGCTTCGACCCCTAAACTGCATCAGATAGTTTTGATCCCAGTAAGTGTGTGTTCACAGGATTACGTGTGGTGCTTGTGTCCAGTCGTTCACGCTCGTTAGCACGCTTGCACTTACACACACACACACACACATGCGCACACACGCACACACACACACACACAGACATACACAGATACACACTCAGAGTTACACATACACATACATACACAGATACATGCAGTCACACACACACTAATATGCACACACACACACACATACACACACACACACACACACACACACACACACACACACATACACACACACACACACACACACACACACACAAGCACGCACGCACGAACGCACGCATGCACACACATATGCACAACACATATGCGTCAAAGGCTTTCCGATAGGTTTACTTGTTCTGTGCAAGAAAAAAAAAAGGTAGTGAACGGTTGGTTGAGGACCCCCAAAGACTGCTCGTTCAGCCCAGTTGGGGGGAGACACAGAACCAATCAGGCAAGTCCTCTTGGGAAGACGCAGAAGAAATGAATCTTTTTCCTTGGAGAGGTCCAATAACCTTCAGAGTACCTGACTTTTGCACCCTGGGGGGAACTGAAATCACTTAAAGAAGAAATCAGTGTCCTTATATGTGGGTTTTGTCAGTGTTGGCCAGTCTAAGCTTCCGTGTTCTTCTGTGTGGTGTCTGTGTATATCTAAGACACCCGGTGTCTGTGTCTAGGTTAATTCTATGTTGATGGTGCTCAAGTATAAGATGGTAACTCTTATCTAGTGTGACTTAAGTGTGTTAGAACTGTTTTTCCAATCGGTTTTATATCTGGAGATTTTGCTTTGGTATGGACTCGTAGGGTCTATCTTGTACTGATTGTTTTGTGAATATATGTATGTTTTCCATGAATGTATTACGAGGTAGTTAGGGGAGGAGTAGATTGTGGTATTTGTTGAAGTATGGAAGACAGAGGAGTGGCAAGGTGTGATGTAAACACAAAGAGCAGATTCAATTTTTATTTTTCTTGTGTTACGATCTTACTATAACTTCTTCAGAGAAGTTTTGGTATGGATGAAACGTTAGGAAATAAAATTTCAACAGTTTTCTGTGTTTACCTCACCACCCACTGTTCTGGTGTATACACACACACACACACACAGACACACACACACACACACACACACACACACACACACACACACACACACACACACACACACACACACACACACACACACACACACACACACACACACACACACACACACACACACACACACACACACACACACACACACACACACACACACACACACACACACACACACACACATATATATATATATATATATATATATATACATATATATATGTATATATACGTATATATGTTTATATATATATATATATATATATATATATATATATATATATATATATATATCATTAAAAGTGATGGAAATTGTGCATTTATTGTTTTTTACATGTATTTTCCATGTCTTACTATGGACTTGTGTTCCTTTGAAAGGAGGTTTATGACCTCACTATAGGTAACCACCTACAGTGAAGTCATAAACTTCCTTTCAAAGGAGAATAAGTCCATAGTAAGACATATGGAAAATATATTTAATAATAATAAATACACAATTAGCCATCACTTTCAATGAAGTATGTATAAGAGAAAATCTTCTGCCCGTATATACTATTAATATGTATATATATATATATATATATATATATATATATATATATATATATATACTTATATATACATATACATATATATATATACATATATATAAATATATATATGTATATGCATATAATTATGTGGAAGTAGATGATTTGTTGAATGACCCAGGTTATGTCTGTTTTGATGTGGAATGATGGATGTGAAGACTCAAAATGTTTTGACTTACAAATGTATTTCAGTCCTTCTCGCGTGTTGTTCCATAGAAAGGACTTTGACTCCTGTGAGGAGATAACGTATGACTGCTGTCACAGTAAACAACCTTTTATTATTCTCAAGACTTTTTTTTCCCTTTAGTGTCATTGGTTATTTTTCCTTCCTATTTTGTTCTCGGTAATGTAAAAGTCAGACTGTGTAGATGTATTGTTGATTGATCTGCGTGTGATGTGTTTACAAGTCATAGAGGGAATATCCGCTCTGAGTTTGTAATTGGTCTAACCACATATACTATCTTGTTTATTTTCCCTCTGATGTTTCTTATGTTGAGGCAAATGTTATAAATGTGACGAATGTGGACACATTCTTCCCCCCTTTTTCTTTTGTAATGGAATGCGCTAGTTGGTTGCTTCAAGGATTTGTAGTTATCAGAGGTGAAAATACAAATAAAGATTCCTTTGTGTCGTCCATTGTTGGAGTTCATTAAAACATAAACAAATGCATCTATAAATGTACATATGTGTATATATGTATATGTAAAGATATTGTACATGCATGTATATGCACATGCATTGTGTATACTGTACATATGTGTATGTGTTAAAAATTGTAAGTGTATATATCTAAACAACTGTAATGTAATTAGTTGGATGGTATTTGTCCGCGTAGTTGGTTATGTACGAGTAAATATACATTTTTCACAGTATGTAGATGCTAATAAAAGCGTACACATTACGGAAACATGTGTGAAAAATATAGAAACAACAGATACAAAATCTAACTCCAGCTGTTGGAAAATCTAATGGATTATGATAAAACTCGGAAAAGAGCGTTATGACGTCATGTCTGTTGTCGCTGCGGTTACAGTGACAGTACAGATTTAACATGAATGAATGTAAAAAAAAAAGCTATTAAAATCATATGTAATAGTCTTCGAGAAAGTTTACTAAGTAGTGTTAAAATATGTTAAGAAAATATAAACACTATATTGTTTCGGATGGTAAAGTTTTTAACAGGATAACAATTAGAACCAGAGTACCGCAAAGTACATGCGCACTATTTTTTTTTAATTATCTAGATTAAGGAAGAATAACTACAAAATCTAAATCTACTTACTATGTAGAATTATATGATAGTAATCAAGTTAAGTTATTAGTTAAGTTAATTAAGTTAAGTGATTCAGATTATCTTTAGAGAATTTAGTACTATAATGAAATAAGTCATGTATGGAAATACCTCTGACAAATTATATGAAAATCGGTCTTATGATGTATGAACACAATGGTATTTGACACATACGCTTGATTTTTTTGTAAACTTATCTTCAACATAAGGTGGAAAATATTTTCACTCATATTCTAAATCAAATAAAAAAACGAGACAAATAAAAATAATACCAGTAGTCGCACCATATAAACAAAGAATAGAAATAAATTCTGGTTTATTTGTGATAATTCCAAATTTTAAGATTTAACTGGAGAAACACCAACATGACTTGGTGTTGCCTCCATCCCCCGGGCCATGTTTTGAGGTTTGCTTCAAACAAAAAGTCTCTGAGTTTTTACTATGTTCCAATACGGAACGTAAACGAACACACGTCAGCCCTCAGTTATTTTTATCCAGGCCGAACGAGAATTGTGGTTTATTTTCTTGTTGTCCATAACGCCTTTGTTGGCTTGACAAGCTTTTCTTTTTAGATGATTCGTCTAACATCAGACAATTCTATTCACTTGAGATGGGTGGCCTCGGAAAATGGTGTCTGATTAGATTGGGACACCGTTTTGTCCAAAGTCAGTCCCTTCAGCCGAATAGAATTGTGTCTCATTGGGTAGAACAAAGATCTAGAACCCTGTCACGGTATTGAAGGGGTTAAAGATTGGACATTGTGTCACGGCACGGCTTTCTGAAGACTGTGGATGGATTTGGGTCAAGTGGAACGCCGCTGCCGGAAGTGCAACAATATTCGTCGCGTTGTCATTCGTTGTCCTTCGCGTCTTCGCTGTCCATCCAACTTTTGGCGGTCTATAGCGATTTCCGCGGTTCTGTGATATTTCTCGATAACTTTTTATTTCACAACTTGGCCCTGTCCTCTTCCGTATTGTATTGATGTTCTGTATTCAATCACTCCTACCGATTTCTCAGCCCCAAACAATCTCTACCGTTTTCTTTTTATCCTTACTTTGATTAATCTTAAATTGAGAATTCTTTTTGTTTTATCTTCGACCAGACAATAATCCCGTGCTCTGTGTCCACTCAGTTGTATCGAGTGTTTATCTGTAAATTTTTAAAGAAATGGCTGTCTTGCTCGTCATTAGTACAATACAGAGTTCAGTTTATTGATCTGAACCTAAAAGACGTGACAAATACTTCCCTATTTTGCTCTGACTACGAGTGGCATTTAGAAAGTTCATAGCACGATCATGAAGGAGCCCAGATACGTCAACAAATATAGTTAAAAAAAATCTTCATCTTTTTATATAATCACACTTAACGGACAGACGCTTTTTGGGAGAGCTTTACCAGAGCTGAAAATCCGTTGTCGACTCTTCGAAAACCTCCGTGAAAGCGGTTTCAGTCTCATCCTCCTCCGCAAACACAAGACCAAGGATCTGTCTCTTCACGTGTGGGGAGACGTGATGATAGTCTGTCGGTGCAAAGTCCAGAGAAGAAGTCGGATGCGACAACAACTCGAGAACCCACAGCCGGTGGCTTTGTTCGTGGTCGTCTTGATCTCGGCAACAAGATCCTTGTCTTGGAGCATGCGCTCGTCTTTTGTCGTCTTGCCTCCCCTTTTCTGGATGATGGTGGTCTGAAGTTTCCATCTGAAGGATCTAGTATCTAGAATATGCTACTCTAGAGCTCTGATGGATGTATGTATGATGGAAAAATGTATAATCATCGTGGATGATTATGTGCCTTTGCTGAAGAAAACTCACCAATAGAATTATGGGGACATCCTAAAACACTCACGATGACCCAACACACTCGGATGATTCCTCTGACGGGACTCAATTTGGCTTTCAAGATCAAAGTGGTGACCCAGGTATATTGGGGACATATCGATTCAGGAAGTCCTTGAGATTCGCGTTGAAGAGTTTTAAGACATGTCATCTTGCGGACGCACGACTCACCGTGCTGACATCTTTAACACGTTGAGGCGATCGTGCAGGACTGTTTCGGTGGACCAAACAGACAAGCTTCGCTTCATCAGCTATATGTTTGAAAGGCATACATCTGTCCTCCTTCACCAAGTTCTTCCACAACGCTCACATTTTCCTTAGTCAGCCGACTACTCCGTGGATCATCTTCAACGCTGTCTCAGTAAGTTTTGAAGAGACCTGCCAAATATTTGACTATCATGCAGGCAAGAGTATTGCCACCTAATGTTGTCATCAATTATCCATGGATAGTTTTCAACGCCTTCTACATCACCATGAAAGAGATGACTGATCGCTGAAGGGGCTCGTTTGTCGTTGATATCGTTCACAAACACTCAAATGAACGTTCAGCTTCGAACAAAGGCAAAAGACAAATGATCAGGGATTATGCCACTGAACGTTTGGATGATGCAGGATTGGTGACGTCACACTGCACCATCCAGTTTCCTGTTCATTCGTAGTCGGGCTATAATTTTTTCAACACCCCTTGTATTGATAATTCGCCACCTAAAATTAGATGTTACTACTTTGGTTTGTCTTCGTGTATGCCACTATTTCCACCCAAGGATAACTATACATCCTTTTCAGTTCTCCAATTTGGAAGTAATACATGAGTTATAAAAAAAATAACAACATTTGTTCTATCAAAAAGAGAACAGGTATACTATGCATCTCATCACAGGCTCAACTTGACAAGCTTTTATATTGGTTTGTCAGAATGTCTTGTGATCCAAGAACTTGTGTACAAATTAGAGACAGGATTAAGTCCTCTGCTACTACAAACTGCGATCATTATTTTGATGATTTACGAGTAAATTTCCTTTTAAGGACTTAAAAACTTCAAGACTGAAGTTTAGACGACAATCGCAGCACTATATGTATGTAACGATTTCTAGTTGCATCACTGTATTGCTTCGTGAGACAAAATTGCATTGAAATCACTGCATGTCGTTCAGTAACCATAACACTAAGCACTGATATATAACCCCATTGTCACTTGAAGCTAACCTCCCACTTAATTTCTGAATGATATCACTCCCATGTACAAATATAAATGCTTCATATGACACTAAATAACGTAGCTCCCCTTCACTAATCTAACAACCAAAATCTTCACCCCACCTCCACCCTCTCTTTTTTATCTTAACTTATTATTTCTTTTTTTTTCTCCTTCTTTACTAGTCCTTATATTTCATTAATAGTTGTACTACCATGCTTACTATTCCACTTCAGCTCTAAAACAATCCATGCCTTGCTCCGTTCCGAATGTCATCCCTTTTTAACTTCCCCAAGATAAAGCACATCAAGGCACCTTTCCACACTAGATCTTTCTAATATCATATTAGCAACCCTATACCTGTACATACTCTTCTTAGTATTCCCTATGCTAGAAATATGGTCTCCCTTAGTATTTCCTATATAATTGTGCTTCAAAGTAGACTACCACTGTATATACCTGGTAATAATTAGGTTCTTTAAGCTCCCCGTGATCTGGATAATTGTTGTGGCGTACCATTATCCACTTACATTAGCGTGTACCCTTATCTATGAGCGCAAGTGACATGTGCTTTGTGTTGTGTTAGATACACGTGCATCCTTTTCACCACGTGATTTGGAAGGCGCTCCTGTGGATTGGTTTTTCGTGTGTCATGGTGGATGTGACGGGAAACTTGTCACTGTCACGGATCATCCGCCTCGACACAAAGTAAACACAACCAGATTCCCCGGAGAACAAAAGAACAGCATTGGGGTCTGTTCCCCCTTTTAGTCTGCCGTACGTAATAATTCCTCACTTGTCTTGACATAAGTGACTTACTGTGCAAATCTTTACAGCCGAGAAGCTTCTCTAGATCTAAATAAAGTCGTCTAGTTTTTAGCAAATAATTTTACTAAACTAATCACTCGGCTGGAAAGGGTTAATCGAGATGATTAACCTTCGTTTAACGTTAATTCTAACAAAACCATTAAACCAACCACCTGAATGGAAAGGACTAAAAGCTTTGAACCAAACCGCTTTAATCACAAATATGTTATTGCTCTAAAGATTTATGATTAAGTAGTTTTATATTCTTTTATTACAGGGTCTGGAACCAGTGCGTTTTTGTGACCATTGGCGCTGTTTGGGTCACCACCCATACTTTACATTGAATGCGGCCTCTCACCAGGATTTCCATACAACCTAACGTCTTCCTCCATCTTCCCATCTCCTGCATTGAACTTATCCTTCCTTTTTCTGTCCCGAAGGCACCGAGGAGCCCCACACAGTCAGAGACCGAGGAAACGGAAGGAGGAGGGGGAGGGGGAGTCGCGGCATGGAAACCAGGCGAAGTAGGCGACAGTGACCGGGAGAGCTGGGACTCCAAGTGGCAGTACCTTCTGGCGGTGATTGGGTATGCGGTCGGTCTTGGATCCGTCTGGAGGTTCCCTTACCTATGTCAGAAGAACGGAGGAGGTAAGGATGCACTGCATCAGGAGGTTCCTCTTATTTATCGTTTTGTTTGCATGGGATTCCTCTTGCGCTTAATGGGTCCTGGCTTTCTATTTTTTGCCCACGAACAATGGTGACTTCCTTGTATTTTTGTCTATTTCCATTTTTTTCATAAAAATATGTTTTTTACTCCTGGTACTGGACATAAATGTTGAGTAGTTTTTTTTTTTTTTTATTTGCAATATTCTTCGTTTTCTTTCTCCCTCGCGATCTTTGCATCGTTGTTTGGCGATAGTGAAGACAAGACATAAAGGTCATTTTTCCATAAACTACTTTGGTACAATGACGCCTACGTACACGAGGATGACGATGTCGGCGTCTTGATTATATATATATATATATATATATATAAAAATATATATATATATACATATATATATATATACATATATATATATATATATATATATATATATATATATATATATATATTGTAGTTGTACTTGAGTTACCCCCGGATTCTGTGAATTAGTTTGATCACGTTTTCTGTGTTTATTATTACTCAGGGTAAAAGGGAACGAGTAATACAGTGGTGACTTTATATTTTATAATCCTAGTAGTGTGATGCTTCGTACATATGGCAGCTGATGCTGCGATCGAGAATTTGAGTCGCACTGAAGTGGTTAGAATATTCAATGGAAAGGATGTTGTGAGTACATAGTGGAATAAGCAGGTTGAATAAGAAGGTTTGATGATATTGTTTTTTTTTATGATATTGTTTGTTTGTTGTTTGTTGAAGATGACGCCACATTCTATATTGTTTATTTGTTCACCTTCAACAAAACCTGTATAACAGAAGACTTGTTAACTGTCTAAACTCAAGAAAGAATTGTAGAATTGGGTGCCGATTTAGGAAGTCAAAAGAGGACAATTTCAGACGTTAGGTTTTGAAAAAATACATACATACATACATACATATACCAAGGCTTTTTCCCCCTTACAAGGGAGGTAGCCAAAAAGGAAAAGGCATAAAATCATTCCCACCCATTCCATCCCTGAATACACTCCACACCCCTCCACCCTCCCTCTTATCTTAGCACCTCCTGGATGACGGGTCATCCCTGCACCTTGTCCACTGCCCTGGGTCAGAAGCAGTGTCGCAAGACACAGCACATCCACAGCAAGGCCGCTTCAATAAATCGGCGACCCCCCTCTCCGTCCCCCTTTGCATAAAAGGAGAAGACGGGGACAAATCCATTCGGGCTGCGTCAAATTTTGCTCACACATACTACCTTACCCCCCATTCCACCTCATGCATCACAACATCATCCATATACAACCATTCTCCATTCACCCCTGTCTTCTGTCCTCTCCCGTCCTTCTTCAACAGACATTCCCCTCTTCCCCAAAGCCCCCTTCATCCCATCCATCCACCTCATCCTAGGACGTCCCCTCATGTTCACTCCCTCCACATCTGCCTTCCATACCTCTTTTACTAGTCTTTCTTCACTCATTCTTTCCATGTGTCCAAACCATCCTAATACTCATTCATCAACCCTATCTCCCAACTCCCTTTCCACCCCCGTTCTTCTCCTCACCTCCTCATTTCTCACTCTATCTAGCCTAGTAACCCCCATCATACTTCTCAGACACCTCATCTCAAACACATTCAAACTCCTTCTCTCTTCCTCTCTTATGTTCCATGTTTCTGCCCCATACAGTGCTGTTGGCACAATCACTCCTTCATACAGTCTCCTCTTAGCATTCATTGCCAAATGTCTATTCCTCATTACACTCTTCAATCCACCAAGTCATTTACTCGCTTCTCTCAATCTACATTCTACCTCCACTTTCACTCCACCTTTTCCTGCCACGTTTGCACCCAAGTATCTAAAACTATCCACTTCCTCCAGTCGCTCTCCCTTAATGCTCACTTCCAGTCTACTGCCACTTTCACCCCTTGTACATCTCATCACCTTACTTTTACCCACATTTATCTTTAGCTTTCTTCTTTCACATACTCTCCCAAACTCTGCCACCAACTTCCTCAGTCCCTCCTCCGATCCTGCTACAATCGCAGTGTCGTCAGCAAACAACAGCTGGCTCACCTCCCACTTTTCTCCATTTTCTTTAACCATCTCCAATCCCTGACCCACTACCCTTGCATTTACCTCTCGCACTACCCCATCCATGTATAAGTTGAACAGCCAGGGCAACATAACACATCCTTGACGAAGTCCCACCTTTACATCGAACCACTCACTCTCTCCATTTCCAATCCTGACACAAGCTCTACTACTCTCATAAAAACTCTTGACAGCTCCTAGAAGCTTTCCTCCTATCCCATATATCTGCATAACCTCCCACAGTGCCTTTCTGTCTACCCTATCGTAAGCCTTTTCCAGATCCATAGAAGCCCAAAAAACATCCTTCCCCTTTCCTATAGCTTTCTCACATATTTGTCTTACCACAAAGATCTGATCTACACAACCTCTACCTGTCCTAAATCCACACTGTTCCTCACCAATTACTCCTTCTGTTCCTCTCCTAATCCTCTCAATCAAGATCCTCCCATAAGCCTTCCCAACTACACTTAACAAGTTAATCCCTCTGAAACTACTACATTCACACTTGTCCCCTTTTCCCTTGTAAAGTGGAACTATACAGGCACTCCTCCAGTCCTCCGGCACACTACCCTCTCTCCAGCAAACATTAAATAACCTCACCAGCCAGTCCACCATCATTGTACCTCCTTTTTTTAGACATTCTGCATGGCATCCTGCTTTCATCATCTTAACAACTGCCTTCACTTCATCCTTCCTTATTTCTCCTCCATTTTCCTCACTCATCACTCTCATTTTCTTAGCATTTCCCACTGCAACTATCTTTCCCTCCCTATCCTCCTTCACATTTAGCAATTCCCTAAAATATTTTGCCCATCTTCCCCTTACTGCCTTCTCTTCCATAATCATCTCTCCATCTGCACCTTTACCTTTTCTTCTCTACTTGATTCGCCTCCTGTTCCTCTCTTAATTTCTTTCCAAAACATCTTTTTATTACTTTGAAAATTTTCTGTCATACTCTTACCCCACTTCACATCTACTCTCCTCTTTGCCTCCTTTACCTTGTGCTTTACTTCTCTTTTCTTTTCTTTGTACCTCTCATATGACTCCCTCGTCCTATTTTGTAACCAATCTGTGAAAGCTCGCTTCTTCTCTTCTACAACCTTCTTTGTTTCCTCATCCCACCATTCACTACCCTTCCTTCTATTTCCTCCTGTCCTTCTTGTTCCACACACCATCCTTGCACACTTTGTGACTCCCTCCTTGAACCATCCCCATTCCTCCTCCACTCCTAGCTCTACTCTATCCTTCACTCCCTCCCACTCCTCCTTCAGCTTCTTCTTGTACTCCTTCTCCTTTTCCTTTTCATCTAATGACCTCCCTACCTTTTGTCCCTTTCCTCTTTCTCCATCTATCCTCCACTCTCAACTTACCTTCCACCAAAAAATGATTTGATATTCCCCCACCCTCTCCCCTTAGTTTTGAAAAAATGATAAGAAGAAGAAGAAGAAAAAAAAAGAGAAACAGTGAATCCACGAGGGAGTAGAGCTCTATAGAACCAGAGACATCGGAAAAGTCTCAATATCTTTGATGGTTATTCGTATCTACTTGGCTGAATAAAGTCACCTGGTATCAACCAAAATAAAAATGTAAGTGCGTTTCTAAACAAAAACAACATCTTGCATGTTAGGATGTGCATGAAAACACGACGTAACGAGTCATTGTATGTGTGAATTTGTTTGAGTAAGTAAATTGTGTGTGTACATACGAAGGGTCTTTGGGTGTACGCGAGTACATGTAGGGGGCGGGGGGGGGTCTGTGCGTGAGTGTGGGAGGGTGGGAGAGGGGGAAAAAGGATTGAGTGTTGGCGGGGAGAGGAGTACATGT
Organism: Oratosquilla oratoria; assembly: GCF_046742065.1. NCBI lineage: Eukaryota > Metazoa > Arthropoda > Malacostraca > Stomatopoda > Squillidae > Oratosquilla > Oratosquilla oratoria. Next base: position 66,915,251 of record NC_134785.1, on the reverse strand, counting down.
GGGATTAGCTAGGGGAGTACAGCGTTAGGGATGAAGAGACACAATTAAACTTTTACAGTGAAATAAATGTAAGTCTTATGTTTGTAATTAGTGAAGCGTTTGGTGGAAGGGGATAGGGAGGGGGGATTGAAGGGATGGGTGATAAAGGGAATAGAACTGTGAGACTTAATAAGTGTACTAAAGAAATGAAAAAAGAACTAATGAGAAGGATAAGAAAGATGTGATGATTATAATGGTAAACGTGATTTAGAAAGATGTCACAAGATAATATAGATTTCAGAATACTATGGACAAGGTGAAAATAACGAGAAAGATGTACTTGAGAGCGAGAATGGCAAATGAAGCAAACGAAATAATAACTGAGAATTTCGCAACAGATGATTCAATAAATCAAGAGGAAGAATTTCTATTGCAGACTTGCTAGAAAAAAAACAAAACAAATTTGGCTGTGGGAAATACGTCCCCATGAAAGATGATATCAATAATAAACAAACATTTGTGGGTAATTAAGAACAGCAACTCATAGGCGCTATTAAATTATCTGTTGGTGAACCGGAGGAGGCTGAGGAGGAGATGTCTGGACGTGAGCGCAATGAGAGTAAGTGAGTGTGGCTGTCAGGTCTTTCAAATGAGAGAGGGGAAAAACAGATGATCAGGTGGGAGAGCGAGAAAATGTTATGATATGTTGAAAGAACCGGGAAAGGTTGTGGAAAGATTAAACCGTAATAATGTGAGAATTTAAAGCAGTTAAAGAGAAGAGAGGAGATAATAGAAGGGGAAGAACATAACACAGTTTTGAAGAATACTGATGAGGGTTGTGGTAAGAGATAATTGAGGACACGAGGAAAGATGAGTGGTGGGTTGAGGAGGAGTGAGTGATGTTTGAGGAAGAGGAGTCGAAAAGAAAAGAGGCGTACAAAAGATATAATAAATCGATGATTAAAACAACGACAGAGGATGGTATATACAAAATAACAAAAAGTGAATATGTAGGTTTTAAAAAAGCAGATGACAGTAAGGGGCCGTGAGAAAATTTGTCTACAGAATGTGAAGAAATGAAATAGAAAAAAAAAATCCAACTGGAAATAAATAAATTAAACGAGGAGAATAAAAAAAATATTTGGAAATTTAATTTGAAAAATCAAACAAGACAAAACAGTCTGGAAAAAAGTGATGACAATATAAGAGAGTGACGTGTTGGGATACATTTCAAATTCGAGGAAGAGAAACAAATCTAAAACACGACAGAAACACAAATAAACACACAAGAAAAACACAGACATACGTACGCAGCAGATACAGACATAAACACAAACCCATATTGTAAACTCCCATTTCCACAATCATTACTTTACGTCTCAGTGAACACCCCTCCTACTCTGCATGATGGCCTACTTTCGACCTCCATGGGAAATCATTTAGTTTTTTAAAAAATCAAAAAAGGTAAACGATACTTTTGTACTACCTTGCCCTAAACGCAAAAGGGTCACATTTCCGATTAAGTTAACATAACACTAATTTACAGCAAACCCTTCATGTCTCATTACCCTAACTCAAAGCGTCAGTCATTAACAAATAAATCTTTATGTATATATATATATATATATATATATATATATATATATATAAATATATATATATATATATATATATATATATATATATATATATATATATATATATATACACACATCACCACGCCTCTTAATTTGCGCTCTAATCCGTCGTATTCCTCTCGCCAAACCCCAATAAAGAATTGATATACTATTCAAAATCAAATCATCATTTGTCAAAATCACCTCAAATCACGCATGGGATTGCCAGTGAAGCTCCCTGTCATTTGATAAATCATTTAATCACGTTTGTTGAATTTGAACTACAAATACATTTCTCACACAAGAATTAGACATCACAAAGTGAATGCTCGTCAGCTGCAAGTCGCTTTGATGATGACAAAAAATAATTATATTCTTTCAAACAGCTGACAAAGCTTATACAGACACGTCAACAACTTAAAATAAAGCTACTCTTTCCCCTTTTGATAGAATGGTGAACTGCTCATATACACTCTAAATCACCTTGCTATGAAAGCAATTGTATCTCCATTATCCTAGCTACAAAGCTCTCCGACTATGATATAAAAATAACCAATATAACTTTCAATAAAACTACATCATGTACATTGTTTCCTGTATAATCACACCCGCGCCTCACATCGCAAATTAGTTCACAAACCATACATAGACCTTATCTATATGTGTGGTAAACAACATCCCTGTTCAATATCCCCTCCCATCGACAAATCCCTTCGTTGATTGTCCTCCTTATGATTCAGTTGATCACGACGAATTTCCTCACATTGTCACGAAGGGGGAGGATTTCTCCCAAGACCCCAATTTTCTTCTCAAAACACGACACCTCGGGTCTTCTAGAAACCGCTCACCACTTCGAAAACCAATTACTCGTCCTCTACGCCAACTACTCCGGAGGTCGAAGAGAGGAGAATGGGGGACAACAAATAAATCTTTAAATATCTCCTTCATCCTTCCCCCTAGCCCATCCTTGCATACTCCCCGCACAAACCACTCCCCTACACACCAACCACTCCACAAAATCACCCTCCCCCCTCCACAACACCCCTCCACAAACCACCCACATCCCATCCACCCTGGAAAACCACCGTGCTCAGGCGACTTTAAGGCTGGGAGATCAATATTCGTACACCCAGCACGGGGGGTGGGGGAGAGGTGGGTGGGGATGGGGGGGGACTGCGTTAAGGGGAAATGGCGGGAAATGAAAATAAAAAAGACGAGACGAATAGAAAATGAAAATGGTAGGTTTAATGGCAAGATGCGGGAACTAATGGAGCGATTGAGATAGACCGATGTTGATTGAAATTGAGTTGAAATGAAGACGGTGAGCGAATGACACTGATGGTCGAGAGGCGGAGGGAGAGGATCGAAGTGAGCGGTGGACGAAGGAAAGGATATAAACACAACAACGAGAGAAAGGAAAATGGAGGAAGAGACGATGTGAGTAGGATAAAGAGGATAACAGGAGACAT
>NC_134785.1:66892187-66902187 GCF_046742065.1 Oratosquilla oratoria | reverse complement strand
GTCAATAAATCTCTTTATTTTTGTAACTCATTATGGTGCGATATTAGATTAGGATCATTGCTCACTGACGATATCAGACTTTGGTGTCCACAAGATCCACAGTGTCCAATGATATTTTTTTTCATAACTCGTTGTACAGAAAAGCAGCCCAACGGAGTACTTCTGGTACCGGGAAACCCTAGATATTTCCCCAGATATCAACCACCCAGAGAGATTTAACTGGAAGATTGCTGTGTGTCTTTTGGTGGCTTGGCTCTTGACCTACCTCTGTATGGCCAAAGGTATCGCCTCATCTGGAAAGGTAAATCCATTATCCTTTCAGTAATTTTTTTATGTTCGACCAGATTTATCTTAAATATCTTCACCAAAAACGACTCACGCATTCAAGACATCGAGGTGATTGCAATCTAAGAAGAATACCAGTACTTGGAAAAATAAATCCGTTTACCTTTCGTAGCGAGAATGGGGAAAGTATACCTGTGATTTTTGCCTGGGGGTATTCCTTATACGCGTAGGGAACTTATGTATGCTCTCCTTGTTCCCCTCAGGTGGTGTACGTGACGGCCACGTTCCCTTACCTCGTCCTGGTCATCTTCTTCGTCAGGGGAGTGACCCTACGAGGAATGGAAGATGGTCTTCGTCATCTCTTCACTCCGGACGTAAGAACATCATCCGGTCATTCCCACCCCTCCCGAACTTTTTCGTCTTCCCGGGCCGAAATGTCCAACATGTCCTTGATATCATTGGATAATCAAAATTCAAAAAATTAATTTCATTATCCCTATAACAAAAAACCCGACCCTTCCGCAAGTAAGGTCGTAAAACTAATCATGTCTATTTTCCAGTTTGAAAAGCTGCTAGATCCAATGGTATGGCTAGAAGCAGGAACGCAAATCTTCTTTTCGTTAGGACTAGCCTTTGGAGGTCTGATCGCCTTCTCTTCCTACAACCCTGTGCATAACAACTGCTTCAGAGATGCAATTGTGTGTGGGCTTATCAACTGCTGCACGGCTATCTTCGCTGCCGTTGTCGTTTTCTCAGTTCTTGGTAAGATTTGCGAGAGATAGGAATGTCGAATTGCGATCTGTGATGTCTGTGGGTGTATTAATGTATCTGTAATGCATGCATATATGTCTCGTTGTCTGTCATTCTCTAAATAAATACAAATACACACACACACACACACACACACACACACACACACACACACACACACACACACACACACACACACACACACACACACACACACACACACACACACACACACACACAGAGCGTGGCCACTTTATTCTCTTCTTGGCTGTAACCAAGCTATCACGTTAATTTTTTGTAGTATCCCTTCGTTGAGGAAAAGATTAACGCTCAAGAATTGTGCCGATGGCCTCAGCATATTGTTGAGATTTCCATATATTGCAAATATGGAGGATTCTCTTGAAATAGGAAATGATAGACAATTTTTCCATTTTCTGCAAAGAAAATGGAGAGGATCAACTGATTCGGTTTCGATCTCATTTTGCAGTGTTCAATTTTCATAGCTGGCTTTGAAATTGTGCATATTCTTCGTACACTCCATCTATGCCTTTAGAATATTCCATCTGATCATACCTTTATTTGGGAAGCAGAATAAAAAAAATATATAAATCATATTTGCATTTTACGTTTTTTCTCATCCTTTGTAGATACTCCCAGGCTTGCCAAACGGATCACAATGTCGTTCCAGATTTGATGATTATTTCTAAATGTGTCTTACTTTTTGCTCACGGTAATTAGTTTCCATCCCATTTTGGCTCATAGTTCTTCTACGGCCTCAGACTCAGTCAGTATCGTATCCCATCTGTTTATCTTTTTGGTAAAATGAAAGTTTTGATTTTTTTCTTTATGTTTTAGGAAATATAGCTGTCCTCTCATCCTATCCCCTTATACTATTACATATATATTTCATTGTATGAACTACTCTTTTGGTTCTATTGTACAGTAATCTTATAATCCATCTGTTTTATTCCATTCCTACACCAAAAAAAATCTTTCTTTTCAAATCCGAAACCCGTCTTACAACATACTTTTTCTCAGTTAGCTATATTTTGGCTCTAAACCACTCCTGCATATTCTAGAATGGGTTTAAGGTGTTGTGCTATCAAAATTACGCCATTTTCCGAGTGTTATAGTTTACCGTAAGTTTCATGATCACATCACATACGATCTTCTCATTGTGATCGAAATAATTTGTACATATGGTCGTTTAGATGAAGATCTATTGGAAATATCATTCCTGTCTATTTCTCTTGCTTTTCTTCCTGTTCTTCTCATAGTTGGCACCATGTATTTATCCCCCTTTTGGTTCTTGCCTATGTCCCGTACAGTGCATTCTTTAAACTAGTTCTAAGCTAAATCTATCTAAATCTAAATCTAGATATAAATCTAAATCTAAATCTAAATTCAAATACAAAGTTCCGGTTGATCGCTTGAATGTTGTTATCATGCGAAAACTTGTTCATGTAATCATTCTTGATGTCAGGTCAAATATGTTTACCAAGAATACGACTGGCGCCAGCTCGTATCCCTGAGAAAATGAACGTTTTCTCTGGATCTAATCTAAGCGCTCTTTTCGAGTCAGTGTTGTTCTTATCAACGAAATCTCCCATCTTTTCCAAAACCTACCTTCAACGACTAACATTTTCTTCCTTCCCTTTCCTGATCTCCAGGAACAAATGGTCCATTTTCATGTGTAATGTGTTTTTTTCAAATATCTTTAATGTGTCTCTAATTGTGTCAAAACATCTTGGAAAGTTGGAAACAGACAATTTTCCTCTTCTGGATTTGAATGATCGACCTGATAACAGCTTGTTCCTTTCCAGATAACCTGACCATTTGTCTCTAATTGTCTTCTGTAGTGTCTTACTTACCAAGCATTTTAATGACACTGATCGATAGTTAAGTAAGCACTCCTTATTCCCCATGTTATGAATGGGAACTATGTCTATTAGCTTCCATTCAAAAGGGATTTTTACTTTTACTTAGCAAAATTATGAGATGATTATTTGATGGGATGGCTTTGCAGTTCAACGCACTCTATGAACATCTAGTCCAGCACTTTGCACTCCTCTTGTCTAAAGCTTCCATATCAATCTCTTTCTTCGATATTGTAAAGAATTTTTCAGTTGTTTGTAATTGGTAGTTGCCGAAAAGTCGATCAGAAGACCGCGTGAGGACGCAGCCTTTATCAACACAAACGGAACGTCAAACGTATAAAGGCTCCGTCTTTACTTGGTGTTTATTATTATCTTTTTTTTAATCCTTCGACTTCGTTTTTTGGCTTCCAGATATTTTTGTTTTTCCTTTCCATGCATTTTCCTGGGTAAGAGCTGGGTGAATTGTTTTTGTAGAGTACTTTAATCACTTCTTCCTTCCTTTCATATATTCCTTCCACCATAGATCGTTATATTTTATCTTTTTTTTTATCATCATAACCGTGTAATATTTTTTACGTAACTGAATAATGCCTTTTTACAAAAGAATCTTTGCATCTTTTTAATTACTGTTTATTTTATTTTTGCTTTTGAATAGATTTTGTGCAGTTTATCTGGGTGCCTTTATGCTTGTTGTGTATCTCGCCTACATCTTGTACTTTGCTTGTCTTAAAATATCACCATTCTCTTTTAATGCTTTCCTCGCTTACCGTTACATTTGATCTATATGAACACTCTTGTATCTGTTGTATTTCTTTCACGTATTTTGCTTTCCTTCGTTGTCTGAATTTTAGCATGTACAAATATATTCTTTTTTTTTTCATTGTTGACGTATACTGTGATTTTGATTTTGGATTCCCTGGTATGTGTCGTTGGAGAATACTTGAGATTTGTGTAATTCTCTACTTTTATTTTCTCATGGGGGCGGGGGAGCTAGTACACACCAATATTGCAAGAGAACATAAAAGCCATTTTCCAACTTTAGCTTGATAAAGAAATATTGTAACTCACTTACGGTAAAAAAAAAGGCTCCATCTTCTGCTGCAGCTCCTGTTTTTCGTCTTCATCTCCTGATTCAAAGTTCTTTGAGTCTCCTTTTCGGGGTTGAAGAATCACCAATTATTTATTTTACCTCTTCCCCTCATCCAATGTATATATTAGTGTATCTACGTGTTGGGTCCGTTTTCTACCAAACCTTTGTAGATGGTGGGGCAGAGGATGTACTAAATAATCTTGTTACTTCCTCATTCCCAAATATAGCTTCTTTACTTTTTTATTACTATCATTATTATTATTAACTGTTTCTCTTGATGTCATTTTTCAAATTGGGCATGTTTCCGTTATCTCTTTTTCTGCTGTTGTTATTTTGAGTTTCTTAAAAAAAGTTTCTTTTCTGTCAGTCCTTTTTTTAATCTAAATGGTCTTCCCAATTTTATTTTTCCCCTCAATATTTTGTATTCTATGCTAGTAAGAAATGATGGTCTGTAGCATAGGTCCTCTTTTTGTCTGTTCATGTCAACTGAGTGTGAATCTTTGTTTTATTTTTTGTGTGTTTTTATGTATCTTTGCAACTGCGGAGTTCAGTTCCTCTTGACATTCTCCGTTCATCCATCCTGAAACATAGTATGGTACAATTTTTTTTATTCTTACCCAATTATTTTTATTTTTTGGGACCTCATTGTTGCCTCGGCCCTCTGAATAATTTTCAACATTTGTTTTTGGTTAGTATGGGAAAAAGTTAGAAAAAATTATAAAGAAAATCACAAGAACAACGAATGAGTAGCAAGCGAAGACGCGCAACAACGCAAAACTTCGCACTACAGCTGCTTATGGGATACTGTCTCGCTGTGAACCAGGAAAGCCGCCAGGACTTTACGGCTCTATCACAACTTGCTGTTTTCACGTATGAAAGGGATTTGAAGGATATAGTAGGATCACATATGTACCCATTCGTATGTTGGGGGCGTGCATATATATATATATGTGTGCGTATGTGTGTGTGTGTGTGTGTGTGTGTGTTTTACCTACCATGCTCTGCGCTTCACTCTGCACCTTCCTTCCAAACAGGGTTCAAGGCTAATATCACGTACGACGAATGCACCGAAGACCGGAATAATATCATGAGGTATTTATCAAACAGCACCGACCTTGACACGCCTCCTCCTGGAACCATTATCTCTGTGATCGAAACTCCCTTCGTGGTCAAGGAAGTGCCCATGCCAGAACTTCCGGTTTGTGACCTGAAACAAACGCTCAAAAATGTACGTGGTGACCTCCTCTGATTCTTATTTATTTATTTATTTATTCAATTTTGGTAAAGTGATACCACTACTCAATTTTTGTTGTTTTTACTCGCCTCCCGTCACTCTTTCAGTCGGCTTCAGGCACGGGATTAGCCTTCATCGTATTCACTGAAGCCATCAACCAGTTCCCTTGGGCGCCCCTTTGGTCCGTACTCTTCTTCCTCATGCTCTTCACTCTCGGCATCGATTCGGAGTTTGGCACCCTGGAGGGCGTCATCACGTCCATCGTTGATCTCAAAGTCTTCCCAAATATCCGAAAGGAAATTTTAACAGGTAAATATTTTTCTTAATGTGTCCGTGCTCTCAAAATATCGTTTGATTAATTCTGATATATCGTATGATAGTTTTTATATTTGTTGACATTTTGTATATGGTATTAGTATCTTCAGAAGCTCTCTGTCTGGCCGAGCAGCTCAGGAGTGGAGGCGGTTTGAGGCTGCCTGGCGGTCGAGTGAGTTCGCGATACATTAAATATCCCATCCTTCAGAAACTCCTCTGTGAGGATGCACCGCTCTGATATATTTCGCGACATTAAACCAAATCAACCTATCACTCCCCATAATAAATTATATAGAGATAGATAAGTAAATGATAGTAATAATAATAATAATAATATTTTTATGGCGTATGGAGTAACAAGCTCTGAAAAATCCTTACCACACTATTTCATACATGATTAAGAAGCCAATTGAATATAATTTAGAGAGAAACCTCTAGGTTGACAGTAAAACTCCGTGCCTTTCAGTTGCTTTGTTTATATGTATTAATTACCCAAACTAGACAATACCACTTGTAGAAAAAAACGATAGTTTATCTACTCGCATTTTATCACGAAGCGTCAAGGAAAATATTTTGACAACGCGCCCCGAAACTCGTTCTAGGATTGACGTCATCAATCATGACGAGAATTTTGAAATGCGTTCCACAGGGTGCTGAGTTTTATTGTGTGTCTGCCTGATAAGGGCAGGGTTGAAAGGAAAGTAGGCATTGAATTTATTTACCTGTTGTAATTATCAAATGTTTCCAGCCTAGTTTATGGAAAAATTTACCCTGTCGGTTCCTCTTTAATGTGGTACATAATGAAATACCAATGTTGGAATAGGAAAACATAAGAAATTTGCTTATTCACACTGTTGATTCAGTTGCAACACAGATTGGACAAGAGAAATAAAATATGCAAAACTTACATTTTTGAAGCTCTGGAAATATCTGAAAATAACCTTGACGCTTTTAGACTGTCAGGAAATTGCACAAAACTCTCATTTCCGAAAAGCACTTTGTGTAAATCTCTTTTTAAAAGATTTTGTTTTCCCACTCGCTCCCACAGCTGCTAGCAAGAGCCGACATTTTGAAAGACATGCGAAAGATAGCATTCTCTTTTCATTTCTTTTATATATTTTTCTATAAACTTTCATTCATCAATTAATTTTTAAAAATTATTCTAGTACTGATTGTTTTCCTTTTGTCTATTCTTCTCCCTGAAGATTATGATAATAATTAATCCATGGAAACGTATTTTTTATTTCATTGGGTAACTGTGGTAAGTAGATTTGTGGAGACAAAAGTGAATGTTGCATCAATTGGTTCTTCTTCTTCTTTTTGCAGCAATAATCTGCTCAGTGTGCTGTGCCCTCAGCATGGTCTTTGCTCACGGAGCTGGAAACTATGTCTTCATTCTTTTCGACGACTTCAGTGGTAACCTGCCTCTTCTCATCGTGGCCTTCTTCGAGTGTATCTCCGTCTCCTACGTCTACGGACTCAGGAAGTAAGTGGGTCATTCTTTAGGGTTAGGATGCAGAAGGATTACCCTTCCGTCGTACAGTTCTTGCGGTGTCCAAATCGTATGTTATCTTCATGTTTTTCTTAGCTTTTGATTCTCTTTGTTATAGACAAGCCGATTTATAGGGTTCCATTGACCTGGAACAAAAAATAATTTGCAGATAGATAAACAGACAGGCAGACTGACACAGACAGAGAGAAAGAAAACGTTAGACAGGCAAACTGGCAAACTGACACAAACAGAGTTATAGAAAACGTTAGACAGGCAGACAGACAGATTGACACTGAGAGATAGAGAGAGAGAAACGTCCGACAGGCAGACTGGTAGACTGACGCTGACAGAGAGAAAACCTTAGACAGATAGACAGACAGACAGAGGGAAAGAGAAAGAAAACGTAGAATATAGAATACGAGACACCGATTTCTCTACAGTCCTCTCGAAACAAAAAGACGAGTTATGTTGCGGCATCACTAAAAGACGATTCTCGAAGACAGCTATCGGTACTCTGACACCAGAACCGACATTTTGATCCCGCTAAACATACTCTTGAGGCCTTGAGTGGTTAACGAATGGAATAGACTTAGTAACCATGCAGTGAGCTATGAAACTATTAGTTGTTTTAAGAAAAGGTTAGATAACTTTATGGATAGGAATGATAAGTGGTCATGGACATCAAACTGCCTAGTTTAGGCTTTATGGTCTCATGCAGTCTCCTTCATTCTTATGGTCCTCTGTTCTTATGGTCCCTTGAGGGCGATTCAGTGAGTATTCTTTCTCACGAACAGGTTCAGCGACGACATCGAGATGATGACTGGAAGTCGGCCGCATCCGTTCTGGATGGCGTGTTGGAAGTATGTCTCCCCTGCTGTGATGCTCATCATCCTGGGCGCATCCATCATCAAGCAGGTGAGAACGCGAGTCCATTACAAACTAACTGCCCGGAATAATTCAAGCTGCTTCTTTCTCTTATAATGTACAATGGGTTTACCTGAAATAATTCGATTTTTTTTCTTCTCTTTTAATGTATAATGAGCAAGGCAATAGGGATGTTCCAAGCACGATGTTATGCCCACTTGAATGATAATTTAGTATATTTGATGAACTTTTTTCTTTTTTTCTTTCTATAGAAGTCTAGGCTTCGAAACACGGATAATTCTCGTCCTTTAATTATATCTACTACAAAAGAAATCCTTTATATTCGTAATAATCATACCCATGGCCCTCATGTTCAGTTTACACTGCAATCTCAGTGCAGTGCAAACGTGACGTGAAAATATGTACAGTATCCCCCTGCTATTACTGGGGCTTACGTTCCTTCACCTCCCGCGAATCCCGAAAATCCGCGAATTATTGATACATTTTTAAAACGCCTATGTATGATATTATATACGCTAAAATATGCTTCCCAAACAAATTCTAAAGACAGTCTTACTCATTAATACAGTAATAATGTAGTAATATGTAGTAATGATAAATTAAAAACAGTAATAATGTAGGAGAAACGAAAGCTCGTAACTGACATTGTTATTTTAAAATTATTTACCAGTTATACTGTATCATCTCTCTTTTCTAATTTTTTATTTTATTTTTACTGACATTGTTATTTTAAAGCTATTTACCAGTTATACTGTATCATCTCTCTTTTCTAATTTTTTATTTTATATTTATTGACATTGTTATTTTAAAATTATTTACCAGTTATACTGTATTATCTCTTTCTAATTTTTTATTTTATATTAACTAACATTGTTATTTTAAAATTTTTTACCAGTTAGGGTGAATATGAGCGTTTTTCTGCTTAAAAATGGTCTATGAAATTCACGAAATTATGAAAAAAAAAACTTTGAGAGCAAAATCCGCGAGTATGCGGGGCCGCGAACGGTTAATCGTGAATGAGTGAAGGTTATTACTCGTGCGCCGTTCCCAGGTAGCCTATATACATATCGGGCTTCTATTTTTGGGGGGCGAAAATTCTCTTATCTACATTTATGATCTATCTGTGTAACTCACCGCGGGAAAATGGTCTTCCTACAACCTCCAACCCTTCTACAGTTGCTGGATGGCTCGAAGTACGCGACGTGGGACGCGGCGGAAGGAGTGGTCACGATGCGTCAGTGGCCCGGCTGGATCTGGGCTCTTGTTGCGGTCCTGGTCCTCATCTCGGCCCTCTGGATACCAGGAATCGCGCTCACGAGGTACAGCATGACAACACGCACTTACACTTGTCCTCTTAAAAGACTAAATTGAAATGTGCTTCTTGTTCTCTCGAGTAGAAATGGAAACGTTGTTTTTTGTCTTTAAACTACCGTTCGAAGTAATAAGGGATAGAATAAGGTACAGCATGACCAAACACACTTACCCGTTTTCTTCAGACTAAATTGAAATTTTATTCTTGTTCTTTTGAATGGAAATGGAAACGTTGTTTTTGTCTTTAAACTACCGTTCGAAGTAATCATGACGTATTAGTATTAGGGGACAAGATAGGGTAGAGGATGACTAACAAAACTTACAATTGTTCGAAGCAATCATAAACTATTTGAGAATGAGGGGCATTTTTCCCAAGGGAAGAACAGTGCGAGACTAATTCATGCCTGTGCCCATTTTGATCTTTATTAATTCAACCCAAGACAATGCCAAACGCTTTACTTACCTAACAGGAGAACCCAAGACATGAATGGATTAAAGGAATGTTTTTCAAGATACTTATTGTGCTATGTCCTTTGCAGGCTGTGTGGCATCCACATTATACAGGACGATGAACCAGCTTGGTTCCCTGCCGAAGAACTACGAGAGTATTACAGCGTTGTGCCACACAAGGTAAGTGCGTGTTCAGAATTATATCACCATGTGGTATGTGGTAGGTACTGCAAACAGAATTACATAAAACATACACCCTAAACACCAAATAGTACGTATCGAACCACACCGAGATACACACATTATAGGAT
>NC_134785.1:66834687-66882187 GCF_046742065.1 Oratosquilla oratoria | reverse complement strand
GAGAATAATGTGATATTGAATATCTATTTACATTATTTTGTATTTGGTTGGGCGATGAAGTTGGAAAACAAAAAGTTGTCTCTAATAGACAAGTATCGCATCCTATGGATGAACCCAGTACACAAACTATGAAAAAAAAACCTCATGTTTAAGTAGAATATCGAACTTTGCACATAAACACAACAAAGGAACTTCAATTTGTTACCAAGTGTGTTGCATGGAGTAAAAATAATCCAAAATATTTTTTTATAATTTAGTTATTAAAGATAAATTACTTATTTCTAAGTAATAATAACTATACGTTAAATTTTACATTAAACTTTACTCAAGCTATTAATGTAAAATACAAGAAACTATAATACTTTTAACTTTATACATTTCAAATAATATTCTATGTTTCTACAGTGTATCCAGCTTGGGGAAGGTTATAGTATCTACAAACACACACTATCAGGAAAAAGATTTTGTACCAAGAAGATATTTATGATCAATAAGAGATGACATTAGATTCACCTTTGTTTCTTAGACTATAGTATACTCGTATTAACATTCAGAGTCTAGATTCATTACTAGGAAACCAAATACAATATCTATATTCTTATCTCATATCTTAGTTTTACCCAAGGCACTGTTAAGGAGAGAGGGAATAAAAGACAAACTCACAAACAGACTGGGTCTCGGTAACCCAGAACTTTATTCTGCTCTAAAACTTGCTCTACTTCCGTGACGAGGGCGACCCGAATTGACGAAACAGTCTTGCACATTCTCGTACCGAGATTCACCACGAAAAAGCGGTGAAGCTTTCAGTCGAGCAAGTTGGGTCCCACGAAGCGAGCAGACCCTAGATCCTGGACCAAAGAAATGGCGAGAGCGTTTGATACAGAAACCTCAGTGCAGCATTTGCGAAGGAGGATAAGAGGTAGACTGCCTATCTCTTCACTTTGGTCAATGCCACCTATATACACCCGTCCTTCAATAGATATTTATACATCTCAGCATGCAGAACCGGCGTGGTTTAGTGTCTCTTCACTAGAGTGCTCTCTTTCTGGCTCCCCGTCAGTTTCTCTACTGATACTGGTTTGGGAGCATTCCTCTGGAGAGCTTCTTGTACCTCAGAAGTCTGGATGCTATACCCGACGCGCAAGGTCCTCTCTGTGTAGTTGCCGTCCAGGCTTCTGGCAACGCGAATTGTCTTGTCTGGCTGAAACCACTACCAGTATTACAATTTATATGACTAAAGCATATATTACAGTGGCATAGGATGCCGATCCTGCCTTTAGATATTTTTTTAATCTTTCAAGCGGAAAATGCATATAAAAATGTTCTTTGTTTTTGCTCGCTGGCAATTTTCTCAGCTCTCCTCGACTGGGACGTCCGAGCGGCCGCGGTGGTCTCCCGCCGTGAAAGACACTGCAAAAGAGACGACATTGTCGTAAGCGATGAACAAATGAAATCTAATAAATTTATTTCAAAAGTAATTGGATATTCTTCATAAAAAAAAATGCATCAACAACCATGAAAATATGAAAAAAATCTGGACACATTTTACAAGTGAGATGGTATTCATAAGGTCATCCAATCACCTATAAGTACACACATGTACACACGCTCACAAATACACACACAGTGACGTATACATTTGGGAGCTGCCCCCTACCACTATGAAGAAAAAGAACTAAATTAAAAAATCTTAATGTGTTATAGGTGATTTACGAAGAAGAAAAAATGCCATTATCTATAAAACTCTGAATACCCCACTATCGGAGAAAAGGTAGTTATTTGAAGATACGTATATTGCGATCACTAACTGTGATCCTCTTCAGCGGATATTCAGTCAAAGCTTACCAATGTGTTAGGCCATGCATTCGCTCGCCATAAAACTGTTTAAGACATGAAAAGTAGTTAATATACTTAGTTTTCATGCTTAAACATTCGCAGTCAGTCATAATCAAATACGCCAGAATCCTATGTACCAGACACTACGCTTACAAAATTACGAAACGAATGAATGAACGAACGAGCTCTGCTTCTAAACGCGTCACGTTTGAACTCCGACCTACCGTCTTCTTCCTGACACGTCGGACCTATCCAGGCGGGTGCGCATGCGCAGTGACCGTCGACGTTGCTACACGTCGCCCCATTGTGGCATTGGCAACGCTGAGCGCAGCCTGGACCGTAGCGGCCCAGAGGGCAATCTGCAAATAGAATAAAATAAAATAAAATAAAATAAGATAAAATAAAATGAAATGATGAATGTATGAAGTAACGATACTGCAAAAACCAAAAGAAGAATCAAAGAGTGACAAAAATGATTGAATGAGAATCACTTTTCAGCCAGAATACAGAAAAAAAGAAAATGAGTTTGTGGTATTAGCAGGTAACATTAGATAATAAAAAATACATATGCGTGTGTTTGTGTGTGTGTGTGTGTGTTTGTCTTTGTGCATGTATGTGTGTGTATATGCCTACCTTCCGAGCAGAAATCTCCAGTTCTTCCAGGAGGACACAGGCACTCTCCACTTGTCTTATTACATCCGAAGGAACCACATTTGCATTCGTGTTTACACTGTTCACCATAATAACCTAAAACATAAATTTCATAGATTTTATCAAAATGCTATCTACAATACCAAAAAGGAAATAATAACATTGATTATACCAAGCATGCTAACACTACACGCACATCTCAAAACTAATTTCTGTGAGTTATAGATACAAGAAGGAAAACTGGTGATTGGGCTCCACACACATAGATTTCAGGATATATATATGATGCAATACCTTTCACGCGGTGATGTGGAAGTTATAATCATTGCCGTGATCTTAGGCGAGACAAACCACGCCCTCTATTATTTCCTGACCAATCATAGCCCCTTTCTTCCAATAACGTCATACAAGGGTGGTTGTAATTGGCCATGGGAAGAGAAAAGGCGTGGCTTTTTTCGCCTAAGGACGTTCAAGTGACTATACATATAAAAAGAATAGATTCAAAGGCATAGTGCTGGAGTGGATGAGAGAGAAACACTTGTTGGAGAGAAAATTAAGATAGTAATTTGGGGAGTAAAAATAAAAGAAAAATACTCAAGAAGTGTCTGAGGTCTGACTGTGATCAAAGGGGCTACAAATTACCATCAGGCACCAATGTTGTACCTATAGACAATAACTTCAGCCTCCAGTGTTGTAACTCTAGACAACACAAACAATCTTAAGCCTGCAGGAGAGCAAAGAAAACGAGAAAAAAGGAGTATGAAATCAAGTCGAGTGAGAGTGAAGGATTTTAGGAATGAGAGTAAAGTCGAGAGAATTTTCTCAGCTAACGATATGAAGAATGGCGGGGAGGGGAGAAAAATATAAGAAAGAAGATCTAGATACTTAAAGAACGTGTGAAGACGATGGGAACTGGTGGATAAAAAATACATCGAAAGAACTCCAAAGATCATCTTCAAGTCAAGAACGGGAAGGGAGATATACTAAGGACCTCCACGTCAAAGAACCTTTTGAATAAGAGGAACCAACTTCCGAAGAAGGGAGACAAGGTGAGGTAACGAGATTTCTCTGCTACTCACCGTCTTGGCACGGGTTGCTGCATCGATCTCCCGTGAATCCGGGTTGGCACCGGCACTGTCCGGTCCGGGGGTCACACGAGGCTCCGTTCTCACATCGACACCGGTGGGAGCAGTAGGCACCATGAAGACCGTCCGGACATTCTGCCAGAAGGTGTTGGTTCAGTCCGATTGTTATACATCCGCCGGTCAACGCAAGTACTCACCCATCCTCCCTCCCCTTCCCTCTTAAGTCTACCTTTTCACAGTGCTTGAGCTTCTGGCCTTACAAATGCATAATGTTTGTATAACTTATGCGATATGACAGTGTGTGTGTGAGTGTGAGTGTGGTGTGTGTGTGTGTGTGTGCCACTTCATTTTCTTCCAGCCGGAAGCCCTTGCGAAACTGTCCCTTATTTAAACACAATATAGCTTGCCACTAGCCCTAATAGCACTTAACTTGAACTCTGCCTTTCTACACACACACACACACACACACACATGCACACACGCACATATGCACGTGCGCACATACATAAACACACACACACAACTTCACACCTACAAGCGCTGTGAGTCTTCCCTTTGACATACACGCATAAACACACTACACCCCCCCACACACACACATACTTCACACATGCAAGCTCTATGAGTCTTCCCCTTGTCCCTCATTCCTCTCCTCCACAATACTCACCTAACTGGCAATACTGCCCATAGAATCCGGGAGGACAAGAGCAACATCCGGACATGGGATCGCACGTGGCGTTGTGAAGACATGCGCACTCGAGCCGGCAGTCCGGCCCGTACCGTCCTGCCGGACACTCATCTTGACAGAACTCCCCTGTCCAGCCAAGACCACACTGGCATTCGCCGGTTGCTAGGGGAGAAAAACAAAACACAGTTGTTGTAGTATACAAGCTTGTGGTAGCGTGTAGGAGGGTCGTTTGGGGTTAGGGAGGCAGTGGAAAGTGTCCTGCTTTTCTTAATGTGTCTCGTGCTGCCGAGGAAGGTCTGGTAGTTGTGCTAAATGCCGGTCGAGGTGTTAATTGTTGGGAAATGCTGACATAAACAAATTATCTCTAGTTTAGAAACAAGTAAATAGCTTAATAATAAAATGTAGTCCGTATCATTTAGTGGTAGAAAAACAAGGACTTGATACAATGAGTGAATATAGATGTTTATGAGGTCGAGCATTATAGCGGAATGTACACATGTGACTTTGCAATTCTAACAAAACTTCTGCGAAGATTGACCTGGAAGAACTTCTAATCGACACAAGCCAACCCACCCACCTGGATGACAAAAGGCGTCATTTTCACATCGACACGTGTGTCGACATCGAGGTCCCCAAGTGCCTTCGGGGCAGAGCTCCTCGCAGTGTTCCCCAGCGTACCCCGCGGGGCAAGAACACGATCCACCAGCTCTACACACACCACCGTTTTTGCACTCGCAGGTCTGCCAAAAGGACAACAAGAGAGCGATCAAGGACAGAGTCCTCCCTTGAGTTTACACGAAGTCATGATCTCTTGTGAGAGATGAACACAGATCTCCATGGACCAGAGAATGGCCTAGAGTCACTGTAATCTTTCATCAAGACGCCACAGTACGTATCATCGTACAGAGAATGGTGTTTTCGTACTCATTTATCCACAAGAACTTGACTACCTGAGCGGCCTCTTACCTGATTACAGCTGAGGCCATAAGATCCTTCGGGGCAGTGGAATTGGCACTTGGGACCAAGGAAATCAGGTCGGCACTTGCACTGTCCAGTCGCAGGGTCGCACAGTCCACCGTTCTCACATCGACATTTCTGGACGAATAGGAGATCAGTTATATCTATGCATTAGTTAAATATATGCAGCGTACTGCTGTGTGGTGTTTCTGTTTAACATTTCTCTTAGGTTTAGTGAAATGTTTCAAAGATTATTACATAGGAGCAAATTAAAAATTTCGAGGTCTGGAAAAATATATATATATATATATATATATATATATATATATATATATATATACATATATATATATATATACATATATATATATATATATATATATATATATATATATATATATACGAAATTAACCACTTCCCACACATTTATGGCTTAATGGTACCCCTAACACTCTGGAACCTATGTAATATGCACTGCATCGCTGCATATAAGTACTGAATGCCAAATACAAGAAGGTAAATACACACCTGAAGGCAATCGACACCGTAATAGCCTCTCCGGCATCCTCGGCGACACTTCCGCCCCCGGAGACCAGCTGGACAGAAACAGTCGCCCGTTTCCGGGTTGCAGAGGGAAGATCCGGGGCAACGGCACTTGTTGCTGCAGTCCTTCCCCCAGAGACCGTCCGGACAGTCTGCGGAAGAAGGCAAATGGAATTGTTAAAGATGGTTTGGTTCCGGGGGAGTTCCATCGTCGTGGTGATCTGTTTCTTGTACCTTGACAACACGTATGAATCAGTTCTTAGTTTGGTCACAGGAGACAAGAACGTTTTTTGAGGGTAATAACTCCTTAACATAATGTCGTGTCTTATAAATATTAATTCTGGTTAATGGCTAGCTATTCTATTCAGCTGATGGGCGAATTAAACAAGAAAAAAAAAGGAAATCTTGATTCATTGATAGCCCTTAGGCCCCTTTCACACTAGGCAACTAGTGACCGTCACTAGTGGCAGTCACTAGTTGCCTAATGTGAGTCTCGGGCAACTGCAAGCAACCAGTGACAGTCACCGAGTTGTGGAATCCTTTCTCATAATTTCCTCAGTCGAAAGAATGGCATCAATGGAGGAGGTGCTTCTGTTGGCTTTGCTGGTCAAGAAAAAGAGACGGTCGGTGACGGCAACTGCCAGTGACGGTCACTTGTTACCGAAGCGGGCAACAGCCATAGCCTGTTGCGCAACCGGGCAACCGCAGTGACGTAGTGTGAAAGGCTCAATGTAAAATAATGGTAGGCAATTAGTGACCGTCACTAGTTGCCTAGTGTGAAAGGGCCCTTAGTGTCTCTCCATTGTCCCTCACCTGAATCAAACATTAACTCAAACAACTTACTGACGTGGATCTATTAAACACAAACACTACTGTCCTACTCACATTCAGAGCACTGAAGACCCAGCCGACCGGGCTTACAGGAACACTTCCCGCTTATGTGATCACAAGGTTCCCCATCTCCGCAGACGCATTTATCTGCGCACTGTAGCCCCCAGCGGCCTTGCGGACAAACTGCGGACAGAAATTCACAATGACGGAAAGAAATGGAAATCGTGGACAGAAGTTCACATTGAAGGAAAAAAAATGGCTACAATAACAATGATCATAATAATAGTAATAATAATAATGATGGTGGTGATGGTGGTGGTGATGGTGATATTAATGATAGTGGTGGTGGTGATGATGATGACATGACGATGATATTGATATGATGATGATATGACGATGCTGTGATGATATAACGATGACGATGATGATGACGATGACGACGACGACGATGACGATGATGACGACGACGACGATGATGATAGTGATACTACTACTAATGATAATAATAGTGATAATAACAATAATAATAACAATAATAGCAATAACTAGGGTGAACTTACTGAACTGGCACTTGGGACCATCAAATCCTGGAGGGCAGTAGCACTTCCCAGTGATGTGGTGGCATGGGGCGCCTTGCTCGCATCCACATACCTGGTGACATCCCTCACCCCACGATCCTGTCGACAACAACGAAGCTTTCTCCAGACGTATCCATAACATTTTAGCAAATAACAAATCTAACCAAAAATATCCTCTTTCCGTAGAAATATTAAAACAATGATAATGATATTTTTTTATAAACCGTGGAAGTTTCTTCATATGCAGTGATACTATACTTAAAACCTCTTAAAAATATTTAAATTGCCCTGAGAATAATTCAAAAGTCAATGTTTTTTCTAAAATTAAAACTAAAGCAATAATTTCAAATCCTGGGTTTATCATTTGTATCACATTCATATTACTGGTGAGAAATAAAGATCCAGATTATTCAAATTGTATCAAGCTGACAGAACATGATGTGTGTCGACAAGAAAAAAAAAAACATTTCGTATCATTGCTGAAAATAAGACAAAATTTAAAATTCATTTTCAAAAGTAAAAATAAAAGAAAGATAACTAAATGAATTAATTAATGAAAAAATAAACAAAATCAAATTATTAGTTTTTTTATGAAATTCTACGAAAGGATAAAAAATTTTACCTTCTCCACATGGCTTGTCGCAGATGCTTCCTGCCCAGCCGGGAGGGCAGACGCAGACGCCGGTCTCCGGGTTGCAACGCGCATCGCCGTGACATTTACACGTGGAAACGCATCCAGGTCCGTAAAGTCCTTCGGGGCATTCTGGAAGGAAACAGAAATCTTGTGTCATCAAGACTACTCCGGTTAAAATTTCTTGTCGTTAGTTGAAAAAAAATGCTCGGAGTAATGTTACTGTAGATTTTTCTTGTTGCATCATACCGGAAATGGAACTTGATAAAACGATTTCCAAATTCCAGGTACAAGTATCGGACCATAATTCACTTGTGCAAGCGGTATACACATGTTTATCCATAAATCTAATAGTTTGTTTATTTTTTAAGGTGTGGGACATGCTGTTGTTTATCATTTAAGTGACAATTTTCATAAATACACAGCCTAACAAGTGCAATTATACTCAGGCAAATACCAGTGGTTTTATTATATTTACTGACCAAAAGGAAACATATTTTCACATCCAATTAATTACGATTTCCGATATGACAGACATTTCAAATTCCCGCGCTTAATTATTTTTTTTTCTGCAGCTATTGGTAACATTTCTAGGCATATATCGTTTTCACTATTTTATCATGGTATTTTATCGTTTCATTTTTTTTACCAAAATATCAAGGAATTCTTATTAGTGTCAAAATTAGTCTAGATTATTTACACATACGGCCGAGCGCGTAAGTACGTGGGATCGTGAAATGTAATTTATAAAAACACACACACACACACACATATGTGTATATATATATATATATATATATATATATATATATATATATATATATATATATATATATATATATATATATATATGATGACATCTTAAAGTGTTCTGGTAATAACATAGTTAAAACATACATGTGTGGTGAAATGTTCAGGTACGGTGTGTTCATAATGGGGAAGGTGTTTATATTACTAAGTGTAACTACATATGTAGTGATGCGCCTAAGTTTCCATATTACCACTGTACCCAAGATGGTGCAATAGTTTGTAAAACCATTGGTAAAGAAACATGTAAATAACTTTTGAGCTTAAGCCTTAGTGATGGCAATTTATCATGTGGTAAGTGTTATAGTTGCAAATACATATGAAAATTAAGTTTGCATTTGTTGCCTCTAAATATTATGTAGCCTAAACCACATCATTCAAACACAAACTTTATATATATATATATATATATTTTTTTTTTGTAGGATACGTAAATCCATGAAATACAGGGTGGTCCGAATGTCTTGTTACCCCTTCCAATAGAGGTACAAATGTTACAGTAATACAAAATACATGTCCTGGATTCAGGCTGCTTGTAATTTTATGTTCACATGAGCGTGTACATTAGGCAAGAGCCAGGGGTCTGTGCGACATGACGTCACTGTAAGATTCGGGCAAACTAGCTCCTCCGAAGATGACAAAACAGCGATGGGAACATTTTGTTCCAGTGTTCTTATTTTGTTCTATTGTTCTTACAGTAAATAAACTGAATCCAGGACATGCATTTTGTATTACTGTAATACTGTCCAACGGAACTACACCAGGTGCATCAAAGGGATGCAAGATCTCAACTATTGGGATCGCCTGGGAGCACTAGGCCTATACTCTCAACAGAGGAGGAGAGAAAGATACAGGGCCATTTACACATGGAAAATCCTTGAGGGACTTGTTCCGGACCCCACGCCCTCTACAATCAAGCCATACCACAGTATAAGGCATGGGCGTAAATGTGAGAGACAAACTCTCCCATCAAGAGCCCCGGTGAGGATTAAGACCCTACTGGCAACCAGCCTAGGCCATGAGGGTCCTAAAATCTTCAACGCCCTCCCAAAGGAGGTGAGAGAGAAAACTAAATGCTCGGTGGACAGCTTCAAACATGCACTGGATAGGTTCCTGCGGAAGGTACCAGACGAGCCTCCAGTGCCAGGCTACACTGCCATAAGTAGGTTCTCTCAAAACACACTACCAGACCAACTGACCCTCGCAAGGAAGGACAACAGGACTGGCAGCAGCGGTAGTCCACTACGGCTGTGAGGATCGACCTCAGAACTCCACTAAGTAAACTAAGTAAGTAAAGTACTTGTGTCTCTATTGGTAGGGGTAATAAGGCATTCGGACCACCCTGTGCATCGCACCATGACGTTCATTTGTACAATGGACTCTGGTATAATAGTACAGGTAAGTTCGATTTTGATGAAAAAAAAACTTCCCTTCTGATGTGAAGTGCGCACGCGTGTGGAGTAAAATACACGTGTTCATTTATCAGTAACACACGACATTTTATATGACCATTGAAATACTTCGAAACAATAAATGTTCATTACGTCTTAATCAGTTAATGCGAGTATTTTTTTTTATGGTGGGAACTTTAGTTACAGTGTACCAGCTTCTTTTATATCGAAAAAAGTTTGTCCAGAATTTGTAGTGGTAGTAATTATTCTTATTCATTTTGTGAATTCGTTATATTCTATAGATTTTTTTTTCAAATATGCCGTCTATAAGTTATAAACTACCCGTCCTTTCAACACATGGGGACGTTGTATTTTTTTCTCACTTTAAGGGATAGCAGTACATAATTTAGAAATAGTGCAAAATATATATAAGCTTTCAGTTTTCTGTTTACGACAATCAACCTAAACTAACAAATCTAGCCTAGACATCCTAACCTAATTTAACCAACCTAATGCAAGCAATCAGACTGAACCAACTGAACCAATCATGCTACACAATGAAACTGAGGAGCATAAATCATTGTGAGAATTACTGCCTCTTCACTCAAAACCTATCCGCTGTTCCATGAACTGGCAGGTTAGCAGGTCCACTGACATGTAGTAATTTAGCAGTTAGTAGATCGAAGAGAAAGACTTGTGCAGGGAAACCCTCACCAATAATGGGACCACGTGAAGAATCGTCACTCCAGAATTCGACAGGGTGACAATTCTTCATGTGGGCTATCCTAGGGTGGCAATTCTTCATGTGGGCCATCCTGGGTTTACGATTCTTCAGTTGTATAAGTGGATGACAATAAGGATAATCCTCATTCAACCTAACCTAACCTAATCTTTCTAGTTTATTCCATTGTTGATATTCAGCATACTGGGGTGACAATTCTTCAGGTAGGATCTCATGGGGTGACGATTCTTCATGTGGGTATTATAGGGGGACAATTCTTCATGTGACATCCAAATGTAGAAACTCACCTTGTTCACAATAGGTGCCAGAGAATCCGGAAGGACAGCTACAACCTCCTGTGTCAGATTGACACGTGGCTCCATTCTGACACAGACAGGTCTGTTTACATTGTGGACCAAATGTGCCGTTGGGACATGGAAGGGCACAAGATACGCCAGAGTATCCGGGTGCACATACACAGGCTCCAGAAGCACGGTCGCACGTCCCTCCGTTCTGACAGTTGCAGGCATTTTGACAGTCTGGGCCCCAGCGATCTGATGGGCATGCTGAAAAGACAGAAGATATGTTTGTATTCAGTGTGAGTGAAAAGCAAAAGTATGGAGGACATTGAAGCCATAGGATGGTAGGATGAAAGTGATCATCCTTTGAGACACCATATATCTAGTATAAAGGGTAGGAACAAGTTGGTTGACAGCAATGTTACAGTTTGCCTAGGCAGGGAGTTAGTACAGGGGCACAGCTTTTGAGAATGATTGGGAATACTCCATATGAATTCTGTACTGTAAACCTTGGTAGTGTCAAAGAAAGAAAAGTAAAAAAAAAAATCCTAAGAAGACACCTGGAATATAGTTTTTCATAAAAGTTTGAGCACAGTTCAGCTTTGTCAAGGGAAGAGACAGAAACACTAATATTGTTACAGAGGAGTGAAGATATAGATGAAGGTTTTATTTTTTAATTATCTATTTATTTCAGTGCTGTTGCCTTGGTGCCAGAAATCATGTAAGGGTTTAGAAGAGGTGTATTTCCGAAACTTGTAAGAATGTTTGGCTTGGTAGAGGACAAATTTTGCACAATTCCAGGTAGAAGTGAATAATATTTCTCATAAATGCAAACCTCTACATGTCTCATGTTGGCTGAGACCTGACATGCTTGCCCTTTCTCACTGTTACATACCCATGGTGCAGTTGCTCCCATGTCGTCCTGCTGGGCACACACAAGCGCCTGTAACAGTGTCACAAGTTGAAAAGGGCCCACAGCTACACCTGCGAAGACACTCCGGACCCCAGAAGCCATCTGGACAAGGTCGTGAGCAGAAGGCACCATGCCAGCCTGAAAAGGAATTAATTGATTTTTTCTTAAGTTTTAAAGTGTGAGGTGCCATGTATAATCAGTTCATTAATACATCATTCCTTGATAAAGTGGAGATGAACAAAGGTTTTAAAATTCTGGAGCAGCCCTCATTTGAAGATAGAAGAAAGATGAGTGACAGGATTTCTGTGTTCTGATCAGTGAAAGGAGCAGGCAAAATTGACAGAGGAAATCTAATTTGGGGTGGGAGAGAAACTAGAGGACACAGAAAGAAAAGAAAAAAAGGAAGGTGTTTTAAGGATATCAAGAAACAGTTTTCCATATAGATGCATCAGTTCATGGAAGAGCCTATATATGGAAAGAGTCCATCCACACATTTAACAAATTGACAAATGGAAATATATGGTGAAATTATTACATGAGAATTACCTTACACCCATTAAAGCCCCGTGAGTTGAAAATTAAATGGTCTTAATAGATGAACCCTTTAAAGTACAATGACCTTTTGAGAAAATCTATTCCAGACAATTCTATTCATTTTAGGAAGGGACCCCTCTTAGTACTAATGAGTAAAACTGCATATCTTAGTGTGTCATAGGAAATTTGGTTGAACAGTGATAGAAAGTGAAGTATATACATACATACATATACCAAAGGCTTTTTCCCCTTATAAGGGAGGTAGCCAAAAAACAAAGTCATAAAAACCACCCCCACCCATTCCATCCTCATCACACTCCACTCCCTTTCTTCCTCTTCCCTCCCTCTTATCTTAGCACCTCTTGGATGACTGGTCATCCCTGCATCTCGCCCACTGCCCTGGGTCAGAGGCAGAGTCACAAGACACAGCACATCCACAGCAAGGCCGCTGTGACCCCCCATCTCCATCCCCTCATGCAGAAAAGGAGAAGATGGGGAGAAATTCCTTTGGGCTGTGTCAAATGATTTCTCATACTCCCTCACCCCCCATCCCCCACCCATTCCACCTCTATTTATGGCATAAAGATCATGGGATATTAAAAGAGGAAGTTCTCAAAAGGTTCCTCTGAGGGTGTGTTCTCACCTGGCTGGCACGTGCAAGCACCAGTGATATGGTCACATGCTGCTCCGTTTGCACAGGCACAATCCAGAACACAGCCAGCACCATACTTGCCCTCTGGACATGCTGTAGAATGTCAAGGAAAGAAAAAGCGTATGGTTAGAAGAAACATCATTGTATCATAAAATGTCATGATAAAAAGATTTGTTTAAATATGTATCATACTGATGGATTTGCGAGCGATGCAGCAGTGGCACCAGCTACTTACGCAAATTGCAGTTAGAGCCACGCCAGCCCGGAACACAGCTGCACTCCCCAGTAACTCGATCGCAACCACCACTGGTGCTGCATTTGCACATATGCTGGCAGTCTGGGCCAAAGCGGCCAAGTGGGCATGGCTGGCCACACTGGGGACCCGTGAAGCCTGAAGCACACTGACACTGGCCCGTTGCAGGATGACAGGAAGCTCCATTAAGACACACACATACTAGACTGCAGTCAGGCCCATAGCGTTGTGGAGGACACTTGGATTCACACTCCAAGCCCTACAAGAGGTTGAACATCAATAAGCACATATACATAAGTAATTGCACAGGCACAAACATAAACATATGCACCATATTGATACTAATGCCAAGTCAAATAACAAAATACCAAGGAGTTGGAGGAACAAAATAGATGGAGACATGAAACAAACATACAATTATAGTATCCCAACGTTACAACAGATCATATTTCTAATTTCTTTAAACATCAACAGTGAAAGAGTGGTCAAACATATGATTGTTTCTTTGTACAATAGTTCTTTTACTTACTGCGTAACCAGGAGGGCAGCGGCATTTGCCCGTGACATGGTCACATGTTGAATTGTGCTGGCATTGGCATTTTTCCTGACAGCTTCGACCCCACTGACCCTCTGGACAAGCTGACAATGTAACAGAAAGTATTGAGTACGTTTATAGAATTCAGAAATTACTGTGTAATGAACTATAGTGCCTGTATTGTTCAATGCAAGTCTTTACTTTATTACATGCACTGTAAGGGTGGTCCTAATCATCACTGGCACTTGGCCCAAGGACCAGGCCCGGGTTGCCCTCTCTTTCAACCTTTTCTCCACTTTTTCACATCAGGATAACTGGTGGCTATCCTCCTTCATCCTCCTAGTGATCTACTTTAGCAACTTCAAAGGAAATTTCTAAGAGGGATTTATACCAAAAGTGAGTGTACTTACTGTGTTGGCAGTTGGGTCCCATGGTGCCAGCAGGGCAGAGACAGACGCCAGTGACTGGGTCACATGGTCGCATGCCACACATACAAGCCTTCATACATCCTGGACCATAGTGGCCATCTTCACATGCTGTAACACAAGAAGACAGACATCATATTAACATTATTATTGGAGCCAATTTTCATATTCACATAGAGCCTTTGTATTGTGTCCTTGTAGCACTACAAGACTGGCGTAGCTAATTGATGATCTCTGGGCTGGACCCAAGATGTCTCTCTTTTAACTTCAGTTGTATTTCTTCCATCTTTTCTCCCTATGAGCTACTGACTGGTGTAAGTTTTATGCTGTCAGTATGTTAGGGAACTTAGTAACACCCCTATGGACCAGTCATACAATGGTCTTTCATGTTTGGAGACTGACTAATTTCTACTCAAGAATGATGATTGCTTTTAAACTTGTTATCTCTCCTTTCTACTACCCTCCTTGAATCTCTTTTTACCACCTTTGACTACCTCTTTGGCATATTGTCCCAAGGAGAGGAACACTATTGCAAATGAAGTATTAAAAATCTTACACCATTTTGCATTATGAGAGCTGGCATTATGAAAGTGACATTCTGTATTGTCCTATATATTTTCTGAATGATATTAATGGTATATCATAAATTGTTCTTTTTAGGGAAAAGTACATGACATTACTCACAGGATGGAACATTCTATGTGAGATCCTGACTTACTCTGATCACAATGAACCCCATGAAGTCCTGGAGGGCAGTCTTGAATGCATTTTCCAGTGGCAGGATCACATGTAGCACTGTCATCACATTGACATTTTTCTTTGCATCCAAGACCAAAATAACCTTTGGAGCATTCTTCTGAGCAGTCCTCACCCATGAAGCCTGGCCGACACTCACAACTCCCTGTCTGTAAAAGATTTCATACACGTCAGAACACCCCTTGATTAGCAAATGATGCTTAAATAGCTCAACCTGTATTCAAATGCAGACATATACATTTATCTAAACCTGAGTATAAGTCTGCAGACCTGTTCATCACATTTGGCAGTGTTCTTTCTGTTACACTGACACTGGTTACGACAGTTAGGTCCCCATGTCAGAGGAGGACAGGCCATGTTGCACTTGGGACCAAAAAGTCCAGGGTCGCATTCGCAGAAGCCAAAATTGCGGTTGCAGCGCATTGATGGACACATCATTGGACACTTAATTGTACAATCTTGTCCAAAGAACCCTGTGTAAATAAATGGGCATTAGTACTAGGGTGACTTGACCTGAATTATACTTCATGGCTGTTTGCTAGAAAGCATATGCTGCTTCATACTAGAGAAATTACATCAGCTATTGAGAGAAGTGATTCTGACACAAATGATGAGATGGAAGTGAAGTGAAGGAGTATCTTAAGGGTATGTTAAGATCTCAAATAGCATATTTAAGAAATGTAGAAAATAATGAATGGACAAGATTCACAACCTAACGAAGATATATATGTTCCTGAACTTATATTTGAATTATCATTGATGTGATACTTCTGGAAGGTTTATTGAGATATTTTGTCTGAAACAGCAATATAATGCATTCTACTCCACAGGTTCCTCTAAACTGAATAAGATTGACTGATGTTAACCAAAGCACAATCTCAAATGTCCAAAACATTGTCACCATGATTCTTAAGGGCTATCCATTTAGATGTGTAAAAATAGAAATTAAGCTTTACTGACCTTTGGGACAGCCATCCTCACACCGTTCTCCACCGACACCAAGGGGACATATGCACTTGCCTGTGACTGGGTCACATTTACCATCATTTTCACATTGGCACACCTGATTGCATCCTTTGCCCCAGAATCCTTGTGGACAATCTTCCTTACATGTGAAACCTGTTAACCCAGGTGGGCACAAACATCCTTCTAGAGGATCACACTTGCCAGGGCAATCTGCACATGTGAAGTTGCAGTTTGGACCAAAATACCCGGGGACACAACCTGTGGTTTTATAATGGAGAGGTGAAGCTATCAGTAAGCCCACTCATTGTTCACTTGTTTTTATCAAGGATACTATAAAAGGGCATGGAGCCCACCATGATATCTACATCTTATGTACTTGGCAGTGAACTGCAGATATATTGAACAAATATCTGAATGATAGAAGGTTACAGGATATTAGCAGGGTGTACAGTATTTGGTATTCATTAATACATATATACTTTTTCCAATAGTTTTATCATGATTTTGGCAAGTATGATTTGGGATTTTCATTATGAAATCCGAAATTAGAAAGTACTGCACAATGGAAAAAGGACTCACGGATGGCATATTCAGGCACCGATGCCTTTTCAGCATATGCAGTGCCTCCCCCACGGGAATCAGGATATAGATTATCATCCAGTGTAGTCTCATTCACAAAGAAGTCCTTGTCAAAAAGTAAGAGGTAGTCTTCGTTTGCGGTCGCAGGATAATCTTCCTCATTATAGTTATAGTCAATCACTGTAAGAGGCAATTACGTGTAAAACAAAGGCACATGGTGGCAATGGAGATAAAAGAGAAAAATAAAAGTGAGTACAGTGATACTTTTATTTCTCAGAGAGGATAAGAACTTTAAACTAAATATAAAATCATTGTG
Organism: Oratosquilla oratoria; assembly: GCF_046742065.1. Classification (NCBI taxonomy): domain Eukaryota; kingdom Metazoa; phylum Arthropoda; class Malacostraca; order Stomatopoda; family Squillidae; genus Oratosquilla; species Oratosquilla oratoria. Next base: position 66,865,240 of record NC_134785.1, on the reverse strand, counting down.
CAATAATGTTCAGGGTTTTCAGCACATTTTCTTTATGTAGCTATGTTGGAGAGCATTTACTATCATCATAGGAGAACTTGTACATATTGTGCATATGGATTGTATTGGGTTTTACATGAATGGATATGTTTTCCTGCAGTGGAACTGAAGAAAGGGTGTTTATACACATTGGAATTGCTATGGGACATTCAGAATAAGAACACCATAAGTGATCTCATATTATTACAATGTAAACCCTGAGAAAATAATAATTTGCTCATACTGAAATGGAAATTTGAAAACATGACTCCCTGAAGCTGTCCCATTGAATATATAGTTCATCTGCACCATATGGAAAAGAAATAGAGCATTACTAGCAAGATATAATTTTGTCTAAATTTACTGTTTTAAGCATAAGCAAATCTATCAATATACCAATAGCTTTCCCCTTATAAAAGAGACAGCCAATCAAAGGTACGTACCTACTCCTACCTATTCCACTCCCATCCTCCACCCTTTCCTCCCTCAAATCTTAGCTTCTCATGGATGATTCTTCCCTGTATCTTGCCCACTGCCCTGGGTCAGAAGCAATGTAGCAAGACATAGTACATCCACAGCAAGGCTGCTTCACTTATTTAGTGACCCCCTTCTCTGTCCCTTCATGCAGAAAAAGAGAGGACAGGGAGAAATCCCTTTGGACTGCATCAAAATATCATTCACACATACGCAATCCCCTAACCTCCATCCCCCACCCTCCCTTGCTTGCATAACAGCATCATCTATACACATCCATTCTCCACTCATCCCTATCTCCTGCCTTCAATTTTGTTTCTCCTTTTAGGTTGTTCCATAACTTGATGCATATGTACAGAAAGATGTTTTCTAGACATCCTTGAGGTACCTTGTCTTTTCAGTTTTTCCGTGACATCTTGTTACTGTCCCTCTCCAAGCTAAATCTGATTTATGTAATTTTACTTACCTAACTGTGGTATAGAGGAAGGAAACTACCCCCATGGTGTTTTGTCTCTTATTCTCCAATTATTATAAATCATTTTGAATTCATATGTGGTTCCAACTTGGGCTATATGATACAGGGTATTCCAAGAGTTTGTGTCTGTACAGTAAACTAATTCTATCTATACTTGGGTCACTTATTCTCCAGTTATACCTTGTTTTAAATTCATGTACATTTCCAGCTTGTACTATATCAGCTCCTAGGCTATTTCAGTAGTTTATTTATCTATTTGGAAAAGTTTTTTCCACATCTCTCAGAAATGCACCCTTCACCTCATAAAACCCCTCTATACTATATATTCTCTGTCAAGTCCAATTACCCCCTTCAGTGACGTGAACACTGCAATCAAGTACCTTCTTCCAGAGCTTTTAGTGATGACAAGGTTAGCACATCTGACTTTTCCTTATATGACTTATCTGAAAAGCTCCATGTATGTGTACAGTTTGTGTATATTGAAGATGTTCTTGTATGTTGCAATGTATGTCTCCATTTGTGCACATGATCAAGTATGTAAATATTATAATACACTTTTGGTTTTTGTTAACATGGAAAGAGCACATGAAACTTACTATTGCATCTTGTTCCTTCACTGAGCACATATCCTGGTCTGCATGTGCAAGCGTATCCTCCGTCATGGTTGACACACTCGTGCTCACAACCTCCATTCTGCCGCTCACATTCATTCACATCTACCAAAGAGGATTACTGTATCATGTATGAACATAATCCCTAAAGATGATAATAAAAATGTTGATACTGATGATAACATTGTGAAAAAAATCCAACAAGCCATGCTATAAATTCAAAGCAATTTTTAGATATAATTATTGAGATTTAAAAAAAAATCTGTGATAAAGATCCACACAAGTACTGTACCCATGTGCTTTGGAATAAATGATAGAAAAAAGTTGTTTCATAGTAAATTATCACATTTAAAGGTAAGGAACACTAATGACGGGTAATAGTTGTGTACAGCAACAGTGGATTTAGAGAACTAAGAAGGTTAACCTCACATCAGATGTGATAGAAAAGAGAAAGGACAGTGAAAGAACAAGGTATAAAGTTTGTGGCATTATCCCTACAATCCTGTTTTGCAGCAATTGGAAAAATAGCTGGGTTACAATACTTCAGTGCTAGAAACAGCCCACAAAAAATCATCCATGCTTTGATAAATCTTGTGTAGACATCTTTCATCAATTAACGTGGTGAGAAAGCCAGTTCACTTAGTGATTAACTGACCTTGAGACTATTTAGTTACCAGACACATGATAAATCATCTGATGATGTTTATCTTAGTAATACAGTATCAGTATCATAACAGCCATAACACGATTTTACGTACACTCTAAACATCCAGCCCTTTGTGAAACTCTTAGTATTAAAAGAAAAATATTAAAGTGAAGTCGCTTACCAGTACAAGAATAGCCATCTGTGCTGAGAATGAAGCCCTCATTGCAAGCACATGCATAGCCTCCTGGGGTGTTTACACAGTCTTGTCCACATCGATGTTCTCGGGTTGCACATTCATCCACATCCTGTATTCAATCAAAGGAGTTTTAACTTAAAAACTTATAAAGATGGTATCTGGCTGGTCTCCTGCTTCTTAATTTTTGGAAATTACCTTTGTGGATGATATTTTGTTGTCACTTTCAGCATTATCAGAATATGCCAAAAAGTATGTGTGTGTATATATATATATATATATATATATATATATATATATTTGTTTGTTTTTTCTTTTTTTCTTTTTTGAGGGGAGGGTTCACCCTGTGTGTCTGATGTGACAGCATTACTGAATGAGGTATTGGGCACATAATGGTGTATGGCTGGTGTATGGCTAAGTGGGTGGAGTGGGTGTGATCTCTTTTGAGGACTGTATTGAATTAGGGGCAATAGTCTCACCTTATTTATGAGGGTGTCAGTGTTGCTTTGTAAACAAAATGTGCTTGACCAGTATTGGCATCAGCACATTTTCATTCATATTGTTGCCAACACAGCAATGTACAAAAAATTTGCCCCTGCAGAGGCCCTTATCAATCACTTCAATATATATTTTGATGAAAATATCAATGTATTTTCCTCAAAGTATTGTAATGTAAGAGAGCGTCCTATGTGGAGGTGCATCATATACGCTGGCAAAGAAGTGTGTGTGCACGTGTACAACACAATCTTCTCAAACATTGCCTCAGATAACATCTTTTTGTTTTTATGTTAAACAAAAAAGAAAATAAATGTAGACCTATGGAATCAGACAGGCAAGTTCCTGCATTATGTTACCCAGTCTAAGAAAAAGGATCCATTAACTTGTGGCATTATTATACTTATAGGCAGGGATGCAGTGCCAATTTTATAGGTGTTGGACAGACCTGTCGGTTGGTATTAAGCCATAAATATGAGGCAAGTGCTTGATTTGATTAATTATTTATTATATATATATATATATATATATATATATATACACACACATATATATATATAACACATATATATATATATATATATATATATTTTTTTTTTTTCCAGACCACTTAGAAGTGCTGGAACAAGGCTCCAGCAGCACTGCACCTCTGTTTATAGACAATTTTGTTTGGTGACACTAACCTGACACCTCTTCTTGTCAGGCAGGAGAGAGAAACCTGGATGACAGGAACAGACAGGTCCCCCTGGGCCGTGACGACACATGTGTTGGCACCCACCATTGCTCATCAGACATGAATTCACCACTTCCATGTCAATCACTGCAAAGTTCACAAAAACACTTTCACATAACTATTTTCACATACTGCTGGGGTCAGTTCATGGTATTTTTGCAATGTTTGTAAGATTTCCGAATACTGAAATGCTGTATAACAGTCATGAGTAACATGGATACATTCAGTATGATATTCACATGATTACATAGTACACATTTGTCTTAATACTTATCTCTCTATACACCTACTTGCCTATGTGCAAATACACATATATGTACACATACATATATGCATATGTACATGCATGGATACATAAATCAATATACACCCATATTCTCTTCAAGCTTCAAGAGATTGGAAGTTCGTGTTGCCAAAAGATTCATAGGACTGTTTATGCAAAATAAATACTTACTGTAGCAGGATCTGCTGTCAGTGCCAAGCTGGTAGCCAGTGTGGCAGGAACAACGGAAGGAGCCCCAGGTGTTTGTGCAGTGATGGGCACAAAGTGACGTAGTAGCCGAGGCTCTTCGTCTGCCCTTGCCATATCCTTTCGATTTACCATTCTTGCACTCATCCACATCAGTGCAGCTGAAGCCATCTGGGGCCAAGTGGAAGCCAGGGCCACAGGAGCATTGTGCTTCTCCCTTTACAACCTTGCAGACATCCTGACAGCCACCGTTGTCAATGGCACAAGGATCCTGAAGGGCACAAGACTTGCCATCGGCTTCCAGACGATATCTGGTGACAGATGTGTTTTTGAAGTGCAGTGATAAGTCATCCTTTATTTTATTATTTATTTATTTATCTTTTTATTAATTTATTTATTGATTTAGAAAATTAATGGGAGGAGAGTGGTATTGGAAATGGAGTGAAGCATAAATAATTGCATTGCACTGTGCAGGTTGTGGCAGATCTATTGTGTAATGCAGTTAAAATGTATACCTGCTCAATTAAAGTGCACTTTGACATTATGACTTTTTTATGTGGTTTTCCTGAAGCAGAACAATCTACACAAGTGAGCACACACATTTTCCATGCAAGTGCATAGCTCTGCAGATTAGCCCAGATGAGGAAATAGTCCAACCACATGACATAAAGAAATTTAAAACCAATTTATGGAGGCCTAAGTATATTTTTCTGGATAGATGTGTCAATGTGTGGAATAGCCTAAAATAAAAAATAGTTAAGCAAAAAACAAACCAATAGCAAGGTTTGATTGATTGTGATGGAACTTCACCATTATTGTTACTCTTTTGTCTTACCCTACAATTTAGTAAACACACAAACGTTTATGTAGCAGGACACTCAGTGAAGCTTAATCTTGCATGGTAGAATCGTAAGCGAAGTTTTCAGTACAGACTGAGCCTCAGTGGTCGCCTCTCATCCCAAAGAGTCAAGATTCATTACTGTTTTGTCATGAGGAATTATCTAGTTCTTAATTTACTCCTTTTTCCCTCCAGTGTGATATACTCTTAATTAATGCACTCACCCATCTTTGCATCCACATTTAACCATCCCATTTCGTTCGGTACAAGTGTGTGCACAGCCACCATTGTCCTCTTGGCATGTAGGGGTATCTGTAAACAGATGCTGCATTATTATACATCAGGTAACAGGACCCTCACATGAAGAGGGGGGGGGGATATGCCTGGAGGCAGCCATTTTAGCCTGGACTTTGCCCACAAGGCTGACACAATAATGATAATAAAAAAAAGAGGCCAAAGAAGACTTGAATATTTTACTGTAATCACAAATTTTTGTGTTAGAATCAACAAAATATTAAATATTTTCCCTTATCCTTTCTGCAATAGAGACACATAAATACAAATTTAAAAAAATATTTAATTATTTCACAAACCAATAGCTAAAATGCCTTCATGAAAAATTTACATTTAACTCGTTGCTTTCATCGAGAAATATGGTGAAGGAACTGTAAACTTTGGCATTGCACTGAGACTTGTGCTTCTTTTGAAAGGTCTTTTGGCAAACTGAAGCTCATCAAGACATACCTGAGGAGTTTTATGGGCCGAGATAGACTGTCAAATCAAGCACTCCTCAATATTGAATCTGACACTGAATGATATAAACTTTGATGACATCATTCATGAATTTACCAGAAGCAAGGCAAGAAAAATTCTAATGTAATCTATTAATCAACATGATCAATCATCTTCTGATTGTGTAATTCTTGTAGTAATTGTTTTATTCTGAAATCAATATTTTTCAGAGAATACTAACAACCACATAGCAGACTGAGGAATGTTTTTTTTTTATCATTTATAAAAAAATACTTTAATTTTCACTTAATTATAAGGCACACACACCAAATGCATCTTTTATTATGTACACCAATATCCTATAGTGATGTTGCACAAATTAAGGATGGTGGAGGTGGGAAGTGGTGATGGGGGGGGGGGGTTAGTGTCATTGAGAACTTTGCCCTGGGGTGGCATTAGCATGTAAAGGCTCTGCCAGGTAACCTAAGGTTTGAAATGTCCAGAACTCCAGACAGGTGGAGGAATATTGCATTCACAAGGATGTGGAACTAATATAATATATATATATATTCCTTAACATTTCTTTAGTGTATCCACATTGAATGAATATGGTGGGGGCATAATGTAGGAAGAAGGCAGGGCAAAGGGTTTAAGAGAAGAGTAACTGCTGTGAAGAGAGAATATAGAGATAGGTAACAGACATTATAGCAATGGCACAATGGAGGTCTATAATGCAATGGTGGGAACATATGAAGAAAAATAATGACCAAGGTAAAATGAGTGAAAATTCCAAGGGATTCATCTTTCATTTGTACTGGATTTTCCTTTTTTTCTTGTCTTTCGTACATTCCCGAGTTATGCTTTAGACAATAGACCTGAATCTCACTCGTGGCTATCCAGAATAATATGAGATACCCATTGAGGAGAGCCTGTCTGACAATATTTTGGCTTCTGTCACATACTGAAATGTATGTAATGAGTTAGATCTCAAATAAGTGAATATTGAGTAGATTACTCGCCCAGCACCTGTCCATCCGTCATGTAGTTCTTTCCCCACTGTCTCTCCTGTTCCAAGCAACCCCATCACCGTTACTTCCATCCCTACCGACTCTTGCCCGTCGCCCTCTCGTTTTCTGTTGCATTACTCACCTATGCAAGTTTTTCCATCTAAGAGTAGAGTTTGCCCAACACGGCATGAGCACACGTAGGATCCAATGGTGTTGTGACATCGATGAGAGCAGCCGCCATTAAGATCTTGACACTCGTCTATGTCTGCAAGGAACCGGAGAGTTCAGTACAAACACATCTTTAATGGACAGAATGTTCAACAGAGTGGTGTTGAACATGCGAGTTATTATGACATTTGCCAATGCAAGAGAAGCATAAACATTCATTACGAACACAAAATGATTAGAGGTATTAAAGGAAGTTAAAGTGCACCATGTCAGATCTGAGTGAACCGAGATTTTGAATCCCGTATCAAAAGATGAGTGGAGAAGACAGGAGGAGGAATAGAAAGATAATGATGAGCAGCAGAAGTATGGGAAGGAGCAGAGGAAGGAAGATGAGAGAGTGAGGAAAAAGAGGAAAAGAAGAGTGCGAGAAACTGGAAGACAGAGATTAGAGACGAAAGATAATCAAGATAAGTATGAGGGATGTTAGAAGCAGAAGAAGGAAGATATGAGGGACGTGGAAGAGGAAGACAGGAGGATAGTGCTGTGAAACTTGGATATGGGGAGTGCATCATACCTGACTATCTATCTCGTTGTCAATGACGACTTTCTTACCTTCACACGTTTTCTCATCGTTGCGAAGCTTGAATCCTTTCCAACAACAACACTTGAAGGATCCGACTGTGTTCTTACACTCGTGCTCACAACCACCGTTATTCTCTGTGCATTCGTTTCGGTCTGTCGTCGGGCGGAGAAAGAAAAAAGAAAACGGTAATCATACATTACAGCGAAAGAGAGAGAGAGAGACAAAGATTGCCCTTTGGGAGACGGATGGGTGGCCTAGTCCCTAGTGGGAGGAGCGGGTTCGTTTCTCTGTCAAAACAGTGGCTAAAAGGATGCAAATGATACTGTCGTAAATCAGACACATTCGAGACCGTTCGCCAAATAACTTGATCTCGAAATCAAAATATGTATCCTAAGTAAACTTTGTACAGATTAGCAGGGATCACGCCACTTGTCTTAGCTCTCCAAGCACTTGAGGCAAAGGAGTCGTGCATATTACGGGGTAACAAGGGTGTAAATTGCTTTTAGCCTTTTTAATTAATAGTATGTATATGTTTGTATATATATATATATATATATATATATATATATATATATATATATATATTTATATATATATGTATGAGAAATCACATAAACTTGTGATTTTAGATATGCGGAAAAACCACCAAGGAAAAAGATAAACTGATGACCAAGCGCTTTCGTCTATTCAGACATCCCTGAGGATGTCTGAATAGATGAAAGCGCTGTGTCATCAGTTTATCTTTTTCCTTTGTGTTTTTTCCATATATATATATATATATATATATATATATATATATATATATATATATATATATATATATATATATGCAAAATAACCACAGGAGAAGGGAAACTTGTAGACTGTAAGTACTTTCGTATATTACATCTTCAGATGTAATATACGAAAGTACTGTCTACAAGTTTCCCTTCTGTGGTTATTTTGCATTTTCGTATCACGGTTATGTGATTGCTTGCATATTATCATATATATATATATATATATATATATATATATATATATACATTATATATATATATACATATATATATACATAATATATATATATATATATATATATATATATATATATATATATTGTAATCTATCTTCGGTCTTTTTACTATTTTTGTATCTGTAACTTTAGTTTTCATTGTTTTTCCAGGAACTAGTTGGTCTAGAAGCCTCTAGTTTCCGGGTTTTAATTTTCACTCAAACTAGGAGGCGCTTAGTTATAGCTGGAGCCGTCACCTTTGCCCTGGATATTTGGACAGCCAGGGCAAGTGGCAGTCACCTGTGGGATCGAACCCCGAGATAGTTCCGATGGGCACCACTCCAAATAATCATCAAATTCAGTCGATGGGAAGGCGCCACTGTGACAGTTTTAGAACGATTTCAAACGCGAGATAGTATTTATTTGACAGTTTGTACCAGTCGTTAATCCAGGAATTATTTATTAGTTGATTAATTTACTTACTTTGTTTTTACTTGTACATTGTTTGTAGATTTCTTAAAAATTTATTTTTAATAAAATCGCCTGGCGACAGTCAAAATGAACCTAAATATGTTGCCAGCAAAATGGTTGATTAAAAAAAAACGAAAGAATGGGGAAGAATATTTTGAGTTATGGAACATGTCCTCTCGCGCCCTTGACTTGATCACTAACAAGGCGTGATGTCACAAAGTGAGTCGATTTCTCACGAATGTCCATTGCTCTCGTCTCACGAGACCCTCCTGCCTCTTCCCTCTACTCGTCGCCTCTTTTTGTCTCCTCTCTCCTCCCTTTGCTCCCCTTCTCTCTCACTCTCTCCTCCGTTCCCCCAAATCCCCTCACATGGCAGAGTCCTCCCACGCCGCCATTTCTTTTCTCTCCCTTATCTTCCTCTTCTCTGTTATCTCCCCCTTTCCTTCATCGTCCCCTCCCCCCTCTCCCCCTAATCTTCAATCCCTCCATTCTCTCTTCGTTCTTCCCTTCCCTTCCTCGTCATCCTCTTCCTTCCCTCCTCCCTTCCGCTTCCTTCTCCACTCCATTCCCCCTAACATTCTCCCTCCCCTTCCTATTACTATCTTTCCCTCCTTCAATCTCTTCCACTCCTATCCCTTTTTTGCCATCCTTCTTGTACGTTCTCCCTCCCCTCCTCTCTCTCGCCTAGTCCACCTTTTCCCCTTCTTTTCTCAGAAAACAACAACCTACAACCAGCCAAACAAATGACTTCGGACCAGAAGGAAAATTCCGGGGATGGGTATTTTCTCACTCTTTTGAGTTTGTTTTAGATAATATCATGACTAATTACCGACTTCCCCTCCTCTTCCCCTCCCCTCCGCCTCCGCTCTCTATCCGTCTTTTCTCCCCTCTTCTCCGCATGATCCTCGTCTCTTTCCTCCTCCTCCTCCACCTGGAGCCCCTCCAGCATGACGTAATCCTATGATACGCATTTTAACGTATTTGAGACATTTAGAGGTTTTATTCAGGCGAACGCCAGTCGATGTTATTCAGCTCGGGAAGACTTCTGAGGTAATTATTCAATTTCTGGCAGTTTGTGCGGCTCCATATCTTCATAGACACTTAGATGAAAGTTCCTTCACCGATTGCGTCTAATGTCACGGTTCAAAGAAAAATATTGGATGTCGTTACATATCATTCAGGTTATATACAGGCGCGTGTGCACGCACACTCGTGGATGTCGATCACGAGTCCAACATGTGATCCATGACCGTGGTGAATCACACACTAACATGCGTAGATAGAGAATGAGAGATTCAGACATAGTTCTTCATAATAATAAGGTATTCTAAAACCTTATCCAATCCTTTATTGCCGATGGGATAAGCAATAAACACGCGCCCATCTGCGCGCAAGGCGGTGCATGGATGAGCGAAACTATCTGGTAAATCTATTATTTCGTTCAACGTTTTTCCTTCGAGTTCACTGACGACACAAGTACTTAGTTGTTGTTATTTTGTTTTGTTTTTTCTTTTTTGCAGTCAAAGTGCCTGGCCTCCTTATCATGTCTAAAAAGATAACGTATCTGTGTTCATTGTAGTCGTAAATCCTTCCATAGTGTTTTTTTTTCTACTAAATGTCAGGCGACAATATATATATTTTTTTTCGAAAGGCTTAAATATTTTCCATTAAATCCCCATACTGGAATATCTTAGCTATTTCATTCAAGCAAACGGCAAGGAATGAAATTCGTCAGTATGATAATCCCATCAGTAGTGAATGAGGTCAATAAAAAAAAACACTAACGCTGCGCCAAGAGAGCAAAGATCGTAAACACTTGTTATGCAATGTCTCTACCCTTTCCCACCTCGCAGTCCCTCCCTCCCCTCCCCTGTCCACTCACTTTCTCACATTTCTCCCTCACCTCCATCGCAAGGCAGCATCCATCTCCATCACGCCTCTCGGTTCTCCAACACACACTATGACGCTCTCTCAACCCCCATCCCCCCTCTTCCTCCCTCTATGCGCACTTCCCTCTGTCCCTTTGCCTGCATACCCCACCCCCGCCCTCTCCTCTTGTGCTCCTTGTACAATGATGTTTATCACTACATGTCTTGCAACTCTTGTGCCCATTTTAATATACTTATTTATTTGTTTGTTTATGTCTTTGCTTATTTGTATCCGTGTTTCTTTTGAGTCATTGGCTACAGAGACGTCATGACTGTCTAAATATTCGTCCTAAATACATTTTCATTCCTTCGGTGCACAATTTCCCCCTTGGTTTACTAACCCACTTCTTAGATCTTGTCCTTTCTAGGTCAGACAATTTTATTCAGATGTGGAGTCGACTAGTTTCGTCAAAGCACAAAAGCGAAGATTGGTATGCAACGTGCACTCTCATCGTCCCCGCCTGGTCACTGACTTCTCAGCCACAAGTATGTCGTCTTACTGAAATGCATATATTACGCATTACCGTACTCTACTATATACAACCGAAACAGAAAAAACTAAGCATATTAATGAACAAGTAAAACAATAAGTAAATAAAATAAAATCCTGACATGAAGCCGTGAATAATATTCTGAGTTGTACACTGAAAATAAACTGTCAATGTAAACAGGAAATACACGTCTCAAACAACTCTTCTTGGTTAAGAATAAAACATATATTAGAGAAAAAAATACAAACACCGTAAATATTATTCTTTCGAGGATAGACTTGGTATAAAACGGAAAATCCACTTATAAACAACTCTGGTTAGATAAGACGGTGCACAAATTAGACAAAGGAAAAAAATGTACGAACTGAAACGGTCACATAAAAGAGTCCTGACTATCATAAGCATGGACACGACAAGAAGAACCGACCATAAACCAACTGCTGCCACAGATGACACACAACGGTGAGTGGCGGTTTGACACAAATGAGTGTGTCAACATTCTTGCGTGAGTTCGGAGTCTTACAGCGTGGCATTGCAATTGTGTCACATCATCAGAGAAAATCAACCATGTCGGCACCACCCATGCCAGCACGAAACTTATTGTGGAAATCGCCCGCCATTAATTCTCCTATAGAACTATAACGCTTCTACAATGAACCCATACATACAAATACGGACAAATTAACCTGATACAGCATTACGTTACTAAACCACCCATCACAATGTAGTTTTTCGTCAGTAAATGCAATGGTGCTAACTAACACGCAATTTTAGCGCCTGACAATGTGGTGTGTGGCAACTGATATATCCACGTGTCATACTATTATTCAGCTTCAATGTAATTATACACTACAAACTGTATTTACGTTGGAGGTTGTGATCGATCAGCTGTGTCAGCTTCGTATGTCCGCAATGTTACTATACTCTCTTTGTATTGTTGCAGTAGCACCTTGCCACAATCCAGAGTCATGTATGATAATGATTCACCATCAATTTGGCAGCATTCTCTGTCACGTGGTCCGACACGCCTCTCCTCACGTCACTGGCCCCTCCCCATCCTGCCCATCCCACCACCTTCACAAAAATTTACTCCATGGGCGAAAAAATAGGGGAAAAAATCATACCTAAACTGTTTATATTAATTCTGTAATATGTTATACCCTTTTGGCCACATGGTATGCAAATGGAGTCTATAATTTCTGTATATTTTTCGTGACTGCTATGTTTTTTTAAGGTGTCTTTGTGTTGTTTATATAAGCTCTGTATGGGAGTAACATCTTAATTGCTAAACACATCAACTAGACTAGGTAAAAGACGAAATGTGAAAATCTTTACCCATAGCCAACCAACAAAAAAAAAGACGACAAATAAGCTTCAAATATGGACAGCATACTGTCACACCTTCCTGACAACGTGTAGAGGAGGTTCTGTATTTATTCTATTCTGGTTAACACGTAATAACTTCATTCAGTGAATTGGTACCCTGTTGGTAGCGTAACGGTTGAGGCTGCTTCGTTCAGCTGTTGGTTTTTGTTCGTTGGCGTTCGAATTGCCCGCATTCTGTAGTTTCATTCAAAACGTGAACGTTAAGCATCATCTAGAACCACAATAAACAAACATGTCGTGTGCGATTTTCTAACGTCTGCAGCTGCTAGATATTCTCTAGATTTGTTGCAGCGTCGGCAGGTTAAAGCAAGTAAACGACGCGTTTTGGCGCGCAAATGGCTTGCCAGAAGCTAAAAGTGTTTACAGATTTGTGTTTTGAATTCACAGAAAACATTCAAATTGAACACTAATATCCATAAAAATTCTCATGAGTTCTTGTTTATTTTAGTGATGAGATTTATGTGAAATCATATTACTTTATGTTTTATCTAATTTTGGTTATGTTTTTTGAAATATAAATAACTATACATACTTTAGAACTAACGTTACTGGGTTCCGAGACGACGCGCGATTGGCGCGAAAACTGTGACCCGCATACCTAGGATGAATGCAGTCAACACGCGGGAAATGCGACAAATTTTCGTTCATTCGAGGGCTATTTCACGCACAGCGGGCGGTGTCGCATTGCATGGGAATGATACAATTGACGAAAATAACTGAAAGAACAGACTTACCGTATTGACATCGAGATCCGTAGAATCCTCGGGGGCAAATGCATTTTCCGAAGACGCATCGACCTCCATTGAAGCAGAACAGGCGTCCGACGACGATCGAGACAGATATGCTCAATAGCAACACACGCAGAGTCCACGCAGCACCTGTTGCCATCTTTGCGAGTTATCGAGTTAAATTTTTTAGTCCAACAATTTTTTTTCTCACTTTCTCGCAGAGTTCTATATATTTTGATAAATTCGGTCTTCTTTCGGTTCTGTCGTCTTTCTTTTTTATTTTCAATGTTCTCTATATTCTACTCTGGGATGCGAGATAAGTCACATATTTGGTCACACATCTTTGGCTTCACGACTGGACAAAGAAATTGAAATATATCACGTTTTTGAACGTGAGGATACTTTTTGTAAAGAATCCTTAACAGTAGATTTTCTTTATCATTTGTAGTCTTTCCCGTATTTAGTCATCAACACAATTCCATCCCAGATAAAAACTGCAATGAAAACAAACATTGGTTAATGAAAATGATAGTATACCATTCAAACGTATTGTTTATGATAGTAGGCATAGCCTCGAATGTTGGTAGACAGTAGGTATGAGTTGTGACACCCAACAACCCGATCCACCACCTCTGTGCACCAAGAAAAACAACAATGTTGGCAGCGACAGGGTTGGATGGGCGATTTCGACCAGGGAAAGGAGGAGGGTAGGTGGGTGGGGGAATGAGTGGCTATGAAGATGCCAAGATGCCTCGCTCTCGCTCGCTGCCTCTACCCAAGACGCGGACAGAAAATGATGTGCGGTGTGAGCTCATAAATGTCTGTCTGATGCTGCGGCTGTTTACGTTTCATCCATTTCACTGATGTTTCGCGGACTTGGGCCAATGACAGAGACCTTCAGAAGCTCTGAAGTGGCCTTGCACCTGCCCTAGACCTTTTGGTCAAGGCTGTCTGTATTTCTCATTACCAATTTTTCTGTGAATCTTAGTATTAAATTTTTTATTCCTAATATGATTCGGGGACCATGAGGAAAAATACACTATTTTCTAAATGAAGAAGATACAAGTGATCTGTATATAATGTTTAAATGATAGTTGTAGTTTTATTTGATTGTATTTGTGCGTGCGAGTATTTACCTATTTACCTAGTATCTTACGGAAGGGGGAGGTACGCTCGTGGTGTGTATGTGTGTGTGTGTATGTGTGTGTGTGTGTGTGTGGGTTAAAAAGTAGCCCATGCCCAACTTTTTCCTTCTTTCTAGAGGAAGTGAAATATAGTTACCTTTATCCACTGTTGACATGTTTATGAGTGTTCGATAGCACAGTCATTGCTCTCAGAAGAGGGAAAAAATGTTACACGAAGAGAGAAGCTAAAGAAGCCATTCTCTACGTATTGGTGATCACAGAGTCGTTAATACACATACTGTAGGTTGTATGTAGTTTTAGATTTATGTCACTGTCTCCGAAATACAATGGGCTTATAGCGCGCGCGCGCGCACGCACACACACACACACACACACGCACACACACACACACACACACACACACACACATACACACACACACAACCAAAATGAATATAATTTGAATCCAGTAATTTGCAATTTGTAATCGACTACCGCTAATGTAATTTACATGAGACAGGCATATCTAAATTGTGGTATATATATATATATATATATATATATATATCATACTATGTTCATAATAATATTTTACATATTTTAATTAATTTACTTATACTGTGTTTACTTGAACGTTTTTTAAGTGAGGTCTCGGAGCTCTTTTGACGGTCGACTCCAAGGAGCTGATACTCTTGTGTGACGTGTTTGGTAAACAAGCAGCTGATTGCCTTTACCTGCCGCCTGTGGTTTTACGGTCTTGTTTATATTGACGTGACGATGTGAGTGGAGTTGAAGGAAGCTGCCGGAAAGATTCCGTAAACAAGTGCATGGATTTGACCATCGGGGAAATTGAAATAGTTTCGCTAACCGAAAAGTGATGCCACAGAAATTATTTGATCGGCGATAAATAAAATTAAATTGTAGGAATAGGTAGTCGAGATGGGCTAAACCCTACATTTGTTCGTCTCAAATTATTTGAAAAAGAAAATGGAAACAGAAAACGATAAATGGGTGATGCAGTTTTACACCGTGTATGTAGTCGATTGCAAGGTCTAAATATACAGGTCAGACCGTTTGAATTATTGTGCGCAGCTTCTGACGTCATTAGGCTGGGTCCGTTTTCTCTTTGTGAAACACTGAAGAAAACTGTGAAACGCCAAGGAAGACAGGAACTATAATATTTTATATATATATATATATTATATATCATATATGTTATATATTCATATATGTTATATATTCATATATATAGACAGGAACTATAATATTTTATATATATTTATATATATATTTTATATAATATTTGTCAGAATATAACTAATTGCGTGGAGCGGTGCGAGCGAAAGTAATGACATTCCCGAACGACGCGCCAGCTCCAACTGACAGCTATAGGGCCCGCGAACCCCACTTTGAACAGCCAGGTGACGTTCACGGGCCCGCTGCGCCAACTCCCTCGAAATTCGGTCGGAAGTGGTTAGACCTTATATTCTTAGATCTTGGTCGATTGTGTGATCAACAACAATCTTTCGGTCCTATTCTGCCTATGTTGATACAAAGCACGTGTTAATTCATATGTATACAATCTATCTATATACCAAGAATTTTTCCCCCTTGTATGAGCGGTAGCCAAGTCATGCACCCACTCCCACCTATTCCACTCCCATCCACCACTCCCCTCTCATCCTAGCTTTTTGTGGATACATACGCTATAATAATACTGCAATAAACAAATTATACGATAATGTGTCGTGAGACACGTATCGTGAGCCACAGATTCAACGATACTGACATTGTTTCACTTCTTCATTATATTTAACCCATCTTAGGAAAAAAGAATATCAAGTTTCTTAGAAAACGAGTCATGTAAGCTACTCAAGCTCACAGGACGGGTTGTGATGCATATTTATGTCTTAATTATACGGTGATGATGACAGTGACGATGATGATGCGATAATGACAGTGATGGCTATGGTGACTGATCATGGGCTTCTCAGGGTGGTGATGGATCAAGGAGGATTACGCTACGAGTGATGAAGTGAAAATGGCGTTTGAATGTAAACAGGATGGCGTGGACGGATCATATTTGGCTATTTATACTACGCCAATGTATTCCCAGGCTATTATTAGGTTTGTAAGAACGGAGAGACGAAACAACGTCCTCTTCTTGTCCGTAGAACCGAAATCTAAATTCTCAATATTAATCGTAATTCGTTAGATTACGCACTGCGTATCTTAATGATACGGGTAAGTTCAGAATGATGAATGATGACGAGGAATAGTAATGGACACTCCAAGATGGTGGTGCTTTGGCTAAGATGGTCATTGTTGCAGGATATCGATCAAGAGGACATCATAATGATATGCAATGTAAATTATATGGTGTGACGATGCGAATTGAAAAATAATGGTGTTTTTTTTTTGGGGGGGGAATGATTACTCGGTGTTGATGATGGAAATGGTGAAATAGAGGTACAGTGGATCGAGTGTGAAAGGACAATGCAGCAGATGGGTGTTGATGGAAAGTTAGGACAAGAAAAGGTGAAGACAACAGAGTTGATGGCATTGTAGGACAAGAGAAAGTCAGGAAAAGGGGTTGATGGAATGGGAGGACAAGAGGAAGTCAGGACAAGGGAGTTGATGGAATGGGAGGACAAGAGGAAGTCAGGACAAGGGAGTTGATGGAATGGGAGGACAAGAGGAAGTCAGGACAAGGGAGTTGATGGAATGGGAGGACAAGAGGAAGTCAGGACAAGGGAGTTGATGGAATGGGAGGACAAGAGGAAGTGAGGACAAGGGAGTTGATGGAATGGGAGGACAAGAGGAAGTCAAGACAAGGAATTTGATGAAAACAGAGGACAAGAAGAGGTGATGACAAAGAGGATAGCATACAAAACCTTCAAGGACAAGACATTGGACCCTGGCAGGAGGGAGAGGGGGGGCTGGGAGCAGATGCAGACGTGGGGGGTGAGACTAAGGTTTCGCACGCCAGGTGCTGGGGGTGTGTGGGGGGGGGTAGGGGGAAGAGGGGGGCTTAAGCATGTATTACTAGGGGTATGTGTTGGGTGGCTTGGGTGGGCGGGTGAAGTCTGCAACGAAGCGGCCGTTGTGCCCACGACCGTTAAAGTCATCGTTATCGGAAGGAGTGAGCTACACATCCTGGATGCTTTCGTCATCGCCTTCTCAGGACATATGTCGAGCCACTCCTACGCATTATCTATCAAATTTTATTCTTATTCAGGCGATTTAATTCACATTTTTGGTAAAAATAAAACGCGCAAACGCGTTAAGGATGTTTTGGTGCAAAGTTGACGTAACGGATGTCTGGTGATGATGCAACTGTGACGTCATGTCGGTTACAGAGGCAGTTTTGATGTCGGCGCTCTTCGAGTTCCCGCGCAGTTTCCGCGGGTTTGTTTGAATATTCTAAAATTACACTAATATATCTCACCCGCGATTCATTCTATAATTGAGTTTTATATTGGATTTACGTCAATGGCTATTATTAGAAATGGTAAATTAGATATAAATGAATCATTCAATTTTTTTTCCATATAATTTAGATAGGACAGAAGAAAACACTTGCTACAAAATAAATAATGAATAACATGTACAGGAATATGTGTAATTATTGTAAACAACTCCTTGCTGTATACCCCAAATATTCAAGTACAAAGCCAAGTACTAAGAAATATTGCGAGAAAGGAAGATATTTTGAATATGTAAACACAGATGAAACAAAATAGATTAAGTTCTTTTCCCAAAATGATCTGATTGAATAACCCCCCTAACCATTTGGGTATCTTACCCCCCCCCCCCCCCCCCCCGCCTGTCTGCCTCTGCCACTGTACAAGGCAGCTGCGTAGATGGAGTGTTGTGTTGCTACGTAGGCTAAGCGTGTTGATAGGCGCATGACTCTTAAAACATTGTGAGGGATGCAGAGGATAAACAAAAATAGTATTTTTAACATTACGTCCAATGCACACATTGTTGCATGTTGTTCACTGTATGAACTTCTTTTAAATGTAGCGATAACAAAGTGGTAGTTTGATAGTGTTATATTACATCACTCACGTTAGTAACCACATAAGCCAAATGGGTCTGTTATGATTTAATAATAATAATGATGATAATTGTTGGCTTGACTTTCGCTAACTGGAAAACCCACAGCTCCACAGAAACCGGCAGCTATCCTTGGGCCTTCAAAGAGCTCTCTGGGAAGAAATGTTTGATTGTTGCCTCTGTTGTTTTGAAATCTATACACCAAGAGCTTTTCCCCCCTTATAAAGGAGGTAGCCAAATCAAACGCACGTACCTACTCCCACCCATTCCACTCCCCCCCCCCGCTCATCTTACCTCCTCATGGATGACGGGTCATCCCTGCATCCCGCCCACTGCCCTGGGTCAGACGCAATGCAGCAAGACACAGCACATCCACAGCAAGGGCGGTTCACTTAATCGACGACACCCCACCCCCCACCCTCTCCGTCTTCTCATGTAGAAATAGAGAAGACGGGGAGAAATCCCTTCGGACTGCGTCCAACTATCATTCACACATCCGCACCCACTACCCCCACCCTCCCCCCGCCCCTCCCTTCTTGCATAACAGTATCTATATATAGTCACTCTCCACTCATCCCTATCTCCTGCCCTCTCCCTTCCTTGCTCAACAGACATTCCGCTTTTGGTGAACGCCCCCTTCACCCCATCCATCCACCTCATTCTCGGTCGTCCCCACTGTTGTGTTTGTGTAGGTTTATCATTGCCCAACAAGTAGGAGAAGGAGAGGTGTTGTGAGCAGTCGCCGGTTGCTAGCTCTCCTTATGTGAAAATAGAAATTGACAGATATTTTGAGCCCTGTCCGGAAACCGAATGCCAACCGCTTGGGGCTGCACTTCGAGAGGGAGGTGAGGATGTTGACTTTTGAAGACAGATGATGGGGGAGATGCTTCCCTCTGACGACTATCTCGAAGGACCACGATATTCATTAAGAATGGAGGAGACTGTAAGAGACCATAAGGCCTACACTAAGCAGTTCCATGTCACTTACCACTTGTCATCCCTATCCTTAAAGCTGTCTCCTCTTCTCGTAAAACAATCAATTGTTTCAGCGTAAACCACTTTGATAATAAACCAGTTCTTGCCTATATCCTTTTTAAACCTATCGTTAGTTCTTGTTATGATATTAGTAAGGCATAACTGATTCGAATTTGTTTTTCTGTTCATAAACTTTGTTATTTGAAAGGCGTATTTCCTGTCGTGTTTTAAGTTCAAGGCTTTCTCAGCGTAACCGCGTGACATCTGTAAATACCCAGACCAGATGAACTGCATTCATACGAAACTAAGATAATAAAAGAAGAAAAAGAAATATATATATATTTTTTTACAACGATGTCAGAAAGAAAGGGTGTTTGTGGTCTAAGTGGACGAGTGAGTGAGTAATGACAGCGTCGACAAGTTGAGACGTCGACGACTCAAAGTTGACCGAATGAGTCACTCCGAGATAGACGATAGTCTTGTGATTCCTCAAGCCGAGATAACATTTGTTGTTATATCTGTTCACAGTTTTTGATTATACATAATTTGGAACAGTTTTGCCACAGATTGCATTGTGACCATGTGCTCGCCGAAAACGCGTTATATTTAAAGGTTGTTAATTTTACTTGTCCGTATCTCTTTAAGGGGTATTAAAGAAAACGGGAAGCTCAGTTGCCACCTTTGCCCGAGGTGCTCAGATTTCCAGAGGAAGTGATAGCAAAATGCTGTTGATTCTTCTAAATAATTTCTTCGTCCTCCTCTTCTCTTTTCAACGTTACATATACGACTCCTTTTCATGTTCTTTGTCTGCCATATATATATATATATATATATATATATATATATATATATATATATATATATATGTATATTTATACTGTATATGTATATATATACATATATATGTATATGTATATATATATATATATATATATATATGTGTGTGTGTGTGTGTGTGTGTGTGTGTGTGTGTGTGTGATTCACCACTATGGTCTTTGGATCACGTGTTGGATTCGTGATCGACAGCTTGTTCACTCCCGGAAGAGAGCTCAGAGCTCGTATATGACCGATCTATGGGTAATGGTGTGACCTTACACACACACAGCTTCCCACCCACGAGAGTTGAAGTAACAACCCGCAGCGCAGCGATACTGAAATTATTTCAGTCCTGGGCGGGATTCGAACCCGGACCTCTGTAGTGTCAGCCGGGAACTCTACCAACTGGGCCACGAGTGTGTGGGTGGGTGGGTGGTATGCATTTCTGGCCATTTAAGCTTGTGTAAGCACGTAATATACACATATGGTCGGTCCCTCGCTTCTTTTGTGTCTTCTTCCAGCGTTGCTCTCAGGATTCTTGGAAGCCTTCCACCTCCCCGGTGCAAGTGATAGTACGGACGCCCTTTACACTTTTGCTTTGCACGTGTGTAATAAAAACGCCACAGAATGCTACGCCCCCGCCCACACACACGCACACACACACACACACACACACACACACACACACACACACACACACACACTACACACCTCGTGGCGCAGTTGGTAGAGTTCTCGGCTGCCACTACGGAGGTCCGGGTTCGAATCCCGCCCAGGGCTGAAATAATTTCAGTATCGCTACGCTGCGGGTTGTTACTCCAACTCTCGTGGGCGAGGAGTTGGGGTTGTGTGTGTGTGTAAGGTCACAGTATTACTCATAGATCGGTTATACGAGATCTCAGCTCTCGTCCGGAGGGAAATAGTTGTCGATCACGAGCCCAACACGTGATCTAAACACCATGGTGAATCACACACACACACACACACACACACACACACACACACACACACACACACACACACACACACACTGGCAGAGAGAGAGAAGCGATAGGGATTTTTTTTTTTTAATATGACATCAGTTTCTGAACATTTATTTAATTTCAGTATTCCGGTTAGTGCATATGCCCCGAAAAAAAAATATTTTACTAGTTATCTATTCATCACTTAAGATATCCATAACATCGTCTCCTACCGACAGTCGTCGGGCGATTTTAAGCAGCAGTTTGTAACCATATTGTCCGAATTTGTACCCATGTTGCTTGAATTTCATCACTTGTTATTGAAGAATTCGTTCGATTGATTCTCATTTTACATCAACTACGTCTTCCACCCGGATTGATAATTAAGAAAATTAGATTTTGAATGAATGGAACTGTTTGGGGGGATATAGAAATATAGGAAATAGATGCAAGACTAGAGGGGTCGTTAGGCTGAAGAGATTAAGGAAAAGGAGATTTACGATGAAGATTGTTAATGTTGTCTTCTCCTTACAGTTACAGTTGGAGTCACGGTTTAACGTCTTTAACGTCACGAACTCCCCCTATGAGGAGGCTAGGACGGTTCCCCTTACAGAGGACTTCGTAGCATGGAATTTAATGAACCATGCCCTTGGTCCAACTTGCTAGGTCTTAGGGTTCGAACTGCAGTTACCTCGGCCTTCGCCGCAAATAGCGACGCTTTAACGAGGTTGTAGCATGGATATTTGTTTACGTTTGCACATTTATGATGCGGACAAGTCTGCGAGGTCGTAAAAGACACGTCGTAAATCTACGATCTGCAGACACACGCCTCCCTGGAGGACATTAGCTCTTCTTGTCTTCTCTGTACACCTTCAGAAGAAAATACAGAGATGTTCGGAGCCAAGAACGATGATAGAAGATCTTATATTTGTTTCCCTTTGGTCTCGTCCTGCGCCATCTGCTGGGAGTAATTTGACACGACAGGCGGCGAAACGTCGTCGTACATGCGGCGAAACGCCGTCGTACATGGTTAAGGGAGAGCTGGGTGATGGACAGGATTACGTAATCAATTGTGATCCGCGAAAGCAGAGGGATCACATGTTTGGCGCCAGAATGTCACGATAAACGTGGCGTGTGGAAAGAAAACGGTCTTGAAATCACTCGTTACCTCACAAGATGCTGCCAATTTTTTTTCTGTCTTTTTCTTTTTCTTTGACATTTTGGTACGTTCTTTTATTCCTTCGCTGTGGGTGGCACCATCCTTTTCCCCGTGACTTCTGCCAGGTTATCTCCGTGATGCCCCGTCTTCCTAGGTGGCTAGAGAGTTCAAGGCTTCAAGTAGGAATGACATTTCGTAGTTTCATGAAAGCAAAAAGTCTGAAATAGATGGTCACGCTTGTGTGTATGATATATACTATCTATGCAAAACTTGTCAAGTTATAAATCGAAATTTGGTATAAATATTATATGTGTACTGAACAACATGTTGCACTAAAGTCAGTTTATTTTGTACATTGCAACAACTAAATTATGAACGGATAACGAAGGTGTGTTTATGTTATTATACGTGTTATATGTGTTATGTCTGTGGTATCACAACATTTAAAACACCTATGACGAACCAGGTTACAAGGTCTATAAATGTTATGGCAATAAGTGAATTAAAATAGAAATGAAATATTTCAACTATAGATTAATTTATTTTGTGAAATACGTTGAAAATATACAAGTATGATTCTCAACAGATACTTCATCGTCAAGTGTTAAGACTCTGATACAAAGAGCTGTAACGTAACCCAGTCCTTATAGGATGAAGCTGGGTTTCCCACTTGAGCTTTGGTTGTGAACGCAAATATACATGCATTGGGGATCTCCACATTCCGTGTGGGTTTCACATTGATTCCATTGTGGGAATTTTCACTCGGAAAAAAAAAAAAAAATTAAGCGTGATAACTTTAATCGCGTATTTTGTACCACAGAAAATGAGATACGTCTTATGTGGGAGGTCTGCAATTTGAATTCAAGTATGTTTTTCGGGATTTTTCTGTTACACATTCTTTTTCTTCTTAGCATATTCGCATGTCATTATGTATATACGACGTAGTGCTCTACGGAGCTTTCGAAAAAACAGATGTTTTCGTTGTTAATGAAGAGGAGTAGCTTTCTTATGAAGTCATGGATACATATACTCGTATCATGAGGCCTCTTCCACCTTATAAGGGGGTTGCTGAGTCAGGGCATACACCCACGCTTCCTTCACCCATCCCACACCCATCTGAGACCCATTCGATGCCCCGCCCATCTTAGCATCACGTGGATGAAGAGTCACCCCCCGTCTCCCGCCCTACTCCTCGCGTCAGATGCAATGCAGCAAAACATAGCATTTTCATAACAGGGTTGGGCGGTGAACGGATAATACTTCAACGGACAAAACCCCAATCAGTGAAAACTGTCATACCCGTCAAAACCCCAGTGGCAAGCTGCATGTGGAGTTAGGTTAGGTTAGATTAGGTTTGTTAAGTTAGGTAGGTTAGGTTAGGTTATATCCTCCCCCACAATTTACCTATTGGGGTTTTGTCTGCTATGCAGATTGGGGTTTTGTCCGTTGGGGTTTTGTCACGTGTTCGGGCTAGACATCTGGAATTTGAGGTCTGGTCGAGTTGAGGAACTGGAAGGAATTCAGGGGTTGAAAGATTCCAGGCGCTGGAAAGTGGAGAGGCTCTGAGCACAAGAAGTGGAGGACGAGGTGGAGGGACTGTGATCCAGGAAGTGGAGGAATTCTGAGTCAGGAAGTGGAAGACGAGGTGGAAGTACGTTGAAGCTGGAAGTGGAGGAACTCTTAGCCAGGAAGTGGAGGACGAAGTGGAAGTACTCTGAATCGGGAAGTGGAGGGACTCTGAACCGGGAAGTGGAGGACGAGGTGGAGGTACTCTGGACCAGGAAGTGGAGGACGAGATGGAGATACTTTGGATTAGGAAGCGGAGGACGAGGTGAAGGGACTCTGAACTAGGAAGTGGAGGACGAGGTGGAGGGTCTGGACCAGGAAGTGGAGGACGAGGTGGAGGGACTCTGAACCAGGAAGTGGAGGACGAGGTGGAGGGACTCTGGATCAGGACGTGGAGGACGAGGTGGAAGTACTCTGAGCCAGGAAGTGGAGGACGAGGTGGAGGGACTCTGGATCAGGAAGTGGAGGACGAGATGGAGGGACTCTGGACCAGGAAGTGGAGTTCTAGGTCTCTCCTTTCTCCACAACAATGAAAAGCTTACACTGGTCCTTGAGGTTGACTGAAGTACGCAGACCCTTGCTCGTGCAATGAGCTTTCATCGAGTGCAACTTAAGGCGAGGATTGTTGTTGGAGGACCATCAAGGCCGAGTGTTAGCGTCGTGTGCCACCATATGAGGAGCCCGAGGGCGGTCGGTCGCGGCTGTTAAGATAATTATGATTGTGATTTCTCGGTGGCAGTGTTGCATAGCACATGCATTATGCAAAACGTTGGGTCGGGGAACCGCTCATGTCTGTTTGAGGGTTATTACAAAGATTTGTGGGTCCTCTTTGTATGTTTGAGTAGGCGTGATACACGTGTTTCTCTGTCACTTCCTCTTTTGATCTCCCTTGATATCGATATATCATTATCTGTCTTGATATCTTTATTCCTCTTTTTCTTTCTGTCTGTCTGTTTCTTTCTCTTTCGCTCTCACACACTGCGTCAATCTCTTATCTCTCTCTTCCCACTCCTCTCTTTCTCTCCGTGTATCTATCGTCTTCTTTCAATCAGACACACTCTCTTTATTCTCTCTCTTCTCTTCTCTCTTTTCCTCTGTATGTGTGTTTGTGTGTGGGGGATCGCATGTGTGTGCGTGCATACACAGAAGCAGAGGTTAGGTCAAGGAACAGGAAGTTTGCATATATTCATCCTGGTCTATATTAATTGCATACAGGCGGGGGTGTACGAGAGGCTTGTCGTCTCATCACCCGAGGGGGCGAGGGGGGGGGGGAGGAGGGCGGTTGGATGTCACAGAAATGAAAAAACGAACACAACAAATAAACACCACCCAGCATTTAAAAAAATCGAAAAAAGAAAAAAAAATCACTGTCCGAAAACGGGGTACATTGAGGCGGGACGTGACCCGTTTCCCGGTCCCAGGGTGGGGGGTGGGGGGTGGGGGATGTGTGCTTGCCACAGTGACAAATCAAATCGCCTGGCGAAGAGGAGGAGAAGTGTTCCACGGTATAGAAGGGGTTAATTCTCTCGCTGTTATGACAGGAAGAAGGCACACGCGGAATGCATAATCAGCTTCGCTTCGTACAAAGAACAGGACCTTGTAGCGGACAAAGGGGAGTTCCTTCTTCTTGAAGAGGAGGAGGAGGAGGAGGAGGCGCGCGTTCTGCATAGTCGAGGTACAAAAGACGAGTCGTAAAAGTTTGGGTATGAATGGATAAGATGGGTCTAACAGTCGTGGGCATAAAAAATACACATGCACGTACACACGCCCACACACGCATGCACGTGCGCACACACACACACACACACACACACACACACACACACACACACACACACACACACACACATGGCGTAGTGGTAACGTCCGCGGCCGCCACTACGGCGGTCCGGGTTCGAATCCCGCCCAGGGCTGAGATAATCTTAGTATCACTACACTGCGAGTCGTTACTTCAACTCTCGTGGGTGGGGAATTGGGTGTGTGTGTGCGTGTAAGGTTACATCATTACCCATAAATCGGTGATATACGAGCTCTAAGCTCTCTTCCGGGAGGGAAATAGCGGTCGATCACGAGTCCAACACGTGATCCAAGACCATGGCGAATCACTCAAAGTGGGAGATAAAGATGAGGGAGCCAGCATAATGCAAGAGGCTCCTTAATTATATATATATATATATATATATATATATATATATATATATATATATATATATATATATATATATATATGTATGTATATATATAAACGAAAGTTCAAGAGGAAAAAGTCTTAGGGACTGGAACTTAGAGATCAAAAATACAACTTAAGAGATAAATAAACAAACAAATAAACAAACATGGTGGAAAAATGTGGGGACTTGACATGACTGCCCCAAGGTCGCCCAATACCTTACAACGATCCTTGAAAATGCGGCAGTACTCAAAGCCTAATCTCGCTTAAGAAGAGGACATTAGAATCCCTCGACAAGACACCACTTACCATCCCTCGCAAGGTCTCTTAACCGCTCCAATACGGAAACAAACTTCACGCAGATCTATTCTGATTAAAACCAAGCGATTCTTTTCGGCTAAGGGTTGGACCAGGCCACTAAGAACGGGGTCCCGATCGACCACGGACCCGTTTCAGGGCCAGGGGCCGCCTCTGAGATGAATTGTCTTACGTGAGTTGGGACAAAGGATCCCGGGGTGGGTTACTGTGTTGAGTGTGTTTACTGCGTGGTCGTTCGTGCGAAGGTAGATTGTAAACCCTTGGATTAACATCATTGTAAAAAAAGAAGAGAAAGAGGAGATTTGGCTACCGTACAGAAAGACACAAAAGGGAAAACATTTAATTGAAGGAGACAGCTACATTGAAAGAGCAATAACTGCAATATAAAGATACGAAGACGAACTTATAAAGTAAAATGACGTAAAGAAAATAAGAAAAATATTAAACGGGACAATATATTGAATACGCTTCAGACGAAGGTAGATATTCAGGATATGAACAGATTTAAAAATATATGAGTGCGGGGATCCAAGTTTGATTATTTCAGTGGTGAGTGTACACACACACTTACACACACACACACACACACACACACACACACACACACACACACACACACACACACACACACACACACACACACACACACACACACGTCCAACACCCCCGTACATAGTTTCTAGATGCCTGTATAGCTTTGGACCGTGTGAATCATCTGAGCGAAGTGCTTGCCAAAGAAGAACGGGCATGATGCCCCAAGAATACCGGAGACACCTGTTATACCTCTGCGAGAAGGTCGGGGCCAACACAGCGCCCTCTCAGCATTTATGGTCGGTAATAGGCTGAGGCTTTCTGTCCTGTGATGTCTGGTGTGAAGGATTCATGACTGTACGGCGCAAATACTGAATGTAGTTGTGTGGTACGTGTTAATTTCCTTGCCTAAGAAAGGTCTGTTATCACACACACACACACACACACACACACACACACACACACACACACACACACACACACACACACACACACACACACACACACACACACACACACACACACACACACGCACACACATTGAGTATATGTGCATATCAAACAAGCTTTAGGTTTCTTCTCGGTGTTTGTTTCAAAGACGTAAGATTCTGGATATCTGATCATGCAGTGTGACATTGGCTGCATCTGCATGGAATAGTCTGGCATGGGCCACAATAAAACCCGTAAAAGGCGTTGAATCACCGTTTTTTATTCTGGAGTGATGAACTGAATTTCAGGGGGTGCAATAAAAGTCTATTACTTGAAGTCATATAGCAGCTGTAGTCCATATAACCAAAGTATAGACACTGCTACATTACCTAGACCTGACTACAAGTAGGGAGATGCTGAAACTGGAGAAGATTAAAACTCACTGGGTTAGTTTGAGGGACAGACTTAATCCTGTTGTTCCTCCAAGGTTGATTGAAACAACATGGCGTTAGCCAGAATATAATATATAAGAAATGATCATCGTAGCGACGGGTTTGGATTGCAAGTAAACTGCGTAAATATGGTGATTATACCCAATCAAGTCTGAATAACTTTGGAGGCTATCTTAATACAAACCGTGGCGTATAGCCTCGTGCGTTCTTGTTACAGAGCAATTATGCAATTAGACGAGGTAGTGTTGCAATTGACTTGCATGGACTCGGCTCTCAATCTCCACCGACGCAAAGTGATGCAGATTATGTCATTTGTGCAACGTTTAATCCTTTCTAATTGATCCTTTTTTTTTTGTTTACGTTTTTTGTACTTTAAATTCTTTTTCACATGGTCAGTATCGTTCTCTTTTTTTGAATATGACATGCAATACTCTATGAAGTCGATGTTATAATTATTAACATTAATATCATTATCATAAATAATGTCATAATTATTATTAAATTAATTAGATTAGATTAAATTAAATTAGATTGAATTATTACATTATTGTTATCATAAATAATGTCATAATTATTATTAAATTATTGAATTAGTTAAATTAAATTAAATTAAATTATTAGATTATTATTAAATTATAACTTTCATAATTATAATTAAATGTCATAACTATTATAGTTTAAATTAAATTACAGTTACTTATTATTAATATTGTAGCTAATTAGTTGAGACATCACGATGTGACAGAACTGACAGAATATCTATGGGACGGGAAAGATCACGAAAAGAAACTAAAAAAAATCGAAATGTAGAATAACCAGTCAAAAGATACAAATTTAAAACCAGGTTTGATAAATGCATTGAGACGATATCCTACGAGGGTAGTTTCCTATATTAGGTTACAATCAGGTAGTCAGGTAAAACACACACACACACACACACACACACACACACACACACACACACACACACACACACACACACACACACACACACATATATATACACACACATTCAAATAGAAAGAAAGAGAAGAGAAAGAGACAGGAAGACCTACTTAAATGGCATAAAGATAAATATTAAGAGGAAATGGTTTGTAAGTGGTTCGTGCAGAAGCAGTTGTGCGGTGTGGATGTTGGTGCCCTGAGTGAATTCACAAGAATTAACATTGTGGTCAACGCCTATGCAGCAATAACAGTGGTTTAGACGTTATGTGCGCTATTGCCAACATCACGAAAAATTCTCTATTTATTTCTAATGCATGGGTGCGTATGCTCTCTGTAAAAATGATTAAGTGTTTATAGAATATTGGATCCTTTTTATCTATTATACATAGAATTGAATCACTGTAGTATAGTATAGACTAAGAAAAATAATAAAAAAATATTTCTTTAATCCGGCATCTGTTAATACCGTGGCACACTCAAGGTCACGGCCAAAGAAAGAATTTTTTAATTTGTTTATTTATTACTATTAATTGTATAAGCGAAATTTGAGGCAACACTAATTATATTATTAAAACAATATTCGTAATACAAAGTGGTTGAAAGTCACACACAATATTTACCTAGAAAAAAACTACACTGCAGTTTTAATTGTATTCTTTAGTTTATTTTGAATATTTCGTCCTTGGTCCATCACTTAAGATATAATTACTTCGGGTTACAGTGGAGAGAGAGAGAGAGAGAAAGAGAAAGAAAGAGAGAGAGAGGGGGTGTGGAGGAGTGGAGGGGCGGAAGGAGGAGGAAGAACAGAATATCCTGCTTATCCACAGTGCCCTGCCCATTTCGTCAGGCAACAGAAAACGATGACTTACGACACGAGCTACCTCTTACTCTTTTTTTTCCTTATCTTAAATACCCAATGTTAACAAATACGCTTACTACAGCTTCGCAAAAGATATCAGGCATTGTAGCACTTATATGTGATGCCAGTTGTACATGTAAGAGAGCATAAACAAAGAAACAACTTTGAAACAGATTCCGAATTTCTGGTGTCCAAGAGGTGTCGTTTCAATTCCAAACGACTTCCGGGATGACGTCATTGTCGTCGGAATCAGGCCCGGACGTCGATATACTCAGTGAACTATTCTCATCCGGAATCCGAATATATATATATATATATATATATATATATATATATATATATATATATATATTATATAATTTATATATCTGTATATTATATATGTATATACGTATATATATGTATGTATATATGTATCTATGCAGACAAACCACTGGGAAAATGAAAAAGATGAGACCGAGCGCTTTCGTCTATTCAGACATTTTCAAGGAATAGATACAGAAGGTTAAGGTGGATCTCTCCCAGTGCCATATTGGCTCAAGTGTCCGGACATTTGGTTTACAATTTTTGTTATAATAAATTCATCCAATTTGTATAATCCTTGACTTAAATTTAAATTATTAACAAATGTATTCTTGATCAGACTGGATTCTATGATGTTTCTATTCAAATAAGAATTACTTTTGACAATTACTTTAGCTTCATTCCAATTGATACAATGGTTAAAATCCCTAAGATGGACAAATAA
>NC_134785.1:66819687-66829687 GCF_046742065.1 Oratosquilla oratoria | reverse complement strand
ACCCCATTTTGCCTCTGGTGTTGTACCCATCAGATGAACAAAAATCATAGACATATAATGTAACAACATTGAAAAAAAAGTTTAATGCAACGCTACCGTAAAATGTCTGAAACTGATAACGTGCAGAACATCTGGGCTTACTAATAAGTACTGCATTGTCTGAAACTTATTATGCACTTATAATAATCAGCTAGCGAAAGTATCAAACAACTAGTGCGGGTATGTGATGATATTTACTCTATAGGTAAGAAAAAACTGACGCTACTGAATCTGAGTGTTAATTAAGGTTTATTTATTATTATTATTACTATTGTTATTATTACTATTACTACTATTTTTACTATTTTTGTTACTGTTATTATTACTGTTATTACTGTCATTATTATCGTTATCATTATTATTATTATTATGTATATACTTTTTTATTTCTTATTTTTTAAATTTCGAAACTACGTCTCTCTGTCGAAGTATAAAAATAGGAACCGTTACGTCGACTTTTTTCAAGACTTAAGTTACTGTCAGAGACCATTGTAAAGATGTTGATAATTCATAACAATTTCAGGCGTTTCAAATTTAACGATGAGAAAACCAGCAATGATAATAGCAGAATTGATACTAAAACCAATAAGGGGGAAATAGATAATGATAAGATACCATTAGTGATGATAACGTTAAGAATACCGGTTTAAAATGGCATTTAGCGACGAAATTTGTCAGAGTAGACATATATAGCTGAGAGGTCGTATTTTGTGTCAATGTACTTGATAAAGCTTCAATAAGCGAAACGTACTTTCAATAAAAGTTAATCCTCAAAAGGTGTCTACTAAGACCACTAAAAATGCTTACGGTGACTGCAAATCATAGGATAACTGAAGTGACGTATAGATAGATGATGCGGACGAACGAAACGGAACTAAAGCTGGTAATAAAAACATTGCCATGTTGAGATTTTTCTTTTTCTTTTTTTTTTCCAAGCCGCTGCCATGAGTGCATGACGACGATGATGATGATGACACCCGCCACTGGTATCGGCTTCGACGTCATTTCTTTCAACAGGATACGATTCGTGTTTCTCTTCTTTCTTATGTGTTCATTTTTGTATGTGCATGTTTTTGCATGTAATATGTGAATGTAGATATGTGCGTGTGTATGCCCGTGTGTGTATTCACCATGGTCTTGGATCACATGTCGGACTCGTGATCGACAGTTTTAACCCCCTCCGGAAGAGAGTTCACAGCTCATATATGACGGATCTATGGGTACTGCTGTGACCTTACACGCACACAACCCAACTCCCCGCCCACGAGAGATGGAGTGTGTGTGTGTATGTGCCGTGTGTGTATTCACCATGGTCTTGGATCACGTGTTGGACTCGTGATCGACAATTTTTGCCCTCACGGAAGAGAGCTCAAAGCTCATATATGACTGATCTATGGGTAAAAGCGTGACCTTACACGCACACAACCCAACTCCCCGCCCACGAGAGTTGGAGTGTGTGTTGTGTGTGTGTGTGTGTGTGTGTGTGTGTGTGTGTATGTGTTGTGTGTGTGTGTGTGTATGTGCGTGCGTGCGTGTGTATAAATGTTTACCGTTAGGGAATCTAGTTTTTGTGCCTTTTCTCCTCATGCATTGGTATCAAGAGGCACTTGATCTACACGCAACTCGAGAAGCGGCCGTCAGTGGAACTCCTGATAAGAGAAATGTCCAGGAGCGGACCAGAGATGACGACCTGTGTCGACGTCAGTTTTCGGCGAATCTGTCACCAGAGTGCCGAAACCTTGGCGACGCCTCGGGACTTGTAACTGCGACTGTACATGGAACCGTACTTAAGCGGGGCGCCTGTATTTTTATGTATGTATATGGTGTGTGTGTATATTTACTGTGTATATATGCTGCACGTGTACATTTAGTGTGTACGTATGGTGTGTGTATGCATGTATGTATGAGTGTACTGTATATGTATGCATGTATGTATGGTGTGTGTATACATGTATCTATGGTGTGTGTATATATGTATGTATGGTGTGTGTATACATGTATGTATGATGTACGTGGGTGTACTTTATATGTGTGCATGAGCGTATATGTGCGCATGTGTATGTATGTGTGCGTGCGTATATGTGCGCGCGTAATACCCTGTTTGTTTACCTTTGTATATGGTACCGCCATAAGTATTATGCGGCATCATGTTCCCATGCATATGAAGTTGTGGGCGTCTGAAAACTTCTCCAGATACAAAGGGACGGAACCATACCCCTCCATTGCCCCTCTATGAATAAACATGTACTCGTAAGCACGCTTATAAAAACACGACGCGACGGAGATGTAAAAAAACTCGTTTTAAGAATACGGGGGATCGGTGGCCCCGCGCGGAAATCGAACTCACGACCCGGGACGAGCCTGGAGCATCCCACGACGCGCCAACGTCGCAGCTACATGTGCGACGCAAATGAAAGATGTGTGTGGTAAGGATCGTTTGCAGCATTGTCAGCTGGGTGAAGACCCGTGCAGCTGCTTTGATCTTGCATGGGGAATACCAGCTGTCCTGGCAGTGTGACACTACCGCCAGTCAATGCCAGAAGTTTCTCTGCTTCGTTCAACGTAACGAAGACTTGCATAAGTCTTTTATTTAATGAACTGGTTTACAACCATCCATTCTTAATACATTTCAGCTTCTTCACTTCGTGTTGACACAAACAGAATTTCTCTAAGACTGTTACTCCAACAGCGAATGCAAATGCCCTTCGTTAACTTTTCCCTTACCGACAACGACTCGAACACTTGTTCTAACTGATGCCATGCGATTTTATTACCCCCGAAGATAACTCCCATTACAGCGAGAAAATCCATCTCCGTCGTGACGGAATGAACAGGCAATCGATCCATTAATTAAAGGTTTGATGGTGCCACGTGTTCGTGGTTTATGGTGTCGCTGCCGAGGGGGAGCGTGGCACCTCTTAAAGAAGCGCCTGAGTGGCACTCGATGGACCATAGGAGGAGGAAGAACCCGGGTCTTAGACTTATTACCGAACACGGTCATGTTCGAACTCGTAGTCGACCTCGCCAGCCACACTGTTATGAACACACACACACACACACACACACACACACACACACACACACACACACACACACACACACACACACACACACACACACACACACACACACACACACACACACACACACACACACACACATATATATATACATGCAAGAATTATTAGAGAAAATTAAACAGTAGACAGTAAGATCTTTGGTGTATTACATGTTCAGACAAATTACAGAAAATAGAGATTACTTTAGTTTTATGTACACACACATCGTCTACTGTTTAATATTCTCCAGTGGTTCTTCTCGCATTTTGTATCTCACGGTAAGAAATTCCTGCATATATATATATATATATATATATATATATATATATATATATATATATATATATATATATATATATATATAAAATAAAACGATATTCACTTTCCTTGCGCAGTGTCAATCTTCCATTCGCTTATGATTCCTACCAGGTTTATTTTATTCATTATCATTGCAATTCTTTTTAATTATTTATCTATTTATTACTATTTATTTTCACGACACTCGGTAGCATTATCTGTGGCACTGTTTAATTGAGGTCATTCTCGGTATTGGTACTTGGGATCTATACGATCTGGTACTCGGGAACTTTTTACGACCTTTTAGCTCCTCCACTTCAGAGATCGTTTATCTTCGAACTGTTTCTCTGTCTTCGGAAGCGAAGACCGTGAAGACGACGGGGGTTACTAAACGTTTTCTCCCAAATTCACCGCGTAGTTTTGCTTTTATGTGACACTATTTCCTACGAGATTTTAGTTTTAGGTATCACGCGTGTTCGCACGTACACGCACACGCGCGTACACACACACACACACACACACACACACACACACACACACACACACACACACTCGTACACACACATACACACACACACACACACACACGTGTACACATATATCACCTGGTTGGACACCTGCCCAATTAACGTCTTTAATGATCACATGAAATCCTCGATAGTTACCTGAATGTATTTCGTGAACGTCAGATCCTCTCAGAGTCGTGCGTGAGGTTTCTTAAGCTTATCGTTGAAGCGAAACGGAATAAACGTTTAACCAACATAGAGTGAAGGATGCTCATTGGCTGAGCAAGTTAGAGCGTCGCTACTTGCGGCGGGGGTCGAGGAGACGGTGGTTCGAAACTCTGCCGCCAGCGAGTTGGACCATGGGCATGGTTCATTAAATTCCACGCTACAAAGTCCTCCTCCGTAAGGGGCATTGTCCTTGCCTCCTAATAGGGGGAGTTGTCGACCATAAACCGGATCTAAACAGAGTGAAGGAACGCATTAAGCGAACGATTGTTTTTGTGGACGTCGGGTTGCAAATGGACAAACAACAAGTAGTTGCTTTCATCGACGCTTTCTCGAAGATTGCTGTGATCGTCCTTTGCAACAACAACGACATATCAACTTGCCACAAGTTTGCACTGACTTCCTACAACTCTTCAGTACCGAGTATCACTTAACAACTGTCGCCAGGCGATTTTATTCATCCTAATGGTAGCTCAATTTTTATAAACTCGTAGGTGGGTATAGCAAGGGAAGGAGGTGGATGGGTAAAATGAACCCTCAGGGAAGAGACTAACTCTTCGATGTCGTGGGTATTCTCATCTGCTTATTGAAATCGCATGTTGGTAGCTAGAATAAAATAAAGTCATAAAACGCAGCGAAATTGTTAATCGAAGAGGGTCTTTCGATGAGAGCGTGTTTTTCCAACACGAGCACCTAAACGGCCAAGTCACGATACATTATCTTTTACGATAAATTCTGATGACTTTTGACTTCAGCGATCCCTCCTTTTTACTGCCCTCCTTAAATATATCCTTTGCTAATTCTTGGACTCCATGTCTTCGGCATTCTAGAAACGCTGGTGAATAGCGATGAAGTAATATTGCGATTTATGGTTTGGATCGACATGAACGTTTCTCAAAAAGACGCTTCCAATATAGACGTTTCCAACCTAACTTAAACTAACCAACCTTATTAATCATAATATTTGTTTCTTACCGCAAATTTTCTGAAAAACGTGCTAATGAGAGTCTATCAGAGACAACTCCTGATTTACAATGCCATAGATTGAACGTAAGTGTATTTACAAATGGATAGTATTGAAAGAGCACTGTATGGACTGTTAACTTCGGTAGTTCCACGACCGAGTGTTGAAACAATCTTATCAGTAGAGTATGATTTACATCGACACAGATGTGGCACGTTATAATAAAAGTTGACGTGAAATGATGGGAGGGTTGTAAAAATCGACGTAAAGTGATGACAGAGGTGCAGTAGCTGTATATAGCAAAACACGCAACGTTTTTTACGGAAAACGGTAACCCCTACTCCTTCAACACAGTGTTGGTCCTCTAGCTAAA
Organism: Oratosquilla oratoria; assembly: GCF_046742065.1. Lineage (NCBI taxonomy): Eukaryota > Metazoa > Arthropoda > Malacostraca > Stomatopoda > Squillidae > Oratosquilla > Oratosquilla oratoria. The sequence goes on along the minus strand of NC_134785.1, from coordinate 66,824,224 downwards.
GAAAAATGACGTTATGAAATAGTATCACCTTAAGAACTGTGTTTCCCTTTCCCCTGCCTGAACCTTTGGTCACATAGTCATGAATATTAGGAACAGGTACCGTTTCTCAGTTTTTGTCACGGCAACCAATATATCACAACATCACTCGTTTTCGATTTCTTTCGACGCTTTCTACAAGGATCATCGCTTAACTTCTCGGCAATTCATCGTTGTCGAATGAAGAACTAGTAATTGCGTATTATCTAATTATCTTTACCCTAGAAATGTACTGTTAGATAACTATATATCACATTTTATTATCTATTTACGTTCTTTTTCAAAATAATCTGTCCACCGGATTTTCTTTATTGTAGATCATGGTGGTTTTGTAAAGGTTACAACTACATCCCAGTCACCACTCCAATAATGATAAAATTATAATGATACCTGACATAATTTTTTACAATCTTCATGAATGCAAGATTTCATTATATTGTTAATCATTTCTGTAGGTCCGAGAGGGTACTAGACCCACCCAAAAAAGTACTGATGAACGAAAACATTGTCATAATTGTACTCTTAACCAATGAGCGCCAGAAGGCGTGGCAATCATCTAATTATTTCTTGAATCTGATTGGTTACCATACCCTGTAAGTGATATCTAGTCATATTGTTTCGTTCTTTTTCAAAATCTCAACTCAACACTTTGAATGTAAACTGTTAAAATACTCTGTCTGTATAATTGAATATATCACATTTAGAAACATAAGAAGATTGCGTATGTATTGTATGAAACGTGTGTAAAAGATGAAATTCATAATCATAATTAATCTGAAAATTAATTTAGATATATACTGCACACGAGAATCATCTGCATATTGCCTGGTTATCAAATACATGTTGCTATCATCATATCATCCAGTTTCGAAATGTTTCATAATTTGTTAATCTAAGATATCTGTAAGTACTCACACCTTGGTAATTTGTAAGAAATATTATTTACCAAAGCTTTAGGCAGATATACAATAAGAAAATAATCGATGTTGACACTGTCAATGCAAACTCGTGGTTACAGTGTTAATTTCATGTGTTAATAAAATATCTGTTTAAGACTTTCAGAACGTTAGATATCTTTATTACCATAACTGTCAACTTTCCAAATTTTTGCTTACTACTAATTCATTATGATTTCGAGTTTGTTATATTTGCACAGTGAATACTTGATTACCATCTACAGTTGCTACAAATAGGTCATATAAAAAACAAAATATGATAAGTTCGTAATATTTTGGCAACCTTGAGCAGGGCAGCCAACACGGTGTCGGTTGAAATGGCGCGTACACGGTCATTTAGTGTTAATACAATTTATTGAATCAATGTTATTCTCCCTCACCCTTACCTGCCTCCACCAGTACACTGTTAATATTCTGTAATACGTATTATTGCTTGATACTACTGATTGTAATATAAAATTGTAAAAATAATATCCCAATCGTCACTACTTATGCTCAGTCTCTGGCCACACTCCAAATGCGAGTTCAATTCTCACCTCGGCGGCGCAAAGAGAGGCGTAGACTCATCGTCGTAATGAACTAGTTCTGTGTTTTTTTAAGGAGGTGAAAAACGCCACCCCGAATGTGCCAAGTCAGAGTACAGTGACATTAGTACAGTTGCCAAGAAGTTTGTCAAGGGTGAGTACTTGTGTTTTAGATTACCGTACTTGTTAAGAAGGCACGTTTGGAATGTTGAAATTACGCACTGGCATCTGTCTTGTGTCAAAAGACGTATTGTATTGATATATTGAGAGTTGCTATTTCCAATCCTGTCATCTTGCCAGGGTATGATGTTTTCACTTATCAATTAATCGTTTCCATCTGCCCAAGCCTGTTGGCAGGCGCGGATCTAGGAAAAAGTTTGGGGGGGGCCCGACGGCAGAATTTTCGGTTGTTTAACGAGCATTAGCATTACCGTTTTCTCCACACACGGGATTCTTATTTGTTGATAACTGGCGGACTGACCTAAATGAATGGGCATAACCATCTGCTCTAGGTGCCAGTGTTTCTCTTCGGATTCATATATTTAACCAAACAGCAAAACAACCATTCAATGCGGCAGATACCAACAGAAAGAGAGAGAGTCGAACGCAGCGGTCACTTATATTAGCGGAAAAACAGTCAGCAGAAATCAAGATGTTATCGAACCTTCCAGAACTTTCCATAACTTTCATAAATGATACAATGATAATAAAAATGGATTATAACATGGATTAAACATGGATTATAAAAATGAAATAGTGAACCGAAATGAAATCGGGCCAAAAGGCCAAAGCTAAAAGGGGGGGGCCCGGGCCCCCTGGGCCCCCCCCTTATATCCGCGCCTGCCTGTTGGGCTGTGCCCATACTGCAGCGATAATCATTTCACGGGATATGTATATTAAGCGTATACGTTGTAAATGGCGGGATGGCTTTGATGGATATTATATGAATAAGAAAAAAATAAGGTATTTGAACAACTACGTTGCGTTATATAATGCGTAAATAGAAGTGAAAATTCCAGATCTTCAATAAAAATTGATGTGATTGAGATCTCATTGGGTAAGAATAGAAATGGGTTTTCTCGGATGACCAGTACAGTACAGTACAATACAATACGATACAATACAATAATTATCACCATGTAGTTGATAGACATGATCATTTTACAACAAACCATAACATAACATTATATTTTTAAAGAAGGAAATAGGTAACAACTAGTTTACCAATAATGGTTAAGGATTGGATTAGACTTAGTAATCATGTTGTGAGCGGTTAAACTATTTGAGGTAAAATTTTACTTTTGACCATTGTTGGAATATAGCAATACAAAATTAAATAGTAATTTTGTAAATTAAAATGTATGAACGTAATATGCAATTTTGTGTGAGGAAAGGAAAACAAAAAAAGTTGCTAAAACAGATTTCTTAAGTAACGAAGTCGTGTACTACGAATGGTACGCCATGTTTGTTATGGTAGATTCCGACGTCGGAGAAATGAAAGGACGATAAATTTGTCTAAGCTAAAGTAAACTAACCTAACCTAACCTAACCGGTAAAATTTTACTTTCGACCATTGGAGGAATATAGCCATACAAAAGCTAAGAGAGTGGTTGAAAAGCCCGCCAACGTCTCTCACGACGACGACGACGACGACCAGCCGGATGATATCTAATTTGCAGGTAATGATTTATTAAACACAGGTTAGGTTAGGTTAGTTTAGTTTAGTTTAGACAAATTTATCGTCCTTTCATTTCTCCGTTTCTTAACGTTACTTAAGAAATCTGTTTTAGCAACTTTTTTATTTTCATTTCCGCACACAAAATTGCATATATCGTTCATACATTTTAATTTACAAAATTACTATTTAATTTTGTATTGCTATATTCCTACAATGGTCGAAAGTAAAATTTTACCCTATTGGATGTTAGAGAAGATTATATAGTTTTACGGATAGGGATGATAGGTGATAATGGACATGGAACTGCCTACTGTATGCCTTATGGTCTTTTGCAATCTCATTCTTATGTTCTTATGTAACAACAGCAGCAACAACCCCCCACGAACAACAAAAACGACCAACAATTACCAACATCTTCCAACCATGACAACTACTACCACCAGTCACCATCCACCACGGTTTTTTGTTGTCCTCTTTTCTTCATCTGACCTAGTTATGAGCCTGAAGGTCGCCCTCTCTCCCCATCCTTTGTATTCGTAAAATCGTCTTTAGTGAATGGGCCTGTGGCCAGTGAAATAGGGCTAATTTTCGTACACTTGTTCGGTGCGTGAGTTAGCCATACGTCATCTCAACCCCCCCCACCCTCCACCACCTCCCACCCTCTTGCTACGGCGCTGCTCTTTGATACGTGTTGGATGTGCGTCCCTCCCCATCCCCCCATCACCCCAGTCAAGGATTCATTCTGACACTAGTGTACTACTACTATTTATTTTTGTGTACGTGTTCGCGCGCGCATGTGTGTTTTTGTTTGCGTGCGTGAGTGTATGTGTGATTCAACATGGTCTTGGATCATGTGTTGGACTCTTGATCGACAGGTATTACCCTCAACACCTCCCGATGAGAGCTCCGAGGCTTGTATGTGACCTATCTATGGGTAAATGCTGTGACCTTAAACGCACGCACACACACACACCACACACACCACACACACACACACACACACACACCAACACACACACACACGACACACACACACACACACACTACCCAACTCCTCGCCCACGAGAGTTGGAGTAACGATTCGCAGCGCATTTGTACTGAAATTATATCAGCTCTTGGCGGGATTCAGATTTCGGACCGCCCGTAATAGGCGGCCGCGAACGCATGCCACAGCGTCCGTGTGTGTGTGTGTGTGTGTGTGTGTGTGTGTGTGTGTGTGTGTGTGTGTGTGTGTGTGTGTGTGTGTGTGTGTGTGTGAGCGCGCGCGCGCGCGCGCGCGCTGAGTAACTCCGGCTGAAGCCATCAACTTTGCCCAGTTGAGGCAGGTAACAGTCTTTGCTAGG
>NC_134785.1:66811334-66819187 GCF_046742065.1 Oratosquilla oratoria | reverse complement strand
GATGACCAAATACAACGCTTTTTCTCTTTTCTCTCTTTTCTCTATTTCGTCTCCTCTCTCTCTCTCGATTTTGTAACATTGTGAATTTTTTTTTTTTTTTACCTCCATGTTCTTGCGTTGATAAGCACTGCTAATACAAGTTTTTAAGCTTATATCATTTTGTACTATTATAAAGTCTTTAGTTTTTACCTTCATGTTTTATGTGTACAAAAATATGTATCACTATGTAATGCTCTTGTGAATATTGTAAATAATGTAAAGAATATCCAATGAAAATTGGAATAAAGGAATTATTATTATTATTATTATTACTCTCTCTCTCTCTCTCTCTCTCTCTCTCTCTCTCTCTCTCTCTCTCTCTCTCTCTCTCTCTGTTTCTCCTTCCTCATCCTGTTTTGCTTCCATTGGTAAGAAATGATTTACTGAGGGTTTTCGGGTCACTGAAGTCAGTCATTTTTGTGTCTCTTCTCTTCATTAGAAATGAAAAAATGTTTTTTGAGCATTAGGGACGTTTTTCTTTTTCTGTCCTGAGATCTCAACTTATCTTTTCGGTCCTTTGATAAAAGAAAATATTACCTTGTAGTGTTTTTTGGGGGGATTATACTTTATTCATTTGTCTATTTATTTGTTTATATTGATTACTTATATATATATATATATATATATATATATATATATATATATATATATGTATATATATACATATATATATATATATATATATGTGTGTGTGTGTGTGTGTGTGTGTGTGTGTGTGTGTGTGTGTGTGTGTGTGTGTGTGTGTGTGTGTGTGTGTGTGTGTGTGTATATGTGTGTGTGTATGTTGTATTTTACGGGACGAGAGCTATGCTCGTAGTGATCCGTTTTCGTATCTCTCCGCATCCAGTTTATTCTTAAAATCGTGTATAGTTTTGGCACTCACTGTTTCTCCGTTTAGTTTGTTCCAGACATCAATCACTCTATGTGGGAAGCTATTCTTTTTCAGGTCTCTTCTGTAACTGTCCTTCTTTAGTTTCTTTTCGTGTCCTCTTGTTTCTCTTCTGTCCCACTTTAACAAGTCGTCTCTATCGAGAATTTCCATCCCTTTCATAATTCTGTAAATGGTGTGTGTGTGTGTGTGTGTGTGTGTGTGTGTGTGTGTGTGTGTGTGTGTGTGTGTGTGTGTGTGTGTGTGTGTGTGTGTGTGTGTGTGTGTGTGTGTGTGTGTGTGTGTGTGTGTGTGTGTGTTAGTCAAAAGTTCATTTCCAGCAATGACTACTATCTGACCACAACAGTCCCTTAAGCGCATAATAGTGCAAAGGTGACGGCTTCGGCCGCAGCTACTCAGCGCCCCCTGGCGTAAACTCTCACCATCTGTGACGTCATCATTCTGGGGTGTATGCCAGAAGCTCTCTTGGACTTCGAGTCTTTCGTGGACCGAAGACGACTTCGAGTCTTCAAGATGACTTCCGGAAAATCATCGAAAATCTCTGAATACAAATCGAGTTGTCACGTCAATTTCTGGTGAATTTTAGGCCTATAGGCTCCCCATAGGCCCCCTCACTTGAATCCTATTTTGGTCCTAATTGTCCTCATAATAGATAAAAGTTATGTGTATGTATTTGCTGTTGTAATTATAAAAAACTATTAATACCCCTCGCATTTCGTTTGGTAATGGTTTGCATTGCAATGTTTTCTAACTAATTGTGTCGAAATGAGGAGAATAATATTAATAATTGGAAGTGTGGACACACACACACACACACACATACACACACACATACACGGCTTGGCGGCACATTGGTAGCGTTCGCAACTGCTAACCCAGCGGTCCGAGTTCAAATCCCGCCCAGTGCTGAAGCAGTTTCAGTATCGTTGCGCTGTGAGCCGTTACTCCAACTCTCGTGGGCGGGGAGTTGGGGGTGAGTAGGTGTGTCAGGTCACAGCATTACTCATAGATCGGTCATACATGAGCTCTGAGCTCTCATCCGAGAGGGTAGTAATTGTCGATCACAAGACCAACACGTGGTCCAAGATCATGGTGAATTACACACATAGACACACACACACACACACACACACACACACACACACACACACACACACACACACACACACACACACACACACACACACACATACACACAGACATTCTCCTTACGTCCAAGTTTATATCCGTATGCTGGTGTGTGTGTGTGTGTGTGTGTGTGTGTGTGTGTGTGTGTGTGTGTGTGTGTGTGTGTGTGTGTGTGTGTGTGTGTGTGTGTGTGTGTGTGTGTGTGTGTGTGTGTGTGTGTGTGTGTGTGTGTGTGTATTCATGTGTGTGAGTGTGTGCGCGCGCGGGTGTGTGCGTGCGTATATCCATGAATTAATCAACAAGTATCTCCCCTAATCACCGGAGACGGCTAGAATAACCACGCAGCAGCAGTAACAGGAAATGAAAGAGTACCGAAGGAGTAAGGAAAGGGTTAATCAAGACCTTAAATCTAAGACTCCATTCCGTGCTGCGACCAGCGCCATCTGTCGGCCGCGATTTACAACTGCGTCGTTCCGGATTTAGCGACAATTAATCTCTGCCTTGCCACTGCCTTTGCCGGAGGGAGTGAATGGACCTTACTGTAGCACTTGACTCCGTAAGCTGAAGCTCTCGTTACTCTCTCTCTCTCTCTCTTTCTCTCTCTATGTATGTATATACATACATACATACATATATATATATATATATATATATATATATATATATATATATCCCTCTCTCTCTCTCTCTCTATATATATATATATATATATATATATATATATATATATATATATGTTTACTTATTTGTTTATATATCTGTATATCTATATATCCAACTTCTTACCTATCTATTCATCTATCTATACGTCCATCTATCTATCTATCTATCTATATATATATATATCTGCCAACTTATCTCTCTATTTATGTATGTATTTCTTTCTCATCTTTCGTCGACCAGGACTCCTCTTTCGGGCTGAAAAAAAGTTCTGGTGACAACAAATGTAACTTTTAAAAGAACTTAGATGATTATTCGAGACTATCCTCGACTCCCCCTACAATTATTAAAATCGTGCAACGTTAACCAAAGTCAAATATTCATTGCAGTTTCTGAGAGCTCTGGTGCATTTATATTGTCCTCTAAGAAAATATTTTTTTGGGACAGTTTATAAAGCGCGACAAACTCAGTGTTTTTTTTTTTTTTTTTTTTTTTTTTTTTTTTTTTTTTTTTTTTTTTTTTTTTTTTTTTTTTTTTTTTTTTTTTTTTTTTTTTTTTTTTTGCTTCAAAAGACCATGGGTTATGAGCTTTCAACGTTCCTTATCATAATATATCAGAGCAAACGTTGCGTGTGCCACATAAACGTTTGCACGGGTAGGTGGGCCCCGGATGAAGCATATGAAAATGTTGGTTTGTGTGAGCTGATGTTATACGTGTGTGTGTATACACCAACCTAGTTATTCTTACCCCTACTCTTCCATTGGCCCAAATTGGCTTTATTTATTTTTTATTTTTATTTTTATTTTTTCCTATTCCTACTCCATTGTGTAATACCAAAACCTCTGCGTAAAAATATTTCACTCTCTCTTGCTACATATGTATATATATATATATATATATATATATGTATATATATATATATATATATATATATATATGTATATATATATGTATATATATATGTATATATATATATATATATATATATATATATATATACTGTGTTAAACACGGCAACATCTTGACACTGATTAATTTTCTTATTGAGATTTTCAATCTTCCTCAGTAGATCTCATTTCAGGGTGGGTGAGCAAATAAAGCCTTCCATAGTCATACGGAAGGCTTGTATTTGCCCACCCACCCTGAAATGAGATCTACTGTGAGAAAAAATGAAAATCTCAATAAGAAAATTAATCAGTGTCAGTGTCAAAATGCTGCCGTGTATACAGTGTGTATTAGTGAGAGTCTGTCCCCGAAATATATATATATATATATGTATATATATATATATATATATATATATTTATATATATATATGTATATATATATATATCGATAGATATATATATATGTGCTATATATATATATATATATATATATATATATATATATGTGTGTGTGTGTGTGTGAGTGTGTGAGTGTGTGTGTGTGTGCGTGTGCATGTGTACGTGCGCGCATGTATCTATCTATCTGTCAGTCTGTCTGTCTACCCATCTATCTATCCATCTATGTTTATTTATCAATCTATCCATTCATCTTTATCTCTATTTATCTTTCCTCTCTCCATAACTCTCCCTCCCTATCTCTTCCTTGTTCGTATGAACCGAACGTATCCATTCATCCACCCATCACGTTTTCTTGTCAAACTGATTCCCTTTGGCGATTGCCTGCGGCACAAAAACCAATTCCACAGTCAATAACTCGCTTAAACGACAACGAAAAACCAACGCTGCGATCGACTACAGCTGAAATAAACGCCCGTTTGTTGGGAAATGTCCAAACAAAATTAGGATCACGGTTGGATGTTTTCCAAGGTTGTTTTGTTTGCATACTAACCAGTGCGCGTTCTCCAATTGTTATCCATGACTGTTTATAACTTGGGTTTAAGAAGGTAGGCAAGAACTGGATTAGCAAGAGGGTAGTTAACGAATGGAATAGGTTTAGTAACAATTTAGTAAGTACTGAAGCAATTGGTTATTTTAAGAGAAGATGAGATAATGTTATGAATAGAGATGACGGATGGTAATAGACATGGAACTATCTAGTGTAGGCCTTATGGTCTCTTGCAGTCTCCTTCTTTACGTTCTCGTATACAATTGGTAACCCTGTTTCCTGGTAACCTTCAGAAGAATCCCTGGCAACAATGGATATCTTTAAGTGTCTGTGGGCAAACTCGCTTGATGTAATTCACTGTCATAAATAAGAGTTTTTTTTAATGAGTTACGGGTTTTTCCCAAATAACCTCGAATCGTTGGAGTCACATGACCCTTAAGTAGTCTTTGCATTAAGCATAAAATGGAATGAGACGGTGTTCAAAAGTCATCAGGCTTGACAAACATCAAAGGCTTTAGTGGGTTAGGAGGGGAGGAGGAGGAGGAAGTGGCGGAGGAAAAGGAGAAGAATGAGGAGGAAGAGGAGAAGCTGAAGAGATGAAAATACGGTGAAGGAAGAAAAGTGGAAGAAGAAAATTAATTTTTATTTCTATTTTTATCTATTTTCTTTTTTCTTATTTATTCTTTTTTTTTTTTTTTTTGAGGTAGAAAACAGAGGTTTATATATTTGAAGATGTAACCATGTCGCTCATCATTGTTATCAACGTAGTTCAACCTGCCGTTGTCTGAATTGTATTCAGAATAGATTGGAAATAACGTGAGTGGAAATATATATGTACTATGATATGGTGTATATATATATATATGTATATATATATATATATATATGTGTGTATATATATATATGTGTGTGTGTGTGTGGGTGTGTGTGTGTATGTATATATATATATATATATATATACATATATATGTATATATATATGTATATATAAAAGTATGGAAGACAAATGGGTGGAAGGGTGGTGAGCTAAACACAGAGAAGTAAGAGTTTTATTGACTGGCGTTTCGTCAGTCAATAAAACTCCAACTGTTCTCTGTGTTTAGCTCACCACCCAAGGCAGTTGGCTGGATGCAAGGATGACCCGTCATCCATGAGGACTATGTGTGAGTTTGTGTGTGTGTGTGTGTGTGTGTGTGTGTGTGTGTGTGTGTGTGTGTGTGTGTGTGTGTGTGTGTGTGTGTGTGTGTGTGTGTGTGTGTGTGTGTGTGTGTGTGTGTGTGTGTGTGTGTACAGGACATGATTGTTGCGAATGGAACAACTCGGAAGACTTGATGCGATTTTGTTTTCTCGCAACTTAAAGTTAACCAAAGTTTTGAAACTCCTGAAGGTTTTTTCGCGGAAACAGAAGGAAGAAAACGAGGAAAACAGATCAAATCCGGGTCTTAGAGGACAATTGTCTGTACTCGTGGGTCACCCGTATGTACATAATAGAGCTAAAGATATTAAGGGACCTACCGGTATTCAGTGAATTAAATTTGCTGTTATCAAATTATCTAACTTTTCCTGGATTTTTGTAACAAGTTTTTGAATATTCATACCGGATGTCGGTCGAATTTTATAGGTTATCAAATACACATGAAGGATAGTGGCAGAATACTGTATTTTGCATTAAATGAAAGCTGTTTGACTTCAGTGTATCATACAGCATGAAACATCTCTTATCCATTTTCTCTTTGAGTCTCCCTCCCTCAGACCCTCCATCTCATGCTCTCTTTCTCCATTTTCTCTCCCCATTTTTCTTTTACTCTCTCCTTATATTGTATACTTCCCATTTCATCTCACAAATGCTCTCTGTCTGGTGATAATATTTTTCTCCAGACCTCATTGTCACTCCCAATAATTTCTCCTCTCTTTTCCGTTCTCTCTACCACCTTCCCTCTTTCCTTCATTACCAGCTCTCTTTTCTCTCTTTTCTCTCTTTTCTAACTCTGACTCCCCATTCCCTCTTTTCAATGAAAGCCCATTGAGCAGAACAGGAATTTAACCTCATTCTCACGTCTAATTTGATTCCCTCCCTTTCATCTCATCATTGCAGAATTTAATCAAGGGATGGTCATGCACGCACTATTCGTCAGGCTTTGAATAGCCAATAGGATCAGGTTACCAAAGCAATTATTGGCTTTCGTTCGTACCCCCAAGGCAACAGTAGCTGTTCGCGAAGTTAAAAGTGGCAATCATTTAGTGAGGTTTCCAATTCTATTTTCACAAAGCGGGGAAGGGGGACGGGGAACGGTATAGGAATAACACTTGATTTTAGTTCACTGAGAGGATTTGTGATATATATTCAGAGGTATGAACGTAAGTGTTAGAATGGAGAAGACTGCAAGAGACCATAAGGCCTACACAAGGAGACTGGGAAGGGTATAGGAACAACAATTGATCTTAGTTCTCTGAGAGAGTTTGCGATATTCAGAGGTGTGAACGTAAGAGTGTTAGAATGAAGGAGACTGCAAGAGACCATAAGACCTACACTAGGTAGTGTTATGTCTCTTGCCATCTGTCATCTCTATACATAAAGTTATCTCATTTTCTTTTAAAACAACCGACTATTTCAGTGCTCACAAGAAATTTCTCGCTAGCAAGTTAATCGTTTTTGCTTCTTCGTTTGAGTAGAAACAACTTCGGTTATGATCTTTTTTATGTCAAATTACTTTTGTGTCATATAGTAGGAAGCTGAACAACGATTTAAGAGAAGTTAAACTAAAATACGAATGTAAGACACATTATTGAGATGATCTCACGGAAGTCTAAAATATTATAACCAAACTCGTTTCTACTCAAAAGCAAAAGCAAGTAGCATGCTAGCCTATTATGCCACCACCTTTCGTCTATTCCATTCGCTGACCACTTTATTGGTAAACCAGTTCTTGTCTATTTCGTTGTAGCCGAAAAGAAAAGTTATTTCAATCAGAATCCGATGATGGACAAAGGACTCCCCACAGTCTCTTTCATATATATATCAAAGCTACACCGCAAAGTAATCTGCCAATCTGTAATCCTTTGCAACAGATTCTGGAAGGGCAGAGGTATGGTTAAACTGTTGTAGGATGGCGAGTGACGAATTTTAAGCTACAAACACAGTTTTTCCGACCCCCGATTTTTTTTTAATATATTGTTGTTGTTTTTTTCTAGATTGTTATAAACACGGGGAGAGTACAGGGAAATATTAATCATTTTAGTGCATACGCGCATACGCACACACACACACATACATACACGTACACACATACACACACACACACAC
>NC_134785.1:66791334-66793834 GCF_046742065.1 Oratosquilla oratoria | reverse complement strand
TTTTTTTTTTTTTGCTGTGTCATTAAGGCAGCCAAAAACAGCTTATCATATCCATAATTCCTCCCTTACTGAATAAAGGTTTTCTTCTTATTAACACTTTTGTTCTTGTTTCGCCCGGCTATTCCCACCACTTCCATTTAAACCCCTCGTTAACAAAGAGGTTAAAACCTAATCCCGATTAATCCGTTCCCTCCCAGGTTGAACCTGTTTTTTGTTCTCGACTAAATGATATAACTAATGAATGAACAATTTATGCACCAAAATCAATAAATGAGAAAATGAATTAAACACAAATATACAATTTCGTCAATTTACCTGTAAACTAAATCATTAACTACTTTGCTAAGGTGATAACGTTTTATGGAGCTTTTATTCTGGTTACAATTTAATATTTTTTAGGTATAAGTTAAATCATAGATAATTATATTGATGAAATATTTTAATATGTGTGTGTGTGTGTGTGTGTGTGTGTGTGTGCGTGTGTGTGTATGTGTGTGTGTGTGTATGTGAGTGAGTGTGTGTGTGTGTGTGTGTGTGTGTGTGTGTGTGTGTGTGTGTGTGTGTGTGTGTGTGTGTGTGTGTGTGTGTGTTTATGTGTGTGTGTTTGAGTGTGTGTGTGTGTGTATATGTGTGTGTGTGTTTGTGTGTGTGTTTGTGTGTGTGTGTGTGTGTGTGTGTGTGTGTGTGTGTGTGTGTGTGTGTGTATATATGTGTGTGTGTATGAGTATATATATATATATATATATATATATATATATATATATGTATATATATGTGTGTATATATATATATGTACATATATATATATACACATGTATATATATGTATATATCATATGTATATATATATATGTATATATATGTGTATATATATATATAAATATACATACATATATACATATACATATACATATACATATTTATATACATAAATATATATATATATATACATATATATATAGTATATATATATATATATATATACATATATACAGTATATATATATGTATACATATATATATATATATATATATATATATACAGTATATTACATATATATATATATATATATATATATATATATATATATATATATATATATATACATACATATACCAAGGCTTTTTCCCCCTTCCAAGGGAGGTAGCCAAAAAGGGAAAGGCATAAAAACACTCCCACCCAATTCATCCCTAAATACACTCCACACCCCTCCCACCCTTCCTCTCATCTGAGCACCTCCTGGATGACGGGTCATCCCTGCACCCTGCCCACCGTCCTGGGTCAGAAGCAGTGTCGCAAGACACAGTACATCCACAGCAAGGCCGCTTCATTTAATCGGCGACCCCCCCTCTCCGTCCCCCTTTGCATATAAGGTGAGGACTGTGAGAAATCCCTTCGGGCTGCGTCAAAATTTACTCACACATACTACCCCACCCCCCAACCCCCCGCCCATTCCTCCTCATGCAGTCACAACATCATCCATATACAACCATTCTCCACTCACCTCTGTCTTCCGTCCTCTCCCTTCCTTCCTCAACAGACATTCCCCTCTTCCCCAAAGCCCCCTTCACCCCATCCGTCCACCTCATCCTAGGACGTCCCCTCATGTTCACTCCCTCCACATCTGCCTTCCATACCTCTTTTACTAGTCTTTCTTCACTCATTCTTTCCATGTGTCCAAACCATCCTAATATTCTTTCATCAACCCTATCTCCCAAATCCTTTTTCACCCCTGTTCTCCTCCTCACCTCCTCATTTCTCACTCTATCCAGCCTAGTAACCCCCACCATTCTTCTCAGACACCTCATCTCAAACACATTCAAACTCATCTATTCTTCTCTTATGTTCCACGATTCTGCCCCATACAGTGCTGTTGGCACAATCACTCCTTCATACAGTCTCCTCTTCGCATCCATTCCCAAATGTCTATTCCTCATTACACTCTTTAAACCACCAAGGCATTTACTCGCTCTTCTCTCAATCTACATTCTACCTCCACCTTCACTCCACCTTTTTCCTGCTACACTTGCACCCAAGTATCTAAAACTATCCACTTCCTCCAGTCGCTCTCCCTTAATGTTCACTTCCAGTCTACTGCCACTTTCACCCCTTGTACATCTCATCACCTTACTTTTACCCACATTTATCTTTAGCTTTCTTCTATCACATACTCTCCCAAACTCTGCCACCAGCTTCCTCAATCCCTCCTCTGACCCTGCCACAAGCGCAGTGTTGTCCGCAAACAACAGCTGGCTCACCTCCCACTTTTCCATTTTCTTTAACCATCTCCAATCCCTGACTCACTACCCTAGCATTCACCTCTCGCACCACCCCATCCATGTATAAGTTGAACAGCCAGGGCGACATAACGCATCCTTGACGAAGTCCCACCTTTACTTCAAACCACTCACTCTCTCCATTTGTAATCCTAACACATGCTCTACTACTCTCATAAAAACTCTTGACAGCTCCCAAAAGCTTTCCTCCTATCCCATATATCT
>NC_134785.1:66771334-66776334 GCF_046742065.1 Oratosquilla oratoria | reverse complement strand
TGCGGTGAGATGAACTCATACACATCACGTCTTCTCTCTCTCTCTCTCTCTCTCTCTCTCTCTCTCTCTCTCTCTCTCTCTCTCTCACACACACACACACACACACACACACACACCTTTTTAAATCATTTTATGGATCTGTCGGCACGTTTTATCATTTCAATTCATTGTAACTTCAAATTATTTAATAACTTTCTCTCTCTCTCTCTCTCTCTCTCTCTCTCTCTCTCTCTCTCTCTCTCTCTCTCTCTCTCTCTCTCTCTCTCTCTCTCTCTTTCTTTCTTTTTTTCCAACCTTGTATGTTGGTACGTTATATCATCATTGCAATACATTGTACCTTCGAACTATTTTGATGACATGTCTTTTGACAATATTAATCCATATGTATAGTGTCCTTTCTTTCCGTATTCATTAACTTAATTCTAGTTTGGTAACATCTCTTCTTTCCACAGTTTTTAATCTAAGACTATTTTGGTCAATTCTCTTGATTAATCATTAATGTCTTTTCTTCCCACAGTTGTCTTAGACACCAACATCTGGTACCACAAGACGCTCATTGTCTCACAAGACCTCAGCGTCACCATCGGTTCTGAGTTCGACTAAAAGAAAATGGAGAAGAGAGTTTCACCAAAGAAAGTAGAGGAAAAATGGACGAAAGCTTCAAACAGACCCTGAGGACGGGATGACCAAGAAGAACCCAAAATATAAAGAGAAAAATAAAAGACGTTCTTGTGATAAAAAAGATGATATCAGGAAGCGATTTATTAGTAGTGGAAAGGTAGTTTGAGGCCAAGAAGAAGAAGAAGAAGAAATAGTGTGATAAAAAAAAATGTATATCGGAAAACTTATCTTTTAGCAGTCAACTTTAGACCGAGAAGAATCAAAAGAAAAGAAAGATTCTTGTGATAAAAGTATATACATATGATATTGGAAAAAAGATTATTACTAGTGAAAAGACATATTGTGATTCTTTATGGCTAAGACATTGTTTTGTTCTAAGTTTTAGAATTGATTAAGAGTTTTTTTTTTATTACGGGCAAAACACGACGGAAAAATGCTTCAAGATTACTAGTTTTTAGAAATAGTCAATATCCTAGATGACTGGCCATAAATGAGTTAGACAAAAACGTGAACATTTAGAAAAAATTGAAAATATGAAAACTATAAAATGGCAAGGTACAATCATATAAAAAACGAGGAAAAAATAAACGAAGAAATTAAACGTAAAGAAAGGAGAGTGCAAATAACGAAGAGAAAGAAATCATGAAAAAGAAGACTGATTGAAGTCATACTTTTTTCTTTAGATTAGGAATCCAAAAATATTAATTTGAGACTAGTTATTGTTTACCATCCCTGTAACATTGAGTCACAGATGAGAACAAAATTGCCTCATCATTACCTGTGCCCACTTCACTTATTATAATCAAAATTCGTGACAAACTCTATTCAGTTGATAAAAACCCGAAGACCGTATTTTGTTCAAACAAGACTAAGAAAAATTAAACTTAGTTAATGGCTCCATCAGCTGACTGAAGTACTTGCCATAAACTGAGTTGAGCTTTTGTCAGACCTTTAAACCTCGTTCACACGGGGCAAGTTACGCGGGGCAAGTCAAGTGAGGAAGTTACTTGAACTGGGGAGGAAAATGAGTAAGTACATCTTCACACAGGTCACTTGTTTATGACTTGATCTGTGTGGACATGTACTTGCTCGCTCTCTTATCCAGTTCAAATAACTTGCATACTTGACTTGCCTCTCAACTTGCCCCGTGTAAACGGGGCTTTAGGAACGGAATATAAATTAACGTGCACTGTATCGAGTGTATTTCAGACAGTGAAATTTATAAATGACTTGTTTTCTGGGTTTTCTATGAATTGAATTAAATATTCTAGCATCAGTCTAGAATAGTATAAGTAAAGTGGTCAACAGGTATTTATATTTCCACAAAAGAGATCTAGACTTCATAATCTAGTCGTTATATAAAGTCATAACGTTTCACTAAAAGTGTCATCACCACAATTTTTGTGATCAATCTAATCAGTTTTGTTTTATGAGAAAAACATAATTTACCTACTTATGTTTTTCTTTACGTAATATGAAGAGATTTCTTTACTATATATCATCATATTTCAAGATTTAATCTTTTAAATTTCTCCAGTCTAACTAGTCTACGGCTATACAGATGTCAAGAGTGTATGATTAAGCACAAACCCTATTCACACATGTTACCCCATTTTCAAATACCTATTTTCATGAAGATCATGCATTAAATATACATATATATATATATATATATATATATATATATTATATATATATATGTATGTATATATGTATGTATGTACATATACATATATATATATATACATATATATATATATATATATATATATATATATATATATATATAGATATATTACGGTGAAAATAGTGTCGTACCCTAAAACGTTCAACTTAGTGGCATATCACACAGAAAACCCACTGTCGGAGTGAAAAAAAAAGTGAGACAGCTGACTTGTATCTTTCGGCTACCAACTGCAGCCCTCTTCAGGAAAGTACAAGATAGGCGAAGCGGTTGGAGAAATATACACTCCTCTATTTTTTTTTTTTTTTCACTCCGACAGTGGGTTTTTGTATAATTTACAAAAGTTTTACTACAGTTCTCGGTAGTTAGCTGCATATAGTACTCACTAAACTGGGTTTCAGTGTCTGAAAAAAGCTAGGCTCCAGCGTATATTTCATCAACAGAAAATCGTTTCTTTGGACGAATGGGAAGATTGCAGACTGCTGAGGGTTCTCGGTAAATTCTTCGGCGTCTATATACGGGTCTTATGTTTATGCAGACGCCAAAAGGTTCACGAAGACTTCCAGTAATCCAGAAGCTTTCTCCTCCTCACCTCTTCTTCTTCTTCTTCTTCTTCTTCTTCTTCTTCTTCTTCTTCTTCTTCTTCTTCTTCTTCTTCTTCTTCTTCTTCTCCTTCTTCTTCTTTTTTTCATTTTTTTTTCTTCTTCTTCTTTCTTTCTTTTCTTTTCAACAAAGTTTCAAAATTCGTTTGCCTTCCGGATACGATTAAATCGAAGCCATGGCCATTGGCCACGTGAAAGAACACATATTTCGACTTGGGCTTGGACAAACAAACAATTCAATCTCTTGAAATTTGTCTTATTTTTTATTTTGTTTTATTTTTTATGAGATTTAAGTTTTTTTGCTATTTCTTTCTCTATGGGAAAGATGACATTGAAAATTACGTCAGTATTCTTATGAACAAAAGTAAACTTATGAAACAAAATATATATGGAGACTAGTCAGAAGAAAGAATGGAAAATATGTCCCTATACTGAAAAAGGGAACTTAGATGTTCATCCTTTATTTTGTGTTTTTTTAATACGTCGATCGTCTTCCTATAATTAACAATGACGTCACATTCGGTTTCGTTATTCTTTTGTTTCCGACAAAGAACTGTATAACAATAGAGAACATGAACGGGGATTTTGTTCTCCTTGGCTATCCTGTTATCAGATCTGTTCAAAATAACTTTTGTTTCATTTTTGCTTGTTTGGAGTGATTAGGCAATAGGTATTACTTTGTAGTATTTTAAGTGACTGAATTTCAGTATAATCAAATTCAATATTAGAATTTGTGGGAAAATTTTCCACATTAATTCTGGATATAATCCTGTTTCTTTTAACTTGATTATCAGTTTGTGTACATTACGTATTAATTTTCTTAGTTTTCCTTAGTTTCAGCTAGATGATTCAATGTGATATAGAAAACCAGTTGATATGTGGCTGAGAGTATTTTGATATTTTTGTCTAACACTTAATTAGTTGTAGTTAGGGCAGTCTCTTGTCGATCTGCTGTCTTCTAGGTTCCTATTTTTTAAGTCATATCAGCTAGAACGATAGATGTACTAAATCGAAAGGAATTTAATTTGCGTATAATGGTTTCTCCGGACAAAAGGGGAATCTTGTTAGGTTTGAATGGAATAGAGGAAGGTTTTTTATTTCAAAGAGTGAAAATAAGCATTTGTGATTATCTAAACCTTGTATCAATATGAGGTGAGAGTATATATAGATGTGTGTGTTCTTGTGTGTATGTGTATGTGTGTGTGTGCGTGTGTATTCATCTCGGATCTGCTGCAGTCTCTGTCGAGACAGCCAGACACCACCCTACGGCAGTGAGCTCAGAGCTCATTATTTGCCGATCTCTGGGTGTGTGTGTGCGTGTGTGTGTGTGTGTGTGTGTGTGTGTGTGTGTGTGTGTGTGTGTGTGTGTGTGTGTGTGTGTGTGTGTGTGTGTGTGTGTGTGTGTGTGTGTGTGTGTGTGTGTGTGTGTGTGTGTGTGTGTGTGTTTAAGAACAAAGTTTCATGCATGCCTATTTTCATTGATATCTAGGTAAAAAAAAGCCTTGTAGCTTACTAGTCCCATACATTAAAGACTTGTATCATAGGTTCACAATTGGTATTCCTAAGAGATTGATTTAAGAACACATATAAAATTTATATTACAATGTTTAGTCTACACATAATTTCATGGGATTGTTTGATATCGTGTTATAAGTTACAGATAAGTTGTTATGATCATTTGAACCTTGATGAAAATTACTTTTAAGGTCTTGCATATATCATAATTTTCTCACTATTATCAGTGATTAAGATGTAATTTTCATTTTTCCTCTTGATTACTATTACTATTTCAAATATAGTTAACATCATAGATAGTTATTGTACTTTATTACATTTGTTTTTAATTCCATCGACTTTATCTTCGAAATGATCATCACGGATATCATCATTATCATCTTTATTATCATCATTGACATAAATGATACGGTCATCACTGTCATAACCATTACATCTTTATAATCATCACTGAAGGTTGTATAATCAGTGATGTAGTTGTCACAGTTTTCATGACAATTTTCATGCTTATGACTAAGGCAATTGTATATCTATATGTTGTCCTTAACAAAGGCTATTACCACAGTTTTATGGCTATT
>NC_134785.1:66766334-66768834 GCF_046742065.1 Oratosquilla oratoria | reverse complement strand
TTAGAAATTTAATCAAATTTATGATTAGCTGGCAATTGTTTCATCATTGGGTTTTGACTAACTCGGACCAGTAATCACGAATATTCCATTATATTGTTTTAATCTAATTATAATTACGTATATGCGTTAACAAACATAACAGCATATTCATAGTTAGGTGACAAGTTTATTCTAATTTAAACAAG
The DNA here is from genome assembly GCF_046742065.1 of Oratosquilla oratoria. NCBI lineage: Eukaryota > Metazoa > Arthropoda > Malacostraca > Stomatopoda > Squillidae > Oratosquilla > Oratosquilla oratoria. The sequence continues at coordinate 66,768,649 of NC_134785.1, read as the reverse complement.
TGGTGATCTAGCCTAGACCACTGGCTATATAGTTGCAACGGTAATCACAACAAGCACTGATTTACGAGTACAATTGTACAGAAACCACAAGGAAGACTAAAAGTTTTCGTCTATCAAGACATCTTCAGAGAATGTTTGGTTTTCAGTTCTTTGATTTGCCTGTGGCTTCTGTAAAATTGCTATAGAGTTCTTGCAATTCAAGATTTACGGTCTTGATCACCATTTACACAGTCACCGGGGTGGTGCCTACGAACGGGAAAGGTAACATTGCGTTGGTGTTATTGTTCAATAGATATAGTTTGAGAAAGCGGAAATAGATATATACCAAGTTAATGACGTGCCTCCTAGCATCATTTCCTGTTTGGTTTGTCTTCTAGAAATAGTTGAAATACGTTGGTGTCGTAATTATTTATCGTACATTACGTAGTTACATTCCGAAGCGCAACCCCGATATAGCGTCTGAGATAACTTGTATCATGACTATAACTGTTTCAAATTCTAAGCAGAAGTGCAGGAATATGACTGCATGTTATTTCTTTTGCATTTATAAGATAAACAGATGAATATACGACCGTTACCATATGTATATATTGTATATTATGAAAATGTAAATTGATACTATCTCGGTAGGTTGTGCTGTAATACATGCGAAACTACACCATTATCAAGTATCTTTTTGAACCAAAAAAGTTGATCTTTGGATTCTGTTTTTATGTTTTTACATTGTATAATACTACACGGGGATTATAATGTTTTCATATGGAACAAGAAAGTAGATTTTGGTTTACAATAAGAGGAAACGCAAATGGGCTATTTTGGCTTGCATCGAAACGGCTTTTACCGAATTTCGAAAATTGTTTGAAAATGGACTGTAACGGTCCTTAACGGTCGGCTAGAAGGAGCCAAATTGCTTCGTTACTTTTAATTCCTGTGCGTCCAAGAGACATAGCTACAGGTGAAAATGAAACAACATATGTATTTAAGATTTTTTTTATATTCGAAAGACGTGGACTATATGTGAAGTGTTTTGCCTCTTCCTCCTTCTCCTCCTCCTCCTCCTCCTCCTCCTCCTCCTCCCCCCTCCCCCCCTCCCCCTCCTCCTCCTCCTCCCCCCCTCCCCCCTCCCCCTCCTCCCCTCCCCCCCCCCCCCCCTCCTCCTCCTCCCTCCCCCCTCCCCCTCACCGCCTCCTCCCCCCCTCCCCCCTCTCCTCCTCCTCCTCCTCCTCCTCCTCCTCCTCCTCCTCCTCCTTCTCCCCCTCCCCCCCTTCCCTCTGCTCCACACCCCTCATCCTCCTATCTAACCCCTACTCCCCCTCTCCTCCCTCTTCCCTCTTTCATGCCCCTCCTTTTTCCCTCCTCCTTCCCCCCTCCTCTCCTCCTCTTTCCTGCTCTTTCCTGCCCCTCCCTCTTCCCTCTTTCATGCCCCTCCTTCTTCCCTCCTCCTTCCCCCCTCCTCTCCTCCTCTTTCCTGCCCCTCCCTCTTCCCTCTTCTCTCGTTCCTGCCCCTCCCTCTTCCCTCTTCTCTCGTTCCTGCCCCTCCCTCTTCCCTCCTCCCCCTCCCTCTTCCCTCTTCTCTCGTTCCTGCCCCTCCCTCTTCCCTCCTCCCCCCTCTCTCGTTCGTTCCCCTCCCTCTTCCCTCCTCCCTCTTTCTTCCTCCTTCATCCCTGCCCCTCCCTCTTCCTTCTTCCCTCCTCCGTACTCCTTCTCTCCCTCGCCCTCAATCCCCCCCTCCCACTCCATCTTCTCCTCCTCCTCCTCTAACCCCCTCCCCTTCTCCCCCTCCCCATCCCACTCCATCTCCTTTCCTTCCCTCTCCACCACCACTCCCTTCCCCCCTTCCCCTCCCTCCTCGCTTCTCCTCCTCCTACTCGTCCTATTTTTTCTTATTTTTTCTTTCTCTTCTTCCTAGTCTTTTCCATCTTGCAGTGAGGTATAATGACAAAGCGAGTCTTTCGAGTTATAACATTGTTCGGAGAAGAGTAAATATTTAGGCTTTCCTCGAAGTGATTTTTAATACTTCGAATTGCATTACGCTCAATCGCTCAGTGCGTGGGAGCTTCTTATAACCACCGATGATTGCGTGGGTTCTGCTTCTTTCTACGTTCGATCTACGCCCACAGAGCTTGGCTACATCGCGTCTCGAATTTAACGTGATGATACTTTCTTAATCCTCTTCCTCTTTCCCTTTTTGTTCTCTTCCTCTTCCTCTTCTACGTCTGCTTCATTTACCTTACATCTACTTCCTCCTCCTCCTTCCTTCCTCTCCTCCTCCAGCTCTTCTTCTCCCTCTTCCTCTAACTCCTCCTCATCCTCCT
>NC_134785.1:66741334-66756334 GCF_046742065.1 Oratosquilla oratoria | reverse complement strand
ATATATATATGTATATACATTTATATAAATTTTCTTTTTACGAGCACATTGAAATTAGAGGCCTATCCACTGTCAAAATATTATAATTTGTAACTCTTCTTTCATTCTTTTTCACAACCAGGCAGTTTTCCAAATAATTTTGTTGTTTTTGTAAATAAGACATGTAAGGTGTCTTTCAAGAAGTAAGGTTTCAAGCTTTTCGTATGAAAGTATATTTTCACATACACGTGGTCAAAGTGAATATTCTTATTCACTACAAAAGACAAGAATACCTTAATCGCCGAGGCTTTAATCGAAAACTGATGAAATTCTGTGGGAAATGAAAAAGAAAATTATAGTCAATGTAGACATAGAAATCGTAAAATCGAATCACATTTGATATCTGACCTCGTAATATCATAAGCCATCCATTCCCTGCTCAGATTCTGATCGGTTGCATTCGAGTTGTTATGCAAATCAACGCGAAAATACCCCCACCGCAAATTGGCGTTGCGGAGCCAACGCCAGCAAAACGCGAAAATATTTCCCCCGGCAAAATGACATCACAGATCGACGCTGAAATTCGCAGACAGGTCGCAAATTTTTATCATTTATTAAGTGAAAATCAGAACAAATACACGAGGCTGGCATCGTTATTCATGATTATCCTTTATCTATATATCCATTTTATTTTGTTTTATTTTTCCATTTTCATATATTTATTCGTTCATTCATTTATTCATCTATTTATTCAATTATTTGTTTTTGTGTATTTCATATTTATGTATGTATTTATTCTTTATCTATTTTATTGATTTATCTAGTTACTTGTTTATTTGTAAATTATCTTAATCCAGTCTGTTTGGTGGTCCTATCTCAATAAAATTCCTTCCCCATTGATGATGATTTATTAATTTATTTATTTGTTTTATTTTATTTTTATGTATTTTTATTTATTTATTTATTTAGTAATCTATTTATTTATTATCATTATTATTATCATTATTATTTTCTTCTTCCTATTAGTCTCCCACGGGATTTTCCACTTTCAAAACTTCAACAACTCCTTTGCCGTGGTCAGACTTTGCGCTATCTTTAGCCTCTGTTAGCTAAATGTAACTCGATCATAAACTGTATTTCGCTTTTATTTTCTTAACTCCGAGTGCGCCTGCTTAACTTTGCAACTCAAACTTTTGTCGATTAATCATATTTTAAGTAGTGGATGAAACCTGTGGTTCGGAGCTCGAACATTGTCTACACCTGGGCTTCGGAGTTCGAACTCTTGTTAACAAATAATACGTATCATGAATTAGTTCATTTTTGTTTTCTTTCCTGGTTTCTGATTTTCTTTAACGAAACTGATTTATAAGAAAATATTTTAATGACGAATTAGTAAATTACCATTTTTCTTAATGGTTGTGTAAAGTATATTTTATATTTGAATATTTTTCACAAAACAGTGTAAGGCTTTGTGGAGAGAAGAGGAGAGGGATATCAAAGCACAATATGATAATTCTAGAATAAAATTATAATATTAGATTCACAGCTAAGATGACGTCACACAAGTATGACGTAGATAGTGACGTCATGTTTACAATGACGTCACAGGGTTAATCTGACGCAGAGAACACATCTCGGCACAAGTTTAATCGGTACTTAAGCGTTGCATTAACCTGTTTCCTCTCGTCAACCCACACAATGCAACATTGAGCCATTGCAATAAACAAAGGCAGAATGGATGCAATTCTTTTTGCTGCAATACATGTGACATGCTGATTCCCAGAGACACAGACACAGACACAGACAGACACAGGTAGAGAGACACACACACAGATAGAGAGACACAGGCACAGGCAGAGAGACAGACACAGACAGACATAGGTAGAGAGACACAGACGGACAGGCATGGACAGAAAGACACAGAAAGAGAGACACAGAAAGAGAGACACAGGCAGAGAGACACAGCTGGACAGACACAGACAGACAGACACAGACAGACAGACACAGACAGACAGACACAGACAGACAGACACAGACAGACAGACACAGACAGACAGACACAGACAGACAGACACAGACAGACACAGACAGACACAGACAGACAGACACAGACAGACAGACACAGACAGACACAGACAGACAGACACAGACAGACACAGACAGACAGACACAGACAGACAGACACAGACAGACAGACACAGACAGACAGACACAGACAGACAGACACAGACAGACAGACACAGACAGACAGACACAGACAGACAGACACAGACAGACAGACACAGACAGACAGACAGACAGACACAGACAGACAGACACAGACAGACAGACACAGACAGACAGACACAGACAGACAGACACAGACAGACAAACACAGACGGACAGACACAGATGGACATTCAGGCACAGACAGATAGACAGACAGACAGACAGATACAGATAGACATACACAGACAAACAGGCAGACACAGACAGAGAGACACAGACAGACACAAACGGACAGACATAGAGAGACACAGACAGACATAGACAGAGAGACACGGACGGACAGGCATGGACAGAAAGACACAGAAAGAGAGACACAGGCAGAGAGACACAGATGGACAGACACATACACAGACACAGATACAGACAGACACAGACAGACATAGGCAGAGAGACACGGACGGACAGGCATGGACAGAAAGACACAGAGAGACACAGGCAGAGACACACAGATGGACAGACACATACACACAGACACATATACAGACAGACACACACAGACTGACAGAGAGACACAGAGAGACACAGACAGACATAGGCAGAGAGACACGGACGGACAGGCATGGACAGAAAGACACAGAGAGACACAGGCAGAGAGACACAGATGGACAGACACATATACAGACAGACACACACAGACTGACACACACAGACTGACACAGATGGACAGTCAGGCACAGACAGACACAGATAGACATACAGACAAACAGGCAGACACAGACACGTATCATGAATTAGTCCACATTTATGATTTTTTTTTTCTTTCCTGGTTTCTGAATTTCATCATAAACACCCATTCGTTGGAAGAAAGACTGATGACGAATGAATATATTAACAACTATTATATCGTAATACATTACTACGGTTTTCTTATTATTTTGAAAGAACAACCATTTGAGAAATTTGCAAAACTCTGCATTTACAAAAAAAAGAAGCGATAATATTAAATCATAATATCAAGAGGAGTTCATTAAGGGGAAACCTTTCAAGTGATTTGATAAGTTAAATTAATTGGAGAAGTAATGATTTATCGGACAAGAAAATCCCGCAAAAATCTTCATTTACAAAGAAAGAGACGATAATCTTGAATAAGAATATCAAGAGAAGTTGATTAAGGGGAAACTTTTCAGATGATTTGATCAATTATATTAATTAGAGAAGTAATGATTTATTGGACAAGAAAATAATTAATTGGATGCAGGATTCGACGTTTTGTATTCGACTGAAGACATTTCCAGATATAATTTTGTCAGAAGACATCGTCTGTTTATAAACAATGGTCACCAATAAATGTGTCTAACGTGAGAATATAAAGATCATGTGTAATAAACAACACGTATTCCAAAACAGACAGATCGATGTGATTAAATTAACACAGACACTCACGCATGCAAACATGCACACACACATACACGCACACACATAGAGAGAAAGAGAGAGAGAGGGAGAGAGAGATAGAGAAAGAGAGGTAAAGAGAAAGAGATAGATAGTGGGAGATAGAGATAGTGGGAGAGACAGACAGACAGAGACATACAAACAGACAGATAGACAAAGACGGAAAGAAAAATAGAAACGCACGCACGTACACACACACACACACACACACACACACACACACACACACACACACACACACACACACACACACACACACACACACACACACACACACACACACACACACACACACACACACACACACACACACACACACACACACACACACACACACACACACACACACACACACACAGATACACATCATCTAAACACCAGAGAGACCTATTTCTTATGTGAAAGATGAGCAGAGAAATGTCTTTTCGTGCTCATCTCTCTGCACTCGCTGCCGACGGGTCCTCGCCAAAAAATTCATCATCTTATTTTTCCTCTTCCTCCTCCATATCTTCCTTCTCTACTTCCTCCTTCTCTACACACTAATACTACAACTACTACTACTACTACTACTGTTACTACTACTACTACTACTACTACTGTTACTACTACTACTTCTACTACTGTTACTACTACTGCTGCTGCTGTTACTACTACTACTGTTACTACTGTTACTGTTACTGTTACAATTGCTGCTACCACCACCACCACTACCACTACCACTACCACTACCACTACCACTACTACTACTATTCTCTTCATCCCCCTTCTATTCCTATTCTTCCTCCAGTTCTCCCATCTCTCCCTCCTCTACCTCCACTCCTTCCCACCCCTCTTCCTCTTCTTCCTCTTCTTCCTGTCCTCCTCTACCTTTCTTCTCCAGCTCCTCCCACTCCTGTTCCTCCTCTTCTTTCGTGCCCTCCTCCTCCTCCTCTCCTCTTCCTCCCAACCCTCTTCTTCTTCCTGTCCTCCTCTACCTCCCCTTCCCCCTCCTCTTCCTCCCAACCTTCTTCCTCTTCTTCCTGTCCTCTACCTCCAGCCCCTCCCACTCCTCTCCCTCCTCTTCTTCCTTGCCCTCCTCCTCCTCCTCCTCCTCTTCTTCCCGTCCCATGGAAGCTCTTACGTTCACGTCAACGGCCTGTTACTCCAACAGCCTCCATGTTTTCCAAATTTTGATTTCACCGCCCTCCTCCTCCAAAGCTCCTTCAATCTTCCTCCATAATCTGCCCTCCATGTTCTTGAGCGTTCATGTCCTCCCCTCCATTCTCTTGTACTTGAATTCTTACCTCCACGCTTCCTCCTCTATCTCTCTCTCTCTCTCTCTCTCTCTCTCTCTCTCTCTCTCTCTCTCTCTCTCTCTCTCTCTCTCTCTCTCTCTCTCTCTCTCTCTCTCTCTCTCTCTCTCTCTCTCTCTCTCTCTCTCCATGTTTTTCGCCTCCGTGTTTTATCCTCCATAGATTCCATGATACTTGATTGTCACCTTTCCTTTCTTCGTTTCTCCACATTTTCGTTTCATCTTTTTAATTAAACACGTTGACTCTTTAAAAAAAAAAGATTGTTTTTTAGTATTTCTGTGTCCTATTTTCCATCTCCTTCTACCTTTTCTTCTCTTACCTCGATCTTTCTCCATCCTAACTTGATCCTCTGTAGATCCAAAGCTCTCTCTCTTTCTTGGCAAAATATATTTGATTTTGCTTCACCGACTCCCTACCTGGAGGCGCACTCCTCCCTCCCTCCCTCCCTCCCTCCCTCCCTCCCTTTGGTCATGTCTCCGGTCAAGACGTTCTATTCTCTTTTCCTCCGTGAGTCCAACTCCCACTCCCTCCTCCTCCTCCTCCTCCTCCTCCTCCTCGTCACCCTCCTCCTCCTCCTCCTCTTCCTCCTCCTCGTCACCCTCCTCCTCCTTCTCCTCCTCGTCACCCTCCTCCTTTTCCTCCTCGTCACCCTCCTACTTTTCCTCCTCGTCACCCTCCTCCTCCTCCTCGTCACCCTCCTCCTCCTCCTCGTCACCCTCCTCCTCGTCACCCTCCTCCTCCATGCCTCCCTCCTCCTCCATGCCTCCCTCCTCTTCCTCCTCGTCATCGTCGTCGTCGCCCTCGCCCTCATCCACTTTCTCTGTCTTTTCTTCGTCGTTCTCCTCCTCCTCCTCCTCCTCCTCATCATCATCATCATCATCATCATCATCATCATCATCGTCACCACCATCGTCATTGTCATCACCATCACCAACGTCATCGTCATCGTTGTCGTCGTCGTCACCTTCAACCTCCTCCGAGTTGTCCCCCTCCTCTTCTCCTCTTCCTCCTCCTCTTTCTCCTCCTCATCATTCTCCTATCCTCTTCTTCCCCCTCCTCGTCCACTTTTACTACGATATTATATTCCCTCAATCTGCGAATTAGATTTCATTTGGAAGCGGGTAGAAATAACTTCGCCAGCCGTGTAGTTAATGAATGGAATAAACTTCCTGCAGAGATAGTGCAATGGAGTTCAGTTCGAAGCTTTAAGATTCATTTAGATAAACACCTAAGCAAGATTCTGTAATGACTGCCATTTTTTTTTTTTTTTGTACAGTATATTTATTTGCTTGATTTTCATTTATTATAAGTTATGTCAATTTATTATTATTTACTGTTTACCTGATTCTTTATCATTTAACTATACCTAAGCATTTATTTAATTTATTATTACTTATATTATTATAATTTTTATTTTTATTTGTTTATCATTATAATTTTTTCCGCATCCGACCTAGTTATGGACCAAAAGGTCTCCTGTCAGCATGCTCTGTCTTTGTATTCCTTTGAATTCGCGTAAGCGTGCGTGTGATTCACCTTGGTCTTTGGATCACGTGTTGGACTCGTGATCGACAGCTATTTCTCTCCCGGAAGAGAGCTCAGAGCTCGTATGACCAATTTATGGGTAATGCTATGACCTTACACGCACACACACACACACACCCAACTCCCCGCCCACGAGAGTTGGAGTAACGACTCGAAGCGTAGCAATACTGAAATAATTTCAGTCCTGGGCAGGATGCGAACCAGGTACCGCCGGCACCGCCGTACTGACAATCTGGGACTCTACCAACCGCACCACCGAGTCGGTTGTGTTTGTGCGTACGTGGTTACATGCACATACAGTACATCTAAGCATAACTATATTAAAGCAGCATAGGACACGTACGATCAGCGTTCTCTCCCGTTCCCCTTCTCCTCCAAGTGACGAAAGCCAAACCTCTCACGTCGTTGAGGTTCCTAACTTGGCCGCCCTGCCATCAATTTGAAACAGCTGCCAAACTTTGCCTCGTCCTCTGTTTATCACACATGAAGGAACGCAAACTTTCCCCTAGTCGAGTCTTGTCAGTCGAAAATATAATAAACGAGTTTCCGCCCCCAAGGCTCGAGTGGGGGGAACCATTTTACCTCAAACCCTTGTTCATCTCGTGTTTTTTTTTTTTTTTTTTTTTCAAGGTTCAGTTTGTTTCGTCCATCTTGCTTAGGATTACAAGGAGAACAGGTGATGTTATCAGGAATGTGACGAAAAGATTAGGAAAATTTTACGAAGAAAAAGACGAAGAAATTTGAGGTTTCATACATTGATGTTTATTGGTAGAAATTTTCTTCATGCCCTTGATAATATACCGGTTTTATATCTCATCAAGCGCATCCTATATAATCAGCATCATTAGCGCAATATACTGATGCAGAATTATTGTGTTCAGCCACTAACTTTGTATAAATTGCTAAAAGCCCCATCAATAATCTCTGCGTACTTATAATAACATAATGAAAAACTTATCATTCCATAATTTAATCAATTTATCGAGACCGCTACTTCCTCCATCTTTATCAACTCCCCTACCGCCGTGACATCATATCCACTCCACCAACATTTCTCATGGGCAACAGTGACAGTTCTCGGCGTCTGTTGAAACGGGATATTTGCAACTTGGGTTGCAAGTTCATATTGCTTTGTGTTTTCCGGTTTATTGCATGACTCCACCTCCTCCTCCTCCTCCTCCTCCTCCTCCTCCTCCTCCTCCTCCTCCTCCTCCTCCTCCTCCTCTCAATATTGGAGTTTTCGATGTCTGCCCCCCACCCCCCACCCCCCGATTGCACTTTATGAGAACTCGAACACTTGGTCCTCTCTTTCGTGAAAAACGTACATGTGTGTATATATGTGAACATGGTATATATGCATATATGTACACACGACTTACTTATGGACCAAAACGTCTCCTGTCGATATGCTCTGCCTTTATAATCCTTTGTTACATGTGATCTGTATATATATATATATATATATATATATATATACACGTACAAGTATATGTAAATATACATATGTACATGTGCATGTACGTGTGCATGTTCATGCATATGTGGGTGTATATGTATCACATGTGTATGTACTGCATGTACATATGCACATGTGTGTGTTTGTTTTCATATATGTATACATGGATATATGTGGAATAAAAAACACTAGGAGCCCGTGTTCACAAATGCGTAAGTAACCACTAGGAAAAATAAACTAACGAAGCAGAGCGATTTCGTATAATTACATTTTCAGTGCAGATACAAAGAAGGAATTCCCTCTTTGTATCTGCACTGAAGATGTAATTATACGAAAGCGCTCTGCTTCGTTAGTTTACTTTTCCTAGTGGTTACTTACGCATGAATATATGTATGCATGAAGAGTACCTTTACCTTTCCCTTTGGTATTTATTTGAATTTTGTAATATGTTTTCAACGTCCTCCGCTCTTCACCATAAGGGATACTAGATTTTGTGGGATTTTAAGTTCGCGTTTCGGTGACCGGTTTTACCTGTTGTAGATTTCCAATTCAGAGCTAGACACGCATACTTTTCCCTTTCTTCGCCAGTATCTCAAAACACTATTGCATTTCCAGTTCAATTGATGATGATAATTAAGTTTAAGGTCGGGAATCTCAGTGAGGAGGCTAGGACGTTGCCCCTTACAGAGGAATTTGTAGCGTGGAATTTAATAAAACAATGTCCTTGGTCCAACTCGCTAGCTGCAAGATTCGAACTGCCGTCAAATAAACCTCCGCTGCAAGTGGTGACACTCTAATCCGCTCAGCCAGCGAGGTTCCAGTTAAACTTAAGTAAACAAGTGAATATAGGAAGAACACCAAGCGGATCACAATAGCAAAGAACGATTGTATGAGACCTTTTAACCCATAGGAAATCCAGATGTAGAACAAATGAAGGTTGTGAGGAGCCTACGCCAGGAGGCACTGAGTAACTGCGGCCAAAGCCTTTGCCCTATCATGCGCTTGGACTGATGGGTCAGTTAACAGTCCCTACTGGGAATCGGAGAGAAATGCGGGATTCGAACCCGCGACTAGGCGAGACCAGCACGCTTACGGTGACGCCACCAGCCAAGGCAAGTGATGAGACACGAACGATGAATTAAAAAAAAGGAGAGAAACGCTTTGAGCGATAGATATGGGATATTGCTTAGCTGTTTATCCAGATACGTCCAGGACTTCCCCCAGTGGTTCTGTTCCCAGGATTTCATCGATGATCCAGACAAAGGAGAAGATGGAGAAGAGGAACTACGACTCGCGACTCGTACTCGCCTGGAATGTCGTCCCATTCTGGAAAGACAAGAGAGAGGTCTGTCGCAAAGACAAAGTCAAGGAGAAGAAAGTAGAGAAGGAGGTACAGAAGGATATGGAAGAAAATGTGGAGAAAAGGCGGGGGGAATAGGAAAATTGTAAATAATGAAAATTAAAATTTGACATAAATAACGACATATGCATATACATTGTGTTTGTGTGTGTGTGTGTGTGTGTGTGTGTGTGTGTGTGTGTGTGTGTGTGTGTGTGTGTGTGTGTGTGTGTGTGTGTGTGTGTGTGTGTGTGTCTACATATACTTACATAAAGAAAGAGAAACAGCGATACAGAGACAGAGAGATCTTGTGTTTCGTTACCGATAAGAAGCTCCTTTATCTGTGAGAACAATATCCCACCGAAGAATTGGTATCATGAAATTGACAAGAAAAGAATGTTGCGTGCTTCTAGTCCGTAGGGGTGTCACGTGATTCTTGAAAGTTTCGATTGCACAAAACCTGGGAGATTCATATTCGCCACTGAAGGGAGAAAAAGAGGATGGGAGTAAATGAGTGAGTGAATGAGTGAGGGAATGAGTGAGTGAGTGAGTGAATGATCGAGTGATTGAGTGAGAGAGTGAGTGGGTGCGTGAGTGGGTCAGTGATTGAGTGAATGATCGAGTGATTGAGTGAGAGAGTGAGTAGGTGCGTGAGTGGGTCAGTGATTGAGTGAATGATTGAGTGATTGAGTAATTAAGTGAGTGATTGAGTGAGAGAGAGTGAGTAGGTGCGTGAGTGGGTGAGTGATTGAGTGAATGACTGAGTGATTGAGTAATTGATTGAGTGAGTGAGTCGGTGCGTGAGTAGGAGAGTGAGTGATTGGGTGAATGATTGAGTGATTGAGTGAATGATTGAGTTAGTGAGAGAGCGAGTGAGTAGGTGCGTGAGTGGGTCAGTGATTGAGTGAATGACTGAGTGATTGAGTAATTGAGTGAAAGTGAGTGAGTAGGTGCGTGAGTGGGAGAGTGAGTGATTGGGTGAATGATCGAGTGATTGAGTGAGAGAGTGAGTAGGTGCGTGAGTGGGTCAGTGATTGAGTGAATGATTGAGTGAGTGAGTGATTGAGTGAGAGAGAGTGAGTAGGTGCGTGAGTGGGTGAGTGATTGAGTGAATGACTGAGTGATTGAGCAATTGAGTGAGAGTGAGTGAGTCGGTGCGTGAGTGGGAGAGTGAGTGATTGGGTGAATGATTGAGTGATTGAGTGAATGAGTTGGTGAGAGAGCGAGTAGGTGCGTGAGTGTGTGAGTGAGTGAATGACTGAGTGATTGAGTGAATGACTGAGTGAGTGAATGAGTGAATGATTGAGTTAGTGAGAGAGTGAGTGAGTAGGTGCGTGAGTGGGAGAGTGATTGAATGAGTTATTGAGTGAGTGAGGTGATGGGGGGGGGGGGTGATGGGGCGTAGAGATAAAGAGTTTCCGAACACTATCGGCCGAGTCTGCCGCCGCCGCCGCCGGTCCAAGGAACAAAGAGGAGATTAATGACCTAAGAGATGGTGACGACGACAAAGAGAAGAAGGGGTGAAGGAGGAGAGGAGAGTGTGGGAGATTAGTGATGGGGAAGAGGATGTTGGGGGTAGAGGTGATAGAGTAGAAATTGGGGGGGAGGGGGGAGGACCAATAGATGGGAAGGGATGGGGAGAGGAGTGGGTAGGGGGGAAATAAAGAGGGGGAGAGAGAAAAGATTAGAGAGTAGGATAAAGGAAAATTGAGGAAATTTGAAAAAAGGAAGGAAGGAGAGGGAGCAAGGGAGGTGAACAAAACGGAGTGTACATAAGAATGAAGGAAACTGCAAGCGACCATAAGGCCTACACTAGGCAGTTCCGTGTCCTTTACCATCTGTCATCCCTATCCATTAAGTTATCATCTCGTTTTCTCTGAAAGCAACCAATTGTCTCAGTGAAAGAAAAAGAGATAAATAGAATCTTATGTCGAAGACCAGAAGAAAATATTTAGCCTTATGGCTTCTGGTGAAGTGTCTATTGACCAAAAAAAAAAAGAAAAAAAAAAAAATTAAACATCAAATCGAGATACCTTTGAACTATTCAAGACTACAAAGGTCATACCATTCAAGTCTACAAAGGTCCTCATCATCTGAATAAAATTGCCTGACACCAGCCAAAATGAAAATATCACAAACAAACATCGCTGTGCGTCCATTTGGTCCATGAGTCTTCTAGTAAATGAATAGAATTATTTGAAGTTGTAACTAAGTATGGAAAGAATGGCGCCAAAATTTAAGGAAAAAAAATCGTTTGGCGCTGACCCGAAGGTTCTTGAATGTTCTAAAGTCATTTTAGTACTTAGTAATGGAAATAGTTCGATTAATGTTTGCTTCTAAGAATCATCTAAGCTGAATGAAATAGTTTGGCATTAGCCAGGAAAAAGTATTTGAATATTACAAATTTATTCTAATAAGATTTGATTAGAACTTCTGATTACATCGTATCAGTCGAGAACGGGTCCAGATGCACCCAAATGGAAGAAAACGGAAATTCACCTTTTCTTTAACGAGCATTTTTACCTCGAAGTTGTAAGAGAACTGAACTAAAAGCGTTATCACAGTGGGCAATTTTCCTTCAGCTTCTAATTCATCTGCGATACTGGCTACCTCCAGCACTTTTTCCGCCGTAAAATCACTATGACAAACTATTTTGTTTTCTCAACAAAAATACATAGAATGTCTTTTGTTATGCTGAAGGAAAATTATTTTCATCCAGCACATCAGATCAGAGCTGGGCGCGTTATCGCTGGACAGGTAGTGCGTTACTAACGCAGTAATGCCCAGCTCTGGTCATCTTATGTTTTAGAATCGGGAATATCAATGTTGTAGTTTGAATATTATTTTGTTGAAAATATTCGTAAGAAGTAAATACTTCTCCTTTTAATTTTTTTCATCGAAATCATTCTAAAGTAAATTAAAATCGGTAACGCATTGACAGTAACGCACTGACGGTAACGCACTACCTATCCGGCAGTAACGCGCCCAGCTCTGCAGATTTCTTTTTCGACAGCTGCGGGGTGCAAATCTGCTCTATCGGCCCAGTGCGATAACGTCTCAACCAGTGCCACCGTAAGAGTCCTAGCGATAGTCTCTTAACTTTTCACTAAAGAGTTCTTGATGAGTCTTGCGTCCCTAATGACACTGCGTTCCTGAGCGTGTCTATTTGTCTGTAAGAAATGGTGTTGGTAGAATCCAAGGCTGGGAGATGGGGTTGGGGGGTCAGATGGAGTTTACATATACTGATAACAACATTCTGGAGTAGTTAGCGGACGGGAAATTGAGGACCAAACCAAGACGTGTCAAATTATCTTTGTCTCCAAAGTTAAGCCTGCTGTGCTCTCTATTGTATTCTATTATATTCAACTTCGATGGAATAATTGAATAAACGAACAATAATGAGACTGTTATTAAATCATTGCGTCATCCACCATGTTCGTGTAAATCACACCATGACATAAAGTTACTCAAACACTGTCACATCTCGTAAAGCACGTCAAAGGTCGTACACGTTATAACTGGAGGCAGCTGTGCCTCTATTTCACAATTAACTCGTTCCTCTGCTCTGTAAACAAGCTTGAGCGAGAGAGGAAGCCATATATCAAACTACCATCAGTCAACGCCCCGAGTGCAGTTGACATTGGAAATTGAGATTGACTACGTTTCCATGGTTGTTTTGATGCGTTTGCCTGGTTATTTTGAAACGTTTCGTTTTTCGTCGTTTGAAGGTAAAACGTTTGTTGTTTACATCTGGTTTACAGCCATGCTGGTTAGGTCAACACCCAACTTGAATTCCGTAATGGTTTTTAGATTCTGTCAACACAGATCAAGAGCGATATTCATCATGGTACTGTTCACATACTCTCAATCGTACCGTACAGAGATCTGAGCTCGTGTACCACCCAGGAATTAAAAAAAAAAAAAAAAAACAGCATCGCTGTACTGCGAGCCGGCACTCCAACTCTGGTAGGCAAGGAGTTTTGTTTGTGTGTGTGTGTGTGTGTGTGTGTGTGTGTGTGTGTGTGTGTGTGTGTGTGTGTGTGTGTGTGTGTGTGTGTGTGTGTGTGTGTGTGTGCTCGCGTGCGCGCGCGTATGTGTGTAAGGTCACAGCATTACCCATAGATCGGGCCATCTATGAGCCCTAAACTCTCATTCGGGAGGGAAATAGCTGTCGATCATGAGTCCAACACATGATCCTAGACCATGGTGAGTCACTATTGCAATGAGTATAAGAAGAAGCCTTGCTTTGAGGCAGTACATCTAACTTTCCCCTGACTTTGAAATAGTGTACTCGTAATAATTTCATTTTTGTACTTAAACATAGACAGGATTACGAAAAATAATGATTCTGAAAGAGAAGTACTTTATGTTATGAAACGGTTCAAGATATTTTCGAGATTATCCTGAGAGTCTGGTCACAGAAACACGTAAGCAAAATCTTAGGTCACAGTGTGTTCAGAAGAGGGTGACGGTCTCGGGTCTGGTAGAGTAATTTCCATCTGATACCAACCCACTCTCCTTCCCTCCTTTCCTCTTCTCCTCCTTCTCTCCTTTCTTTCTCTCTTTCTCTTCTTTCATCCTCTCCTCCTGCCCTCCTTCCAACCTCCCTTCCTCCTCTCCTTTCATCTTCTCCTCCTCTCATCTTCTTTTCTTCCTCCAATCCCTACTTTCCTTCCTTCCCCCTCTCCTCTTCTCCCACTTCCCTCTTCCATTTTTGCTTGTTAGATTTTTTTTTCATTCCCCTCTTCTTTCCTCCACTCTTCTTTTGTTCCCCTCCTTTCCCCTTTTCTATCCCTTTCTCCTCCTTCTCATATTACTTCATCCCCTCTTCTTCTTCTATCCCCCCTCTCGTTCCTCCACTTCCCTCTCCTTCTCTACCCTTCCTTCTCCACGCCCCTCTCCTTCCCTTCTTTCCGTTCTCCCATCTCCCTATCCTTCCAGTTTTCTTACCCCTTTCCTCTCCCCTCCACCCACTCTCTCCTCCTCACCTTCTATAACCATTTCCTCTTCTCTTCCTTCCTCCCCCCCCCACTCCCCTTTCGTCGTCTCTCCTTACAATGGCTCGTCACTCGGCAAGAACTGATTGATTAATCAGGATTCAACAAGGCAATAAAGCCCTTCTCTCCTGCCTTTGGCAACACTGTCCCTCTAGTCTTTGATTGGTAGTATCGTACTGATGATGTTTGTTGACGTTCCGGAACGTAGTCGTGTTGTTGTGTTCAGAACGTTCTTGTCCTTCTCTGGAGTGTTGTTCAGGTTTAACACTAAACGACGGCAGTAAACGTTATCCATTACATTACCCAATTGAATCTGTCTCCCAGAGTTTAATAAAAAAAATAAAATAAAAAAAATCACGAGACGACAGCTAGAAAACTCAAAAATCACCATCCAGCTCCCATGTAGTGGGAAGTGAGAAACCCCTTCGTAGGGCAAAATCCTCCCATTTGTGGTAACCCGCTCTATCAATTTAGCCCGACGTTGGGTCACCTCCCCTCATGGAACCAACGCAACAAGACCGCAGCGAGTCTCGGGACTCGAACTCCCGATCATTTGCTCATGAATTCTAGACTGTTTCCACTGAGCTACCGCGCGGCCCTAGATATAAATAGTAGAATTGCTGATGGCAATTAGCGAGTTAGTTTAAGAAAGTTGTAACCATGTCCTGTTTTAGAAGTAATTCTAGGAAATTAATAAAAATTCGTAACCAGAATTAGACACTGCAATTTATT
>NC_134785.1:66728834-66736334 GCF_046742065.1 Oratosquilla oratoria | reverse complement strand
CGGCTTCGCCAGTCAGTGTGTCACCGGACGAAATCCTGGGCTTACGAATGACGCTCCGTGACGTCACGTGGACCTGTCCTATTACGGAATAGTTCTCGACCATCTCCTGTCAGCCCAATCAGTGAAACATTGATCCATTGCAGATGCAACATGTCGCTGAATAGGACCGACATGTGGCCTGGTTGCAACGCCATTGTGGCTGCCTATAGTCTAGTTTCGGTCTATTTTGTGTAAATCTCTCAACTGTGCACTTTTCATGAAGTCAGTTCTCGTTATGCACAAAGGGATTTGTTAATGTTATTGTTTTTAGGTTGGCAAGTTTTTTTTTCAAACATGCATCTATTTATAAACGCGTGTGGGCACGTGCACGCACATACACACACACACCAAAATACACACACATACATACACACACACACACACACACACACACACACACACACACACACACACACACACACACACACACACACACATACACGTACACACACACACACACATACATACATACACACACATACACACACACACAAATACACATGTTCATTCACACGCATGTACACAAGCACACAAATACATGTACATATACACGTACATACGCACGTACACGTACGAACATATGAATACATAAAAGTAGGAATGGGAATTAGGGGAAGAAGACAGAGTCAACAAGGAATGCCAGGAGGAATAGTTGTGTCGTTAGCCAGAAGTAAAGCTAAAATGTGCGTCGTCGTGTCTCCAA
The DNA here is from genome assembly GCF_046742065.1 of Oratosquilla oratoria. NCBI lineage: Eukaryota > Metazoa > Arthropoda > Malacostraca > Stomatopoda > Squillidae > Oratosquilla > Oratosquilla oratoria. Next base: position 66,735,592 of record NC_134785.1, on the reverse strand, counting down.
CCCTTCTCTGGTGTTCGGTTTGGTTCCAGCAACAGGCAAACGCATTTTATATATTTATTTTTTAGGTCTCTTTTTTCCTAAGGAATGGTTAGGTTAGGTTAGATTGGGTTAGGCTGGGTCAGGTTGGGTTGGGTTGGGTTGGGTTGGGTTAGGTTAGGTTAGGTTGGGTTAGGTTGGGTTAGGTTAAGTTGGGTTAAGTTGGGTTAGGTTAGGTTAGGTTGGGTTAGGTTGGGTTAGGTTGGGTTAGGTTGGGTTAGGTTGGGTTGGGTTAGGTTAGGTTGGGTTAGGTTAGGTTGGGTTGGGTTAGGTTAGGTTGGATTAGGTTGGGTTAGGTTGGGTTAGATTAGGTTGGGTTAGGTTAGGTTGGGTTAGGTTGGGTTGGGTTAGGTTGGGTAAGGTTAGGAGCTATGAGACAACGTAAGTTTTGTATTAAATATACCTGCTTGCGTGTTTTTGGAATTTTACCCCAAGTTTCCCCGCCCACCCAACTCAGCTTTCGCCAGAATAAAATTTGAGAAGAGCGTCATCACACCGAAAAGGTTAATATCGATAGATTAAGATTGTTTGATACAAGATGAAATGAAACTGTTCGAGTAAGTTTCTGATATTGAGAGACAAAAGTCACTTTTTGATCCCCGTTATTGTCCGTTCGCTTGTGACTGGCATAAGTATGTCACAGATGCAAAAATGTCTTTGGAGAAATTATACATTAAATAAGAGAAATGAATAAGAAACGGAGAGAGATGAGATGAGGATTACAAACCAACTGTTCCACAACGTCCTTGACAAAAGAAAAAGTGAAAATGAGAGAGAGAGAGAGAGAGAGAGAGAGAGAGAGAGAGAGAGAGAGAGAGAGAGAGAGAGAGAGAGAGAGAGAAAGGAAGAGAGGAGAGAGAGAGGGAAGCGAGGGAGAAGGAAAGGGGGAGAGAGAGGGAAAGAGAGCAGGAGAGAGAGAGAGAGAGGGGGAGGGAGAAGGGGAGAGACAGAGAGAGGGAGAGAGAGAGAGGGGGAGAAAGAGGGAGAGAGTAAGGGAGAAGAAGAGAGTGAGGGAGAGAGATGGAAAGAGAGAGGGAGAGGAGTAGAGAGAAAGAGAGAGATAGAAAAAATCTCCAGGTTAAAATGCACTGACTGTATTCCAGACCAAGGAAGACTTTAGATATGGCGGTGGTGTGAGAAGGGGACCCTCATTTCAAGTCCAGCAACTAGCGGGCTAACCACCGCCACCAGAACGGCTCCGGGGAGCTCGTTAAGATCCAGGATGGCATCTTAACTTTCCACACAAGAGTTCCGGGAGGTTGGAACGCTTCCAGCGACAAAACATCCGGAGTCGTTATGGCTCAAAGAGTCTTTTGAAGTTCTTCTAGAGCCTTGTGCTTCTGTCTGGCTGGGTGGAAATGAAACTAAAGAATGAAAAATCAATTGGATACATTTAACGCGCAATTAACTTGGTCTTCTCTTCCTCCTCCTCCTCCTTCCTCCCCTTCCTCTTCCTCTTCCTCCTCTCCCTCCTCCTCTTCCTCCTCCTCTCCCTCTTCCTCTTCCTCCTCCTCTCCCTCTTCCTCCTCTTCTTCCTTTTTACCACACTACTCTTCGTTCCTCTACCACGCTAACAATTCCTTGGTCTTCATTCTTCATCTTTCACGGGCGATGGAGCGCAGGTAGGAGCTTCCGACCGAACTCGAATAAAACCAGTAACGTTTCTTTAGCCAGTCGACCGCAGAAGCCTTTCTTCTGGATATGGCCACCTCTTCTTCTTCCTCCTCCTCTTCATTCTCCTGTCCCTCCTCTTCTTCCTGTTCCTCTTACTTCTCCTCTTCCTCTTACTTCTCCTCTTCCTCCACATCCTCTCCCTCTTACTACTCATCTACTTCCACCTTCTCTGCCTCTTATTTCTCATCCTCTTCCTTCTACTTCTCCTACTGATCCTTTTTCTCCTCTTCCTCCTCCTCTTCTTCCTCTTCCCCTTCCTCCTCCTCCGGAGCAAGAACCTTGCCTTGAGCAGATAGCGAAGTCGGATCAGCAGAAACAGACTCAGCGTCGACCAGTGCTGATCTATATCAACTGCGGTCAGCGTTCGTCAGCTCAGGTCAGCGTTAGTCAGCTCAGGTCAGCGTCAGTAGGAAGGACCTCAGCAAAAGACCTCAGAGTCGGTCACAAGAAAACGAGAAGCAAACTTCAGACTCTGATGTTTCCAAACTTGGTATTGATCCTTAGTTTATTTACAAAGTAACTAGCAAATTGTAAGTCACTATAGTCAGCGCAACGAGAAGTGACCGCTAAGGCGGGGTTAGGAGATTTCCCGGTGGTGCCACATCTCCACAGATAACACGGCCCGCACGGCTCACAATGAATGCACTGTGAGGGGGGCGGGGCTAGAGAATAGATGTAGCGGCATCGTTGCTCTCTCTTGCTCATATGCCATGTCTGACTCGAGGAAACGAAACCTTTGTATAGAAAACATTGCTTTGATTTTCACCTCAGTGGTGGTGTGTGACAAATAATTATAATATAATTATATGTGGCAGCATTATAAGAATATAAATAGAATTATAAAATAAAATAAAATTATAAATTAATTATGTGTGGCAACACAGGGGGACTCCCAGTGCTCCGCCCTAACGGCCATTTCTCAATGCAACGAGTATAGACAGAACAAGCTGACCCTTTTGCTACGTAGGTCTCCTTCGGCTGAATAAAATCGTCTGGCGGCAAGGAGAATAAATGTACAAAAACAATGAACGGGATAATTGACTTAGATTGAAACCTTTTGTTGCACAAGAAGGGGGTGGGATCCAAGTTCAAATCATCAGGTGACATTCAGAGCAAATTAATGAATTTAAAAAATAAAAATAAAACGTTGAAAGGGCTTTAAAGGTCTCAGCATTAACGAATTTGGTCCCTTCGATTCAATCTTATTATCCTGTGACATTAAGAGCAAACTTATAAATTTTCAAAACGCATTGAAAGGCTTAACCTTCAGATGTCTCGGCAATAACGAATTTGGTGCAAAAAAAAAAACGTGCTTTTGCAAAGCCACAAAAGAAGACAAAAATTAAGAATTGCGAGAGAAAAAAAAAAGAAGAAGAAAAAGGAACCGGAAAAGAAAAAGAAAACCTGGATTGATTTTGACCATAAAGAGGGTGAATAACAAATTAAACTAAGATCACAGAAGAGAGATGGTTATAGAGTAGGAAGTATAGAAGAGGCAACAACAAAAGAATGAATAGGAAAAGAAAGAGAAATGTTAGTGTATAATAAGAACACAAGGACATAAGAATAGAGAAGACTGCAAGTGACCATATGGCTCCTATCACATGGCGACTCCTACTCTAACTTCATGGAAACAAGATAAACATTCGTTCCAGACCCCTCGCTAATCTCAAAAAAGAGAAAAAAGAGAGAAAGAAAAAGCAAAGGATAAACAGAAGGAAGAGTAAACGGAGGAAGAAAACAAAGAGAGGTTCCGACTTTTTCGTCACGAAATTAAACCTCTTGGTGCCGAAGAGTTTCTTCAGATGGACAGAGTCGCCTGGTGAGAGACGGAAAGAAAAATCAAAAGTCACCTTCGACTTCCAGAAGGAGAGCAAGACTGTCTACTAGGAAAGAAGCGCTGGTAAAGTAAGTCCATAGAAACACCAAAGAGTTTGAGGTTGTCTTTAAGGATGATGGTAGTCCGTCGATTACGACGATGACAGCTTTTTCTCAGGTTATCTGGCGGGGAGGTTCGTCAACGCCTGTTATGGGTTCGGAGGTGGCTTATGAGGCCAATTCTCTAACGGCAGACGCGGGGGCAGTGTGGGCAGGGGGAAATGTTCATTTCTTGGAGGCTGTGATGACGTGGCCTTGCGCCTCGCTCTTGCCTTCCTGGCGTTTTCCCTTTCCGTTTGTCTTTAAGGAGACACACGCAGAATGAGAACTTTACGTTCAAGAAATATAAATGACAGAGCTAAAGTTGGTATCGTGAAAATAAAACCTTGAGGGTGAGGAGCCTACGCCAGGAGGCGCTGAGTAGCTGCGGCCGAAGCCGTCACTTTTGTCCTATTGTGATATTGGACTATTTGGGCAGGTAATAGTCACTACTGCGAATCGGGGAGAAGTGCGGGATTCGAACCCACAAGTAAGTGATTTCGAGACCAGCACGCTGCCGATGACGCGACCAGCGCACAAAGGTTCTAAATCATAAGAAAAACGAAAAGAAAATTTAGAACGTGAAATAGATTAAGGAATGTCGAGGCTTTGGCTGTGGTCAAGAATTAATTTGCTCTTTACTTACGTAGTCATGGGGCATCCTTCAACTGAATAGAACTGGAAAAAATTAGGTTTAAGAAGGAAAGAGGCAAGAATTGATTTACCAATAGAGTAATTAACGAACGGAATAGACTTGGTAACCATATAATGAGCGCATAAACTATTGGTTGTTTTAGGAAAAGTTTAGATAACTTTATGGATAAAGATGTTAGGTGGTAACGGACATAGAACTTCCTAGTGTAGGCCTTATGGTCTCTTGCAGTCTCCTTCATTCTTATGTTTTTATGAAACAGCCAAACTGACCTGAAACGTGTGACCCCAATTACATCCGCGAACGGGGATCAGGGAAGATTCAACAGAACGACCGCAGCATTTAAGGACATTGAATTAGTTCCGGGGTCCGTCCTTAATGTCCTTTGGAGAACAGTGGGCACTTGTTAGGTTTAAGTATTTGTACAAAGGCCTCGGCTACTTCACAAAGCCCTCAAGCGCCCTTTACAAAAGGGATTGGTCTTGTTAGGTTTTAATATTTGTGTATACAAAGGCCTCGGCTACTTCACAACGCCCTCAAGCGCCCTTTACAAAGGGGATTGGTCTTGTTAGGTTTTAATATTTGTATATACAAAGGCCTCGGCTACTTCACAAAGCCCTCAAGCGCCCTTTACAAAGGGGATTGGTCTTGTTAGGTTTTAATATTTGTATATACAAAGGCCTCGGCTACTTCACAAAGCCCTCAAGCGCCCTTTACAAAGGGGATTGGTCTTGTTAGGTTTTAATATTTATATATACAAAGGCCTCAGATACTTCACAAAGCCCTCAGACGCCCTTTTCAAAGGGGATTGGTCTTGTTAGGTTTTGATATTTGTATATACAAAGGCCTCGGGTACTTCACAAAGCCTTCAAGCGCCCTTTTCAAAGGGTATTGGTCTTGTTAGGTTTTGATATTTGTATATACAAAGGCCTCGGCTACATCACAAAGCCCTCAAGCGCCCTTTACAAAGGGGATTGGTCTTGTTAGGTTTTAATATTTGTATATACAAAGGCCTCGGCTACTTCACAAAGCCTTCAAGCGCCCTTTACAAAGGGGATTGGTCTTGTTAGGTTTTAATATTTGTATATACAAAGGCCTCGGCTACTTCACAAAGCCCTCAAGCGCCCTTTACAAAGGGGATTGGTCTTGTTAGGTTTTGATATTTGTATATACAAAGGCCTCGGCTACTTCACAAAGCCCTCAAGCGCCCTTTACAAAGGGGATTGGTCTTGTTAGGTTTTAATATTTGTATATACAAAGGCCTCGGCTACTTCACAAAGCCCTCAAGCGCCCTTTACAAAGGGGATTGGTCGTACCAAAAGAAACCTTTACTTTGATTCTTCATGGGGGGGGGGGGGTCCCGATTTTCATATTCCACCCCTATTTAGTCCCCCTTTACGATACCTCAGGGAACATAGCTATGGTATCCTTGCCCCTCCTCCACCTCCTCCCCTCAGAGATGAAGGAAAACAAGAAATATTTCATTATTTTGATTTCGCGAAGAGCAGTCCAAGGGTCTTCTCCTCCCAAGAGACGAAGGAAAACAAGAAATTTTTCATTATTTTGATTTCACGAAGAGCAGTCGAAAGGTCTTCGGACAGAACAAGACCCAACACACAAGAAAACATCTTCCAACCTTCCAACTTGCCTGACACCACCAACCACCACCTGCCAACATTCTGCAGACTCGCCATGGTAACAGGTTTGCTTGGCCGGCACAGCGCGCATCTGATAATTACAAGTGTCAATTTAATAGAAGCCTCCTCATCAAATGCTCCGCGGCGCATCAAAACGTGACCCTGGCATTGATCAGCGCTGTCTTTTATTAATGCAAAATACAATAGACACACACACACACACACACACACACACACACACACACACACACACACACACACACACACACACACAAACACACATAAACGTACACGTATAAGTACACGTACACGCGTGCATGCTCACACACAAATGAGTGAGAGTCACAATCATAAGAAAAGAAATATGTAGATTGTGAAGTGCAGACAGACAGACGCAGAGTCTAAGACTGAGCGTGTCTGACGGGCATATAGAGACGAGGCGCTGTAGGGAGATGCAATAATGTTCAGACATACACGTCCAAAGAGAAGTCCCTTAAAGGAGAGATGTATGCAATTGATAGTTGAGAGATGTATGCAATTGACAATTGTCGAGAAGTCTATAAAAAATAACAAGTGAAACAGCGTACTAACTAAATCTCCCTCCTTCCTTTTTTCTTTTTTTTTCTTCTTCTTTTTAAGAGCGATAAAGCTCGCTGGCTGAGCGAGGTAGGGCGTCGTTACTTGCGGCGAAGATCGAGGGGATGGCGGTTCGAATCCTGCCACCGGCGAAGTTGAACCAAGGGCATGGTTCATTAAATTCCACGCTACAAAGTCCTTTGTAAGGGGCACCGTGTTAGCCTTCCGATAAGGTGGGGAGTTTGTGACGTTAAACCATATCAATC
>NC_134785.1:66718834-66723834 GCF_046742065.1 Oratosquilla oratoria | reverse complement strand
TACAATAATAAGTATACAATACAACAAGGACGTATGTATAATATACAAGGAACATACACAATCCGTCTTGGTTCTACAAAAATGCGCAAATAAATATACAATGACAATAATAAAAACAATATACAATAATAAATATATACTACTACAAGTACGTATGTATAATATACGAGGATTGTTCAATTCTACCATTACACCCGGACCTCAACCTTGTAGGTGGTCCGCGACTGTTCATACTTGAATGCAGGACACGGTGTCCACGCTACAGCCACATCAGTGACGATACCCTGAGGAAGCTGAGGTCGTCACGGAAGAGTCTGAAGTGTGCGGTTGTTAGGGGCCATTACTCGGAATGGATACTCTTCGTAACCTTTGCGCCGTGGCCAGGATTCGAATACACGCCCGAAATCCCCACGCGGTTACCAGACATGCGCGCTACCATTAAGCCATGACGGGCCACGCCCTCTTGTCTTCTCCGCACACTCGCTTACTAAGAGAGAAATTGTTTCTTTTCATTTTTTCCTCACATGATTGTCACTCATCTTCATTTACAGTCTTCTAAGGGTTCTACTGTTTTATTTCATCCTTTCTCCTGCAGAGGAAGTTCATCAGGTAGATAAAAACCAGCAGCCGACCGCTAGTATTGATGTTGTTTGATATTGAAGGTGGAGGGAATAGACGAGGATTAAATGGGAGAATTTTAATGCTTCTACGTTTCGACCCGCAGGGTCTTGATCACAAAGCTGACAACTCAAGTATAATTGAGGCTTCATATACATATTCGGGTCACCTCATGAGACGCCTGGGAGATCTTGTTACCTGACTCGGAATATTTGTGTGTTTATTTTCTTTTAGAATTAATGTTGCAAAACTCGACAAAACGGATAATGATGCGCTGATGGTTATGCTGGTAACAAACTTCACGGGAGCTGTAGAGTTTTACTTCATGCAAGACTTTTGGTCAAGAAAACTTTTGGCGTATTATTCAAATGCATTAGTGTTCAAACGAGTTTTTAACTTTCAAAATATTTGACAGAGGGCAAACAAATGACAGTTTTAGATGAATGTTTACAAAGACCAGACCATTATTGATACATTTTTTTTCTCGTGAAAATGTTCACTTTTTGTTTATTATCAGATGACGTAACAATGTACAAGGTTTATGACCTCAATAGTAACTCAAAGGCTTATGTAGGCAGAAGCTATCCCTAATACCGCTGTACTTTGATGTCTAAAGGCGTGCGTGTGTATGTGTGTGTGTGTGTGTGTGTGTGTGTGTGTGTGTGTGTGTGTGTGTGTGTGTGTATGTGTGTGTGTGTGTGTGTGTGTGCGTATTCGCGTGTGTGTGTGCGCGTGTGTGTGTGTTTAGCGCTAAACATTTTTGTTGGACACTTTTAACATAATGAAAAAAGTTTTCACCGTGCCCTATTTTTCTACCTACCCCACATTCACACCTGCCCTCTACAACTCCTCCATTCCTCTCTTCTCCCTCTTCCTCCTCTTTTTCCCTCTTCATCTACTCTCCCCCTGTTCGTTCCCCCTACCCTTCCCTTCCATCCTTTTTAGCAAAATCCCCCTTCGGACAACATTTGTCCCAACTTTTTGTAACTTTGGTCTGAATGGAGCCCTCCCCCAACCAGCGTCCGTGCCTGCAAGCGGGCGAGGCAGGCGTGCAATCGTGTGCATCTGATTGCTGAAAGAGATGGAGAGAGAGTTTGGGAGAGAAACAAGATGGGCATGTGAACGAATGTCCGTCCGTCCATCCGTGTGTGTGTGTGTGTGTGTGTGTGTGTGTGTGTGTGTGTGTGTGTGTGTGTGTGTGTGTGTGTGTGTGTGTGCGTATATGCATGTGCACATCTGTGTATGTACTTCTGTGTACGTACTTCTATATTTGTGTGTGTGTGTGTGTGTGTGTGTGTGTGTGTGTGTGTGTGTGTTTGTGTGTGTGCGTCTGTATGTACACACTTTAATCGCAAAAATAAATTTGGATAAATTAGTATGCTTATAGAGCTGGGTAACATATACGAACCTAATCATGGTTAATATACAAATTAAAAAAATAATAAAATAAAGTTTACGGAATGAAATATTGCTAAAAATACACTTGGACAAAACATTGTAAATACAGACTGATCACTTCAAAATTTGATTTCGGTTTTGACAAAATCCCGACACGCACACTCGAATTCACGGGAGAATACACCAAAGATATATAAAGCAATGTGATCCTCCAGTTAATAAGAAATACAAGCTGTGTTTCTATCGCTCCATTTGGCTTTGTCAAACTCCAAATTGCTTCTTGTTCTCTTCCATTTATATTTTTCAAAATAGGTCTAACAAAATATATTTTCCTCTTTGATATATATCCTTGGGGTATTGTACTTGCAAGTCTTGTTCCAAATAAAGCTACGTGATTATATAAAAACCAATATATAAGACTATTTTCGGCCCAATTTTGTCTACCAATGGTCAATTTGAATATTATGAACGTATGTGCGATACCTTAATACAGCTAGTGTTTCCGTGTACATACATATACCAAAGGCTTTTTCCCCCTTACAAGGGAGGTAGCCAAAAAACAAAGACATTGAAACCACTCCCACCCATTCCATCCCCTACATACTCCACTCCCCTCCACCCTCTTCCCTCCCTCATAGAATGGCACCTCCTGGATGACGGGTCATCCGTGTATCTTGTCCACTGCCCTGGGTCAGAAACAGTGTCGCATAAACAACGACGAAACACCTCAAAGAAAAGCAGAAACTGTTTCGAATGTACGACCTTTGCCTTCGATATCATAAATACTCTCAACCCTTCAACACCGTGACGTCATTGACGGTTTTTGTTCTGTCTAAAGACACACGGTTCCATGCAGATGAAGACCCGGTCTCTGGCCTGAAGGGGTCGTCTGTCGACCGGAACCCCCCTGAGAGTCCGAGGTCGAGCCTGAAACTGGACGAGATCGAATGTTTTTGGCAGGAAGACCACATACAAAAAGCGTCGCTGTATTGAAGAACTGAACGACCTTATAACATTGTGTGAACTGGTAGCGTCATCGGAAGCAAACTGGTCTCTCATTCCCTTGGTTGTGGGTTCGAATCCCGTACTCCTCTCCGATTCCCAGCAGTGACTCTTGCTTCCCCTGTCACTACAGCGCATCTTAGAGCAAAGGTGACGGCTTCGGCCGCAGCTACTCAGCGCCTCCTGGTGTGCGCTCTTCACCTTTTTCTTCTTCTGTTGACCTCGTGTCCTCTGGATGTCACGTGACCTGGCGTGACCTGACCTGACGTGACCTTACTTAGAAGCCTTACGTCCGGAAGTCCAGAATAGTTCAAATTGAGTAGCTACAACCCTCGTCGTCTGTAACCTATGATTCGATCTTCCAGGCCCAGAGGGAATCATAACTGGTGTAACGGTACTCGGTCCACATCGTTCGACAAAAGATAAAAAAAAAACATACATACATACACCAAAGGCTTTTTCCCCCTTACACGGGAGGCAGCCAAATAACAAAGGCATAGAAACCACTCCCATCCATTCCATCCCCTACATACTCCACTCCCCTCCACCCTCTTCCCTCCCTCTTATCTTGGCACCTCCCGGATGACGGGTCATCCCTGCATCTTGTCCACTGCCCTGGGTTTTTTATTTATTGTTTTTATTTTTAAAGTAAAAACAGTAATAATAAATAAAAAAAGACTCTACACCCGCATGGCATAATAGAAATCTGACTGGGGTAGATGAAGTTTGAAATGAGTAAAAAAGTGCCACACGATTCTTACACAAAGAAAAGAATAATCAAACCATGATCTGTAGGATTACTGGAGGTTGAGGAAGGGCACGTGAAGAAGTTGTTGAAAAGGGCAACTCCTTTCAGTCTCTGAATTGTGGCGGACAAGAGGACATTTGAGACCGGAAATTAAAAGTCGAATGTTTTGACGTCGAGCAGGAGAAGGACTGGGAACAGAGTAGAGCCCATGTTCATGTGCGTCTATACATCTATGTGTATGTGTATATGTATGCATAGTTATATGTATTCATGTGTATATTCAAATGTATATTTACATGTATATGTATACATATACATATGTGCTAATAAGAACACGGGTACGTGTGTTCACTTATGCAAAGTAGACCACTTGGAAAAAGAAACTAACGAAGCAGAGCGCTTTCGTATATTAACGCTCTGCTTCGTTAGTTTCTTTTTCCAAGTGGTCTACTTTGTATATACATATGTCTATGCAGTATAGATATTATCGTCCCCAACACTATCACCACCACCACCAACAACAACAACACACTATACCACCAACACCACTACCCAGTTCCCTTCAACAGCTGCACCAGAACCAACATTCCCTCCATCACCACCATCAAGAGCAGCACAATCGCATACCCACGCAGAGGTCCTACGACTGCCATGACAATGATATTGGCAGTCAGACAAAGACAAACACGCGCCTGTAGCTAGGCAGAGCTTCTGCAGACAAACAGAAACATAGAAACTGCAAAGAGGAGGAGGAGGGAGAGGAGGAGGAGGGAGAGGAGGAGGAGGGGGAGGAGGAGGAGGGGGAGGAGGAGGAGGAGGAGGAGGAGGAGGGGAGGAGGAGGAGGAGGAGGGGGAGGAGGAGGAGGAGGAGGAGGAGGAGGAGGGGAGGAGGAGGAGGAGGAGGAGGAGGAAGCTTGCGAAGGAATAAAGGTTCAGCCGCAGCACGTCCATGCTAACTTAGTCAAAAAAATTGCAATTAGGTCATGTCACTAAGTAGGAACTTATGTTAAGTGTCAACAATAGCGTGAGGAAGGAGGTGTTGTACAGGTAGCAAGATTTATGAATTATGAACTCGTTATCATCAGCAGAATTCTGGAAAAAAGCCAAATCAATATCACCTGGGTCTCTTCCTATTTCTCTTTTTCTTCTCTTTCCTCTCTTTCATCAGCGCCTTTCTTCTCTTCATCTTCGTCCTCCTCTACATCTGGTTCTTCCTCTTCCTCCTTTTCATCCA
>NC_134785.1:66711334-66713834 GCF_046742065.1 Oratosquilla oratoria | reverse complement strand
AAATGTTGTTTGACAAAATGCCAAGACAAAGTTTTCTTTGGTAAAACAGGGGTTCATAGAATTCATGGTGATAGAATTAAGACAGACATAACATGTACACATGCACACAAATGCACACACGCGCACGTATACGCAAATGCACACAAATGCACACGTGCGTACACACACACACACACACACACATGCACGCACAGACACATACACGTGCACACGTTAGCACGCAATATTACTAGAATATTAAAAGGTAAAAAATATTATTAACGTCCTTGTCACTGGGTGATGCTTTGACTGCCGACGTCAAATTATTTCATTATCGCCGTGCAGTTCTTCCTTGATTAATATATATTTTTCGTCTTCCTTCATCTTCCTGTCTTCATCATTACATGTCTAGTTTCTCTTCTATTTACACTTTCCTTTTCTTCTCCTCTCCTGTTATTCCTCCTGCATTTTTATACTTCCTTCCGTTATCTATTTACCTCGCTCTCATTCCTCTCCCGTCTCCCTTCTCTCCTCATTCTTCCCGTCCCTCTTCTCTCCTCATCCCTCCCGTCCCCCTTCTCTCCTCATTCCCCTCTCCCCCTTTCATTTCCTGTTCTTCTTCCTTTTCCTTCGTTCTGACTTTCTCTTAGTGTCCGGGCATCATCATCATCATCATCATCATCATCTCCACTCGTAGGTCTTCTGTTTTATAGATATCTTGCTTGCCAGACTCGACGGCCATTTAGTCCAATTTGTTGCCTAGAACGACTCTTCTATCTTTATTGCAACGCCATTTCTCACCCATAAACAAACGTGTTTTATCTGTCTGCTAATACCTTCCCTCTTTTCCGTCTTTATCTTCTCTCTCTCTCTCGCTACTCTTTACTCTTTATGTTGCGCCTTATCGCTTGTTCCTCTTTTACGCAAATTTTGTCATTTTAGTGGATTAGTGACGAACTCTGTGATAAATTTTGTCCTTTCACTTGCAATTCTTCCGCCTCCTCCTCCCCAACTTCTCCTCCTCCTCCACCTCCTCCTCCCCATCTTCTCCTCCTCCACCTCCTCCTACTCACCAATTTCTCCCCCCACTCCCCAACTTCTCCTCCCTAACTTCTCCTCCTCCGCCTCCTCCTACTCCCGAACTTCTCCTCCACCTCCTCTTCCTCATCCTTCTCCCACTCCCCAATTTCCCCTCCTCCTCCTACTCCCCAAATTCCCCTCCTCCTCCTACTCCCCACCTTCTCCTACTCCCCAACTTCTCCTCTTCCTCCTACTCCCCAACTCTTCCTCCTCCTACTCCCCAACTTCTCCTCCTCCTCCTCCTCCTACTCCCCACCTTCTCCTCCTCCTCCTCCGCCTCATCTTCCTACTCCCAAACTTCTCTTCCTCTTCTTTCTACTCCAGCTAATCCTCCTCCACCTCCACCTCCTCCTCCTTCCCCTGTCCCGACGAAGTAACACTCATGTAGCATGCCACTTTGGCCTCCTCTCCGGCACCCCTAATCCGTTTACCAATCCTCTCCTGATGTAGGTCCCTCTTGATTGCCTCTTCTCTGTCTCACCACGGGCGGGCGGGAGGAGACGTCTCCCCCCCCCCTCCCTCCTCCCCCCCCCTCCCTTCCCGCTACATTCCTTGATGTTTGTTGGCTTGTTTTATAGACAAGTTGCTCTCAGGGTTGGTGTCCCGTGTTCCTCTTCCCTGGTCTTCCAGTACACGAAGGTCGAGACTCGTAACAGTTGCATGATGTGGACATCGCCTCCTGAGTTCGAGTTTGAATTGTCCTGTATTCCCGCCGCGGCCGTCCTGGCAAACCCTTAAAAAAAAAAAAAAAAAAAAAAAAAAAAAAAAAAAAACAAAACTCATTGTTTCCAATTGTCGTGGTCTGGAATTCCCCTTTCAGAAACCAAGGAGGAATTGGGTTAAAGAAGAACGAGAATCTGAAAGCAAAATTGCGCACACGGATATGTGTGGTCAAGGATCTATGATTCCATTGGCTCTGGTCTCTCTTGCAGAAAGACCGCGGCCCCCAGACAACCGGCCACGGCCATCTTTTTTTCTTCTAAGGTTAAAAAAAATTGGGCTAGCCTGTATTGTTAATATAGACAAGAAGATCTTTGTTGTACACATTATTTGATACACTTCTCATAAAAGATAAATTTCGACTTAAATTATGTCTTTCCCTAAGATATGCTACTTTCCGTAGGATTGGGAAATGTATACTGACGAGCTGCTAAACTGATACCAAATGTATTTGCACTGATTCATGCACATACAGTATATGTGTACAGTGTGTGTGTGTGGGTGTGTGTGTGTGTGTGTGTGATTCACCAGGGTCTTAGGATCACAGCTCAGAACTCATATATGACCGATCTATGGTTAATACTATGACCTTACACACACACATACACACCCAACTCCCCGCCCACGAGAGTTGGAGTAACAACCCGCAGCGCAGCGATACTGAAATTATTTCAGCCCTGGGAGGGATTCGAACCCGGACCTCCGTAGTGGCGGCCGGGAA
>NC_134785.1:66696851-66704351 GCF_046742065.1 Oratosquilla oratoria | reverse complement strand
TTTCACTGCATTTTTAACCCAGCACGTATGTTTGCATCGTTCAGCTGCCACCCGCGCCGGCTATGTGTTAAGGATTGGTTTATAAAGGATTGCAAAAAAGAGCATACCGACAGGAGACCTTTTGGTCTATAACTAGGTCGGATTTTAAGAATAGATTGTTAAACGAAGAAATGAATAAACATGCTGACAAAACCATTGACAGGTAATAAAACATATTGGCAAGGTGTTTATCTAACTGAATCTTAAAACTTTTAACCGTGCTAGATTGCATCGCCTGTGCAGGAAGTTTATTCCATTCATTAACTACACGGCTGGCGAAGTTGTTTCTATCTATTTTCATGTTAAATCTACGTTAAATTAGATTAACATAGTAACTTCTCTTACAGGTTTCTGTCTGTGATATTCCCTTACGTATCTGGTTAATCATTTTTATTTTTATTTTGATTATCGTCAGAATATTTTGTTTATTTGTTTTACTTTTGCTAACCAGAGTCATACTATACTTAATTCTGGCTCAGGTAGATAACGAGTTAATCTCTTGACGTGTATCGGGTTTTTCCTCAGTTGAAAAACAATCTGAATAACCAAACGTGTCAAAAATATGTGTATGTGTGTATACATGACATGACTCACGCATGATTGAGGCAGTGAACGCTGGGGGAAATCTGAATTTGAAAACCTGAGACAAATGACATTAAAAAAATAAAAAGAAGAAGAAGAAGGAGAAGAAAAAGAGGAAGGAGAAGAAGAAGAAGAAAAAGAAGAAGAAGAAGAAGTAGAAGAAGAAGAAGAAGAAGAAGAAGAAGAAGAAGAAGAAGAAGAAGAATGAAAAGAAGAAGAAGAATGAAAAGAAGAAGAAGAATGAAAAGAAGAAGAAGAATGAAAAGGAGAAGGCAAAGAAGAAGAAAAAGAAGTAGAAGAAGAAAAAGGAGAAGGCGAAGAAGAAGAAGAAAAAGAATCCTAATTGTGCATACACAAAAACATAAACAGCCTCATACTCCAATCCTGTCACGCTTTCATACCATCGTTAGCAGGACTTCAGGCTGAAATCAGAGTTCAACAATTAACACCTACACAGTGGGAGCGAGGGGCGTGTGGGGGGGAAGGGTAACCCACTTTGATGCAAAGTGTTTCACTTGAACCGCTTGCTAACTTAGGTCCAGAGGGAGATGGGGGTTAAAGAGGTGGAGAGGAGGGGGGGAAGTGGTTAACGGGTTGGAGTTAAACTCGAGTGAACTGTGGCAATGGGGTCGGGCTTAGGTGGAACAGAGACACGTTTAGAGAGAATTTAGTAGAGAAAACGATCCATGAAGAAACAGTTAGGGAAAAGAAAAAACAAATGAAAGAAAAAAGAAAAGGAAAGGAAAGGAAAAAGAAGAAAAAGACGTTGAAAAAAATTAAAGAAAAAATAAACAACAACAACAACAACAACTACTACTACTACTACTACTACTACTACTACTACTACTACTACTACTACTACTACTACTACTACTACTACTACTACAACTACAACAACAACAGTAATAACAACAAAACAACAACAACAACAACAACAACAGCAACAACAACAACAACAACAACAACAACAACAACAACGAGTAGGTACATAAAAAGAAGTCCCGCTAAAAAAAATAGTGTAGGAAAGTAAGCAACTTAATAATGTAAAAATATAAATAAACACGCATACATAATTGTATATTTATTTGTATATACTGCATACACTGGAAAGCTGATCTACGGTACTTTGCAACGAAACAATTCCAAACTTTGAACTGTACATCAAGAGCACAGCTGTCCCGACAACCAATTCCTGAAGTCCAAAACATGATCAAACCCACCCGACGTGCTCTCTAAAAGAAAAATTAGAATATTTACAGCAAAAATGCATATTCAATAATAAAAGTTGTGATGGTCTTTACTGCATTGATCGTGCAAAGCTCCACCCTTTCTGGAATGGGAATATGACTAAGGTCACATGACTACGTATCATCATCATTGGCAGTTCACTGGTGTGATGGATTTTATTTATTCATTTATTTATTTATTTGTTAATTTTTTTCGTTAGGGAACTCATCTGTGGGCCGTTGGTCCTGTTTTTAAGCGGCAGAAACGTCCACATACTGTGGGCCACTAGTCCTGCCTTTGAGCAGCGAAAACGCCCACATACTGTGGGCCATTTGTCCTGTTTTTAAGCGGCAGAAACGTCCACATACTGTGGGCCACTAGTCTTGCTTTTGAGCAGCGAAAACGCCCACATACTGTGGGCCATTTGTCCTGTTTTTAAGCGGCAGAAACGTCCACATACTGTGGGCCACTAGTCCTGCTTTTGAGCAGCGAAAACGCCCACACACTGTGGGCCATCTGTCCTGTTTTTAAGCGGCTGAAACGTCCACATACTGTGGGCCACTAGTCCTGCTTTTGAGCAGCGAAAACGCCCACACACTGTGGGCCATCTGTCCTGTTTTTAAGCGGCAGAAACGTCCACATACTGTGGGCCACTAGTCCTGCCTTTGAGCGGCGAAAACGTCAACATAGGCTGAAACGGTGCTGTTGTTGGTAGTGTATGACGAGTTTCGTGTATCTTAATGTACGAGTAGGGCTCGTGACAATTCTGCTTCACGATCTACCTATGTACCTAGAGGCTCTTCCCCCTTATGAGGGGGGTAGCCTAACAAACACACGAACAAACTTTTGCGAGCTACGTTATGGTCACAGAAGAAGATATTCTTCTTATTTCTACACAAAATCTAAATATTTGAAGATTTTTTTTCTATTTTGTAAAATGAATTAAACCCATCAGTATTTATCAACATTTACATTTATCATTCTACACTTGAGAACAGTTATATCTCTTACATGGCATTGTTGTCAGCCTCATAACCAATTATTTCCGTGGTCCTTCAATCCAGATAGATAGTGAAAGGTTTAGAGCCCAAACCGTTTAACCATCTTCTGCAGAGGGCCATTCTATTTAACTCTATTGCAAACCCCCTTCCCCCTCCCTCCCCAGAAAGGTAACAATTAATCACTGCAAGAAAGTGCTAGGCGAAGGCAAGGACAGTGCCTCGGTTGCAAACCCATTCCCACCCCTTTTCTAAGATAGCAAAAGGAAATCAGTGCCAGAATAGTGCCAGGATAGTGCCTCGCTTGCAAACCCCTTCCCTCTCCCTTTCCAAGATAGCAAAAAGATTAATCTATGTAGAGGACTAGTGTCACGATAGTGCCTCAGTTACAAACCCCTTCCCCCATTTCTAAGGTAGCGAAAGAATGAGTCACTTCACGAAAGCAGTGCCAGAAGAGTGCCAGGTCTCATTTCCGAACCCCTTCTCCCACTTGTAAGGTAGCAAATGGATGAACCACTGCAGAAAGCCAGTGCCACGAGAGTGCCAGGATATATTGTATGCATTCGAGTTCATCTTCACGCACGAACAACTCTTAGACGAAGCTTCTGCCGTACCGTGTCTGTCGGTGTGGAACCGCGCTAAGTTTCCAATAGTTTAGTCATAACTAGATTAAGTTAATTCATTCGGCAATGGATTGTCGGAGTGCTCCAGGATTGTCGAATTGCATTATCCACTTGAAATGGATGGTCGGGCTTTAACCTTCGAAGGCAAAATTAAACATTTTATTTATTTATTCCAAGTGCCGTCAGGTAATTTTATTCGGCCGAAGGGAGCTCCCAGGAGAGAAAATAATTAATATTACCTCGGTTAACGTTTAACTACATAGCTAGATTAACTGAATAAGATAATAAACCAAATAATGTACGTCATCACATTGTGTTTCTTATGATAAACGAAATAATGAAATGCGAAATTAGTGAATAAATATAAAAATTAACGGGTAAATGAACATGGAAATAAATAGATAAGCTAATAGCTAAATATACAAACAGATATATATTTCGTAAGATAGACACGAATAACATACGAATATACATACACCAAAGGCTTTTTCCACCTTACACGGGGGGTAGCCAAAAAACAAACACAAATAAACAAACAGATAAATAAATGCTTAAATTATGAAATCAACAAGTGTACTGTGTGTGTTAACAGGCATTCTTCCATTACACAATCAAATTCTTTTAAGCATAAAGAAAGTGCTAATGAGGTAATTTGTCGGGAGGCTTTGCTTATAATATATCGGATAAGTTTCTGAAGCGAAATTATGTAAATTTACAACTTGTTAGCATCAGTGGAATGGCATTTGCATATTCTCCAAACTTCCTCGAGGACGGTTGCCCTTTGGGTCGGTTTAGATGATCAAGGAAATTTTAACGATGCAGTTAATGTCATGCAAAGGGTTTAATTGTACATGAAAGGTGTATTTGTTTGTAAAGGTATATATAGACAAAGCATGATGTTATGTGTACATACTAAGACATATACATATACCAAAGGCTTTTTTTCCCCCTTACAAGGGAGGTAGCCAAAAGGCAAAGGAATAGAAATCACTCCCACTCATTCCATCCCTTACATACTCCACTCCCCTCTATATACACGCAGAGACAAAAGACGTATAACTCAGAAGAAACACACACACACACACACACACACACACACACACACACACACACACACACACACACACACACACACACACACACACACACACACACACACATCAAAAACATGTGCATGCAAAAAAACATTAATGCACGCGAATATATACAGGTTTACTTTTTCAGAAAATGCAAATATAGATTCACTTGGGGATCCATGGGACACGTTTAATGTCCTGGCGAGTCTCCAGTATATTAGGACAAGGCGAGGAGAAGGAGTGATTGAGCTCTTTCCCTCCCTCATCTCCCTCCTTCCCTCTCCCTCTTCCCCCCCGTACCTCACTCACTCCCAACCCATATCCCTCGCTCTCTCTTTGTGTCTCTCTCTCTCTCTCTCTCTCTCTCTCTCTCTCTCTCTCTCTCTCTCTCTCTCTCTCTCTCTCTTTCTCTCTCTTTTTCTCTCTCTCTCTCTCTCTCTCTCTATCTCTCTCTCTCTCTCTCTCTCTCTCTCTCTCTCTCTCTCTCTCTCTCTCTCTCTCTCTCTCTCTTTCCCCGTGGTTAACGAATGGAATTGACTTAATAACCATGTAGTGAGCGCTGAAACAACTGAATGTTATCAGAGAAGATGAGATAACTTTTTGGATAGGGATGATAGGTGGTAATGGACATGGAACTGCCTACAAGTGTAGACCATATGGTCCCTTGTAGTCTCCTTCATTCTTATGTATGTTTTTATGTCAACTCTCTCTCTCTCTCTCTCTCTCTCTCTCTCTCTCTCTCTCTCTCTCTCTCTCTCTCTCTCTCTCTCTCTTATGTTATAGTTATAGAAGGAGCATTTATAGCCAGTCCACATACTGTATATAAAGTGGTGAGGAGCTTACGCCAGGAGGCACTGAGTAGCTGTGGCCGAAGCCTTCACCTTTGCCCTATTATGCGCTCATGGAGCTACTGGGGCAGGTCAAGGTCATTGATGAGAATCGGAGAGAAGTGCGAGACTCGAACCCACAACTAAGCGAATGGGAGCCGAGCGTACTTACGAATACGTCACCAATGCATCAGATATTACGTATACATTACGGGTAATATTCCAAACTTACATTTCATTGTAATTAATCGCCAGGTCGCCTCATACCTGAAACAAGAGAAATATCACAATTAATTGAAGGGTAATAAACTCGCTACAGTTAGCAGTAGAAATGGAGAAAGGATTAAAATGGATCAGAGAAAGATGAAGGAGAAAGAGGAGAAGTAGAGAAAGCAGGAGGAAGGTAAAACGTAGAAGAATTATGGGAAGTTCAGATGAATGATAAGGAGAAGGAAAAAGAGAAGAAAGAGAAGGATAAAGAAGAGTAAGATAAAGTGGATAGAGTCTAATACTAAATAAAGAAATTACTTGATTCTTTTCTTTAAATTGAGATTCTTTGCTGTTTTGGAGACTGTTCACGATATCCTTTCGATAAATTTACTTTTGGGGAGAGTAGGTGCAACTAAATATCAGTAGCTACTATTGGCCACGTCAGTTATAGTATGGGATGAAGTAGTGATATCTGATAAGAACACAATTGCTACTCTTGATGTCACATTAAGAGATATAACCGATAACTGATAACTTTTACTGGCTTAAGACAATTAAACGGAGTAAACGTTAAGAAGCGGCCACGCAACGTAGTATATAAGGAGTTGTTTTGTGATGTGTTTAGCACACAAGAAGGTGATGTTGTCGACACAGTGCCTATATTAACTGAAGAAGGAAGACGGTTCAAGTACCCTCGCTAAAGAAGACACGGTTCAGTAACTCTTCCTGGAAACATCTTCAAAATCACAGAAGAGGAAGCTGTAATAGTAACACCCCTACTACATTTGGATATTGGCAACGTATAACGATTATTTACAATATATTTGCATAATTGTTATAAGGGAAATTATATACGCTGTGCGTAACTAAAGAAAACGATTTCTTAAGGCGTGACGTTGCTACAAAGCTATCGACATGATTCTGCCAGACTACGACACCGAAAGAGAGGAAGAGTCTTCAGGGTCCGAAGAAGACGTATTGGACAAACTAAATGAGGTTCACGAGAAACTTGAGAAGAATCACGAGAAACTTGAGACGAAGCTGGAGAAGATCGTCGCGTTCATCGAGAGACTGAGTGATGACGGCGAGTTTCAGATCAAGAAGAAGATCAAAGACCATCAGAGCAAATAAAAAACTAAATTATAAAACATGTTTTATTTTAAAATTTCCAACCTTTAACAAAATAGGGGCGGAGCCCAAGGGCGCGCAGCGCCCGCGAGCGAAGCGAGTATCGCCGCAGGCCTAACAACCTGCCGTAGGCAGGTACGGCGAAGCCGCTGCTTGTAAGATAGAATAAAAAATAGGAATGATAACTGGAGAATTAGGATGAAAATAAATGAAAAGGAAGGGAGGAAGGAAGAAGAAATGTAAAAATGGTCATTTATATATACACAGGTAATAAATGAGATAATATTCGTGTTCGTATATATAATAGAATATCTCTCAGGACTTTATTCTAATATATTCTAAAATATTTTCCCAATTTTTTTTTTACTTTTTTTTTGGGGGGGAGGTAACAAAATATTAAAAAAGTTTGGACGATTCTCCAATATCTTTTTTTTTTAAATATTCTTCACCAATATCACATTTCGTTACGTCCTTCTGGTTTATCATGGTATCAACTTAATTTGTTCAGTGATACTTTCGCTTTATGTTTTGTTCATAAAGTTTAAACCAATTTTGACAAACAATTTACTGATCCCAATAAATTTTACGTTTATTTCATTATCCACCAGTTGATTTCATTCACTCAAGGAAAACCCCAAATGTAGTCAATGGGTTTATTTAGAGTTTATTTTGATACATTACGAAAGGAATATACACATATCTTTATATAAATTTCTCTTTCGGGTTAACAGAATATGCCGGTGTAACCAGCAATGTAAATGTAAATAAGTATGCAATTATATGTATATGT
>NC_134785.1:66691851-66694351 GCF_046742065.1 Oratosquilla oratoria | reverse complement strand
TTTATTATTATTTACTATTTTCCTGTTTGTTTATCATTCAACTATAACTATGCATTTATTCATTTTGTTTATTATTATTCATGCTGTTATAATTTATTATTTGTTTATTTATCATTATTATATATTTTTTCGGATCCGACCTAGTTATGGACCAAAAGGTCTCCTGTCGGCATGCTCCTCTTTTGTAATCCTTTGTATTGCTTTGTATATGGGTCAAGATTAGGCTCATAACATTAATCATAAGAGCGTAAATTTCTCCAACATAACAAAAA
Organism: Oratosquilla oratoria; assembly: GCF_046742065.1. NCBI lineage: Eukaryota > Metazoa > Arthropoda > Malacostraca > Stomatopoda > Squillidae > Oratosquilla > Oratosquilla oratoria. The sequence continues at coordinate 66,694,079 of NC_134785.1, read as the reverse complement.
ATACTAAATAATCACTAACAACACAACAAAATCAAGCGCAATCTAAACACAAACAAAGGACACAACATACAATATCACAAACCTCTACATTCTTTCTCAGGTTTTTTACCCACTCAGGAGTTTGTATTCTTTTCCTATTTACTTGAAAAACTCCAACGAGCGACGTGTTGTACGTTCAATAATGGCTTCATCATGAAATGGTGTTTACCCTGCCCAAACTGTCAACAAATGCTATCCTCATACAATCTGTCTAAACGTCGAGGACCAAAGGATTTATATGGACGTGACACACGACCTCTGAAGAAAAGGATCCAGTTTACAGAAAAGACGGGATTTCATTCACAACTGTACTAATTATATAGATCCCTCAAGGATCTAATGCAAAGCAAATCCTTCATTTTGACTATCACTTTCCAATCCCTCAGGAAGCTTAACTTGTAGAGTACATGAACACACACACACACACACACACACACACACACACACACACACACACACACACACACACACACACACACACACACACACACACACACAACTCGTGGCGCAGTTGGTAGAGTTCCCGGCTGCCATTATGGTTTGAATCCCGCCCAGGGCTGAAATAATTTTAGTATCGCTGCGCTGCGGGTTGTTACTCCAACTCTCGTGGGCGGGGAGTTGGGTGTGTGTGTGTGCGTGTAAGGTCACAGTATTACCCATAGATCGGTCATATACGAGCTCTGAGCTCTCTTCCGGGAGGGAAATAGCTGTCGATCACGAGTCCAACACGTGATCCAAGACCATGGTGAATCACACACACACATACTATTTTACTATAATCTTTGACCTTTCCATGTTCTATTTACTTATCGTACAGTCTATCAGCCAAGAAAGCCATGGAATCTGGAACGCAACTACGCAACATTTTTCTGAGGTTGTCTTTCCAGAGAATTATGAACAAGAGTCTAAAGGTTCAACGCCCGGCAGCGTCTTCCACGAGAATTTGATGGACTGTATGACAAGCAACTACAACATGGAAAAGTCAGAAATCACAGAAAAATTATTTTGTGTGTATTATTTGTTTGTTATTATTTTTTTTGTTTATTATTATTTGCTTGAATTTCATTTATTATTATTTGTCTGTCAGTTTATTATTATTTACTATTTACCTGTTTATTATCTAACTTTACCTATTTATTTATTTATTTATTTATGTTATTTTTTATTATCATCTATACATACCAAGGCTTTATCCCCCTTACAAGGGAGGTAGCCAAAAAGGAAAAGGCATAAAATCATTCCCACCCATTCCATCCCTGAATACACTCCACACCCCTCCATCCTCCCTATTATCTGAGCACCTCCTGGATGACGGGTCATCCCTGCACCTTGTCCACTGCCCTGGGTCAAAAGCAGTGTCGCAAGACACAGCACATGCACAGCAAGGCCGCTTTATTAAATCGGCGACCTCCCCTCTCCGTCCCCCCATGCATAAAAGGAGAAGACGGGGAGAAATCCCTTCGGACTGCGTCAAATTTTGCTCACACATACTACCTCATCCCCCATACCCCCGCCCATTCCACCTCATGCATCACAACATCATCCATATACAACCATTCTCCATTCACCCCTGTCTTCTGTCCTCTCCCGTCCTTCCTCAACAGACATTCCCCTCTTCCCCAAAGCCCCCTTCACCCCATCCATCCACCTCATCCTAGGACGTCCCCTCATGTTCACTCCCTCCACATCTGCCTTCCTACCTCTTTTACTAGTCTTTCTTCACTCATTCTTTCCATGTGTCCAAACCATCCTAATACTCTTTCATCAACCCTATCTCCCAACTCCCTTTCCACCCCTGTTCTCCTCCTCACCTCCTCATTTCTCACTCTATCTAGCCTAGTAACCCCAGACACCTCATCTCAAACACATTCAAACTCCTTCTCTCTTCCTCTCTTATGTTCCATGTTTCTGCCCCATACAGTGCTGTTGGCACAATCACTCCTTCATACAGTCTCCTCTTAGCATCCATTCCCAAATGTCTATTCCTCATTACACTCTTTAATCCACCAAGGCATTTACTACATTCTACCTCCACCTTCACTCCACCTTTTCCTGCCACATTTGCATCCAAGTATCTAAAACTATCCACTTCCTCCAGTCGCTCTCCCTTAATGCTCACTTCCAGTCTACTGCCACTTTCACCCCTTGTACATCTCATCACCTTACTTTTACCCACATTTGTCTTTACC
>NC_134785.1:66669351-66686851 GCF_046742065.1 Oratosquilla oratoria | reverse complement strand
GCCTTGGTATATTTATGTATGTATGTTATCTCACTGTTGTAGTCACATCCTGACCACTTCTATACCTGTTGGTATTTTTATCTTCCTGTCACTAACCTAACCTAACCTAACCTAACCAAACCTAACCTAACCAAACCTAACCTAATTCACCCTAACCTAACCAAACCTGACCTAACCTAACCAAACCTAACCTAACCTAACCAAACCTAACTCAACCGAACCAAACCTAACCAAACTTAATCTAACCTAACCTAACCAAACCAAACCTAACCTATTGTACCAATTTCTATGGTACTTCAAATGCGCTGGTGACGTAATCGAAAGCGTGCTGGTCTCGTATATGCTTAGTTGTGGGTTCGAATCCTGCACTCCTCTCCGATTCCCAGCAGTGACTGTTATCTGCTCCAGTAGTCTAGAAGGCGCATAGAGCAGAGGTGACGGTTTCTGGCGCAGCTACTCAGCGCCTCCTGGAGTAAGAACCTCAATTTCTTCCTTGAACCAAAGCTGGTGCTAGGTTATTCTATTCAATTCCGTGACACCCCACCCTCATACCCCTTAGGCCCTTCACACTAGCGGTTTGAACCGCGCGGAAATCGCGGTGGTACTACATAGCCAAGAAAAAAATTGCGCGATTGTGTATGAACTCCTCAATTTACTTACACTATAATTGAATCGCCGGGGTTGAAACAACGGCGGTTAAAATCGCGGCGATTGAAACAGCGGTGGCTAAAACCACCGCGGTTGAAACCGTTAGTGTGAACAGGGCCGAATGAGACCCAACACACGCGGCGCATATTTTTGGTACACTTTAACGAGGTTCTGGGAACCTCGATAGTAAACCACAGTCGAGCCGGCGTGGCTATCGACACGTCTGAGGGCTTTGTCGATCGGACGGACGAGGAAGTCGATTTATGATCGTTTAGGCTTTGCTGTCCGCATCGACAGAGTCGATTAAGATTATCTTTGTATATTTCATACAATACGGAAGAACGTAGATGCTTTACGCATGGTGGGATATATGTAATAGGTTATAATGGATTACTTTATTGGTAAGTTAAGTAGATATAGTTGGTGAATGCATATTTTGATAGATAAATAAAGGTGTAGGTAAATAAATTGAGGAAAATAGAGATATAAGCAAATATACATACATAAGTAATTACACAGATAAATAGATAAACTAATAAATAAACAAGTACATAAACGAATAAACAAGTTAACGAATAAAAATACATAAATCAATAAACAGATAAATAAGCAATTGAGTAAAGAGATAATGAGCAACGTGAATACAAAAAAGTAAATTGTAAAAAAAAAACAACAGTAATTACATCAAAGACTCAATGCCACTTACAAATGTGGTGGATAAACCAGATCACACCCTTCTCCTTTTGGATAAATGGTAATAGAAACATGATCTGTTCTAATGCACTGGTTATGGTGATCTCGTCTAGGTTTTCATTCATTGCAAATTTGACTCATTGAACACAAGGGTTAGAGGGAATAATGTAGTATTTAGAAGTAAGGGACTTAGGAAGTGTGAGAATATCTAGTAATATCGAGTACGAGAATATATATATATATATATATATATATATATATATATATATATATATATATATATATATATATATATATGTATATATACATATATATATGTATATATATATATATACACATATATGTACGTTCGTAAAGAGCTGGAGTCGAGGAGCCATGTTATCGGAAAATTTCAAACACTAGTACTCTGAGTCCAGTGTTTGAAATTTTCTGATAACATACATATATATATATATATATATACATATATATATATATATATATATATTTGTATATATGTATGTATATATATATATATATATATGTACACATGTATATTACTGATGAACAATGTAGTAACATATATAAATCACAAGTAATACCAGTCAAGGCAAAAGAAAAATCTGGAAACGGGGAGTCTATATATTTGGACTGCAGTTAGCTGTCGAAATATATAGACAACCCGTCTCTAGTTTTTTCCTCTGCTATTTTGCCCGCCAATAAAAAATTCAATATACATTGAGGCGACTGTACCGCGATGGATAGAGGCGGGTTCGATTCCAAATCGTATCGGGTTAAAAGCTTCGAAACGCATTCAAAGAAGGATATTAGAAACTTGTTCCCTTTGACGCCCGCCACTTCGGGGAAGTTTCCGTGTTTAATCGAGGTTCTTCGCCTTGCCGAAGTCGAGGCGGAGGTATTGATCAGCTTCTGAGGAGCCAGCAGGACCATCTTCAACTCGAACATCTCGGTGGTGGTGACAGTTTAGTGTGTGCATCACCATGAAGAATATGGTGGAAAAATTTAACATAATGACAATCATAACTTTAATAATATGAAAGATTTGACACCTTGAGCACTTCATACGGGGTGCTGTCCCAATTGGAGCACCATGAATATGAATGCAACCTACAGATTCCACACCTTGAGTATCGTGACACCTTCTGTTTTGACACCTTCCATCTTATGATACTTTCAACAGAACACCTATGATAAGGCGGCACCTCTGACCTGAATACCTTCAACATTGGTGACACCTTGAGCTAAGTGTCATCTTCATTATTGACCCATCAGGTGTGGTGGTAACGTTCGACTACAACTCAATGACACGTGGAAGGTGTCTGGATAGCATAAGGTTCATGCAATCACCCCTATGGACCAGAGCAACGTATGATTCTTTTATATACAAAGGTCAATCTAAGGAAAAAGAAAAAGAAAAAAAATGCTGATCACTTTTAAGTTCTGTTCGACTTCCTTTCTACAACTCTCCCTAAACATCTTTCGTGCTATCTTTAGGACTACATCTCTAGGGACCTTTGGTTGTCTCATTTTTCATTTCAACACCTAAAACATAGTCTGAGTTCAAGTGGCACCATCACCTCTAATGTTTGAGATACTGTGACAGCAACTTTAACACGTTGTCCAGAGTGAGGCACGGAACACAGTGGTATTTTTAACTTTATTAACATTTATGATCATAGCAATAATCAGCTTATTGAGTTAACAGTGATACAACGATACACTGACAATATACAGTTTGTACTAATTTTAGGACTCAACTAATTTGAGTTGATAATTAATGTGCGCTATGGACGGAATGTCACTGTTCTTGTAATTGTCAGTCCTCGGCTCTCTAATGGGCATAAGTTTGTTGTTGTGTCTTGTAGCGTGGCGTGGTGGGGGAGCTTCAGGTGCGAGGGTCGATGACAAGGGTGAGTATGTCGTTCTTTCCCAAACTTCCTCGTCAACCGGACGTGATAACTTCAAATGCGATGGAAATATCAACACAACCGCTTATCACTTTATCACATTGGACAATCTAACACCGAACTTAACACCTTTGATGTGGTGGGGCCTTCAAGCTGAAATGTCAATACAATAATGCCATCTTTAGCTTTGATGATATAGAAATTGATGGTACCTTCAACTTTAACGTCAAGAATGTTTCAGCACTTCCATATTTGATATCTTGATGGTGATAGCACCTTGAGTTTGAACACTTTGATCACCTTCAAATTGAAAGCAGACAATTTTATTTTAAGTGACGATTAGAATTCAAAATGTAATAGGTCTGTAATCGCTAAAAAAAAAAAAAAGTGTAGGACATGGTGGAAATGAAGTCTTCCTCTTAGCTGAATGAAATCGTTTGTTTATAGTTGGAACACAACCACTAATATTGCACTAAAATGAAGAGGTGAATTAACATAATGGATCCAATAATATATATATATATATATAATATAATATATATATATATATATATATATATATATATATATATATATATACAGTATATATATATATATATATATATATATATATATATGTGTATATGTGTGTGTGTGTGTGTGTGTGTGTGTGTGTATTCACTTGGTCTTTGGATCACGTGTTGGACTCGTGATCGACAGCTATTTCCCTCCTGGAAGAGAGCTCAGAGCTCGTAGGTCCGATCTATGGGTAATGCTATGATCTTGCACACACACACACACCCAACTCCCCGCCCACGAGAGTTGGAGTAACACCCCTCAGCGCTGCGATACTGATATTATTTCAGCCCCGGGCGAGAGTCGAACCCAGACCTCCGTAGTGGCAGGCCAGAGCTCTAACCACAGCGCCATGTGTGTGTGTGTGTGTGTGTGTGTGTGTGTGTGTGTGTGTGTGTGTGTGTGTGTGTGTGTGTGTGTGTGTGTGTGTGTGTGTGTGTGTGTGTGTGTGTGCTGGTATGCACCATGGTCGTGTATGTGGTCAGTACAAGTCCGCGTGCATCGCTGTGTCTGAGCGGCCAAGCATAATAATGCTGCAGGGTAAATATGCAGAGAACAGTCCAGAACCGCATACCATTTTCTTCCAAACCCGTTTTCTAATACAGAACAAAGGAAATGACTCATTTTGTGTTTTGTTTACATTGTAATGAACATGGGTTGATGCACATCTTGCACACACCTAGGTTGCACGCCCACGTGTGTGAGGGCGGGTGCAGTGCTGGAGGGAATTTCGTCAGTTTGAGCGGGTTCGAACAGAAAACGGGTTTTGTGGCGGCGGAGGTGACCGTCGCGCTTTTGGTCCGTTTCGGACACAGCTGCCCTTCGACCAGATCAAAGATCGCAGCGATTTTTCCCTTTTTTTTCTCTCGTTTTTTTTTTTCTTTTTTTTATCGATAGGTTCCACTTTGATTGACATTTCTGCGTTTCGTATTTCGTTTTTTTTATTTTTTATTTTATTTTTATGTTCGTTTTCATTTTACTTTTTATTTTCATTTTCGTTTTCGTCCTAATTTTTATTTTCATTTCACTTTTATTTTTGCATTTTATATTACACTTTCGTCTTCATTTCCATTACCATATTCATCTACATCCTTACTCTCATCTACACTAACATTACGAAAACTGTAGCGTGGTAGCAAACCTTTTGCCCGTGATTGTACATATACACATATATAAATAATATACACTGAACGGGCGCGAATGTCTAAACGGATAGAAACGCTGGCAAACCACAATCCATAACAACAGCGACATTTATGATACATTCTTGGCGTACATAAGTGCATGGCCGCGCCTGCGCATACAGAGGAAGTAGAGTACAAGAGGTGATGCATGTTAATACCGACCAAGTGGACCCCAAGGTCGCAGACGACTGCCAACATCTGCCGAGCCCGAAGCGCGTCCAATAAGAACACAAAAGAACATAACAGTACAGAACAGAACAGAACAGAACAGAATAGAATAGAATAGAATATGATAAACTAGAATGGAATAGAATAGAATAGAATAGAGCATGATAGAGTAGAATAGAGTACAATGGAACATAATAGAATAGAACAGAATACAGTAGAAAACAACAAAAATACAACAGAATATAATTGAATAGAAAAGAATATAACAGAATACGATAGAGTAGAATAGAGAAGAGTACAATAAAATAGAATAGAATTGAACAAAGTGAAAATAGAATGGGGTGGAATAAAGTAGAACAGAATATGATTTAATAGAATAGATTAGAATAGAATTGAATAGAATGAAATAGAATGGTGTAGAAAAATAGAATATAATACAATAGAATAAAATACAATAGAACACGATTGAATAGAATAGAGTACAATAGAATAGAATTGAATAGAATGAAGTAGAATGGTGTAGAAAAAATAGAATAGAATAGAGTACAAATGAATAAAACATAATAGAACACGATTGAATAGAATAGAATAGAGTACAATAGAGTAAAATGGAATAGAACGGAATGGAATACAATAGAGTATAATAGAGGAGAAAATGGACTTCCAGCCAGTACACGTTGTGTTCGTGTTGCTCGTGTTGTGTATTACAAGCCTAACTAACTAAAATACTAAACCTGCAATGTATGTATTGTTGTCACAAATGCCAAACACTTCCATTCAGGCTTGGAGGGACCCTAGTCTGAGAAGGATTGTGGTCGATCGAGACCCACGTTCAGGTAAGGAGCGCTTCGGAAAAAAAAAATAAATAAATAAATAAATAAATAAATAAATAAATAAATTGGGTTCGTGACACTAAATGCTTCAATTCGGTGACGCCTTCTCAGAGAAAGAGGAAACTACAAAGGTAGTTAACGCATTATTGTAAGGAATATACGAACTACCTCGTGAGTTGAGAACCCACCAGGAGGCCACGTGACCTACAGATAGGATGCAGGAAACTACTTCGAGAATGCAGAAACTACTTGAAGCACGCTGAAACTACTTCGGGAGAATGCAGGACCCACCAAAGGTAAATGTAGGTCAACAGAAAGTCCCAGAGAGCCGAAGAACAAAAAAATCCCGCGGGGAAGGTCACCGCCAGCGCGGCCGAGACTCGACCGCGGCGGTTTGGCGGCGGGGGCTTTGGACAACCGCGGCGGCCCGCCGAGACAATGACGCTGTCGCATCTGTTGGACGAAAGCGAAAGTTGAATTAGGTTCCTGTACGGCACAGCAGCTTCCCACCCTCCCCCTCCCCCTCCCCCTCCCCCTCTCCCCCTCCCCCCACCGGCATCTTTGGCTACATCTCGCGGCCCGGGATTTCGTTACAGGTGCCGTCAGGCGATTTTATTCAGCTGAGGGGAACGCGTCCCGGAGTGGGTAAAGTTGTGGCCGAGAATGAACCTTTTCGTTTCGCGGTTTTCGCTTTCAATTTAGCTGCCGCCAGGCGATTTTATTCAGCTAAGGGGAAGGTTAATACAAGGCTACAGTCTTCTGCCACAGTCTACGACTTATGTCTTTATTCTGTCTTTCGCCGATTGGCTGAGGGAAGTAGACTCCGGAGTGAAAGAGTTAGAAGAAGGAACCATTCAGTTAACATTTTGGCTGCATTTTTCTTGTAATTATGTTTCATCTCTCGCCAAGTGATTTTATTCAATTAAAATGAAGGAGTTGAGACTACCATAGTTAATCCTTTGGCTGGTTTATTTATTGTATTTTTATTTTGATTGTCGTCAGACGATTTTATTCAGTTGAAGAAAAATACTTTGGATCACAGAAACTAAGTCTATTAGATATTTTTGTTGTGTTTAATAACGTATTATCATTTTTGCAGGAGCCAGGCAATTTTATTCAGTTGAAGGAAATATCCTTCATTTGATGACGTCAGACGATTTTCTTCAGCTGTCGGGTCTCGAGACATTTTGGGGTCTCGACCCTCCGAGGCCTCGGTGGTGAGAGGCCTACGCCAGGAGGCGCTGAGTAGCTGCGGCCGAAGCCGTCACCTTTCCCCTATTATGCGCTTTAAGGACTGTTTGGCCAGGTAACAAACAGTTCCTGCTGGGACTCGGCAAGGAGTGCGGGATTCGAACCCACAGCTAAACAAATGCGAGACCAGTACGCTTCCGATGACGTCACCAGCGGAAGAGGTTGATAACGAAGAAATATATTAACTGGCAACTCGACCATGAAAGAAAACGTATGATTACGGTTGACTGGCAACACAAACACATTACGATCGCTGTTATTACTTCTTGATTACTTATTACTCTGTAATTACTGTCAGGCTCACGTACCATTACTCAAAGCATGTCAGTCAATACTAGCAGTGTTTGGGGCCGTACTGAGATTGTGACAAAAAATATAAATAAATAAAATAAAATAGAAATAAAATAAAACAATTAATAAATAAAATAGATAAATGAATAAATAGATAAAATAAAACAAATACATAAATAAACAAATAGATAAAAAAAAATAATAAAATGAAATAAAACAAATAAAATACATAAATATAAAAAATAAAGATATTCCCTAAAAGACGAACAAAATCCCCTGGCGGCAAACATGATAGACACAGAGGTTGAGTAAGGTACGGAAATGCTTTGATCATGAAAACAACAAATCTTTGTCCCTTTAAGCCTTGACGCTTGTCTTGTTTGTCAGCCACCGGTAAGACGGCCTGCGCTGGCAAAAACTGACCGCCGCGTTTTATTTTTCCTCGAGCTTCCTGGACTGTCAGCACGATCAGTGTCAGCACTGGAAACCAGTAACGTCAGTAAAGAACACAAATAAACATGTTACCAAGCTGACAGCAAGATGACATCCTTAGCTGTGACCCACAGAAGGCTGTCATTGTTTACATATTTTATTCTGGCTTTTGTTGTGTGATTTTTATCCAGCTGAGGGCGGCATCCCCGTCTATCCTGATGAAGCCGTGAAGGGCGTCATCGTTTTTATATTTTCTTCTGGTTGCCGTTAAAAGATTTCAATCATTTAAGGAAATCCGCCCTAACAGACGTGGGTCAAACGCCCCTTTTTGGAAAAGGAGTCTTCAGGTGATCTTTGACCAAAAATTTTGTTCTTCAGCACGTCAAGCATCCCTTTCTTAGAAAAGGAGTCTTCAGGTGATTTTCGAGTCAAAATTTTGTTCTTCAGCGCGTCAAACACCCCTTTTTGGTAAAGAAATCTTCAGATGATCTTTGAACCAAAATTTTGTTCTTCAGCACGTCAAGCATCCCTTTCTTAGAAAAGGAGTCTTCAGGTGATTTTCGAGTCAAAATTTTGTTCTTCAGCGCGTCAAACACCCCTTTTTGGTAAAGAAATCTTCAGATGATCTTTGAACCAAAATTTTGTTCTTCAGCACGTCAAGCATCCCTTTCTTAGAAAAGGAGTCTTCAGGTGATTTTCGAGTCAAAAATTTTGTTGTTCAGCACGTCAAACACCCCTTTTAGGAAAAAGGAGTCTTCAGGTGATTTTTGAACCAAAATTTTGTTCTTCGGCACATCACACACCCCTTTTTGAAAAAGGAGTCTTCAGGTGATCTTTAAACCAAAATTTTGTTCTTCAGCACGTCAAGCATACCTTTCTTGGAAAAGGAGTCTGCAAGTCATCTTTGAGTTAAAATTTCTGTCTTTCAGTACTCGAAGACGCTCTTGCAGAAGCTTTCGAAAAGGTACGTCGGCCGCAGGAGTACTTCAAGAATCAAATCCAAAATTTTGACTCGATGATTACTAGAAAACCTTCTTCAATGGAAGTAATAATTAACCCTTTGTAGGCAGCTAATCCAGTCTTTATAGCTGTTAGTGCTCTTAGTTCTATAAATCTCCCTGTGATCCATTTCGTAACTGTTAGTGCTCTTAGTTCTATAAATATTCCCATGATCCTTTCCGTAACTGTTAGTGCTCTTAGTTTTATAAATCTTCCCATGACCTCTTTCGTAACTATTAGTGCTCTTTGTTTTATAAATCTTCCTATGACATCTTTCGTAACTGTTAGTGCTCTTAGTTCTATAAATATCCCCATGACCCATTTCGTAACTGTTAATGGTCTTAGTTCTATAAATATCCCCCATGACCTCTTTCGTAACTCTTAGTGCTCTTAGCTCTATACCTCCATGACCTCTTCCGTAACTCTTAGTGCTCTTAGTTCTATATCTCCCTGACCCCTTTCGTGACTCGTGCTCTTAGTTCTATAAATCTCCCCCATGACCTCTTTCGTTCTGGATGATACTTTCCCTCTTTATACCTGTTGCTGGATCCATTAACTCCCCTCGTGACGAAAGAATTATGATGCGGTTTAACGTCGCGAACTCCCTCCCCCCCATCAGGAGGCTAGGACGCTGCCCTTTCCAGAGGACTTCGTAGCGTGGAATTTAATGAACCATGCCCTTGGTCCAACTCGCTAGTGGCAGGGTCCGAACCGGCATCACCTCGACCTCCGTTGCAAGTAGCGACGCTCTAACCCTCTCGGCCAGCGCGCACCCACATAAGAGTTGAAGTCTCCTTTTATCCCTTTTGGACTTTGTGGCCTTAATCCTTTAATTAAGGCTATTTTCTTCATCTCCGACATGCCCTCCTCAGTTACAAAGGAGACATATAAATCGTTTAACTCAAAAGGAAGAAAATCTATAAAGTATACCACTGTATGATTATATAATGTTCCCAGGTCTAAGAAAAGTTGTACCCACTGTATGGCAACAACTACAGCTGGAGCTCTTGCCATACTGTGGGTCTGACTTTTCCCAGACCAGTTGAGACTCTACATGACCACGATCAAGCATTTTACACAAGTTTCTTTCATCGTCAGGTGGTTTTAGTCAGGTAAGGGAAGGACCACGTGGTTAAGACGTTTACCCTCTAGGTGTTATTCTCACTGCCGTCGGGCGATTTTATTCAGTTCAATTAGTGTAGATGTAAAGGGTAGAAAATGTGAGATCTCTAGTGATGACAACTTTACTGTTACTGTGGACGAGACTGAGGGAGGTATTGGATTCAGACACTTCCATTGCCCGCTCACACACACATGCACACGCATACACACACATACACACATACACACGCACACACACGCACACACATACACATGCGCGCGCTCACTCACACACACACACACACAATCGCACACACACACACACACACACACACAATTGCACACACACACACACACGTGCACGCGCTCACTCACTCACACACACACACACACACACACACACACACACACACACACACACACACACACACACGTGCACGCGCTCACTCACGCACACACACACACACACACACACACACACACACACACACACACACACACACACACACACACACACACACACACACACACACACACACACACACACACACACACACACACACACACACACACACACACACACACACTTACACATAGAGCAACCTACCCACGTTACGGAAAGTTACCCACCGCTCCCAGTCTTCCGGCTTCTCAAGCAGCAACAGAACGTTTACCAGTTTCCCTTTCTATCTCGAGCGGCTTCACTCCTCTTTCGCCATCAATACTTTCACTCATCCTGCACTCTCCTCTCTCTCTCTCTCTCTCTCTCTCTCTCTCTCTCTCTCTCTCTCTCTCTCTCTCTCTCTCTCTCTCTCTCTATCTCTCTCTCACCCTCTCTCTCTCTGTCCCTCTCTTTCTCTCTCTCTACTCTTTCCATTTAACTTCATACATTAAAGATACTTGGACCTCAACCACGATGTATCAGGTAGTTCGGTCTTAAAACTATTTACTTTTGTAAAATGAAATATTGCAGAATGGTATAGTTATAGTTTTGTTAAATTATGGATTTTTTTTTTACTTTATCAGTTGTTATAATGTATTAGACTTCTTCGTTATTAGATAAATTCGTAAAGTTCTTCGAAAAAATGGACAATCATTGAGATGAATAAATCCGCCCGTATATTGATTCTGTTCACACGTTGAGAGACTACAACCATAACCTCAACTTCAACCCCAACCAAGCCCAACCTAACCCAACCCCAATCACAGCCACAACCCAACCCAAACCCCAACCCAACCCCAACCCAGTCCCAATCCGATCCTAACCCCCAACCCCAACCCCAACCCCAACCCCAACCCAGCCCAGCATAACCCTAACCCCAATCGCAACTCCAACCCTAATCCAACTACAACCCATACACCAACTCAACCCAAACCCCAATCCAACCCCAGTCCAATCACAACCACAACCACAACCACAACCCAACCCCAATTCAAACACCAACTCCAACCACAACTCAATTACAATCCCATTCTTACCCGAAACTAATCCCAACCCCAACCACAACCCCAATCCAACTCTAACCCAACCCCAACCTCAATCCAATTACAATCACAACCTAATCACAACCACAACTGCAACCCCAACCAGAACCCCAACCCCAATCCAACTCCAATAATAACCTAATCACAACCACAACTACAACCCTAGCCCCAACCCCAACCCCAACCCTATCTCAACCCCAGCCCTATCCCTATCCCAACCTCAACCAGAACCCCAACCCCAATCCAACTCCAATCATAACCTAATCACAACCACAACTATAACCCTAGCCCCAACCCTAACCCTATCTCAACCCCAGCCCTATCCCTATCCCAACCTCAACCAGGACTACGGCGCTGTGCATGGCGGTCGTGGTGTTGCCGTAAAAGGTGAGGCCAGCCTCGGCGGGCCGACCCTTCGTCCGTCTGCCCACCACCCCGGACACCACCTGACAACAAAAACAACAAAAGAGCGGCTGGACGAACATTACCAACAACACATTCGCACTTGGTCGCAGTTACTGCCGGGAACGCTTGAATCCAGTGACAACCTTCATATATTTCATTCTATCTAACGACTGACGATTCTATTGTACCGAGGCGAAGGCTTGGGGCCAGATGGGGTTTAGGTTGATCAAAATCGATGGTTTTATTTATTTGAGAAACGTCCATTGTCATGAACAGACTTTTATTCGATAGAGATCTCGCCCTCAACCAAATAATACGTCAATTATTAACTATAACTATAATTATAACTATAACTATAACTACAACTATAACTATATAAGAATAACTATAACTACAACTATAACTATAACTATATAAGAATAACTATAACTACAACTATAACTATAACTATATAAGAATAACTATAACTACAACTATAACTATATATATAGTGGGTCATTATAACGGAGTAGGAAATTCTATAGTTGTAACTCTGAACCCCTACCGAAGGAGGCAGAATAAGCGTTAACTAATCCTGGTTTAGAAGAGATTAACGTAGATAATATTTATCCCCTCTTCTGCAGGAAGATATTACACAGTTGCATGACGACAGTCATAATAAGGTGAGATCACTTCTCTCCTTCAGATACAAAAGAGTTTCATAGTTAAACTACGAGTTTATCTTCCTTAGCTGATTAAAATCGTTTGTCTCTAAGTTACGACAGCTGTACAATTTTGGATGCCTTTGGTTAAGAGATGATTCAAATTCTGATCCTACAACGGAGGATGTAATTCTGTTAAAAAATAATTGTTTCTAGGTAGTCATAACATTTATACAAGCTCGGTTGATGTTGTGTATATTGACAATAGTAATAACAACAACACTTTCTGCCCATGGATATTTGAGTTTATCTGTCACCAAAGGATTTTATGCAAGAGTAAAAAAAAAAAAAAAAAAAAAAAAAAAAAAAAAAAAAAAAAAAAAAAAAAAAAAAAAAAAAAAAAAAAAAAAAAAAAAAAAAATCTACAAAGAACGGCCCTGAGACCAAATGTTGATGTTTCTTCTGGCTGTCGCCAGGCGATTTTATTCAACATAGGGGGGGAAGCTCATGTTGCTAAAACGGGTTAAAGGGTTTGTAACTGTTCCCCCTGTCCACTTCTAGCGAGCGTCTCCCTTTAATTGCATTGTTCTGGTTAACGGTAGGCCGTTCCATTCACGTAACGGTTTGTCTCCGAGGCCGAGAGGTCAGAAGTCAAAAAAAAAAAAAAAAAAAAAAGAACTGCAGCACATAATCGAAAAATAATTCTATCTTAACCAGAGTATAAGCTGTGAGGCTTGTCACTTGGTGGAACAAATGATTTAATCCTTTTGACTCTAGATCGTCTTTTCTTTGAAGGGTTTTTAAATGCTCTTAAGGTGTCTGCAATCACTTTCGGTCCCCAGGGCCGCCAACCTCACCGTGCTGGGGTCCGCGTGGGGATAACCTTTCGAAAACCAGGCGTACCAACTGCGCGACCAGGAGGAAGGGAAATACCAAGACCTGACAATAGAGTCTGAGGTACCTGGTCTATACAGAAACTTTATATCAAATAAACGCTATATCTAGTCTCATTCTAGATATGAGGAGACACTCCTCCGGCTGAGCGGAGACAAGTTACTAGGAAATTGAGTTTATAGAAAGCGAGAGTGTCTTGGGTACGCTAAAGTGGTATAAGGATGCAAGACAAGTTGGTGGACAAGCAGGCCAACAAGCTGTGTACAGGTAGGCGCTCTGCGCAGACCAGCTTCCGGCAAAAGACAAGTTTATCTATTTATCTATTTATTTATTTATCTTTTAGTGTGGTAGCGTTAGTGTTAGTGGAGGTGGTGGTGGTAGTGGTATGGTAGTAGAAGTGGTAGTAATAGTGGTAGTAGTGGTAGTGTAGTAGTGTGGTAGTAAAAATAGTGGTAGTGGTGGTGGTTATGGTGGTAGTGGTTGTATTAGTAGTGATGGTAGTAGTGTAGTAGTAAAAGTAGTAGTAGTAGTGGTAGTGGTAGAAACTGTGGTAGAGGTGGTGGTGAAAGTAAAACTGTTGGTGGTGAAAGTGGTGTTAGGGGTGGGGATAATAAAGTTGGTAGTGGCATTGATAGACTTGGGGAAGGTATTGAATATGGTGATGTTCGAGGTAGTGAATATGGTGATGCTAAGGGTAGTGAATGTTATGATGGAGGTAATGAATATGGTGATGGAGGTAGTAAGTACAGTATGGTGATGTTGGAGGTAGTGAATATGGTGATGTTGGAGGTAGTGAATATGGTGATGTTGGATGTAGTGAATATGGTGATGTTGGAGGTAGTGAATATGGTGATGTTGGAGGTAGTGAATATGGTGATGTTGGAGGTAGTGAATATGGTGATGTTGGAGGTAGTGAATATGGTGATACACGAGGTAGTGAATATGGAGGTGGACGTAGTGAATATGGTGATGTTGGAGGTAGTGAATATGGTGATGTTGGAAGTAGTGAATATGGTGATATTGGAGTTAGTGAATATGGTGATGCTGGAGGTAGTGAATATGATGCTGGAGGTAGTGAATATGGTGATGTTGGAAGTAGTGAATATGGTGATGTTGGAGGTAGTGAATATGGTGATGCTGGAGGTAGTGAATATGATGCTGGAGGTAGTGAATATGGTGATGCTGGTGAAAATGATTATGTTGACCATGTTTATGGTGACTGCGATGGTGACGATGGGAGTGATATAGAGACTTCGATGATGACTGTTCTGGTGAAGAATATAGATGATAGTGACAGAAACAGTGATAGTTATAGTGACCATGATAGTCATAGTGATAATGATGGTGATAGTGATAATGACGGTATTGGTGATGGTGATGATAATGATGACTTCAACAATGATGAACATGACGACAGTAATAACATCACTGGTGATAGTGATAGTGACAGTGATAGGAAAAAAGGTAAAAATAGCGTATAATCTGGAAATGACTTAAGAGGCCTGTGCTATGACGTCACATAATGTATCACCAACTTAGTGTTGGCTTCGTGATTCAGTGATGTGTTTCTTAGAGTTGGTATATCACCGAGGCAGCTTTAGCGGTGACGTCACGGGCGAGGCTGCCAATTCTGCCTGACCAGCAGAAGAAAGCATCATAGGTGGACAGTGATGATGGTGATGATGGTGATGACAGAGGTGGTGATGGTGGTGATGGTGATGATAGTGATGGTGGTGGTGATGATGGTGGTAATGGTGATGGTGATGATGGTGGTGATGATGGTGATGATGGTGGTGATGGTGATGACAGAGGTGGTGATGGTGGTGATGGTGATGATAGTGATGGTGGTGGTGATGATGGTGGTAATGGTGATGGTGATGATGGTGGTGGTGGTGAGGATGGTGGTGGTGATGATTGTGATGCAGGTGTTGTTGTGGTGATGATGATGATGATGATGATGATGATGATGATGATGATGATGATGATGATGATGATGATGATGATGATGATGATGATGATGATGATGACAACGACGACGACGACGATGATGTTGCTGATGATGATGAGGAGGAGGATGGAAAATGTGAAAATCTAAAGAGCTGACTGTTGTGTGTGTGTGTGTGTCTGTGTGTGTGTGTGTGTGTGTGTGTGTGTGTGTGTGTGTGTGTGTGTGTGTGTGTGTGTGTGTGTGTGTGTGTGTGTGTGTTGAGAGAAAGAGATAGATACATAGATAAATGGATAGATAGATAGATAGATAGCTAAACAGATAAATAGATGAATAAATAGATAGATAAAATAGATATATAGATAAATGTATAGATATATAGGGAGCGAAAGAAAGAGAGGGACGGAGAAGAAGAGAAAAGGAGAGAAAGAGAGAGAGAGAGAGAGAGAGAGAGAGAGAGAGAGAGAGAGAGAGAGAGAGAGAGAGAGAGAGAGAGAGAGAGAGAGAGAGAGAGAGAGAGAGAGAGAAAGAAAGAGAGAAAGGGAGAAAGAGAGAAAGAAAGAGAGAGAGAAAGAAAGAGAGAAAGAAACAGACAGAGAAAGACAGAAAGAGATATACGAATATATACAAGGAAGTGCTCCATCTAATCGCCAATAAAATATACGTCCTCTTGGCTCTCTGTTGTCGCCGTCTCGTCCAGCCGTTCCTCCGTCGACGGTCGCAGCGGGTTGGCTGGCCAAAGCCCCTAAAGGCTGTATTGGATAATTGAGGTCTCTATTAACCTCTTCAACACGGCGACGCACCTCCTGGGCTTAGTTACAGCTGTATGTGAACCACGTCACTCTGTTGAAGAGGTTGACACATATTGTACAAGGTCCGGTCTTCTGTCGCCGAAATAGTTCATGGGATGAGCTACGAAGATGAATGAGATGGTTTGTTTGTTATTGAAAAAAAGCGGGTTTCCTTGTCTGGATAGAACCATCTGGATAAGGTTATGTGTTGTAAGGGGTAGTAATCGTGGTTAGGACTGGAATAGATAGTTTTGATGTTATTAGTCTCACGTAATTTCCTTCGGTTGAATATAACTAATTAGCTAGACATCCTATCGGTTTCTGTAACGTATATCAGTGGGGCACACTTGCTCTTATTTTTTCTGGTTATTGACAGCTGGAAGGACAGTGCTTATCCTTCTTAAAAGAATCTAACAGATTTAGTTTGACTTTTTGTCTGTCTGTCTGTCTGTCTGTCTGGCTGGCTGTCTGGCTGCCTGTCTATCTCCCTCTCTCTTTCTCTCTCTCTCTCTCTCTCTTTCTCTCTCTCTCGCTCTCTCTCTCTCTCTCTCTCTCTCTCTCTCTCTCTCTCTCTTCCTCTCTCTCTCTCTCTCTCTCTCTCTCTCTCTCTCTCTCTCTCTCTCTCTCTCTCTCTCTCTCTCTCTCTCTCTCTTTCTCTCTCTCTCTCTCCCTTTCTCTCTCTCTCTCTCTCTCTCTCTCTCTCTCTCTCTCTCTCTCTCTCTCTCTCTCTCTCTCTCTCTCTCTCTCTCTCTCTCTCTCTCTTGTGAGGATGATCTCAATTCATCCTATTCTACCAAAGAAGTGACCTGAGGCTCGATGTAGGTTGCCTTCTCTCACAGTCTACTTGGGGTGACCAAATGTCTTGGTTTGAAGATTAATCTATGTCAAAAGAGTAAAATGCTTTAGACCAATAAGATGCGCCTGTGTTCATGTGCATGTGTGTTATGTGTACGGGATAGATAGACAATAAAATAGAGAGAGAGAGAGAGAGAGAGAGAGAGAGAGAGAGAGAGAGAGAGAGAGAGAGAGAGAGAGAGAGAGAGAGAGAGAGAGAGAGAGAGAGAGAGAGCGAGAGAGCTACACACACACACACACACACACACACACACACACACACACACACACACACACACACACACACACACACACACACACACACACACACACACACACACACGGCCCGGTGGCGGATTGGTAAGGCACTGGCCTCACAAGCCGGAGAACCGGGGTTCGATTCCCCGGCCGGGCGGAGACAAGTTGGGTTTGTCTCCTTTCAC
>NC_134785.1:66649351-66654351 GCF_046742065.1 Oratosquilla oratoria | reverse complement strand
CCTCACAACCTTTCCCGGTTCCCTTCCTGACCTTATATTCTGTGTATATATTCTTGTGTCCTTTTTCATTTCTATGTACCCTGAATAGACGAAAGTGCTTGGTCATCAGTTTTTCTTTTTCCTTGGTGGTTTTTCCCCATATTTAGAATCACGAGTTTATATGATTTCTCATGTATATATATATATAATAATAATGAAATAATAATAATAATAACAAAGAATAATCTTGTCCAAGAGACGGCCATGAGCTCAATAAAATAAAATTATGTTAACTAAAAGACAACATATCATCTACGATTTATCTCCGCGTTATGTCGATTCTTTGAGTTTTCACATTCAGTCAGCTTGTAAGCTGGTGTAATCGTAAGCGTGCTGTTCTCGCCCTTGTTTAGTTCTGGGTTCGAATCCCGCACTCCTCTCCAGTTCCCATCGGTGACTGTTACCTACCCAGTAGTCCTCCAAGCGTATTAAAGGACAAAGGTGACGGCTCCGGCCACAGCTACTCAGCGCCTCCTGTCGTAGGTTCCTCACCTTCTTCTTCTTCTTCTTCTTCTTGTGGTTAAACTAAGTCGATTTCATTCAGTTTAAGGGAAAACACTTTCACTAAAGCCTAAAATGGGTAACTAAAATCCTAAGCTTTAGTGCTTTAGGCGTTCTAGTGACGCCCCTACTGACCAGAGTTACCCAGCATTCCTTAGTTATTCTAGAATTACATTTATATTCTACAGTTCTTCCTTTCTACTCATTTTCTTAATCAGTCCCCGTTCACACTAACGGTTTGAACCGCGGCGGTTTAATTACAGCGTAAGTCAATAGAGGCGTTTGCACACATCCGCGCAGTTTTCCTTGACTATACTGTAGGGTACAGCCGCGGTTCCCGCGCGGTTCAAACCGTTAGTGTGAACAGGGCCTAAATCCCCCCCTTATTTCTACGATTCCACGCGATAATATCCCCAAGGAGGTTAAAAGGGACTGCAAGAAACCATATGGCCTACACTAGGCAGTTCCATGTCATCCCTATCCATAAAGTTATCTACTCTTCTCTTTTAAAACAACCAATTGTTTCGGTGCTTACTACATGGTTACCAAGTCTTTTCCATTCGTTAATCATCGTTGGTAAGACCAGAGACCATATGGCCTACACTAGAGAGTTCCATGTCCTTTACTACCTGTCATTCCTATCCATCTATTTATCCCGTCTTCTCTTAAAATAATAAATTATTTCGGTGCTCACTATATGGTTACTAAATCTCTTCAAGGAGTTTTCTTCTACAGCGAAGAATGCAAATGAACGAAAAAATAAAGTTTCAGTTTGTTTAGCCACTGGAAGTCGTTTCACTTGAACGAAAGCATGTGGTGTTACCAAAGGGAAAATGTATCAAGAAAGGAGACACGTAGACATAAGAAACGAAATGAAAAGAAAAATGTACGAATGAAAGTGGAAAAATATAAAGAAAATGAAGAGGAAAGGAAGGAAGAGAGAGAGAGAGAGAGAGAGAGAGAGAGAGAGAGAGAGAGAGAGAGAGAGAGAGAGAGAGAGAGAGAGAGAGAGAGAGAGAGAGAGAGAGAGAGAGAGAGAGATACGGGAGAATAACGGTATGATGTTAATTCTAGGAAATATATTTTCATTACTGAAAGGGAAGACGACAAAGATTTAGAAGAAAGGCGACTGTTGGGGAAGAAAGAAGAAATAGATAATAGAAAAGAATTGTTAAAAATGAAACCATAAAAAAAATAGAAATGAATTTCCTGAAGAGGTAGTGACACACACACACACACACACACACACACACACACACACACACACACACACACACACACACACACACACACACACACACACACACACACACACACACACACATACACAAAAAAAAAATCTACCTTTTCTTACCCCATTTTTGTCCAATTTCACAGTGAGTTATACAAGGGAAGGTGTCGACGCCAGGAGGCTCTTAGTTCTACTCAGGGTCCTCTATAGTCTTCTGTATTTGCTGGTTTGCTTTGTGCGAACCTCGAATGAGACACTCTAAAGCTCTGATATTGATGTAATGAAATTTTCACACAAAGCAATTTTGTTTTAATTAATTTTGCATAATCTTGTTTATTTAATCCATTATTTTTGAGTTATTTTTTCAGTTGTCCACCCCTCTCCCCCTAAAAAATATGCACGTATATATATATATATATATATATATATATATATAATATATATATATATATATATATATACATATATATATATATATATATATATATATACACACCGGTATATACATTAGGGCATTACGTTTTATTGATAGGACGGATACGAATAAAAGTGAAGAGATAGTTATCAAACTACGAGTCTGATGTTAGTTAGACCCATCCCTGACTATGCGGTACAATTATGATCTTCATCCAAAAGAATGGATATCGATTCACTAGAATCATTACAGTTCTCAGAAATTTACCTTACGAGGATAGGCTTAGGCACCTTGATTTACACTCTTTGGAAAGACGCAGATTGCGGGGTGACCTAATAGAGGTGTTCAAATGGATCAAAGGTTTTAATAAGGGTGATGCAAACGAGGTCATCATATTAAGACAAAAGGGCAGGACTTGCAGTAATAGATTTAAATTGGACAAATTTAGATTTAAGAAGGAAATAGGCAAAAATTGGTTTACTAATAGGGTGGTCGACGAATGGAATAGACTCAGTAACCATGTGGTAAGCGCTGAAACTATCAGTTGTTTTAAGAAACGATTAGACAACTTTATGGATGGGGATGACAGGTGGTGATGGATACGGAGATGCCTAGTGTAGGCCTTATGGTCTCTTGCAGTCTCCTTCATTCTTATGTTTTTATATCCTTTTGAATAAATAAATAAATGAAAATAAAAACTAATTCAACATCTGACCAACAAAGAAAACGTAAAGTGTAAGAAGCCAGACTCATTCCAAGGAATGAGACAGAAGGCGAGAGTCCTTCGCCATTAAGAAGACACAAAGACGATCATTAGTATAAAATGAAAACGAGTTAGAGTGGAAGCAACATCAAGAAAAGTCTTGGAAGACTTATTAGTGAGGGAACTGAAACACGCAGGAATAAACGAGCGGAAGAAGGAGACAAACAGGGAGAAAATGCAACACGATTAGAAAATCAAATGAAATACATCTTGAAGTAAAATTACGGAAGAGGAGGGACAAAATGTGAGAAAGGGAAAGAATTTCTTTCCATGTTTGTGAGATTGTGATAGTGATATATTTGTATATGGCTATGCATATATATATTCATTGTATATATATATATATATATATATATACTGTATATATGTGTGTATACATATATATATATAAATATATATGCATATATATATATATATATATATGTATATATATATATACACACACAAATGTATATATATATATATATATATATATATTTATATATATGTATATATATGTATGTATGTATGTATGTATGTATACATACACATACATACACATGGTGACTTATCCTTATCAGCACGGGTGAACTGGTATGTGATCTATATCTTATAAACATGGAGTTTCAGATCAGAGATCAAAATACGTCTAACTGAAAAACATGAAATCCCAAGCACACACACAGACACACACAACTCGATTGCACAGTCCGAGTTCGAATCTCGCCTAGGGCTAAAATAATTTCAATATCGCTGCGCTGCTAGTCGTTACTCCAACTCTAATGGGAGGGGAGTTGGGTGAGTGTGTGTGTGTAAGGTCACAGCATTACCCATAGATCGGCCATATATGAGCTCTGAGCTCTCTTCCAGGAAGGTAATAACTTTCGATCACGAGCCCAACACATAATGCAAGACCATGGTGGTCAATCACACATACATACACACATAAATACATACATACATGCACACGCGCACATACATACACACACACATGCACATACACGCACACACACAGACGCGCGCACACACACATGATGAAACTCTCCTTCGGCGTCAAAGGTTTCAAAATTTTTCTTTAGTTCAGGAGACCCAAAGAGTCGCTCCTCCAACGGCGAACTTGATGCATTTCCTTCTGGTTGGCGCCAGGCGATTTTATTCAGCTGAGGGAAGTATCCCGATCCTCCCGGATCAGTTACCATAAGAAAAACGACGGTAGTGGCAAAACGAAGGCAAGAATTATGCCCACTGTGAATATAGTCTGTTTTTCCTAGGCTCGCGCGGACCCAGATGGGGAGAATGCAAGAACCACAATGCAGACACGCACACATGTAACACACACACACACACACACACACACACACACACACACACACACACACACACACACACACACACACACACACACACACACACACACACACACACTCGCTCATACATACACGCACACACATATAGACACATACACACACACTCGTGGCGCAGTGGTAGAGTTCCTGGCTGCCACTACGGCGGTCAGGGCTCGAATCCCGCCCAGGGCTGAAATAATTTCAGTATCGCTGCGCTGCGGGTCGTTACTCCAACTCTTTTGGGCGAGGAGTTGGGTGCGTGTGTGCGTGTAAGGTCACAGCATTACTCATAGATCGATCATATATGAGCTCTGAGCTCTCTTTCGGGAGGGAAATAGCTGTCGATCATGAGTGAAATAAGTGATCCAAGAACCATGGTGAATCACAGACACAAACAAACACACACACACACATACACACACACACACACACACACACACACACACACACACACACACACACACACACACACACACACACACACACACACACACACATATATATACATATATATATATGTATATATATATATATATATGTATATATATATATATATATATATATATATATGTATATATATATACATATATATATATATATATATACATATATATATATATATATATATATACACATATATACACATGTACATATATTTGTATACATATATATTCATATGTATATGTATGTATGTCAATAAATACATATATATGAACAGAATACACA
>NC_134785.1:66626851-66636851 GCF_046742065.1 Oratosquilla oratoria | reverse complement strand
AAACAAGTTTTGAATAAATAGATAAATAGACGATTAGTAAGTCGTGAGTCAAAGATATGATATGATATGCTTTCGTTTCACAAATGAATGAATGAATAAATAATTTTTTTTTAATAAATAGATAAATAGACGATGAGTAAGTCGTGAGTCAAATATATGATATGAAATGCTTTCGTTTCGCAAATGAATGAATGAATAAATAAACAAACAAGTTTTGAATAAATAGATAAATAGACGATGAGTAAGTCGTGAGTCAAAGATATGATATGATATGCTTTCGTTTCACAAACGAATGAATAAATAAATAAATAAATTTTGAATAAATAGATAAATAGACGATGAGTAAGTCGTGAGTCAAAGATATGATATGATATGCTTTCGTTTCACAAATGAATGAATAAATAAATAAACAAACAAGTTTTGAATAAATAGATAAATAGACGATGAGTAAGTCGTGAGTTAAAGATATGATATTATATGCTTTCGTTTCACAAATGAATGAATAGATAAATAAAAAAACAAGTTTTGAATGAATAAATAAATAGACGATGAGTAAGTCGTGAATCAAAGATATGATATGATATGCTTTCGTTTCATAAACGAATGAGTAAATGAATAAACAAATAAGTTTTGAATAAGTAGGTAAATAGACGATGAGTAAGTCGTGAGTCAAAGATATGATATGATATGCTTTCGTTTCACAAATGAATGAATGAATAAACAAACAAGTTTTGAATAAATAGATAAACAGACGATGAGTAGCCTAAGTCGTGAGTCAAAGATATGATATGATATGCTTTCGTTTCGCAAATGAATGAATAAATAAATAATCAAATAAGTTTTGAATAAATAGATAAATAGACAAGTGAATAAATTGATGAATAAAAAGAAACAATATTAAAAGTAATGAATAAATATTCAAAGAAAAATTGACAATGAATAAACGATCAAATGAATAAATAAGTAACTATAATAAACTAAAACTAAGCAATAATTAGATAAAACTAAACAAAACGAAACGGAATGAAACAAAACTAAATGAAATAGAATTGAATAACACAAAATAAAACAAAAGTAGACAAAATAAAATAGTAACCAAAAGCAAGAAATCCAGGAAGTACATTTCTTATATTTTTGGTTTTGTCTTTTCACTTTTTCTTTTAATTCGCCAAGGAATTTCGGGACCATTTTTCGTTTCTTTTCGCTCGTCTCCAGATCTTTTCGTTCGTGATCATTTCGGATGTAAATCCTTCTTAACATAATCTCTTTCTGCGACAGAGCTCTCTTTGCATTTTAGATTCTTACTGAGCTTTTTAGTAGGAGTATTGCATAAATAAAATCATCAAAATATTATAACTACATATGCGCATATACACTCAGGCAGGGGCACATGCATGCACGCATTCACACACACACACACACACACACACACACACACACACACACACACACACACACACACACACACACACACGTACGCACATACGTACACCCACACACACGCACATGCACGTACACCCACCCACCCACACACACGTGCGCACACATGCACATACGGACACACTCAAACGCACACACATACAAACACACACACACACACACACACAAACATACACACAAACACACACACACGCACACACACGCAAACATACACGCACACACACACATGCAAACATACACACACACACATACGCGCGCACGTATATACACATATATACATATACAATGAATGGTTCCCAGTGATCAACTATTTTTTTTTCAACCACAAATCTCTTGATAGCGTAGTGGTTTAAGTCAATATAACTTTGTTACGGGTGAGCTGGGTTCAAATCCTCGGCTCGTCCACGTTTCAATTTCCAACGGATGCCTCCATCGAGCGATTCTTCAGTCTCGACTGCGATGGCATGGAATTAAAAGTGATTTGTGGTTGAAAAAAAGAAGAAAAAAAAAAGATATACACATATGTGTACACACATACACACGTGTATATTAGCTAATAGAATCAGAGATCACATCGAGACATAATATGATTCATAACCCACAATATAGGTTCACCATGGGTAGGTTATATTTAACCAATTCTTTATCCTTTTACACTAATGTCTACAGGGTGCCATATAACAATGATAGTTACATTGCTATTTACCTTGCCTTTAACAAAGCGTTCTACAGGAACGAAAGGTGGTAATGGAACTGCCTAGTGTAGGCCTTATGGTCTCTTGCAGTCGTGTGTGCGTGTGTGTGTACGCATGACTAGACTCATCAAGGGAATCTTACCGATATAATTCTCCTGGAATTGGTGATATGAGGCGCAATGAAATCCAGAGGGTTTCCTTCGAGGTACAGTTGGCCATTATTAGACAGGAACCTGAAACGCCGGATGTCGCTCCCTTGGACTTAATTAGTGACTCGAAACTCTCGTCCTCCGACCGGCACTTGTGAGGCTTGTCCTGACAGCCTTCGAGCTATAACTCGAACTCATGACCACGTCCAACGATTTCAGAAGTAAGTCTTTGGATTATGTTGTCAATGAACGTTGGTGGCGTCTTCGGAAGCGTGATGGTTTCGTGTTCGTTTAGTTGTGGGTTCGAATCCCGCTCTTCTCTCCGATTTCCGATGTTGACTGTTTGTTACCTGCTCCAACAGTCCTTAAAGTGCAGAATAGGGCAAAGGTGATGGCTTCGGCCGCAGCAACGAATCTCCTGGCGTAGGCTCCTTACCTTCATCTAAACAAATGATAAAGGCAAACACATCTAGCGTGACTCAGCCTTTCCACTTCGTCTTAAGAAACATCTCATGTATATATATATAATATATAATTATATATATATATATATATATATATATATATATATACACAGTATATATCTATATATATCTATATAATATATATATATATAATATATGTATATATATATATACATGTATATATATATATATACATGTATATATATATATATATATATATATATATATATATATATATATATATATATATATATATATATATATATATATATATGTATAAGATATATAATTTCCTAACATTTCTTTTATAAACATGTCTGCATTTCATCCAGACTCCTTATCCAAATACTTCTACAACTTTTAACCAACCTCTGATAAAAGTCTCCCAAAGAAAAATCAAGACGAGTCAACAGATATTTTTGCTCGACAATCGAGATTAACCTTTGCTCTATAAGAACGGAGCAAATACGTCTTTAATGTAAAATTATTTGTACAAAGTCTCTTTTTACAACAAAGAAGTTAATGAAGAAGGATATCGCATATTTAGCGAAGAAAGAAGCGTTTGCATAACACAGACATGGGATGGATCATTTCTGAATGTCGTCAATGGGACATATGACCCAATACAAGGCCTAACAATGGGGAAAGATTTGTAAAAATAGAAACAAATAACTTATTTCTTAATCTAGAAATGAATCAGGGAGAAAGAAAGAGAGAAAGAGATGAAGAGAAAACCAAGGGAAGAAAGAGAAAAAAGTCAGGAAGAACAAAGAAAAAAGCGACAAGAAAATCACCAGAAAGAAAGAAAAAACCCATAAAGGATAGAAAGAAGGGAGACAAAAGGAGGAAGACAGAGAGAAGGAAAGAGAGAAAGAAAAATAAATGAATATTGAAATAAAGTCAAATCAGAACTGCCTCAAATCTACAGCCAGTAAGGGAGTATTGAGAAAGAGAGAAGGAGCGAATGAAGGAGAGAAAGAAAGAGAGCAAGAAATAAATAAACAAATTAATAAAGAAAAATAAATGTATTAAAATAAAGAAAAAATTGAACTGCACGCGAGGGAGCCTTGTATACACACACACACACACACACACACACACACACACACACACACACACACACACACACACACACACACACACACACACACATATATATATATACATATATATATATATACACACACATATATATATATTATATATATACACACACACACAGGTGAAAAATGTATCCCACATTTGTCAATCACGTGAAAAACCACAGTTAGAGCAAAAAAGACTGGAGACAGGGAATCTATATATTTCGATTACAAACCGCAATCTTCTTAAGTAGATAGGTATCTACTGAAAGGAATTGCAGTTTCCAATCGAAATATATGTATTTCACTGTCTCCAGTCATTTTTGCTCCAACTGTGGATTTCACGTGATATATATATATATATATATATATATATATATATATATATATATATATATATATATATATATATATATATGCACATCTGAATAGAATCACCAGTGACGGTGATGTCGATCAAATAATTCCGACTGTCGTCCCCGAATTCGAACCGGGCTCGTGAATTCTCACTACCGTCGCCTTACCAACTGAGCTACTGACCCTATAAAATTCTCCAACCTGGAAGTTAATCTATTTCCCAGAGAACCAGGGCTACGGACGGCAGTTAGCAGTCGATTTAGTTCCTCGGGAAGTCGATTAACTTCTAGGTTGGAGAATTTTATAGGGTCAGTAGATCAGTCGGTAAGGCGACGGCAGTGAGAATTCACGAGCCTAGGTTCGAATCGGAGGACGACAGTCGGAATAATTTTGTATATATATATATATATATATATATATATATATATATATATATATAGAATATTATATGGAAAACTATGGAGAACTTGTATCAGCTCACCCTACAACTGGAAAAAAGTTGATATGACAAATAGAAAACATTAAGAAAAAGTTGAACAATTGTCAGACTGCTGTCGTATTTAATTCTACATGCATATATATATATATATATATATATATATATATATATATATATATATATATATATACATATATGTATATATATACACATATATATGAGTGTGTGTGTGTATTACTGAAAGAAAAATCAGAACCGCCTCAGACCTGCCACCAGCGGGAGAGTTTTGGTTTCTGCCCTGAATAGCCGCCGCGCGCCAACTCCCGCGCAAAATCTCATTTCATAAGAAACTCGCGTAAAGAACGAAATTTTGAATTCCACAAAGCAGCGCAAATGTTATGAAACAACCTTTTTATCATTAACTCATCTCTTGAAGCCGGAGCACCCCTGAAACAAGAGAAGAAAAAAAGAAAAGAAAACTGCAACAAATTTGTTTCAGTCATTGCACTGTGTGACGTATTTGATGTGTTTGAAGTAAGTTACAATTTACTTAAACTGGAGGTCTGTTCGCTAAAGTTGATGATTAGTGAGTTTGTTATTCTGGTATTTCATTACATTTCAATTTTCTATGATCTTTTTTATATATTTTCGTGGTAATGTGTGCATTCGATGCGGTTACTGATATCATGCATTTTCGATTCCCTGGATAATATATTCTATTCAGTTGAAAGAAGGTCATTAATACACAATTCAATTGATTCAAGTAAGGTATGATATATTTCATATTCTTCACCTTATTGCCGCTGGTAATTCAATTAACTTAAGGAAAACACATTGATTCCTGTAAGTGATATTTGATTACCATGGATTTAAATTGGACAAATTTAGGTTTGAGAAGGAAATAGGCGAGTATTGATTTACCAACAGTTTAACGAATGGAATAGACTTTGTAACCACTAACTGAGCGCTGAAATAATTGGTTGTTTTAAGAGAAGACGAAATAAAATTATGGATGGGAATAGCAGGTGTTAAGAGACATGGAACTGCCTAGTATAGGCCTTATGGTTTCTTGAGGTCGCTTCTATTTTCATGTTCTTATTGGTAAACTTATCTCCACTGGCAAAAAATATAATTACTAAGACAAGGAGCTACCGGGCTTGGATGGGATGAAGGTCGCTTCAGGTCGCTCCACACTGGGTCAATTTTCGTCAATTGTTTTACGTTTGTTTGAATAGAAACGACCTCACTTTATGTCTTTCCTTTTTCGTGTCCTAAACTGTCAATTTAACCTTTCCGTCATATACTGAGATGCTAAATGAACAACAAAGAGAAGTTAGACCTATACGAATACCAAACACTTTGTTGATATACACTTAGGGGATTGTAAAATACTATAAGTAAAGACTTCTTTCAGCTAACCAAATTCGCAATATCTATCGGGATTTGGCCCTCATTAAAGTGGGTGGGGAACGTTCGGCACGCGTGCCGTGTAAGACCCACGGAGATATTCACTCAGGTCCGCTATAACAAACGTAGGCTTGACTCGAAATTCAATAAATGCAGGTCATAACTGCTCTTTTCACAATAAAATAAACTGATAAGGTAATAACTACATTAAAATAATAACGCGTAAATTTTACGTTTAGTGTAAGTTAAGTGTTTGACAGAAAAAAAAAAAATAGATCGTCTTTTAAATTGATTATTTTGTATACGGACCGCGAATGATGTGAATATACAAATGGCTCTAGGTAGGTAAAAAGTTCCCCACCAGTACAGTGTCATATTCTCTTCACTACAAATGGGAGGGGAGTGATATGACACAGTGATTCATACGACAGCCTGGAAATGAATACAAAACGATCAATAATATTGCGCAATATTCCATATTGTAAAATATTATTGACTGTTTTGGATTGGTATTGAAGAGACATACGTATTTGGCCTGTACATTTGATGTCTTCAATATATTATGTCATATTATGACAGCCTGGAAATGAATACAAAACGATCAATAATATTGCGCAATATTCCATATTGTAAAATATTATTGACTGTTTTGGATTGGTATTGAAGAGACATACGTATTTGGCCTGTACATTTGATGTCTTCAATATATTATGTCATTCTTCAATATCATCCCTACACCGTTGATGGTATTATACAACACGGAATATCGCGCAATAATATTGATCGTTTAGGGCCGGCTTAATAAGAAATAATTACACCCAGTAGCGAGGGTGTCAAGAGATTAAGGAGATAACTGAGTTAGGGATTAACTAAGTAAGCCATGGTTCGTTTCTGAAGTTCCTCAGTGTTCGTCAACATCGAATTCCAATAAAGATGTTTTCTTCTGTTTTCCCCGATACTCGAACGCGGATCAAATGTCCGACCGCCGTATACATCATCCCTAACTCATCGAACTCTCCGCAGCGAACAGCCGATGAAGTGGCTCTTTACTTTGACACCTAACTCTCACTCTCACTCTCACTCTTTTTCTCTTTCTTTATCCCTTATCTCTCCCTCCATCTCTCTCTCTCTCTCTCTCTCTCTCTCTCTCTCTCTCTCTCTCTCTCTCTCTCATTCTGTGCCTATGTATTGAGTTAATTAGGTAAACACACACACACACACACACACACACATAGACACACACACACACACACACACACACATAGACACACACACACACACACACACACACACACACACACACACACACACGCACACACACGCGCGCGCGAGCGCACACAAATATAAAGAACGAATGTCCTTTTCTTTAATAAATTGTAAGAATTTGCTCCTCGGCAGAGAAGAGAGAGAAGGTGACTTGAATGTATAGTTGGATGAGTGAATGGGGTACTTGGGTGTATTTGGATGATTTTTTGGATTAATGGATGGACATGTGAGTTTAGATGGGTGTGTTTGGGTGACTGGCTGGGATTATCAACTGGTTTATTGGTGTGTGCGTTTAACTGGGTGAGTTTATGGATGGTTATTGATGGCTGTATGGGTTTATGGGTGAGTAGGTGGGTGGAGATAGACATTGTGAAACTCACCCACCATACATCTTTACAAAGCTCACGTTCTTATCCTGACGAATATTTCATTACTTAAAAACTGTCGTTTCATACGCTCATCCTATTCTCAACGTTCTCATACTCTATTTCATCATAAATCAAAAGAACAGTACGCTTGCTCTTCTCCCTGGCTCTCTTTAAAGTAAAAGTCTAATGTAACAACAGGAAAAAGTACTGCGTTTTAATGAACATGCATATTTATATATGATAATGAACGCATATCTTCCTTTGAATATTCAGACATAAAAAGAAGAAAAAAAAAACACATCATCTCTCTTCTACCTGGTGTTTCGTAGGGGTAGGGGCTTAATAACGTAACAACAGGACCAGTTTCATAAAACCAATACGAAACTAAATTCCTCTTGTCAAAAATATATGTATATGCACGTACAAAGTATATGTATATGAACATAAGACTATATATTCATACCTGGTATTGATATCATGATTTAATGTACTACACGTCCTTTCAACATAGTATTCTTAATAGCTAATACATTCAGGGCCGGTTTCACAGAAGCATTACGAACCCAAATCCTCTTGTCAGAAAGGTATGTAAATGCAAGTACAAAGTATATGTCTATTCATGTATATGAACATAAGACTATATATTCAGAACTGGTATTGAGATCATGATTGAATGTACTGCACGTCCTTTCAACATAATATTCTTAATAGCTAACACATCCAGGGCCGGATTCAAAGAGCCATTACGTACCCAGATGCTATCATCGGAAGTGATGACCCGAACACGAAAGCATGTGAATGTGTGTGTGCGCGCGTACAACTGAACCTGATTCATGATATTTTATTGTAAATAAATGATGATGTGGACACTTTTATATATAGAAATATATCGTAACTTTTCATAATCATAACTTTTATATATAGAAATATATAATAACTTTTCATTATCTTGATGAGTCCATTTTGGGTGTCCAAAATAATCAGAAGACATAAAAATAAGTCATTAAAGATGCAATGTTTTTTTTTTTCCGCACATACATATGGATTTGTGGAACAGCATGGAAGGCGAAGTAACACAATTACTCGTAGACAGCATTAACAATTCTAAAGCTAATGAAAGCAGAACGAGGAAACTTCACGAGGGTAGTTCGCATTCTGTGTAATACTGTTAAGTACATTAGAGTATTACCGTCGCCATCCTAAGTGGGAGGTACACAATGTCCTTATGTGGGAATGAAGATAAATTAATTTCCAAGAATGAGAATGAGTTGTTTCCTTGCATCTTGCTTAAGCAACCCTTTCCGACGTTGGGACTCGTGTTGAGGGACATCCACTGTGAAACTGGTGTGTTAGTTCTTGGAAGTTCAGCATTGAAAGCATGTACAATACACTTAGTCGCATATTTATTAAGATGTATATATATGTGCCCGAATGTAGGCATATACGTGAGCTCAGTTGATCTGTTGTTGTGTTTTATTCTTCTTTCTTAAAAGGAAAACTGGGTAAAGGAATGGTATCATGTTGGTGCACCCCATTGTGATTATAGTCCGGCTTAGATGCAGGTACGATACGTCACCAGGGTTGGTGCGAGACAGAGGTGGTCTACTTGGGGTCTCAAGGCCGTCCACTTCCTTTTGAAACTCGTTCTTAGTATTGCGCGTATCTACCAACGTCTCAAAAAAAAAAAAAAAAAAAAAAAAAAAAAAAAGTATATATATATATATATATATATATATATATATATATATATATATATATATATATACATACATATGTGTGTGTGTGTGTGTGTGTGTGTGTGTGTGTGTGTGTGTGTGTGTGTGTGTGTGTGTGTGTGTGTGTGTGTCTGGTTATCTTGTACCAATACTTTAGAGTGTAGTTCTACTGGCATGTTAAGTTCTCTGCTCACATATTTTATTTAACTTGAACATGAATCCATTCATCAATCAATTCTTAAGCCAAACAGCAATGACTGTCACACTCTTTCAAAATATACAAATAGAAAATAGTACAATAATATAGAAATTAATTACATGACAAACTGGAAACTATTCAAAAGAAACAAACACACATACACACACACACACACACACACACACACACACACACACACACACACACACACACACACACACACACACACGCCCACACACACTCACACATACACACACACACACGCGCGCGCGCGCGCGCACAGACACACACACCACATTTACGTGGGAAAATATCCTAAAATCACAAAGGAATTAAATATGATAAATAAATATTGAAAAAGCTGACGACTTTTACGCTTATATTGTTGGTTACAAACATAAACGCACACACATGTTAAC
>NC_134785.1:66621235-66626351 GCF_046742065.1 Oratosquilla oratoria | reverse complement strand
ATTTTTTTTTTTTTTTTTTTTTTCTGTTGCTCTCAGTCACCAGGTGTGACCCTGGGTGGACCTTTTGTTTATTTCTTCATTTTTTTACCTACCATTATTTTTCAAATTTGACCTTTCCACTCTTTTCATTATATTATTAACCCCAATTCTTTTATGCCCACACATTTTTTTTTTTTCTTTTTTTTTACTATCTATTATTCCATTTTTACACTTACTATTTTCTAAAGAACCCTTGTTCCATCTAAATCTCTGTGTTAATCATCAGTCCTGAGGCATTTGACTTTTTTAGCAAAAAGAACAGTAAAGCAGTGATATCAGTGATGTTTCAATATATTAAGACTATCAAGAGGTGGAGATGGGATGGGGCTGGGGATGGGTGGACAGCTGGAAATATGGTATGGGGCTGTTTGGAATGGGTTTTGACGTGTCCTCAGCTGCATTGCTCTCTGATCAGGGCAGTGGCTAAGTGGGCGGATACCGGTGCGGAAGGTATACCAGAGGGGGGAGATACAGAGATGACCCGTCATCCACGAGGAGCTAGGTAAGATGGGAGGAAGAAAGTGGTTGGACAGGATAGGAGTTGGAGAATGTGTGTATTGCTGGAATGTGCATTGTTTTTGTTTTTAAGTGCCTTTTGTCCTTTCTCTTTGATTTGGTTTTGACTCCCTTGGCACAAAGGGGGGGGAAGGAAGGGGGGAAAACTCTTTGATATATAGACAGATATAGATCAAGTTATATCATCCTAGGTATTGCCTTAGCCCTATATTAGGAAAATATATTTTTACTGCACATGGGTTAATGCGAATAGAGTCATATTGAATATTAAGAAATGAAAATGATGCTTACATAGTTCAGGATCAAAGGTTCATCAAAATACAGTCTCTGTCAAAAGTTTTGTCACCCATTGTGCAGTTAGACTACAAAAATAATTACATTTATTGTGAAGAACTTTATGATATTTTCTATATATTTTCTGTCCGTCTGTTGGAGTGACATTATGAGAAGAAATATCTGGCCACAACAAAACCATTTGAAAATCATAAGAGAATGTGAACATAAGAGTGAAGGAGATTGCAAGAGGCTGAGAGACCTACATTAGGCAGTTCCATGGCCATTAGCACCTATCATTCCTATCCACGATATTATCTAACCTTCTTTTAAAACAACCAATTATTTCAGCGCTCGTTGCATCGTTACTAAGCCTATGTTTATGTTAGTTTATTTCTTTACGTCATCTGAACTACGTAATAAACCAAAATGATTCTCAGCCGGAACATTTTACTATGGCAATCCATTATCAGCTAAATTCAAATGATAATATTTTAATGGTTTGTATTACATCCAGGAGGTGTCGGTAATAGCGGGTGGTACCAAGATGGTGAGGGAGATAGTGGAGGGCACGCAAGGAGGGTGGTGGGGAAGGGAGTGGGAAATATATCAGGAAATGGAATGGGTGGGGACTGGTTTCTATGCACTTTTTCTTTTCTGGCTACCCCCCGCGTAGGGGAAGGGGAAAAAGAGGGAAAGGAAAGGAGGCAAAAAAAAAGAAAAAAAAAGGAAAAAAAAAGCCTTTGGTATATATGTATGTATTACATCCTTTCGTTCCAAATGGTTTATCTTCCATATAGTCACCCCTTTGCATTTTCCGTGCTTCTCCTCACAGCCTTCAAGTAATTCGTTTCCCATTGGACTTAAATTGGTCAATTTTAGATCTAAGAAGGAAATAGGCAAGAATTGATTTACCAGTAGAGTGGTTAGCGAATGGAATAGGTTTAGTAGCCATGTAGTGAGCGCTGAAACTATTTGTTGCTTTAAAAGGTTAGATAAATCTATAGACTGGGATGACTGACAGGTGGTAACGGTCATGAAACTGCCCAGTGTAAGCCTTATGGTCTATTACAGTCCCCGTGATTCTTATGTTCTTATGTTCTCACATCGAGACTATATTTTTCCTTTTATATTTCCCAGTTCCTTTTCTTTGTTATATGATCTTTTTTATATATTCAATGACTCTTTTAATCTGCAAATTACTGACATAATGGCAATCTCTATGAATTTACATTTTTAGCGCAACATTATTTTCAAGGGTAGAATCGCTGTTTCGTGTTATTCGTGAAATGCAATCTCAATATCATACAGAGGTTGAATAAACTAGTCCCCCCAATAGAAAATCAAACAAATTTCTATGAAATAATACACTTTGATTTTTCTCTAGTGAGTAAGGAATGCCATTAGGCGGGGCCCTACGCAGAGAGACGCTTAGTAGCTGCGGCCGAAGCCGTCACCTATGCTCTATACGGTTAAGAGACTGTTGGGACAGGTAAGACAGTCACTGCTGAGAATCGAAGGGAAGTGCGGGATTCGAACGCACAACTAAGGGCCCTTTCACACTAGGCAACTAGTGAACGTCACTAGTGACGGCCACTTGTTGCCTACCATTATTTTAAATAGAGCCTTTCACACTACGTCACTTCGGTTGCCCGGTTGCGCAACAGGCTATGGCTGTTGCCCGCTCCGGTAACAAGTGACCGTCACTGGCAGTTGCCGTCACCGACCGTCTCTTTTTTTGACCAGCAAAACCAACAGAAGCACCTCCTCCATTGATGCCATTCTTTCGCCTAATGAAATGATGAGAGAGGATTCCACAGCTCGGTGACAGCCACTGGTTGCTTGCAGTTGCCCGAGATTTTCATACTAGGCAACTAGTGACCGCCACTAGTGACGGTCACTAGTTGCCTAGTGTGAACGGGGCCAGCGTACCTTAAACTGGGTCACCAGAGCACCAGGGGATGAGGGTCTTCCATATCCAGTAAAGAGTTGAAACTGTTTCGATTTAATCCTGCACACGTTAATGCGATTTAATTTTAGAGGACATGAACGTGTAAAATTTCGATTTCACTTTTGTTTAACAAAGTATTGTATACAACTGAATGTATGTCCTTTCAGTTTGGTTCGAAAAACTAAACCAACTTTTATCGACTAGTACGTTTTGACAGACACTTTTTTCAGGTAAAAGGGAGAAGTTGTAGCAGATTTTTTTTAATTTAATTTTTTTATTTACTCGTCTATTCCAGTGGTTCTCAACACGCTCTCTCATGTACCTTATATCTTATGTATTGCTGTTCTAAGCCTCCTTAAGATCATTTGATCACTAAAGTTAATCGTTCAGCATCCACTAACTATTACCAGTTTCAGGCTTGTGGTCCCACTTTTGAACCTCTACAACCTCCCAAGGGACCCCTGACCCCTGCTTGAAATCCACTGACTTATTTATTTATACAAAAAATAATAGTTGAAGGTATTTTTATTTTATCTAAAGATACTCGTAGTAGTGGTGGCTGTTAATATTGATTTTTTTTTTTTTTTCTGATTCAAGACAGCCTTATATGACCAAGGCAGATCCCAGGAACATTAAGGTCGCGATCTTAATTTTTTTCCTTTTATTCTCAGTGTCATTATATAATTTCATTCTTCATATTAGCAAAAAAGTAATAAATCTTCCTCGGGTATGAGAGGCGGTTAAGGATAAAGAACTGCCTAGTGTAGGCCTTATGGTCTCTAAAGGCCTCCTTCCTTCTCATGCTCTTATGATATTTAATTTGTTTGTGTAGAGTGACAATTTTCATTCCATCAAAATATGTCTGTGACTTCCCATATGTAATGAAGAGTTCAACCATTTTGTTATTTCTAAATATCGGCAGGCGATTTTAATCACCTACTGGAAAGGTTCTCACGAAAAAAAAAACCTCTTTGGTTTCATATATTCTTCCCGAAATTTCACAAAGCTTGGCTAGTGGCTTCGTGTTCTGGGTCGAACAAAAAGAAACTGAAACAAGTTTCACAGCCAGAACCAGACGCATCATAAGAAAGAAACTCACTTGAATGCAGGTCAATGTCTGTTTTTTTTTTTTTTTTTTTTTTTAAGAAAGATGTATGCGTAGTGGAGAAAGCTCCATACTTGAGGCGGAATAGTCTTAGTTTACTAACTTATTCATTCCCTCGCTCTCTATCACTTACTCTTTTCCTGCCCCCCTCTCTTTATTTTGTTCTCACTCTCACTCTCACTAGCCGTCCTCTCTCTCTCTCTCTCTCTCTCTCTCTCTCTCTCTCTCTCTCTCTTTCACTTCCAACTCTTCCTCCGTTCATTCTGACTCTTTTCTCCCAATTCCCCTTCTCCCTCCCCATCGTTTCTCTAGTTCTCTTCCTCCTTCTCCTTCTCCTTCTCCTACTCTGCTTCTCCCTCCTCCTCCTTCTCTTTTTTTGTTTTCTTCCTCTTCCTCCTCCTCCTCCTTCTCCCTCCATTCTATCTCTTCATTCCCTCCCTACTCTCCTTCTCCCTCCTCCCTCTCTACCTAGTTTTCTTCCTCAATTCCTCCTCCTCCTCTTCATCCTCCTCCTTCTCCCTCCATTCTATCTCTTCATTCCCTCCCTACTCTCTATCTCCCTCCTCCCCCTCTACCTAGTTTTTTCCTCCTCCTCCACCTCCTCCTCCTCCTCCTTCTCCTTCTCCCTCTATTCTATCACTTCATTCCCTCCCTACTCTCCTTCTCCCTCCTCCCTCTCCATCTAGTTTTCTTCCTCCTCCTCCTCTTCCTCCTTCTCTCTCCATTCTATCTCTTCATTCCCTCCCTACTCTCCTTCTCCCTCCTCCGTCTCTACCTAGTTTTCTTCCTCCAATTCCTCCTCCTCCTTCTTCTCCCTCCATTCTATGTCTTTATTCCCTCCCTACTCTCCTCCCTCCTCCCCCTCTACCTAGTTTTCCTCCTCCTCCTCCTCCTCCTCCTCCTTCTCCCTCCATTCTATCTCTTCATTCCCTCCCTACTCTCCTCCCTCCTCCCTCTCTACCTAGTTTTCTTCCTCTTCCTCCTCCTCCTCCTCCCCTCCTTCTCCCTCCATTCTATCTCTTCATTCCCTTCCTACTCTCCTCCCTCCTCCCCCTCTACGTAGTTTTCCCCTCCTCCTCCACCTCCTCCCCTCCTTCTCCCTCCATTCTATCTCTTCATTCCCTTCCTACTCTCATTCTCCCTCCTCCCTCTCTACGTAGTTTTCTTCCTCTTCCTCCTCCTTCTCCCTCCATTCTATCTCTTCATTCCCTCCCTACTCTTCTCCCTCCTCC
>NC_134785.1:66606235-66616235 GCF_046742065.1 Oratosquilla oratoria | reverse complement strand
CTTTGGCACTTCTTTTTGTCGGCTTCGGTTTCTAAAGGCATTGTTCCTGGTGATCTAATCGTAAGATTTGTTGCCCTACTTTTTTAACGGTTAAAACTTTTATTACACACGTGTCCCTTTTTGCCGGTTCAGTGGGGGACAAACATACACCCGGGTTCATTAAAAGACAGCCGGGAGTCACCTGGGTTCATTAAAAGACAGCCGGGAGTAATTTTTTTTTATTTTATTCTTATATATATATATATATATATATATATATATATATATATATATATATATATATATATATATATATATATATATATATATATATATATATATATATATATATATATATATTTGCTGGTAACTACTAAGGAAATCGGAAGGAAACAGTAATTCCCAAGCGCTATCGTGTTATTCACATCATGTATTCCCCTGAAGATGTGAATAACACGACAGCGCTTAGCAATTACTGTTTCCTTCCGATTTCCTTAGTGGTTAATAGCAAATTTGTGGATCACGTGTTGTTTTAGTGATCTTTCTGCATATATATACTGTATATATATATATATATATATATATATATATATATATATATATATATATATATATATATATATATATATATATGCTAATAAGAACACGGGTACGTGTGTTCACTTATGCAAAGTAGACCACTTGGAAAAAGAAACTAACGAAGCAGAGCGCTTTCGTATATTACATCTTCAGTGCAACAAGTACATAGTGATAGGAATACATAGACAATATGTATTCATGTATATATGGTCTATGTATATTGTATATATTGTCTATGTAGATTGTATCATGTATATATTGTCTATGTATTCCTATCACTATGTACTTGTTGCACTGTAGATGTAATATACGAAAGCGCTCTGCTTCGTTAGTTTCTTTTTCCAAGTGGTCTACTTTGCATATATATATACATATATATATATATATATATATATATATATATATATATATGTATATGTATATATATATATATATATATATTAGCAACAACAACAATATATATTCAACTCAAGCTCCCTCGCCCACATGAACAGGAATCGGGGGAGCGAAATTCGTAAATGAACATTTCACCTGATTTCACTTCGGCATTGGCACAGGTCTCATATTACATTATGATTAGCGCTATACAAAATTTGTAGTATTATTATATTGCTATATGCATATCACATTATTGGTATTACCATATCATTGCGACTAGATTAATTTTCATGATATGTTATTGGTACTCTGATATCAGTTTGATGCACCAACTCATAAGGTAAATTTGACGTTGATCCAAATGCAACATAACATTGTTATTTTGGCGTTTAGGTTCATTGAGTTTCCTGAGTTCTGGTTACCTTCAGGAAACGCTGGCGTAAATAAGTGGACATTTCATCAATGAAATAATTAATGTAAAGTTACTACCATAGTATCTTATCTACGCGGGTCATAAACATCAGCATCTCCTTTTTCGTTTATTCTTTGAGAATTGGGATATATTTTATGGATTTATATTTATTCCTAATTGGTTCTGGAATAGTAATCATCGTAGATTGAATTAAGGGAAATAGTGTTTACTGGAATCCATTTTTCTTTAAAATCTGAATACTTTAAAGCCCAGTGTTGTGTTAAGTATGCAAACACAAAACCATGTAAATACATGCACATCAAACACACACACATACACAAACACACATACACACGCATACACACACACGCACACACACACACACACACACACACACACACACACACACACACACACACACACACACACACACACATACACAAAACACACACACACACACACACACACGGCTCGCGGATTGGTACACACACACACACTCACAAGCCAGAGAACCAGGGTTCGATTCCCCGGTCGGGCGGAGATAAGTTGGGTTTGTCTCCTTTCACGTGTAGCCCCTGTTCACCTAGCAGCGAGTAGGAACGGGACGTTATTCAAGGAGTTGTGACCTTGCTTTCACGGTGTGTGTTGTGAGAGTGGTCTCAGACCTACCCAGATATAGGCTAATAAGGAGCTCTGAGCTCACTGCCGTAGGGTGGTGTCTGGCTGTCTCGACAGAGACTGCAGCAGATCCGAGGTGAATACACACAAACACACATACACACACACGCACACACACACACACACACACACACACACACACACACACACACACACACACACACACACACACACACACACACACAGCGGTCCCAATTCGAATCCCACCCAGGGCTAAGATATTTTCAGTATCGCTACGTTGCGAGTCGTTACTCCATCTCTCGTAGGCGGGGAGTCGGGTGTGTGTGTGCGTGTAAGGTCACAGCATTACCCATAGATCGGTCATATATGAGATCTGAGCTCTCTTCCGGGAGGGTAAAAAATGTCGATCACGAGTCAAACACTTGATGTAAGACCATGGTGAATCACACAAAGATACAGATGCACACACGCGTTTGTACGTACACAAACGTACACGCGTACACAAACGCACACACACAGCTGTTCTCTGTAGCCTTTCCATGTGTAACCCAAGATGTCGTTAGGGCAAACAATATCCCCCCCATAAACACCTAATTTTCCCATTTTCTCACCCGTATAAAAACCTCCTCCACCCGCCCTTCCGTCCTCACTCCACTGGACAGGCAGGCCAGGGATCGGGTGTGTTTCGTAGTCCTCTTTTTTCCTCTCTTTCCTCTCCTTTTTCTCTTCTATTTCTCTTCGTCCGTTCTCTACTTTATTTCAGTCTTGTATTTTATATACAAATTCAAATAAATCTTTAAGAATGATTAAGCTGTCTACGTATTTCATTCTGTTTATTCAACTTAAGGGGTTTAATCGAATTCTCCTTCAGTTCTTTCCTATCTAATCCCCTTCTTCGTCATTTCCACCCTTCCCTCATTTTCATCCACGTTTTCTATTGCACCCCATTTTCTTTCCCATTTTTCGTTTTCTTTCTTCCGGTTCATTTTTTCATTTTTTCCGTTTTTCATTTTCTTTTACTTTTTTTCCAAATCCTATTTGTTTTTGTCTTTCCTGTATTCATTTCTTCCTCGTTATCTCTCTCTTATGTTCTCTATTTCTCTCTCTTTTTTTCTCTCTCTAACTCTCTCCCTCTTTTTCTCTCTCCCTGTCTCTCTATCTGTCTCTCTCTATCCCTCTCTGTCTGTTTGTCTGTCTCTCTCTTTCACTCTCTTAGTCTGTCTATCTGTCTCTGTCTCTCTCCCCCTTTCTCTCTCTTAATATATGTCTGTCTATCCATCTGCTATCTATATGACTCCTGTTTTCTCCATCCCTCTCCTTTCTCTCTTTTCTCATTCCCTTTATTCTCTACCCACCATCACATTCTCATTTTCTCTCACCGCGCCCCTCCCAGTCCATATCCATAAAAAAAAAAAAAAAAAAAACTCCATCTCCATTCCTCTTATGTTGTTTACATCACCAAGCGACCCGAGACGCATCACGGCCGTGTTTTGTTCCCAGCACGACGCGTCCGGGCGCAATGCTTGGGGTCGTTCAGCGCCCTATTGAGGTACATCGAGGACTTAATCACGTCCCCTGCCTCCGAGCTTAATCATTACCATTCAAAGTGCGGTCAGGTCCGCGTGATGGTTAATTGAGTGGAGAGGAGGGGAGGGGAGGGGAGGGGGTGAGTTCACTTGGGGATTATGAGGGAATGTGAGCCTTTTACAGGCTGGAAATAGGAAAGGCAGGCTATATGTAGTCTTCCTCTCCGGTGTGTTATTTTATTTCTAGATTTCAGCTCTCATTCTGTTAGTTTGTGTGTGCGTGTGTGTGTGTGTGTGTGTGTGTGTGTGTGTGTGTGTGTGTGTGTGTGTGTGTGTGTGTGTGTGTGTGTGTGTGTGTGTGTGTGTGTGTGTGTGTGTGTGTGTGTGTGTGTGTGTGTGTGTGTGTGTGTTCACCTCGGATCTGCTGCAGTCTCTGTCGAGACAGCCAGACACCACCCTACGGCAGTGAGCTCAGAGCTCCTTATTAGCCGATCTCTGGGTAGGTCTGAGACCACTCACACACCACACA
Source organism: Oratosquilla oratoria (assembly GCF_046742065.1). Taxonomy (NCBI): domain Eukaryota; kingdom Metazoa; phylum Arthropoda; class Malacostraca; order Stomatopoda; family Squillidae; genus Oratosquilla; species Oratosquilla oratoria. The sequence continues at coordinate 66,612,193 of NC_134785.1, read as the reverse complement.
CCGGGACAGCAAGGTCACAACTCCTTGACTAACGTCCCGTACCTACTCGCTGCTAGGTGAACAGGGGCTACACGTGAAAGGAGACAAACCCAACTTATCTCCGCCCGACCGGGGAATCGAACCCCGGTTCTCTGGCTTGTGAGGCCAGTGCTTTACCAATCCGTGTGTGTGTGTGTGTGTGTGTGTGTGTGTGTGTGTGTGTGTGTGTGTGTGTGTGTGTGTGTGTGAGAGAGAGAGAGAGAGAGAAGAGAGAGAGAGAGAGAGAGAGAGAGAGAGAGAGAGAGAGAGAGAGAGAGAGAGAGAGAGAGAGAGAGAGAGAGAGAGAGAGAGTAAAGTCACTTGTTCAACGTACTGCGGAGGAGTGAACAATTATCTATTTATCGAATTTCATAAAATTCTGTTTCCGGATGATCAAAGAATACGTAGAGGTCATTTGCGAGCTTCAACGATCCTTCATACTATTAAGCATTGTTGGTCACTACTAGAAATATCTATTTTTTAATATCACTGGTACGACAATTGTTACTATTATTACTTTAACTAGCTGTAGTATCTCTAATAGGGTAACTGCTATTTCCATCACTAGGGTAACTACTGCTACAACTACTCAGACAACTGCTATTACCATTACTAAGGAAACTGCTTTTATCGTTACTCAAAAAATTACTACAGGTTCTTAGGCAACTGCTCATACCGCTACTAAGACAACAACTAGATCTACTACTACCACTGCTGATACTACAAACCTCCGCTGTTCCGCTGTTACTCCTACTACTATTACAGCTGCTACTACTAGTTTACTACTACTGGTACTACTGCTAGTGCTACTATTAATACTATTACCACTAGTACTACTGTTACTCATAATACAATGATTACAATTATTATAGTGCCATAATCAAGGCTCCTGCTATCTGTCTTGATCCTACCGTTGTAATCGTTCTTATCATTATCAGTGATATCAATGCCAATTTCACTCTAAGAAAGTGTTCTCAACCAGGGCTTTATGGACCCCTTTGGAACCAAAGATTTTTGCAATTGGGGCCACAATCTAAAGATTAGTGGTATGTAGTGAATGCCAACTGATTCTATTCAGTGTTGAAGTAATCTCCAGGAGTCTAAACAACAGTATATAAGTATAGGGTATATGGAAATGAGAGCTGAGAACCTATAAATATTCAGTTCTTTTCTGATCCTGATATATTGATACATACGAGTTTATGATTTTGGAAAATTGAAGAGGAGATAGGCACACGCCACGAGACGCTAAGCTCCTTCGATGGCTGTCAACTTTGCCCTGTGTGCTAGCATTTCCAGGAAAGGAAGAATTCTTCGGGAACGGTTAGTTTCGAGATCGGGTTCGCTTCATGTGAAAATTATTGGAACTAATTCGATATACATCATAGTCTTCTAAAGAAATTTTTCCAAAAGTACCTTAAGAGAGAAATATAAGATGAGAAATATGCGAAGGAAAAAAAAATACTGAGATAAAGACTAGAAGAGAGTGGAGGAGGAGTAGAAGGAGGAGAAAGAAGAGGAGAAGGAAGAAGAAGCAGAAAGAGGAGTAATGAGAAAACGAGAAGAAAAAAAGAAAAAAAAATGACCAAAAGCAGTGTAGGAGAAAAATAAACTCAGAAATAAGAGAAAGAAGAGTAAAAAGGGAGAAGAAAAATGCTGAGATAAATGAAAATAAAAGAAGAGGAGGAAGAAAAAAGAGTAACAAAAAAGAGGGAAAAAGAAGAGGAAAAAGGAAACACAATCTTCGAAAGAAAGATCACCAAAAGCACCGCAAGAGAGAAATCAAATGAGAAATAAGAAAAGTAGAAGAAAGAAAAAAAAACGAGATAAAAAAAAAGACAAATAAGAAGAGGAGGAGATGGATGAAAAAAGAGGAGTAATGGGAATGAGAGAAGAAGAAGAAGAAGAGGAAAGAAGAAAGAAACATCTGAGGGACTCACAAATGACGCAAGACAGAGAAGTCTTAAGAAAGAGTTCCACCCCACCATGCACCCCCCACCCCCGCCACCCAAAAAGTGAAACATCAAAATTTAACAAAGGAGATACGGCATCCCAAGGGACTCACCAAAGAAGGACGACCTCGGGAGGAAGGAAACCCTCACTGAGTCAGGAAGAGGAGGAGGAGGAAGATGAGGTGAAGGGACAAAAAGGAAGACAAGGAGGAGTAGGGGGGAAAAGAAAAGGAGGACAAGGAGGAGGAGGTGAAGAAGGGAAAAGAGGACAAAGAGGAAGAGGAGGAAGTGAAATAGAAAAGGAGGACAAAGAGGAGGAAGTAGAGGGGGGAAAAGAGGACAAGGGTAAGGAGAAGGTGGGAGAGAAAAAAAGGGCATGGGGGAGGAGGCGGAGGAGGAAAAGAAGGATTGGAGGAGGAAAGGAAGGACAAAGAGGAGGAAGAGATAGAGATATGAAAAATTTTGGGGAAGAGGAAGAGTGTTAATTTGTGTTAATTCTAAATACCATCAGACGATTTTATTAAGCTGAGTTCAGTATAACAAAAGACTCCTCTTCAACAGGTCTTTGGAAAGCGCGACCCAAATAAGGTCGAAAAACCTTTTGTCCGCAATACAAAAATGACCTCAACGGAAGACCAAGCACTCAGGTCCACCTGCCCAGGCTCCTGCTTGGTGTAAACTACAAAAGACAGACTTATCTATAAATCAATAATACAATAATACAATAACAGGACAGCGTTATTGGAAGCCAATTGTTGCCCAGAGCGAGGCACTCCATTCTCGGGACTTTATCTTTGCCACCTCCGTTTTTAAGGAAATAATGACTGTGCAAAGGCTGTGTGATCTTGGGTCACTTAACTTTCTCTCTCCCCCCCCTCTCTCTCTCTCTCTCTCTCTCTCTCTCTCTCTCTCTCTCTCTCTCGCTCTCTCTCTCTCTCTCTCTTACTCTATTACTCTGTCATATTTCTTCTCTCTCCCCTCCTCTATCTCTCTCTTTGTGTGTGTGTGTGTGTGTGTGTGTGTGTGTGTGTGTGTGTGTGTGTGTGTGTGTGTGTGTGTGTGTATGCGTGCGCGTGTGTGTGCGTGCGTTTGTGTGTGTACATAGAGTATATGCAATTATAATTTTGGTAAGTTATTAATTCGAAGCACAAAAATGCACAAAAATCACAAACACACACATACACATACATGCATACATACACATACACATACACAGGCACACACACACACACACACACACACACACACACACACACACACGTATATATATATATATATATATAATGTATATACATATATATATATATATCTGTATATATATATATATATGTATATATATATAGATATATATAGATATAGATATATACTTAGGGCGCAGGTTTTCTTTTATACACACTGAATTGAACACCACAGCATTTTCACAGTTGTTAGTTTTCTTCTTAATATTTTCAAGTTTCCTCACTAAAGTTCTAATATTCGGAGGATGAGGGGAAACGAACTTTCCAAAGTTCTCCATTTTAATTAATCGACGTTTCGACTGCAAAGAGTCATTATCAAGACACAAGAACAGTTAAGGCAACACAATTTACAGATACGTTACATGGTAACAGGAAAAATTAGAATGCTACACTCTTAGGTCAAGCGCGATCTTTAAACCTCCGATGACCTGACCCTGGAAGACTTTCTCAGAGCTTGAGGAGGGGGAGGGGAAGGGGGAGGGAGAGTTGAGGGGGGGAGAGTAGGAATCGGAGTAAGGTGAGGTGAAGTAGCATGTCTAGCATACATAGGGAGGTTATGTACAACATGTCGCGTGGACGTATTAAATAAAGAAATAGCAGACAACAAATTAGCCTGTACATTGATCACAGGAGACAATTCTCTTATATGAACAGCCTCTAACATTTTTAGTTCCTTAATGTTATTACACTGGGCTAGCACTTCAGTGTTATGAACAACGGTTGCTCTATCCAACACAGACTTGTGATACTGTTCAAAATTATTTCTAATGGCTCCCTGTTAGAGGTGGAGAGTTAAACGTCTGCTAAGGCTGCATGTCGTATAACCAACATAGCTACGTGGAAAGAGCTCACAGTCTCCAGTAGTGCATTTGAACTGATAGACTACGTTAGTTTTCGACAACATCCCAGAAGTGCCAGACAAATCATTTTTGAGGACTAGGGAACTAGCGCGTTTTTTTTTTTTTTTTTTTTTTTTATAAAATATCACCAAGCGCAAGACACCATTTTCTTCCATCAGTTTACAATGTCAAAAAATAATTTCTTTAATGCATTTCTCATCCTCACGGTAAGCGCTGTTGAAGGTATTCTTATAAAAACAAATTGATGATATTATTGTGGGGAGGGGTATGGTTATACAAACTACTGTCAAGCATTTTGTTGGTAATGTTGTCAAAGTCTGTGTTGGAATAACCGTTATTCACTAACAGCTGGCGTAGGTGTTGTGGTTCTGAGTGGAGTGAATGCCAGGACGAGCAAACCTTAATCGCCCGTCGCACGTAGGCCTTAATAACACCTCTTTTGTACTCAGCCGTACATTCACTCTCACCGTTCATGCATTTCCCAGCATTGGTGGGCTTGCGGTAAACAGAAGTGATGAATCACTCAAACCAATTAGATATTCAAGAAGATTTAGATCAATTACAGCAATGGTCTGAAAAGTGGCTAATGAAATTTAACACAAGTAAATGCAAGGTAATGCACATAGGTAAAAATAACAGTAAGTACGATTACAAGTTATTTGGAAATTCGTTAACAAAAGTGGATAGTGAAAAAGATCTCGGCGTAATTATCAGTAACGACCTCAAATCATCCAAGCAGTGTATTTCAGCCTCTGAGAAAGCAAATAAGATTCTGGGATTGATTGCGCGATCTTTTGATTTCAAAAGTCCATCACTCATTAACAAGCTATATGAATCGTTAGTTCGTCCACATTTGGAATATGCTGTTTCCGTATGGTCACCGAATCTCATTAAAGACAATGACAGACTGGAAAAAGTACAACGGCGAGCCACAAAACTGATTCCAAATATCAAAAATAAATCATACGAAAATCGACTTAAGCACATGAATCTGTTTTCCCTAAAAAAGCGTAGACTCAGAGGTGACTTGATACAGGTCTTTAAGATTTTAAAGGGAATTGACAACATCAAAAGTGACCAAATTTTCACATTGAATGAGAATCAGACAAGAAACAATGGTCTCAAACTGTCCGGAAATAGATTCAATTTGGAAGTAGGTAGAAACAACTTTGCCAACCGTGTAGTTAATGAATGGAATAAACTTCCTGCACAGGTAGTGCAATGTAGTTCAGTTCGAAGCTTTAAGAATCATTTAGATAAATACCTAAGTAAGATGCTGTAATGATTATAATTTATGTTACATTATTTGTTTTTGTTTTGTTATAATTTGTCTGTCTGATTTTCATTTATTATTGGTTATATATCAATTTATAATCATTTACTATTTACCTTTTTGTTTGTTATTCAACTATACCTATGCATTTATTTATGTATTTTATTTGTTATTTTTACATTATTATAGTTTTAATTTATTATTATGATTGTTTTTTTTTTTTTTTGCATCCGACCTAGATATGGATCAAAAGGTCTCCTGTCGGCATGCTCCGCCTTTGTAATCCTTTGTAAGTTGTCAGAAGACGCGTCCACCATAACATCAAGAAACGGGAGTTTGTTGTTATCGTTTAACTCAACAGAAAATTTTAAACCTGAAACTTCCTGGAGGTTCGATCTAAGTTCTTCAAGTAAACGCATGTCATTGACACACACAAAAATGTCGTCTATATACCTGCGGTACGAAGATGGTTTGATAGGGAGGTTGCTAATTACTTCTTTATCAACATGGGCCATGAAGGCTTGAGCAAATAAAAACCCCAGGGGGGACCCCATGGCAACCCCGTCAGTCTGAATATACAAATTACTTAAAGGGCATTTAAAAGGGGCTTCTGATGT